>NC_088259.1:14031254-14631254 GCF_036013445.1 Caloenas nicobarica
GGTCCAAGATGGGACTGGGTCTCGTGTTTCCAAGAGGAGTTCTGTCCTGAGTGAGGAGGTCCGTGAATTCCTTGCAAATCTGCCTGCGAGACACAAAGCGATCACACTTTACACTGTGGTGGGAATTTATGCAAAAGCAAAATAAATAAATAAAAATAATGGAGGAATTCCGCATCAAAGATTTGGCAGTTATGTGGGCATTAGGATTTTCAGAAATTCACTACTTCAGCAGCAGTACTGCCTGACATGAAAGCCTATTTATTAGCAGCAGTTTTTGGTGAAGCTTCTGTTATATCTGTGTCACAAAAACACATGCACACTCTGCAAAATCATCTCTCCATCTCTGGTGTCTGGCTGGCTCTGCATCTTTTGCTCTAGATTTCAAGGCAGAAGTGGGAATTTAGGGCTAGTTTCTGCGAGAACTTCCAGAGCTGCGGTTAAGTGATTTAGAAAGACTAAAGCGGCTGAACAGGAGATTCAGTTTAGTTGTGTGTATTATATGTATATGCCCTCTTTAAGGGAGACCCAGGCCCTGATCCTGCAAACGCTGACACATATGCCTGGCAAAACATGAACGGTTAATAACGCTCAAGCATATGTTGTTTGCTGCTTGCAAATCTGTCCCCTTGACGGGATTTCACAGGAGCTGAGCAATCTTAACAGAATCATCACTAACAGAATTTCTCAGTCACAAACATCTTCCAGAAGATTGTTATCGGTGTTGATAACAATACCAACAATGGTAATACTGAAAAGCAGAAGGACCAGAACACAGTAAAAAACATAAAGTTCAAGCTATAGGAAAGAGACTATATTTCTAAATTTCTAAGAGCTATATTCTTGTAAAAGAAGGTCTCTCTTTCGGGAAGGCTGGATTAATTCAGCAACAGGAGTGCGTTTCTCGTGCCTGATCTGAGCCTGGAGTCGGGGCGACTTTTGTCAGCAGTTTAAGCAGGCTTTTCTCAGGTCCTCTGCAGAGCGAGGATACCATCAAAAGCGAAGAATGACACCAACCCAAACCAGAAAACATCTCAGAGCAGAAGAGATCACAAACTGAAGGCTTTGTCAAACCTCAGCCCGGGAAGGCTGGGGGGCAAGGGGACAGCAAGCACTCCAGCCACTGGTTTAAGATAAGCGTGCCTCACCACAGGTATTTCCTACCAGAGGCCCATTCAGTACCTGGTTTATTTACAGGTACAAGTGTCCGCAGAACAGCCATAACAAAGCTTCTCCTTTACCCCTTCTCCCCTGTTCATCAAGGTTTGCAACAGGGATTTAATTAAGTACGAGTATTTTTCACATCTACCAAAGGTTGGCTTTCACTGAACTATAAAAATATTCAGCTTTAACAGTGAAAACAGACTATCCATAGCTCTGGAGGCCCAGTGTCCCGTGGGGGACAGCCCTGTGCTGCTGCTGCCACAAGCAGAGACCAGGACATGGCAGCGGAGCCTCCCCGGCACCCAGGACACCCCCAGTGAGTCCCCGTGGAGATGCCTCTCAGAGGCGGGTGAACCATCTCCTGCTCCCAGTCCCATGCTGGTTCCCAGTCCCACACTGGTTCCCAGTCCCAAGCCACACCTGCCCTCCAGGTCCCCAACCTCACCAGATCCAGGGGCATCTTTTTCTTAGAGATATATAGTTATCCTGGCAGAGGACTTTTTCTGAAGTTTTTACTACAGTTAAAAGCAAGAGAGAACAGAACTGGTGCAAACTGCTTCAGAACTACCATCCAGGGTTGCTGTTATTATTATTGGTTCAGACTAAAAATAACTTCTGCCATAGTTGAATTCAAACCAAAACCAAATAAAAATAATTGCTTCATCTCCCTAATTAAAATTACACATGAAAATGTACCAAACTGTACAGTCACAGATACTCGTGGTCAGACAAAAGCATCTTTTAAAAGGATATGTTAAAAAACAAAATCCAAGCCCAAAACTTACTTTGCAGCAAGAAGCATATTCTTCCTGTTTGCCATTTCATTGCGGCCCATGTGTGGTCTAGTTAAATATTCGGCCACTGCTTTGGAAGGAAACTCTGTCTCGCAAACGTAACCAAAGTCCCGAGCAAGATGTACAGCTTCACCTGGTGTGGGTAAAAGGGAATGCTTATGAAGTGTAGTTACATCTATTTATTATAAGGGGATCAGGGAAATTAAGCAAAGTGAATTTTTGAAGTGTATTTTAGAAAGGGACACTATTTTACCACCATACTACTCATTATTTTCTAATTAATAGATCAGTGTTTCTTTGTAAGTTTGTATCAAAGGAGGAAAAAAACCCTACTGCTACAAAAAGAAATATCTTGCCTTTATACTGGAAAGAAAAACCTGTGTCTTTATCCAGATTAACTGTGCAAATACTAGAATTCTGTCTAGATCAAACTGTCCATTGATTTTTTTAAAACCAGGCAACTAAATTCTACTTATATAATAAAGGGTTTATCAGTTTGATATATTTTCTAAATACTTTCTAATAAGCATTTTCACATAGAAAATAAAATTGTCAAGGTGTATAACTAAGCCACTTTTTTTAAAAAATTAAGGCAATTTCATCAGGCTTAAAAAAATGGATTGGCATGAACAGCGTGTTACCTGTAACATACATGTGCGCATGTGCACACGTACACGGTCTCTTAAACCTGGCTTCCCAAGAATGGTTTTAAATGGAAGCTGCTATAATGGGAGCTGATGTAGAAGTGAACTAGCAGTATGGTATTGTTAGATCATTTTTCACTTTTCAATTGCTGCTTCTATTCCTACTAAGTTGTACCACTACCAGGAGCTGTTTTAAACAGGAACACAAAACATAACCACACACGTACATATATATATATATACACCCTTCAAGTCAGCTTAACTGATAGAGGGTCCAACATGTTACAGATTAAAGGGGCTCCAGTTTCCTATCAGGAAGTCAAAAGCTATAAATCTCACTTTATATGCTTGTTTATTAGAAAAGCTTTCGAGGATAGCGCTGAGGTAGGGCCAGGCACTGGAGTCAGCTGCCCCGGACTTTTAAAGTTTCCCAGTAGGGAACCAAAGCCACTGAAGGGATGAGTTTCACTCCTTTTGCCTTCCCTGCCTGTCCCCGCACACACCATTACAAAACCCGAAACAACTCAGCCCCCTCCAGAAACACAGAGTGGACAAACTGACACTTCGGACACCTCGGGGTGCAGGAGTTACTGCATCCCTGCCAGCATCCCTGCAGTGCAGGGTGAGGAAGAGGAGGAGGAGGAGCTGGGTTTGTGCAGATACGGCTCTGGGGCCAAGGGCTTCGTGATCAGATTTGAAGGGAGAAGGGGAGAGGAGCCCCTCAAAGGCAGCACAGCTGTTACTTGCTGCAATGTCCCCACCATGTGCACTTTCAAATAGGCAAAAAGCTCCCTATTACATACATTGACTTTCTAGCTTTTACATGCTTTGCCTAAAGGTAAAAGCTATACACAAGGGGAAAAAAAGTTTATTTTTTTTAAAGACACATTCAAGACTGACCTTCCACCAAAGATGTCAATAGCGTCACATTTGCAGCTTTCCTTCTACCAGCAGGAAGATTCAAGCCAATTTTATCCAGTTTTTCCCTTAATGACCTGCCACCATTTTTAGATTTGGCTCTGTAATTAAGGAGGGGGGGGGGGAAAAAGGCTTTATTGATCTTCAGGGAACACTTCTTTTTAAAGATGAGAAATTCCCGTTCCTGACATTCAATAGAGTTCTACTGGGGGGAAGATTAAAAAAACAGGCTGTCTTTTCAAGTGACCTACTTTTTAAATGCTTTAGTATAAACCAGCCAGGGTGAAACACAGCAGGTCAAAATTAAAACATTTCAAACCGCACTATTGAAACCAACAACTGTAGAATGATCACAAGCAAGTTAAGTGTACGCAAAAAAGGACATATAAAGTGTCCTTGTAACGATTAGTCAAGACCATGAGATTTAATCCAAGAAATCATTCCACGGGGAGCCTGTTTGTCAGGAATAAGAAAGCTCCAAGAACAGTTTTTTGAGACAAAAATCCAACTTTAAACAGAGAACAAGAATTGCTGTCAGAGCTGTTAATAGCACTTCCCGAGAAGCAGCAGAAGTGCAAAGAAGTTTTATTTCCAAAGCTATTAGGATTCAGTGTTGTTCGGCTTCTTAAAAATCAGAAATTCGCTAAAAGGCTTTTTTTTAGCTTGTTATGCTAATCTGGCTGCTCACACACACGCAGAAGCGCAAGAAAAATCACGAACAATGGACGCGATGGGGATGGTTGTAAGGGAGTTGCAGTCTGCCTACCTTCTGAGCACTCCTCCTAGCAAAGAGGCGTTGAGACACTCGGGGGGCGAGAGCCGCCTCTGAACCTCTGCTACTGTCACTTTGTATTTCGACGTGGAGCTCAGGAGGGAAAGTCTCCCCGGAACCGAACAAAATACTTCATTGGGGTTTATGACCACTCCAATTAATCCATCCTTTTGGCAGGGGAGGCTCAGAGCACTGTTTTTCGTTAAGGAAATGGGACCTGCGGGAGGAAGAGGGAAACCAGGTTATTTTATAAAAGGGAAAAATAAATAGGAAGTGGCAAGCGTATTTCCTTTCTCCAAAAAAAGATCAGGAGAGGGGATTTCGTTTTGTGTTAAATGCTCACGCCACTGACCCCCGTGTCCCCAGCATCTCCCTGCAGCACAAGGCTCGGCTGCAACCAAAAGGTCCCCACAGCTATTCCTGAACAGCGACGTTTTGTCCCACTACATTTCAAGAAGCCGCTGAACTCAACTAAGAATAGTTTTTTTAAAACGCACAAACCCCACATCCGTGAAGCAGCATGCTGCAATTTAGCAAATCTGTGCTTATAAAAAGCCCGATACAACTACAGGCTTCAAATTATCATCTTTCAGCTACTGTCAAAAACTCTTTCTGAGCCGGGGCAGGGAGAAGCCTTCCAGCTCCTGCTGGGGCTCATCTTCCACCTCACACAAGCGGAGTTAAGAAACCGCCTCTGGAACTTAATCCTAACAAATTCATAACAGACAGTGCAACAGAGAGAGGGATGCAGCCCAGAAGAGAACTGAAAGTAAAATGTTTCTCGCTAATGGCTTCAACCTTTAGGTGAATAGGGACAAGAAAGGCTTTGCAAGGAGCAAACCACAGATCCAGCTTTTCCATCCCCTTGCGAATCCGCGCCGTTAACCCCCCTGTGTTAACGTGCTGCTGGCTCACAGCACCGATCCGAAAGGGTTAAAGAGCGGAGCTCGGCCCCGCTCCCCGGAGGGGGAAAGATTTTTCAGTGGTGCATCTGACAGCGAAATTATTCTCCCATGAGCTAAACGCAGCAATCAAAGCTCTGACAAACACT
This sequence comes from Caloenas nicobarica, assembly GCF_036013445.1. Classification (NCBI taxonomy): domain Eukaryota; kingdom Metazoa; phylum Chordata; class Aves; order Columbiformes; family Columbidae; genus Caloenas; species Caloenas nicobarica. Next base: position 14,036,595 of record NC_088259.1, read on the forward strand.
TCTGCTTTTCCTCAGTTAGGTATTTGTTTGAAGTCTTCAGAGGAAACTTCCACTGATTTTTTTTTAAGCACGAATTTGTTTAAAAACAAAAGCAGGAAAAAAAAAAACTAAATTACTGTAAATTGAGTCAATACGTCTTTCTCCTTCCTTAAAACCTCGGCTAGAAAACCATTTCGATTAAGATAAAGCCAAGCAGGCTTATGCCAGCGAACTCATTCGCTTTTAAAGTCTTGAAAAAAGTTGAATTAAAAAAAAAAAAAATCACGCACACCAAAAAAACAAACTCTTCCAGCACTAGTAATAACAACAAAAAAGCGGCACCATGTCCCTTTACACACGGGTATTCCAGGACAACATTACATTCAGTCCGAGGTCCTGGTTTCGATTAAAGCCGCACACGAGAGCAGGGACACTCCGTGCGGGGACGGCCAGTGTCCCCGAGGTGTCCCCTCCTGGGCTCGGAGCCGAAGCGGGATGGCCCCGGGGGTTTGTCCCCACCGCCACCTTCCCTCAGATGGCGTTAGAAAAATCCACCGACAGAGAGAGTGTAATAAAAACTCCTCCGCCCTTCCAATCCGAAAGGATCCGTCTTTTAAAAAGATAATAAGGCGTCAGTTCACCGGTGCGTCATTAAACTTTAAACTATTGACAAGGGAAAGTAAACTGCAGTGCCACCTTACTGACCTTTTCTAATTACTGTCTGGTCGTGCATTAGTAAGTGTTGATCTTCCACATTCTGGAAAGAGAAAGGGGAGAAAGTTTCGCACCTCGAAAAGCTGAGGGAACGGAGCCGGGGGGGCTTTTGGGAAACCCACCCCCACCCTGCGTGTCCCGATTTTAAGGGCAGAAGGGAAGAAAAGGCGGGTTTCGTGGAGGATGGGGCAAGCAAAGGCGGGATGTGCAGAACGGGCCAGTGCCTGGAACCCCAGCAGAGCGCTCGGGCATCTCTGCAGCAGGGGAGTGCCTGTCCCGCCCGCCTCCCGCGATGGACGGGGCGGCCCGGAGGGGCTAATGGGGGTCCGGGGGCCACCTTACCTGCACCTCCTCCATCTGGTGGGCCATGTCGTGCAGACCCAGGTTATCGGCCAGCGCGGAGGCGTCCAGCCCGTGCCCGTGGGGCAGGAGGAGCTCGGAGCGCCGGTACGTTTCCCTGCGGCCGCCGGCGGAGCCGCTTTCCAGCGCCGAGAGGTGGGGGACGAGACCGGGGCGGGCGTGGGGAGTGAGAGCGGCCGGGTCCTGGCTCTGCCGGTTGGGCCAGGCGCTCTGCTGCTGGCTGGGGGGCGGCGGCGGCGGCTGGTGGAGCGGGTTGATGGAGAAGGGGTCCCCGAGGTGAGAGTAGGGGTCGCTGGACTGCGAGTAAGGCAGCGGCTGGTACGGGGGAGGGAAGTAGGGGGGCTGGAAGTCGGAGGCGCCCGAGTGAGAGAGTGGCGGAGCTGAGCTGTACAGGTGCTGACTGACCGCCGAGAGGTGCGGGAGCCGCGGGTTGCCGTTGCTGCTCCCATCGTGCCGGTCCTGGAAAGGACAGAGGGGTGGGGGAGAAGGGAGGCGGCCGTCAGCGGGGGGCTGTGGGGCAGCGGCGACAGCCCAGACCCGGGGGGACGCGCCGAGCGGCGGCACTTGCTGGCACCGGGGAAAAGGAGAGAGCCGCCCTGCTCCTGGCTGGGTAGCCTTCTCTTTTTAAGGCACTTCGCGTAAGGAATCAGCCCCGCTCCCAGGGAAGAGATTACAAACCAGCTCTCACTGCTCTCCTCATCACAACTACAACACGCTAACCCTCATTCTCGCGCAAATCCTTTAAAGGGTCATTAAAATTAGAAAAATTCAAATCAGCGACGCAGCCCGATTTCCGCCGCGCTGCCCCGGCTGGGGAAGAGACTCCGATGCCGGGGGCTGCGGACTGGCTGCTTTAGGAGAGAAGAGCCCTGGGCACAGCAGCCCGGAGGCCCCTGGCACGCAGTCCCTCCCACGGCCCCGGGAGCCGTGCGGGACCCACAGCTCACGGCTGCCGGAGCGGCAGGGAAGGACGCGCTTCTCCCTCCAGCCGTCCCTTCTCTGCTGGAATCTCCCCCCATTTCAAGTCTCAGCAGTCAAAGCTCAAATGCCTACAGTGGGCTGATCCAGGGATTTAGCAGCTTCTGGCTTCACGGTCATTAAAATAACAGGGCTAGTTAATAAGAGGTGAATGGGGTACCAATGGAGCGTGAAGCGGGGACTGCAGCTAATCTGTAGGAGGCAAGCGGGCGGACCGCGACCAATGGAGCCGCGAGGGTGGGGAACGGGGGACACAGTCGCTTTCGGAGAGATCAAAACCCGGGAGGACCTCACGGGGTGTGAGAGACGCTCCCGCGGAGAATGGGAACGTGGGAAGGGCCGCTCAGGGCACTGCCCGGCTCAGGCTCAGCCCGCAGCAGCTGGTACCTGCCGGGCGGCTCCTCCGCACCGCCCGCTCCTCTCCCACCCGGAGCGGGGCCTCGCAGCCCGGACCCGTCCGGCAGGCTGGGGCACGGGGCTCCGGTGGGCTGGGGGCTGCCCGCTTCTGCCCTCGGCCCCGGCTGTTGCTTCTCCTGCCCCCTCTGCCGGAGGACACTTCATCGGGGCGATGCTTCGTCGGGCGGGCAGGGGATGTTGGTTTAGTTCTCCCAGCCGGGACTTTCACCCCGTTTTCTTTAAGAGTCCAAAAGACTCGGGGAAAAAAAATAAAATTCGCACCTCCAAGGAAAAAATAATTAAAAAAGAAAAGGCAAACCGGGGATCTTCATTCAGGAAGGGACAAATCCTACACGGCGGGGAGGCAGGAGAACCGGGCGCCGGCTGGAAGCGAGCGGGGAGGGAGGGGGGAGCGGTGGAGCTCCGCGCTGCCCCACGCCGGACCCCCCCTGTCCCACTCGCGACCCCTCCCCGCACTTCTCACCTCGCAGTCCTCTTCATACTTGACATTATCTGCTAGTTTCCACAACATGGCGTCCAGCGTCCAAACCAGGTGTGTGGTGTCGAAAACAGACGAGAGCTCAGCCCCCCCCCACGGGCGGTAAATCCACGTCGGCGCTCGGGAAGAGGAGCTGCCCCCCGGACGGAGCTCAGTTGGCAGGCATGAAGGCAGATGACGGACTAAACCTCCACGCTAATGGTCACTCGGGTTTTTTTCCCTGCTCAGACGCCCTTAATGGCAATAGGATTATCATAACTCCTCCCCAGGGATGGCTTGGAAGCCGCGGCTGCCAGCCACTCAGGAGGGAGCGCGCAGCCCCAAGCCACTCCTTCCGCGCTGCCCTCCGCGCCCGCGCAGGGGTGGGGAGGCAGTGCAGAGCCGAGCCCTCTCCTCTCCCCTCAGCACCCCCCGAGAGCTCGGGGGGGCAGTCCTGGCCCGCGGGAAGGGGTCACGCGTGGACATCCCCCCGCACCCACACTGCAACGAGGCTGTCTCAAAACCTACCTCCTCCCCAACAAGTGTTTGACTTTTTGGGGTGGGGGAAGCAGTGTCGGGTGTCCCCACTTCCCCACACACGTGGAAGGACTTTGCTAAAATCCGCGTGGGAAGGCGCGGTGCCGGTGCGCCCACGCTCGGCGGGTCCGGCGACTTTTGGGGGAAACAAACTCGGAAAAACTCCTCGTTGCAAAAGCAAGAAATTCCGAGCGCCAGCCTGAGCTCCACTTGCATAATTGTCAAGAGTTTGAATTACTGATTACAACTTGTAAGCTACCAGTGTTTAAGGTATAATTTACTTAATTATCCGACAAGATTATTGCAGTTTTGTTGAATCTCTGGTAGGTAAAGCAGCACTGATTCAGCGTCCTCGATTCAGGGCTGTTTGCGTTGTGCCACTGGTTCCTCGCATCATTATTATTTTTATTGTTTTAACGAAAATCCCGCCTGTCTAATCTTTTCGCGCAAACGCGGGCCTGGGGAAGCAGGTGGGAGGTGAGACAGACATTTTCGGACGCCGGGAGCACACTTTCATCTAAACTTAGAAAATACTTCCCTGCCAAATTGCTACCTTTCTGCAGCCATTTGATCTAGGCAGTTATGTGTGTCAGACAAAATGATCATCGTTCTCGAAAGCAACGACTTCTCGCAGTGTTTTAAGGTGCATCCGTGTCACTGCTCATTTACATGAGAGGAGCAAGTGTTTGTTTATTGTGGCAGGGACAAAAGATGACCCTGGACAGTGCTGGCTGCGGAGATCTGGGCTATCAGTGCCCTGAGAGCTGCTATTAAAGGCCCGAGATAGACCCACGTCTCGAAATTTAAAACAGTTCACACTTCCCTCGTTTTTTTCCTAAGGATCAGAGAAGGAAAATAACGAGAACACTAGTTTTAACAGCAACAACAAAAAAAACCCCTCACACACAAAAATTAAAAACACTCCATCCGACTAAATGAATGATCTAAAAATAAAACTGAGGAGGACGGGGGTGCTGGAAGTAACTGTTGGAGGTGTTATCTGCCTTATCTAGCAGGCAGGTGCTGATTTGCAGCAGTTGCATTAAGCCCATCATCAGCAGGGACTCCGCATTATCATTTTTGGTGGAGTCTCTATTTATTTTTTTTAAACAACGGTGTTTTTCTTCCAGGGATGTTTCTTTGAAATGCAGTTCGCGACGATTACTAGCGAGTGTGCTTGCACTGCTGCTGGCGTCATTAAGACTAGGGATCTAAATAATAAAAGACAGGGGGAGCTTAAAGTTCATTTGTATTAAAGGGACAAGACGGATTTAAAAAGAAACGAGGAAGAGAACCGTCGAGCTTCCCAGGTTTGGGATCAGCTCTTCTTCCTTTCGAAAAGACCCTGTATTGCAGCTACGTTGGTCATTTTTATCATAATTTCAGAAGCACATTTTTCTTTCTGCTCAGAAATGTCACACTGAGAGACAACCGTGGTTTTCTCATTCTTTAGAACGGTCCCTGTTCTGAACACCTTCATTTTGTTTCCTTTGGTGGCCAAAATCACGATAATTAATTCAGTTTCTTGTTACGTATACGTATGTTTATAAACAGAGGAGTGGAAGAGGATGAGGGTTTTAGAAGAAATTACTTAAACAAGGCCACCAAAATAAGCACTTTACTTCCTAGAAAACAAACCGAGAAAGCAGAGAAGAGGCTAAATAGGGGGAAGTTTCGACAAACTTTCCCGTACATCCACTTGCTCCTCGGTCTGTGCTCGCAGCCGGGGCGGCTGCCAGGGACCGGCAGAGGGGTCCGGGCTCCGCGGGGATCGAACAGCCGGGCGAGGCGAGGCCGGGCCGGGCTCTGCCCGCCGCCTCCGCGGGGTGTCCGCACCGCAGCGGCTCCTCCGCGCCCCGGCCGCCGCCGCGCAGGTGATGCCGCCCCCGGGGCCGAGGGAGGCTCCTGCCCCGGGTGCTTCTGTCGAGGGATGTCTTGAATAAACGCCAAGGCGAACAGCCCGGCACCCCGGCTCGGGCCTTTTCTGGGAGGTGCGAGGGGGATAACGCTTTTTGAGACGCTCCCCCCCGCCCCGCAGCGGGGCTTTCCGCAATCCTCTCCGTTTACACGCGAACCGACGGAGAAGCGGGCTGCAGCCACCTGCGAAGCACACTGGCGGCCGTGTCCCCCCGCGCCCGCTGAGACTGTCACTTTCCAGGGAACTCCGGGGCACAGGACAGGCGCGGGCAGCCAGGACACGGTACCTCCCTGGACACTCCCCTTGAGACACGGGTCAGAGCTGTGCAGGAACCGAGAAGCCGCCAGGGAGGTGGCTCTTGACAGGTGGCACCTTTAGTTACTTATTAAAAAAATAAAAATTTGTGCCCTTACTTTGGGGACATCCCCTGCTTCCGAGGAGAAGTGGTTTCTTGCTTCCTGGGGGTTTAGTTCCCCCGCACACATCTCTTTTTACCAGGATGCAGTTTCCCATGGGGGACCATAAAGCACCTCCAGGTGTGAACACGCTCTCGGGAGGGCAGCCAGAGCCTCTGTCACATTCAGTGGTTTTCCTATTTGGCAGCAATTAAAAGCGAGCGTGGGGATGCTAATTAGTTACATTCCTCTTCCTCTAAAAATTATTTAAACACGCAAATATCTGTATCATTAATGAGGCTGCAGTAACCTGTCCGGATTGTCGCCTCGGCTCCTGCAGAGCTTTACAAAGGGAGCTGCTGCCCCGCGGCCCCGGGAGACTTTCCGTGTAACTTCCACAGCGAGTCCGCGGGGAGGGGCGGAAAGTGGGGTGTCCCCCACCCCCTCACCCCACGCAGCTGCGCAGCCCGGAGGGGCAGGACCCCCCCAGCCCAAAGCCGGGAGAGGCAGAACCGCCCCCCGCTGCGGAGGGTTCCTGCTCAGGCGGGATGGCTCCCCGGGGTGTGTGGGGGTCCCGGGGCGGGGGGGCCGGGACAAGTGCAGAGGTACGTACTTGCCAGTCGATCCTCCCCAGCAGAGCCATGGGGCGTGCGGTGCCGGCAGCTGCCTCCGTGGCGGAGCCGCGGACACCTGGGCGCGGAGCAGCGCGCCTGCGCACCGCATCCGCCCCCCGGCTTGTCCTCCCCCTTTCCAAACCCCGGCCCCTGCAGCCCCCCCGCCCCGCAGGCTCCCCAGGCCCGAGAGAGGACCGAAGAGACAATTCCGCTGCCCCGGGGCTGCCCCCGCCGGGATTCATTCTCGGCGGCTTCCTCGCACGGTCGTTCCCCGCTGCTGAACGGATCCCACCGAGCCGCGGCAGAGCCGGGACATTTTAAGGTTTCTGCCGCTGATCCGTCGTTTCTCCTCCCTTTACGGCGCCCCGGGGGATGGGGCTGTGTGTATGCGTGTGTTTCGCCGTGGCTGCTTACACCGGGAGCATCCCTGACCGACGGGAGCCTCTTCCTCGCCCTCTGCGCTCTCCGGAGGGGGCAGCGGCCGCTCGGGAGGCTCTGGCTCCATCTCACCTCCCCGGCGGGGTCCGAGCTGCCTCCACCTCCCCCGAGGCTCCTGCATCCCTGGGGTCTGGCAACGCCGGACTCCAGCAAGGCTCTGGGCACGCACATCAGTAGTACAGCACTATTTGAGGTCGGCGGCGGAGCCGACACCTGTCGGGGGCTGCGAGTGTGCCAGCCCTCAGCCCCCCCGCAGCCAGGATGCTGGGGAGCGGATTGGGAATGTGCCGTCGAGCGCTCAGCACCTGCTCGGCTCCTGCCTCAGTTCCAGCCCGTGGTTCTGCGGGAGGCAAGAAGAAAGCATGCCCACACCGCGGCTGGCGTTTCCCCAACCTATTAATTTGCTTAATAAACACGATTCCAGCTACGTTTTCTTCCTGCTCCTTCCCGATGGAGCTGGAGGAGCAGAGTCCCCTGGCCATAGCGTGCCCTGAGCCTGCAGCGGAGAGCGTGTGTTTAGCAATTCACGGGCAGAAGTGACAGACACTGACACCAGGCACTTTCGGGCCCTGGGTTAGATGCTGTGTGGCATGTGGCAGAGATTCAGCAGCGATGAGCAGCTGCCTTGAGCTCTTGCAAGGAGTTTCTCTGGCTTTTATGCACAAGAAGTGTTGTGGAGCTGGATGGTTCACGGCAGGAGAGGGATACCTGGGAGGCAGGGATTTCAGACAAACCTGCCTGCAGCCACAGTATGGGACAGGGATGAGGAAGACCCAAATTCCCAGCCTGTCCCTGTCCTTGAGGGAGGGGATGACCACAAATGTGACTACAGCTCCATTTACCTCGGTGTCCTTGTTCATAAAACAAGGGTAATAATCCCACTGCTGGCGAGAGCTGGATTTGTATCAGGTGGAACCACAGGAGAAGTGGGATCCCCAAGACACTTGCATCTCTGCTCAGTGATCCTGAGGCACCTCCCCAGGGCTCTCACATTTTGCCTGCAGTGGTGTGATCATTCTATACTGCAGAGTTGCTCTGATTTTTTATTTTATTCCCTCCATTTTATGTCCATTAGAAGCAGCAGTGCCATGAACTTCATTATTGTTCACCAGAGTGCTGCTCCAAAGCATGGGCTGTGTGTAAGTGAACACAAGTTCGTTAGTGCAGGCAAACAAACAAACACCAGTCAAAACACCACGACGCTAAATGTGAAATCAGGATTAATATATTTAGTTAGGCTCTTTTCTGAAAGCAAAACCATAAACAGGCTCTCGCTACAATATACATAATTCATATTTTAAAAAATAAAGCCTTGGTGAATCATACATTCCTACAGCTAATTGCTTATACTAAAATAAGAAAAAGAAAATAAAAAGACCCAGTACCACAAAAAATAAAAAAATCCCATAGGCTAAACCAGCAGAAAGCAAATATTTCAAATACAGACACAGAAATGAGCTGGAAAAACATTGTTCAGCACAATTCAGGCTGTAGCTAACACAAATCCTTCCATATAAGCCTCCCATTCCTTTTGCCCTTTTAGAAAAAGAAGTGCAAACTGTTACTGTGCTGTACCTGCACTGTAAAAACATCTGCCAATATATGCTCTTTTTACCCTTTCCTCTGCTTTCAGGGTATATGCAGCCTATATGATACTTCAAACGATGTACCATGTTTTAAGGAAACAACTGCTGGGGCACAACGGTGAAAGTTTGGGGAAGGTTTCTCCATTGGCAAAAATGAACACCAGGTACAAAAAGTCTTTTGCACCCCCAGCCTTGGGTCCTGCAGCCTGTGCACCTTTAAGGGTGTGTTAAGTGTGATTCTTAAAATATCCACTTCTCCATGTACTTGCATACACACACATGCACAAGTTTAGAATCCTAAAAGATAAATTATCCAAACACTTTCAAATATAAAGGAGTTCAGAAGAGATGCAGGCAGTACCTGTGAGGTAGGAAAGGAATTTACAGAACAGTCAGATGCCTTATTTCTACTTACCTTTCACTCTTCAGTGGTCTTAAAGTGGTGATGAAATCAGTAAACTGACCTCAATGTCAGGGAAATGGGTCGTGTGAGTTAAAGCTGAGGATTTTCCCTGTAGGCAATTTAAATAAGAAAACAAATTCAGTTACTCCTTTACTCCCATAGTCCAACTTCTTGAAAACTCCTGTTCCCCGGAGGCTTCCATCAAAGCTCAGTTGGACAAAATCTGAAGTGTATCAAGTATTGGGGAAAAGCTTAGAGGGACAAAAAAATTAAAGACAAATACAAAACTCCCAAACTCTTTGGCTTTCTTATCACTTGACCGCAAAGAAGAGCACAAGGACACTCTCTTCCCCTCCATGTCCCCGTTAATACATTACCACAGGTGTTTGCTTAATTGCGATGCACTGGAAAATACAGAGGGTTTGGTGACAGCACATTTTCCCCATTTCGTCCTGTGTGGTATTTCTCCATCGGTGACACGCTGGTGAGCTGCAGCACGACTACATGGCAGGATGAAGCAGAGCTGGGGCGGGGGGAAGTAATTGAACTGCTGGCAAAAATTACATCAGTCAAAACTCTACATCTAATGCACTCTGTCATTTATAATCACACTAATAAGGCACCAGTGAAGGGCTGTCAGCATTATAAAACATCAGGTGCCAGCAAATATCTGCAAATTCTTCCAAACCTGTTCCAAGCTGCATTCTCAAGGACTTGATTTTGCAGGTGTTATCTGCAGAGACAGGAGTCCAGGATGATGTTGCACAGTTACTGTAACAAATAAATGCAGGGTCAGATTTTTTTTTTTAAATGCCTCTGTTTTTTTCCATGCGAAATTATTTGCGAAATCTCATGCAGCACTACTGAAAAAGCACAAAAGAGATACTCTGAGGTGTAATAATTCACACTACTTAGAAGCCTCTTATCTCTGTTCAGCTAATTGCATGAGGGTATGATTGCAGAACACTGCAGACTTGGGGTGTCCAGATGATTTTTCCTGTACTAAAAACCTGCACTCTTTGCTATTCAGTAATAAAACAGAGGTAACGTGATTCAGGGTGCTTCAGTTCAAATCTGAATTCAAACAGCCTTTCAGGCACCTTCAGTTTTGGGCTTCCAGCTCTTCCTCTGTCATCCCTTTTCCCCTCTACCCGCTCACATGCACCCCTGCTCCAAGATTTCCCATCACTGCTGCTGCTAACAGAGTTTTGCACAGGAACACCTCTGTGATCAGGCAGCTATGGCTCCGTGTCTGATCCCAAATATATTTTTTTTCCTACGCTACATTTCTGCACGCTGGAGTAGTGAAAAGTGCCCAGAACATACTAGTCCAGAAAAAACTAAGTGTCATAACAAAGGTATTTGTTGTATTTCCAGCCTCTAGCATAGTTGTTTCACGAAGGAGCCAAGAGTTCCTGTCCCATGGGAGTTAGGAGCCACAGTCCAAACCCCACCGGGCAATACAGTTTAACCAGCTTTAAATCTCCTACTGCTAGTACAAAAATCTGTCACTGGAAAGCACTAAGTCAGTATAAATTCACTCTAGCAATACAAATATATTAAAACAAAAAAGAGGCCGCTGTTGACTTGGTACCAGCAGTTTTATGCTGCTTAAGATGTCTTTTCCCCACACCACTGCAGGCAGACGTGGTCCATCATCTTACCACCAAAACAAATTTACAAAAACTCCAAAGCTGACCCTAAGCACGTGCTTCGACTGACTCAGTGGAAGAGGAGCTGTAGGTCCACACCTGATCCAGATCAAATTTATACTGTTAGACGACTTGGTGGTCCAGAGAGCTGAGATGGATGACTGGGAGGGTGGCCTTGGAGAGCAGCTGGGGGAAGCCTAGGAAGGGGTGTGAGAAGAGCTGCTCTGGGGCACGGGGAAGTTTTGCTTTGGGGAGCCACGGGGCAAGGATCTGCTGAGGAACAAGAAGGAATTTAGAGGAGAGGGAAGGCAGTTTTGTATCCATGCAAGAGGGATGGTTGCCTTTGAAAGCCAGTGCTGAGAGGAGAGGAATGAGGCCACCTCTTCCTTGTGCTGGGCTGCATTAGAATTGAAAACAATCACAGCAGCGAAACAAAACCAGCTCGGCTGAACAGATGCAAATCCAGCGGCAGACACAGGCTCAAACCAGGTCAAGCTGCACCCATGCAAATCACGGGTTACCCCAGAGCGCGCCGTGTCCACGCCGAGGGTGTGTGCTGGGGCACTGCCAGCATGGCCGGAACCCCAGCCCAGGTCCGGGCTGTCGGGCATCGCTTGCCCTGGGAGGGAGGCCGGCAAACCGCCCCGTGCAGGCACGGCGAGGGTCTCTACGTCTCCTTGCCGAGTGCCGAATGCATCTCTCCTTGGGGACTATGCCCATCCAGCTGCAGAGCAAAGCTGCCAAGAGGAGACTGGCTAGCCCGAGGGGAGATTTGCCAGTACAGCTAGACCGATAAAGCGCTCCTCTTGTGTAAACACGGAATACACCAGCTAAAGTGCTCTTCTGTCAGCATAGCTTATCCTAGCATAGTGTTGGAAAAGGAATCCTTGCCTGCGTTTCAGTGAGACTGTAAATCTGTTGTAGCGCGGTTAGGAGCCGCTCAGAGCAACATCATCACAAACAGCACAATTCTCTTCACCAACTCAAGTTTGTTCCCAGGTTTCCAAGTCACAGTGTTGTTCTCTTTCCCAGCTGGCATATGAAGCCACCGCAGCCAGCGTGGTGGCCATGGGGCCAGCGGCCTCCAGAGCCCCCAGTGCCCTGGGGACATCCAGGCTCCTTGTCCATGCCCAGGACACCAGTTGCCACTTACGCCTCTGGCTTGTTCCAGCAAAGACGGCCAAACCTCACCAAGCCTGCAGTGCCTTCTGGAGCCCAAACCTGGCCCTGCTTAGTAATAGTGGCATCTAAATAGTCACAGGGAGCTTTGCAATGAGCGGGAGGGAGACATGAGTTCATGCTTCTGCTGCCATGGCTGTTGGGCAGTGGTGGCTTCCCAGGAGACTGGGTAAAAGAGCACAGACTACTGACTTGTCCACTGTTAGCACGAATGGGGAGGGAAAGGCTCTGAGTACTCGCTTTTTTAAATCCTGAGCTCTCCCTTCCTAAAAGCTGTGCCTCAGCTTCTCTGGAGAGTGTGTGGTACCCACAAGTCAGGAGTGAGGACTGTGCCTGCACACACGCCGGGGTGAATTTACATCCCCGGCAGTCTCAGACTGGCTGAACATCTGCCACGCTCTGCGGGTCTTCGCCAGCTCCACACCACCTACACTCGCATGCAGCACGCTGGCTTCCTCGCCCAGAAGTCTGGGGACTCGGTATTTCCCTGTTTATAGTGGGGAAGCAGGAAACACGGAAATGTAAAGCACATCTACAAGTTGCAAACACTTCCAGCTCACTCTGCCCCTGCCCCGAGCTGGCCAGATGTGATCTGGGAGCTCCAGAAGACCTCACCGCGCTTGAGGCACCAGTTCCCCACCAGCGCAGGGACACTGGTTCCAGCAGAGCAGCAGCTGGCAACATCCCAGACCTGCTGGGACACCGAGCCAGCTCAGAGCAGGCACAGAGAACGCTCCGCTCTCTGCAGACATGCCCGAAGGGTCTTGCTCAACACAGGAGAGCTGTGATGGCAGAGAGGTGATGCCGGCTCTGCTGAGACCCGCGCTGCGACCACAACCTCATCGTGTCCCTGGGACGCGGGAGGTCCCCGTGCGGAGGCTGCTGGCTGTGTCACCCTGTTTACGCTCTGCAAGTGGGTTATGGCACATGATTCCCCACGCGCGCATCTCGCTGGTGAGACTGGACCATGGCGGAGACCTTCAGGCTCCAGTCTCAGGACTGTCTACCTGAACCATGCAATTGATGCTCCTTGTAATTTTAGCAGAGCTGGTGCCATTGCAAATGCCATTCTTATCTACCTAAGTACGGATCCTCTCTTGAATCGTTAACAATGTCATGTAGCAATTTGTTACATAAGCTCATTAAGTTTTTTTAAGGTATCTATGCTAATAGGAACATAAATATGGAAATCTTAATTTCAAACCTGTTCCTGAAAGCATTAGCTGGGAAACTAGTCTGAGAAAAAGCAAACACAACCCAAGAATACCCAGGGACTTATTCAGGGTTTAGGTATCACCGTGACACATGGAGCAGGAACGGGGGTGTCAGGATGCCCGAGTTGTGCTCCTTGCTGATCAGCTCTGTGACCCTTTAAAAGCACATTCTCAACAGAAAAGCTTCAGTTATTTTGCACTGTTCTTCCTTTCCTTAGCCACAGTACAGTGGCAAGATACTTTTATTTCTATTATTTTTTCTGTTCTTGCAGGTGCATAATTAACACAAATAAAAGGACTCTGGTTCTCCAAAGGAAACGGTGACACTGACTGCAGCCCAAGGATCCTTAAAAACAAATTAAAAAGGCAAAATGCATTAAAAAAGGGTTCAGCTGTGTTTCATCAATATTAATTTTCTGCATCATTTATAGCAGTAAATACCTTTTCAGTGTACCCACGTTCAGCTTGATGCCTTTAATTCGGTGGTGTAGCACAGGAGAACATTTACACATCTTATGATCCTGCCCGGACAGGAACAGGCCAATTACCGACCTCTCAGACCAGGCTCATCTGCTCTGGTCCTTCCACAACAACTTCACCAGGTGCAGCTGTATAAGCTGTATTCATTATATAGGCACGTGAGATATGTTTATACAGCTATTGATACATCACCACAACACTCTCAGTGCCTGCAGATGGAAGTAAACGTTAAATTACAATGGTATGAACTTAGCTGCTCCGTATTAATTCTCTGTGTAAGGCTGTGCTGCCAGAAGACGCCAAATCCAGTCTGAAGGCATCTGGGTGCCAGATGAGCAATTCCATGTCCACATCGAAGAAAATTCCCTCTGTTGGTTTGCTTTTATTATATTTTTAAGGGGTGAATCGGCTGCGGTACTGAAGCGCCTACTAGAGCGGGACAAAGCGTCGTGCTGGTGTACGTGCTGCACCATGTGCTCCAGCTCAGCAGAGATAAATGTGCCCTTGCCCTCCTGCTGCTCATCAGATGTGTGATGCTGGACACCACGGCTGTGTCCGGACTCACTTGTAGTGAATGACAATGACCTTGGGCTGCTCTCCTGTGGGCAGCTGCATCAACGCCGCTCACCACTGCCAAAAGCTGGGGAGGTGAGGGGAGTGCTCTCTCTTTCTTCTTTCTCCTCTTTTTGGGCTCCTAGCAGCAGGATCCAGCTGCTGGCACTTGTTGGACCCTTCCATGCTTTGCTTCTGTTTTTTTTTTTATTTTCTGGCAGATTAGTGACTTAAAGTGGCCCGTGGAGGACTCCCCTGGAGACCAGACGCCCAGCTCCAGCCTTCAAGCCCCCTTACTCCACAGCAGCTTCTGCACTGCTTTTCCGTGCCAGCCACCCAGGTTATTAAAAGGTACTTTCCTCTCCCTTTGCCTTCCTTGTCAGGTAAAGAGGGAGGCTGAAACTCAGCTTTTTTAACAAACCTTTTAATGTGCCACAAACACTGTAAAACCCCTTGGGTAGGGAGTGTTCCTCCTGATATATATGTATATATTTTTATATATATAGGGCACATCATTGGTGACAGACTGTCCTGACTGGCAGATGAGGATGGGTGAAGGACTAGCAATCATTCCTGCTCTCTCACAGCCCCTGCCAGGTCAATAAGACACCTCGGCTCAGCCCAGCCTGGTGTTGATTCAAGCCAAAAATTCATTGTCTGGGGCTGGTAACAGGGAAGGAATGGGCTGTTCTGAGCCCTTTTCGTAGTTTCTGTCTTTTATAAGCTCTTTCTGACATTGTAGCATTGCTTGGAAACACCTGTCGTTAAAACCAGCCATTTCTGGCCATCGTATTTGTGAAAAAAAAAAAAAAAAACCAACAACTTTATTCTGGGTGTAAGTGAGGCTGGAGGCACCAGTCCTGAGCCTGGAGCCCAGAGGCAGAGAGCAGCACCCAGTGCATCCCAGTGCGGGGCTTTCACATGCAGATGCTGCCAAGTGCTCTGCAGCCCCCACCCCTCCAAATGGCCATCTTGTGTCATTGGCATCGATTGTGACATATTTCAAATTGTTAATTAGGCAATAACGACCAATGGGAAGGGCATTTCCTGGCTGTTAACTGGAGACTTCTGACCTGGAGGTCAGTATCAGTCACTCAGGAATTATTAAAACGTGGAGGAGGAGGAAAACAGGCCAAGAAGAGCAAACCCCTCACCTTTTTAAGGTGGCCGGTGCTTCTCCATTGCACAACCCAGCAGGGAAGGGGCAGGTACCTGTGTCTTACCTGCACCCGGGCTCAGGCTGCAGCTCCCTGGGCTGTTCTGGTCTCTGCCCCTCTCTTCCAGTTACTTTCATTTCCCAATTAATCTCTGCGGTCCTGAAGAAATGAGACATTAAATATTCCATGATTATCTTTCTTTCTTTTTTTTTTTTTTTTAATATGGCTAAAATGTGAAGACGCAATTAGCAATAAACTGGGCTCCTGCTGGGCCTGTGTGTACTAATCCCTCCCCACTTCTAAAGAGAAGACTTACACCTACTCTTCTGGTTTAAAATTGGGACCTTTCTCCCATTTAACCCTGGTGCTGGCTCTGCTCTCCCTTACAGGTGGCTGTATTTCAGTACAATGGCTTCTCCGGGTTAATTAAACTAATGTGAATTACTGCATTTCCTAAGGGGTGACTGTATGAAATACTGTGTTTGTGTTTCTACAGAGAGAATCACCCGAGTGCAAACTACCTGTGGCGAGAGGGCTGCCAGCAACGCATCAGCCTCCTCAGCCCGGCCCTGGGCCAGAGCTCGTGGGCCAGCTCTGAAGGACAAGTAGCAACAAAAACGAAGATCTCCGTGCCCTATTCATCCGCACAGGATTTGGCAAATGAACACCACTCCAAATAACACACTTAAAAGTAGAACGGAAAGCCAGAAGGGAGCAAAGAACAGGTCAAGCCGATGTGCGTGGGGGGAACCCCCGGCTTGTCCTTGCAGGGAGGATGCTGGTGGCACCAGGGTGGTGGCCCAGGCCCTGGGTTGACACCTGAGTCACCAGCTGGTACAACAGCAAAGGACCAGAAGCCGGACACCATAGCTGGGGGACTCCTCCTCCCTCCTCCAAATCCTGCCTTCATTTCTTCAAACCTTTCTAGGCGAAACTCCTATACGATCGTAGCTTGGTAAACACAGCCAATAAAAAACAAAATAAATAAGAAAAGCTTATAGGCATGTGTGTAACTGTTAAAGGCAGAGCTGCTGCAGCTGTTTGCTCATGTATGGAGTTGTCGAGAAAGATTTGCCCAGTCCTGTGGACCTCCATGGGTGATCGCTCTGAGACCTCTTCAGAGCAGGAGTAGTAAATGGTGTTACACAGGCTATTAAGGACTAGACAGGATGTTTTAAATTCACACGCTTAACTCAAAGTAGCTTTCATGGTCAATATTATCTTTTAGCTAAGGAAACAGTGACAAGATAATGATACAGAGGAAAGTGTCAGGTTCAAGGCTTTGAATGTTTGGACTTTTGGGAAAAAAAAAAAACTACCTAAAAGCTTGGCCCAAAACTTGTAGTCTTTTTTTTGTTGACCTATCCTTGGCAGATCTGCAAATAGGCAAGGATTTCTGCACCCTGTTAGAAGTGGGTAGAGTGGGGCAGCACAGAAACTCCATCGTGAGCCGCCTTGGTGAGAAGATGACAACCATGAATCCTGCAGCGTTGTCATCTTTGGCTTGCAGCCTTAACTAGAATGTTCCTTTACTCATGCTCGCAAACCAAGCTACGATCTTGGACAAAGAGATGCGAACACAGAGAAATCTTGCTCCCATCACAAGACAAGCAGGTTAGCACTGAGTACCACGGCAGCTCCCTGCCTGTGGACAACTGGACAACTCTTCCTACAACATTTCCCATCAACCACTAGCTAAAAATAATATTGAAAAATTAACCCATTCAAGCAAACAGATCTTTTTTATAACATAGTATTTCCTACTCTTTTTTGCATGAGGTATTCTCTGGACAGCCCTGTTTAATACGCAGTGTATCCAAATGATCTGTCAGATCATCTCACCTGGATGCAGGCACGAGTCAGGGTGTTCCTCCCCTTTCCTGTCCAGCTTCATCTCCCATTCCCAGAAAAAGCAGGTAAGTCCTGTTATCCTGTCTGGTAAACCCTGATTATTCACTGTGATTTTTCGAGCCACTCATGATACGTTGGCCTCAGAAGTACTATAATACGAGTGGCTTTTCTGGAACACCTCTTGGGGATCAAAATTCACCCACTTTTTTTCCCTGGGTGATATTATTCCCTGGGGTGAGTGTGTTAAACCAGCAACACCAGAGGGAGAATGAAAGGATCTGTTATACTGTGGTGGAAGGTTTTCCCATTCTTCATGAGGAGCATAAATGCCTTGAAACTTATTAGGAATCATACAAAGCAGGATTTATATGCAGCCTGGATTGACGAGCTATATTATGTTATCTTAAAAAAAAAAACAAAACAAAACCCCAAAACCGCCACCACCAAAAACCACAAAAAAACCCCAAAACACAAAGCGATCCACACCCAGCACAAATCAGGGTAATAAAGGCTTTTAACAGACAATTGCTGCTTGTGAATTCTTTAAAAAAAAATATTCCATCCTGTCTCTACAAAAGGTTGGTGAGGAATTTACAAACGTCCTAATCCCCCTCTAATCTTTTAAAATGCCGAGCTGTGATCGCACATGCTGTTTCGTGATTATGTGTCTTCAAGGGCTTGTTTGGATACTTACTGAGAGATGCCAACTCGCTTTTGTCATAGAAAGCCCAAATTCCTTGATATGTTTTGGTTGCACTGTACATTCTTCCGAAACGAAACCTCGGCCATGCCCATCCTGTCTGCCGCCAGGGCCACAGCTTTTGGGGACAACCAGGAGCTCCTCTCCATGGAGGCGGCCACGGCCTTCAAGTTCGCTGAAGAGAGACGGGAGGAGAGCAGAGAAACTCCTCTCCTTGCTCTCGGCTCAGCTGCTTCTCCTTTGCGAGTGGGATAGCAATGGCTCACCTAATTTTTTTAAAACATTTCAGGACCTACACAGGAAAGGCTCTAGACAAAAGCACAACATGTTATTACAGTTTTTGGTGGTGCCTTTAGCAAGCGCTTAATGGAGACTATGGCTGTTTTAAGTTGTGTGTGATATTTCTATGTGCACAGATAACCAGGGCAGAGCCGACTCTTAACTACTCATATGTGTTTAATTAGAGCTGCATTTTTAATCCTTTTAATTTGTATCTGTTTCTTAATAACCCCAGCTTGGCAAAGGTTGAAAAGGAATAAGTTTCATTTGAATATTGGGTAAAACTTGGTAACAGTAGGGCAGATTGTTTAGCAAAAAGGTTACAGCATGTTCTTTAAAGACTATGGATAACAGTTTGGCTCCATTAAATTCTGGAGCTAGCTAAGCTTAGGTTTTCATCCTTTGAAAATCATTTCAGAGAAGCTTAATCAAAATACACTGGAGATCAGTATATCATCTAAGCCTGCTATGTGAAATTTAACTATATCAATGGGGTATTATTTGCCTGTAATCTCAAGGCAAGTAAGATCACAGCACCGTCAGTTAGCTTTTGCAGCACAGTTCTGAAATCTTAATGCAATCGTGTCATAAATTCGTATTTAACTTTTGCCCAAAAGGAGAAGAAGTCATTGCAGACTATTGCAATACCTGCTGATGAAAGGAAATATCCTCAGAGGTTAAAGAAACCTACGGGAATTCAGCTCCAAGCTGAATTAGTGAAGATAGTTTCAATAATCTCCAAATCTTGAAACCAGAGGTAATAGAGAGAAATGAACCTCTTTCTCAAGCACTTGCTGCTTTGTTCCAGATAAATTTGAAAATTGATTTCAGAAAATAAGACCTGTCATTACATACAGTGTAACTTTGAAAGCAGAGCAGATAAAATCAGCAAGTTTTAGTTGTAAATACTGTCCTGAATCTTACCCAGCGCAGCGGTGGAGCTGAGCCGCAGTCAATATCATGGGGAGACAGACCAGGCACCTCAGCCAGGTGGGTCCTGGTTTAGAAGAAAGAAGGCAAAGAGATCACATAAAAACACAGCAACTTTCAAAGTGGCATTTCAGACGTATTCTGTGGCATAATCTGTTTCTTGACAGTTTTGCTGTGCCATCGAAATCCAACATTTTGGTGTTAAAAATGACCGCACTGGAGAATTGTCTGTGCCCTTCAGACAACGACTGTTCAAACTCCATCTAAAATATACAAACAAATATGTGCTTCTTTTGGTGTATCTGACTAACTTCTCATGGAGGGCAGTTCTCAGCATATTTAATTTTGGTGATCTCCAGACACTCTCCAGCGGATGCTAGGTGTCACCATATAGTGAATAAAAGTATTTTTCTTTGTTATCATGCACAGATCACTTGGAAATAGCCCGCGAACCACAGAGGCTGCTGTAGCTGGCTGGAAAGCAGCAGCGTAGATTAAAAAAAGGCCAAAGTGTGAAAGGAATGGCTTGACTTGAGCTGCAGCAAATCGCAGCATCCTTATCCTCAAGACAACTACCGCACCACCAGCAGCAACGCAAGCTCACAAATAACCTTATTTTTCATTTATGAAGATGTAAGGAGCTAAACTAATTTGTAGTCCATCCTCGGCTTCTGCTGCTGCTACCCAAGTCACTGCAATGAACCTGCTCACTGCTTCACTTTTTATAGGATTCAATACAAATTCTTGTTCCGGATGCAGAGGGCTCACTATTGCTTTCAGACAGCATTCCTTCCCCTGCCAGTGCCGATGCCTATACCTAAATTAAATATACAGGCAGGTCTCCGCATGAAACTTGTTGCAGCTGTTGCATATCTGCATTAAGTGATCTTCAACAGTCGTTGTGTGAGTAGCACATCTGCACCACTTTGATTCTCTCTGACTACTCCAATTTTGCCTCCGATTGTTGTGGCCACATAGCACTGGGATGTTTTGAAATCAATAATCGGTGCTGTGGTCAAACTTCTTGCTCAACATTGCTCCATGTCTGCGCTGTTGGTGTTTGATGGGATATTTCATGCTGGGCATTATACGATACTTCCCAGAAGGCATCAGAGTTCTCAGATTAAATTGTATAGTTTTCATAATTCATTTTGTTCATCTCATCACTCATTTGCTTTCATATGGACCATTTTCTGACATTCCTGAAGAATAAGGATAATCCTTGTGATCATGAAATGCCACCTTCTTAGAAAAGCTTACCACAGCAGCGGAAGGTCACAGTGGCTTTGTGCAGAGGGATATAGGGCTACTGAGACTTGCAAATACCCTGCTTCCATTTATACTGGAAAAAAAAAAAGCTAACTAGTGTGATACTGGGAGTTCAGCTGTCAAGGAGGACCTTTTATCAAAGAGATTGCTCTCAGAGGGGGATTTTCACAGTAAGACATACGGCTACAATGCCTGGCCAATAAATATGCTTTCTTAGAAGGTAGCAGGTGGTATGATCCCATCTGATGTCTTTGCATTGGGGGGCAAAATAGTGTGACAGACACAGCACCTTCAAAATCTCACATGTGCACGTGCAGGGGGCTCAGAGTTGTGTTCTGCCTTTCTAAATGCAGGTGGGAGTATACTGTCTGACCCTTCTGGAGTGAAACGGCAAAGGATTTCATTGTTCTGGTTGTTTGGCAATGGAGAAGTAGTCAACCTCTGGCACAGCTGCACTGACAAGTGCATCCCCAAGAGAAGGATCCAGCAACACGGGCTGTTCCTCCATCACCGCAGGCAGTTGGTCCCAAGGACCTGCCTACATCCTTTGTGCTGTTCACCTTTTCCACTGTACTTCCAAAATCTGTACTACAACTCTCTACCCTTGTTGGTGACACAAGTTCTTTGAATACCTAGCTGCCTTGAGCTCCTTTTCTAGCGACATTATTTAGACTGGCATTGAAGCCAACGTTGCCAGCTACACCCGAGTCAGAGCACGATGGAAACTCTTAGGAAAGAAACATGAGAGGATGACACCTACTCACCCAGGAAACAGTGCTAAAACACTGTCTTTTCTTAGTTTTAAAATATTTTTAAAAGTAACTCAGTGCCAGAATCTCTCACAGACACCACCTGGCTTCTCCTGGTAACAGCAAATTCTGCAAACTTCCCCAAGTTTGATCTGGAACTGCCCTGACTGTGCAGCATCTCTATGAGAACTGCAGGTGCTCCTCATCTCCAAGAGATACACACACCCCTGCTAAATCCATGCAGCCAAAGCCCATTTCCAAAGACTGATAACATGCACTCAAATACAAGCGGGTTCACATCAGGCATCGCTTCCAGATGCAATCGCGTACACAAACAACCTGAAACACTGGGAACTGATGCCAATCACCACTGGCTGGGAGAGGTATGGGCAGTTCCAGCAAAAATGCCACCTGCATTTGGTGAAAACTCAACTCCCACCAGTTCCACAGGCTGCTGGAGTTCCTGCCCTTCCAGGACTGCCCTGTGCTGCACCTTAGCAGAGGCTGTTTGCTCAGAGCTCTAAGGCCAAGGGAAGACAGAGGCAAAATTAACCAGCCCGTACCATGAGCGGTTGTGTCACCTGTGGTCAACACAAAGCAACACGATAAAAGCAGAGCAAGTGCCTCCCTAATGCACTGCTGCCTGGAACGGCCCGAAACCGCACGCCGATGCCAACAGCTTGAGTAGGATATCAGCCTGGCAAGCAAGCCCCATCATTGTGCCGTCTTCTCAAAAAAAATCCTTCTCTGCCTTTGATATGTTAATCCTGCATAAGGCAAATTCTCCCATTAGAATATAGTCCATTCTGGTCTCCATGCAATCTGCATCATCCAGTTCAAAGTTAAATTAAAAATCCCAACCTGTGTGAATGTTGCAATCACATTATGAAATCTGTAAATCTATTTTTAATGTCTTAATGCTGCTCTAGTTGAACGAGGCAAATAGACTGCTACATGGCATTTGCTTTACACTTTTTTAGATTCTCATGCACTAGTTAAATATTCACTCTGCAGTGTTTGCATTTCCAGTACTACAAGACCCTAAAACAGAAGACAAGTTTTTATTTTCCTTTTTTGTTTTTTAAAATTCCAGCTACGGGCAACTCAACTTGGGGATGTCTCCAACTCAAATGTGGAGTAGTAAACATTGCAAGGAAAGCAGCTAAAAATGTTTCAGTGCAATCCAGATATCAGAAAACAGGGTTTAAAATCCCAAACGTGCAGCTATTTGCAGTGTTTTTAGGGGGCGATGGAACCAAGTATTTTATTTCAAATTTAAGATACACTAAATGTTAATTCTGTGAGTAGCTTGTTTTTAAGAGAGAAAATACTTGAACATAGCTGGAACAACTCAAGCAATGGGCCCAGCTCAACTATCTCAAATCAACATTTTACAGAACATTACTTCAGGGAGTAGTTTGCACTTTTCATTCCGATCTGCAATGGAAACAAGCTCTGAAGCACTGGGATTTTCTGTGGAACGAAACCTCTATATTCTGACCAAGTCTCTTTAAAAAAATCAGTATATTAAACAGTCAAATAGATTCTGCTCTTTACACTTGAGAGTCATCCCACTAAAACATGGGCACTGTCTTTCCACTGTCTTTTCCCTCTAGAGGTGCTTTCCCCCATTTTGCAGTCCCTCTCTTCATTAGCATTAGTATTTCTCCACTCATAATTACCATACATTCTCTGATATTAAGTGCATACAAACTACATACATCTGAAAACAACTGAGAAAGAAGGAAAGGACAATAGAAACAGATCTATCCTGCGATCACAGATTCTTCAGGGCAGACACTACAGCAAATTTCTGTGCGATCCAGACCATCCCCAGCAGCTCTCCCTGCACTCTGGCCCCCTATGCAAAGCTAGAACATCTACTTATTGTTACATGGGGTTAGAGGAAATCTGTAGGTGACAGAAGGGAAAGCTTTAGCAATACCGTTGTTATCTGCAGCCGTTTATAAAGCTTGAAAAGCGGAGATGACTTACAGCACAGTCAGGGAGTTTCAGAAACTTTGGGCAGCAGAGCAAGCGAACAAGAACGTTTGGAAGGGGAGAAGTTCAGCTCTGGGTTTGCGAAGATGCCGCCCTGGGCTCCGCGCTGCCCGGCGGGGCTGGGCTGGGCTCGGCTGGGCTGGGCTCGGCTGGGCTGGGCTTACAGGCTTCTCTCCCTCTCTGCAACTCGGCCATCGCCGGATTCGACCCCAGCTTTTCTCTGGGCTGTTGTTCTGGTGCCACCGCATGGACAACAGGACCAAGTGCAGCCCGTGTTCAGTCGCTGCCGCATTTTGGCGCAAAGCCAAAGAGGGGGATCGGGAAAAGAAAAAAAAAAAAAAAAGGAATAGATGGAGGTCAGTGACCCAGTTTAGTGCGGTGTCAGCTCAGCAACTCGTCCTTCCATCCGAAGAAGATGCATTTGACAGCACCAGATCTCCCACCCGGGGATGCTACGGATGCACCTACACCCGCTCGCTGCTTTGGAGGCTGCGTTCACCAGGAGCGCACCCTCACACACATTTACAGGTACTTGAGGGGGTGTGGGGGTAAAACTTCACCCATTCAGTCAAATTCAGGCCCTTTCCTGGCGTTTTTAAGTGCTGGGATGGTTCTGCCCATCGCCCTTGAGCCCGCGGCTGGCGGCAGCAACTGCAGCCAGTCCGACGGGAACGTTTGAGACTGTTTAATGATTCCTTAAAGAATGGAAACATGCAAAGCAAATGAGCTATGAGTAGCTTAAATCTCAATGGGGAAATAAATGGCTACAGCTTAAGAGATCCAACCAGCCCCGCATGCCCGCTGCTGACCACAATTCAAATGCGAGGAGATCCTGTTTCACTGAATTAAACAAGAGTGCTTGTTCAAATATTAGGAAAGCCAAGAAAAAAGACCTTCTTGGAGAAACAAATCCTGCTGTGCTGGATCAGCTCCACGGACTAACTAATCCGGGATTCTGTCCTAGGAGGCACCAGCACCAAATATCTCTGAGGACAAGGCGCAAGTTCCAGACACCTCATCTCCAAACTGTGGGGATGTCAGTAGTTAAGGGAAGCATTTGCAATAAATACATAAAAACTGGGTGGCCACCATGAACGATTCGAGTTCAACTTCACAAACTTGATCAGACAATGCAGTTTTAATGACTGAGTTTTCATCTTGTTGGTGTAATTTTTTTGGTCTCCGCCAGACCCCAGCAGGGAGGAGAGCCAGCCTCAAAGGACGCTTACAGGCTTACGAAAAAGACGAGTAATCACATTAGCAATACCGTGTTCTCACAAGCCACGTGTGGGGCAAAGGCCGAGAGGTGGGAGCTGGTCCTGGCAGCCCCAGCGCGGAGGTGGACGGGGGTCAGTGGTGGGATGAGAGGAGCACACGCAGGTTCGCGGCTCCTGCCCAGCGCTCAGCATCATTCCATTCAGAAGCGTAAAAGAGCCAAGTGTTCCCACCCCCCTTTGCCATTTGAAAAGTATCTGACCTAATTATTACTATCCCTTTTGTGTAAATTCAGCACTTTGTCAGTCTGAATAAATGTACATTAGCCTTAACATGAGTTAAACAAGTTTAAACAATGAAGGAAGCTTTGTAAAGCTCCCTTGCTTTTTTACTTATTTGACGCCACACTAAAGAGCCCATTTAGACTAAAGAGTTCAGCACATTTTGGGACCCATTAAATACCCAGGTTGAGACTAGATATTCCCTTTTTCTTTTTTTAATTTGTCCTACCCAGTTGCTAAAGTCAGCACAATTGAGCAATAAGCTGCTTTGCATTTCTTTAGCTTTGTAGGCAAGTTGAAGAAAGCCCCACCCAGCCCGGTCAATGCAGCCCTTTCCATGCTAATTCGGCAAACCCCACTTATCGCTGCAACTGGATATTAAGTGGTTCCTCAGAATTACTTTTAATTAAAAAAGAGGAAACTCATAGCATAAAAATGTGACATTCATGACTGCTAGGAAAACTTGGCCTGAAACAGAAACAGTTTGACAGTGTAACGACATATTCCTTTCCAGAGCTAAGCCAGCCTTTGACAGCCCACAGAAAAGCATCCCTTATCTTCTGTTTACAACTATACTCTGATAAGGACCACCTTCTGTCCTCCAAACATAATAATTAAGTCCTAAGACATCCTAATACAGTGGGGAAATAACTTAGGAGGGAGTGAAAGACTAAACATCCATCCAAGATCAGAGAAGGAACGAGGGAACACCTTCTTACCGGCAACATGGAAAGCGATCGAACGTTTTGATGTTCTCCACTGAGAATACAACTCTGCTTTCTAAAAATTGCCACGTAGGGAGCAAAACAAGTAATCCGTACAGTGATGAGCCCATCCTGACTCAAACTGCCGTGAAATTTAGGAGATGGCCTGGAAGATGGAGAAAGTTCTATGAGGGGAAGGAGTTGTTTTCCCATCAACTCACACCCTTAACGTTTGAGAAAACCTCTTAGACATGTCATGAATACCACACAAAGGTTGAGTTCTGCTGGATGTGTTACAAAGAGCTGGTAGAGCAACAATTCAGAATCTCATTTTATTCCATGTCACAGTGAAATCGGTTCTTCCCCAAAAAAAGATCTGTGGACAATTTGCAAACTGCTGCCACTGACCTGTAGGAAAAATTTTAATCCACATGAAGTTAAATGCTTGACAAAACCACAGCTATGGAATTGTTAGCAGTACCTCCACAGCAACTGGGCAGTTGGATGGATATTTAGATTAAAATCCTGGCTTGCAGGCAGAATTCCCATCAATTGCAGATGGATCGGGATTCCATCCCTCTTGCTCATTTTGAAGGTTGGTAAAATTTAAAACACAGAAAAAAACCAACTCAATTATAATTTCTAGCTGTCAGGAAGGAATTATATCAGTTCCATTTTACAGAAGGAAATCTGCGCTGTCTAGCAGTAATCAGTTCCATATTTGTGAAGCCTTCCAACAAAACACTTTTTGTCTACGATTTGTCCTCATCTTAGGACATACTGATTTCAGCCCCTCTGTGGATTGTAATGTATAAACAGCCCTTTTATTTTTAAATGCAACTAAGAAACTATTTGGCAGAGTCACCGTAGTTCTGAATCTTGAGCAGAATACACCAACTGCAGCTGGCGTCTGGGCTGCAAAGTGAGCAAGACAGGGCACTTAAAGACAATTGTGTTTGTTCAGTTTAGCTAAGAATAGGACATTAATAAGAAATATTTTCATCTAACAAGCATCATGTTTTAAAGAGAACTCTAAGCTTTTTTTTGGTCAATTTGACAGGCACGTGATGATCTCATGGCAAGGAGGTTGGAGACTGAAGCAGAGAGGTATCGAAATTCCAATAAAACCTCCCAATCATCTTAGCACACCACGTGTATTTTCCCACTGTATGCCTCTCAAACTGTATTCCCATTAGAGAGAAGACAGTTCTACGATTGCTTCCAAAACAATTAGTTGAGGGAAATAAAATTTAAAATACCCCGACAGAATGAGCTGTGTCCCTTCAAGCTTACTCGTCACTAAACATCAGCAGGACGTCACTAAATTCCAGTCTTTCCAGAGCAGATCCCACCCATTCCTCCGCTTCAACTCTGCTTCCCTGATGGCTCTTGGGGGTGCTGCTGCATCTCTGAAGGATTTTAGTCTTTTTGGAGATTCAGGGCTGCTACACCCTTAACTTTTATCAGCGACATTATAATCGAATGTTTAATTTCAGCCAAGATTCACAGAGATATAAAAGCCTTGAAGACACACTGTTCTTAGAGGGTTTGTGGAAGAAGATGGCTGGAGAGACAAGACCTCCGGGAGCGATGTCTTTGCAGAGGGATGGGCGCAGAGCTCGGCGCTGCCCGCGGGCTGAGCAGCGCTCACCTCCAGGAAAAACACGCGGGAAAGAGGCGACAGTACCGGCAATAGAACGGAGACACCGGAGGTTAGGGAGCAAAGGAGGAAAGTCACCTCTTACTGCTGGGTGCAGGAACCAGGAAAGCGCAATCCACCCCAAAACCGCCTTTGTGAGCTCCAGGATGCTCGGTGTGCAAGGTTCAAGGCGTGGAAGGTTCGCTGGGAAGCTAAAACCCCGGTTTGCGCAGCTCCAGTTCTCTTTGCGGACGGGCAGATGGCACAGCCGGCACATGTTGGGTCGGCAGCTGCTCCACAGCGTCCCGGGTCATGGGGGACAAGGGGAGAAGGTAGTTCACAGGACGGCCTGTGATACAGCATGAAATTACATGTCCAGTTTGGGGGGATCAGGGAATTTAGCTAAACACCGATACCGGGCTGATCTCTGCCAAGTCTGAACGTGCGAACAGCCTCAGGTTTTCAGTTTTAGAGGCATCAACACTGAAAGGACCGAATGCTCTGCAAGTGTGCAGGCAGGCAGCCAGCTCGGGCTGGAAATCGGGATACAGAACTTCCCGGTCCCTTTCCACTTGTGCGTATCTGGGCCGCCGGACCCACATCACAAAAAGATGCCCCTATTACACGGCTGACACTAACTGGGTCCTTTTTAGGCTCTTCAGAAGAGAGGCCAGGGCTTGAACATCATGGAAACAGAAATAACTGCTGTGTGAACTCCCCAGAACAGAGATACATGGATGCAAGACTAATGCAGCACCTCAAAAAAATGCAGGTTTCGGATTCTAACACTCTTGCAGTCTTCAACTTTCACCAACATTCAAATTCACCTATGTTAAAAGAAAATTAAATTGCCCTCCCCCACAAAAAGCAAACCACAATAAAGCAAACATCCTCCAGCAAACTATTCGCTTGAATGTATTAAAACTTGCCAAGTCAACGTTCCAGTCCCAACTGCCTAACCCAGCCTGCCAACAACACAAGTGGCCGGTTTTTTGCTCCTCTATTTTATATTAACAAAAGTCAATTGTGGCGATGAATTGCATCACATGCCCACAATATATCACATTCCTTCACAGCTGTTTTTTGTAAAGGGAAGGAAAAGACCTCATCAGCCACTGACAACATTTCTATAAACCATAAACATTTCAAGAATTCTATCCACAGAGGCAGGATGGTAAACTGCCAAACAAAATCCTAACAAAGTGGCATAGCACAAACTATCAATTCCAGAAAATAAAGCCAAGTGTATACGAAGAATCAGTACATTGACCAAATCACGGTAATCATGAACTTATTTTAATAAATGAGCAGGTTAAATTGAAAAAATAAGTCACTATTATGCCCTGATGAGCAAGAAAGCTTGTTACCAAGTCAGGAGGCTGGACTTGGCCTAACATATTATCAAGAAAAGGGAAGAAAACCTGCATATTATGTTTTCTCATATTCTTTAGCAAACTAATAGCTAAATCAAAAGCATTAATTCCCCTTAGGATTTATAACTGATTTAAAGAGAAGAACAGCGCACTCCTATAAAACACTAATAGGGCTTTAACATCTATTGTCAAAAGAGAATTAGACCGCAAATAAAGGGCCTACTATAGTCTATCTTTTAGTGCAGTAATTTCATGATCTGTAACTAACAAATAATAAAGGTTAATAATGAAAAGAACACAGAACAGGGAGAACAAAGGCGATTACTAGACGTGCATGCAAAATGTGGCTGAGTGCTTCCTGGAAGCTCAAGGAAACCTCAACCTGTTTGATGTGATGTGTATATGCATTCGCATCTTTGGAAAACAAAAATGCTTACCACTATATAAATCCTACAACAAGCCAATTTTTAATTATACCTATCAAAATAGCAATAAAATCCTAGTAGTTTCATTCAACGTGTTTGAAACACGGAGACCACCTACGCAAATATAAACACAGCATTTGAATCTCCAGTTAACTATTGGCAATTATAAATGGGGACACTTTAAAAAGTAAATTATGAGGATAATTAATCATTTTCACACACAAAAGTAACAATGTAACATCATGCAGTGGTTTTAAAAGCCTCCTACTTTCTGCATTTCTATTCTGGTTAGTTTGTGCCAAGATTATAAAAGCATATTTTAATTTTAAAAGACAAAGAAAGGAAGGTGAAAAGCTTCCATCTCTCCCTCTAGTCATTTTATGTAGATATTATTGGATTCAAATATTCAGCCACTAAATCATTGCTATGGAACATTAACATTTCAAAAGGATTCCTGTGCTTGGAAAAAAGCTAATAATAAAAGGGCCAAAGGAAAGCCCATAAAAGGTTATTCTGTTCTAATGCTGACAAATTAAGCACATGTGTATCTATTCAACTGAAGTGTTAAGGCCACAAGACAAGAGCAAGTTCTATCTAAATCAACATCGTGGGGATAAAAAGCATAAATACAAAAGCAAAACTGAGCGACACATTATGCTTAGCATCTTTCTGTAACAAGCAATTAACAGTCGAATAGTTGTTTGCTGTTAAGAATTTTATGTCGGAAAATAAAACAATGTGTACTACAGATGTTGTGAAAGCAGCAAATTTCGGCAGCCTGAGAAGCGAAAGAGAAACGTCCTCAGCGGCTCATTCCAGCCCTGGGGGTTCCTCCATCAGCCACCAGGGCTTTGACTCGCCTGACGCTGCCGCCCCATCCTTTCTCCCCAAAAAGCCAGTGCAGATCCGCCTCCTCCTCTTCTGTCACCACTCAGGTTTCTCTCACCCTGTGTAAATGCTTCTATGTTCGTGTAAGCTGCCGAATTCAAAATGGCAAATTGCTCCTCAGAGATGTACACAGAATCTCATTGTTTCAGCAGAAAAGGAAACTCATACTTTGGTTCCACTGTATTCTGATCCTCTGACAAAAGAAAGCAAGTTCAGACCTGATACTTCTAACTTTAAGACCCACACCCACAAAGAAACCCCCCAAAACCTTCTGGAGAAAAAACCAGCCTATTACAGGCTCATCTTTCTAGATAATGTTTACAAGTGAATACCCTGTTATTAAAAACAGGCTGCAACAATAAGTACAATAAGAATGTTGTACAAGCATTTTCAAGATTTTGCTTTCATATAAACCGTCAAAAGGTAGATTACTTGAAAACACCTACAGAATCTTTAAGAAACAAACTAGTTCTACTGAGGGCCCAGTTAGCTAGTACAAATAACAAGCATTATTGCTCTTTTGACTGTCAGAAAGTTTCAAAAGGTTTGAATTTCTGTACTAATACGTTGAACACTATGATTACAGTTGTGGCGCAGCTCAGTAGGACAGGAGGCGGATCCTGCTGCCCTCACTCCTACTACTGAGGACACCAGCTTGTGCGACGAAGAATGACAGCATCCCACTGGGAGAAAAAAGAACAATTTTTGTGCAAATAATCAACCATTTTAGAAAGAGGTTTGTTGATACAACATGGCTTCTAATGCTCTATTTCTTATTTAACAGAAGTTGCAACTAACAAGTCCATTAGCTATTCATGAGTTTATAACCAACTTGCAAACTGAATAATTCCAGATAATATCAGATTACAACAAAAGTTCTGTATCAGAGTTGTACAGGAAAAGCCTTGAGGAAGGAAAGCAGTAATGAATGTTAGGATCAGGCTCATCATTGTTTCAGAAGCAGTACGCTGTGTGAGTAACCCAATTGGAACACTCTTCCTTCGAACGTTTTGCTGAGCTGTGCGATGTAAAAATAGATTTGTATGCTTCGGATTTCTCCTCACTGTCCGCAATAGATCTCTTCGTGGTAGAAGCAGCCTTATTGACTTTTCCTGGTACAGATGAATTTCCATTATCTGCTAGAGAAAAAGGAAGAGAGTGAAGCATGCAATAACAGCTTACAATTGATAAAAATATTTAAATAAGGATGGATAAAAGCATTTAAAAAATAAGATGTACAGCAATTAAATGTATTTTTTCAGGGCTATCGCAAATATATCCCATAATTGCACTGAATAGCAAACATGTTCCTAACACACGTCCCTAGCTTTTAGAATTTATGCTCAAAATGAATTTAGAAATCTTGGAGAGAGAGGAATTCTTTCCTATTTGTGTAAAGCCTTGCACTGTAATTCAGTATTGACAACATTTATTCCTCTGAGTGAAAACTGGCTCTGAACTCCAGTCTCAAGAAAGAAACATGAAAGTATTCCACCACCCCGAAGTATTGTTTGGAAATTAGCTATCAGATGACAAAAGCTAAACTTGTGACATACTGTCCCTGGGGAATCTATCTCCTTCCTTTATTCTTTGCAAAGTCGTTTATGACCAATAATAGTCTGCATCATTTTCTATTTGGGTAGGAAAATGCCCATCCCTCTGTTTCCAACCGCCGCTTCTCTTTCTGAACAACTATTTAATCCTCTCCAAAGTTGAAGCATGTGCCAAGTCTCTCGTGCAAAGAAAGGAATACACAGAAGTCTGCAGAAACTCTATCTATTTAGTTTAACTCGGGCACAACGGCATGTAAAGAGCTCGTAGGGAGCACGTCTGAAAAAGCACTTAATCGATTTCTGCATGTAGTCATAAGAATTGTATGTGCAATCCTAAATCATCATAGATCAGATTCTTTTTATATTTGGAGAACGCTGCTTTTAATGCCACTAATAGTTGCCTGGAAAGAATTACCAAAGACTGAATTTGACAGAATGAATATGTATGCTGCAAGTCCAGAAACCTCAGGGTGCCGTGTTCACAAATTAACTCCTATGCTACTGGCATTCCTCAGTCCATGGATTTCTTTTCTTTATTTTCCCTCTCTCCTCTTATTCTGTTGCTGGTCGATATAAAAGCTGCTAGAAACATAAACCAAGGACCTGACATTTCAAGAGGCACTTTTTTCCTTTACACTCTTGCAAAAGAAAAATACAGCAGACATTATATTAGAATTACTAGGTTCCTAAACATCCAAGAGCAATTATAATCATCTGGAATGAAATATCTTTAAAAGTCTGTTCTTTATAAATACAGACAGTAGGGAGGAGGTAAGGCATTTCTGATGGAAATTCCCCCCGCTTCTCACACAGTTTATCTACAGTTCATCATTTAACTATTCCCAGATTCACCAACCTGAACTTTTGGTGAAGATAATCTGCCTTTTTTCCCCAGAACTGGATTTGATACAATCCTTTCCACTCTTGGCCTTTGATGGACCTGGACAACCCACAAAAGAAAAAATGAAATCATGAATCTGCTTCACGCCTCAGAAGGTCCCACGTGTGCTGTAGCTGTGATGTTACCTGCAGCGCTATCCTGCTGAGAAGCTGATTCTGCTGACTTACATTTCTTTGATTTCTGAAACAACACAAGCAGAAACCTGGTCATGTACTGAAAGGACAAACAGCTCCCAACTTGTATTTGATAGACACACAATTCCTTTTAGCACATTTTTATGTCCTACACAATGGAACTCTTCTTTCCACAATATTGCTCCACACTTTTGGTATTATTTCTATATGGAAAAATGATAACCTTGGGAATCTTGAAGCTACCTTAAAGAAATCGTGCAGGCCAAAACGAAACTGTCTGGATATGGTATTTTGGTCTGTATACTTTGCAGGGGGGTGTGTGTTATCATTAAAGTAACCTGATAACTCTCAACGCATACAGCAGGCCAGTAAATTACACAACATTAAAGAGGACACAGTTCACTATAATCGATAAAGATGTTTTTCAATAAAAATTTCAGCATAATCCTGCATCTCATATCCATTTAGTTTTGTTTAGTTAATAAAAAAAAAAAATCCCTCCTGGGTAACTTTCAATAACTGGGCCCTTTGTTGCAGGATTGCTTGGGAAGAAAAGATGCAAACAGTTAATCTAAATTTTTTAAAAGCATCTGTGGAACAGATTTTTCAAGTTAATTTATGGTTGTCCAGATTAAAAACCACCAAAAACCCCAAACAACAGCAACAAGAATCCCATTACTGGCTTTGATTATATAAATTTCAAGCTGAAAAAGAAAGGTGTATTAAAACAGTCATCGGCGTTATCATCACAAAAGCTGACTCTGTATACACTCAGAATGCTGTAGATATTTCAAGAAAGCTCCACAAACTCAAAGAAAATAAATATATTGAAATGCGTTACAAAAATTAGGAGAATCCATGCTGTTGAGCGTACGATTAATGCTTCAGGAAAAAACCTGCCATAGCAGATGCTGCAAAGCTCAGCCAGCAGGTGGTGGCAGAAGGTCACTGGTCTCAAACCCTCCAGCGTCCATGCGAAAAAGCTCCAACCCGCAGTTCACCTGCCACACTGTCCTTTTTCCCCACAGCACTGAGTTCCCTGATTTTCAGAGCAGCAAGCACTGCCTGCCAGTCAAAGGACAGTTTCAGCACGTACAACTTCAATATGCTATTAGCAAAATACGCACAAGAGCTTGTTACTTGTAGAAGCAGCAGTGCAGTACAACGCAGCTTACTGAGTAAATCCACCCGCGCGAAGATCAGCAGACAAAGCTACGCAATCTAAGAGCACTTCGCAGTACAGACAAGAATTCTTTCAATTTTGTTTTAAACAATGTCTAAAAATATTACCTTTTCTAATTTACTTTTAAGTCTTCTATCCTCCATCCTTTTCTTCAATACTTCCACATCTTCTTTATTACCATTAAGGACAATCACATCCTCCTCTTGAAAAGGAACACCACACTTCAAGAAAAAAAGAAGACAAAACTAGCATTTATTTCAAGACCTTTATGCTGGTGAACCTTTGTTGGAATTAATTCTGTGTTTAAGCTCTCCAAGGAGCCCTTCAATCCTTCCCCTTGCCACTGCATCTTTTCCAATAGTTCTTTCTCCTTTAATACAGTCTAATAGATCTTTTCACTTAAAATGTCAAAGGGAAAATCTCAGTTGATTTTACCACAGAACAAAATAATACCGATTGACAGCATCACTCTTCACGAAAAGGAGAATAAATACTCATCTTACTAGTGAATCGTGAACTTTCGATAACCACATTTAAAAGCAGCTCGCGTATCAATCTGCACGGCAAATTCGAAAAGAATTTCAGAAACATGAAAATATTTTGTTTTTCTTCAAAGTCCTATTCCAGGCAACAGGCCTATGAAAATTACATCTTTATTTCACTATCAGCCCTTATAAATGACACTTTTAACTATTTTTTTTTTCTTTAAAGAAAAGGTCCCATTGTGTATTTTCTGCTCATGGGTTCCCTGTTTTACTAACATCAAATGTACAATGACTAGATTAAACAAAGAAGTCCTAACTAGAATCTACTCAGTTTTCTGAACCCCATAGCTAAAAATGAAAACACTGAAGTACTTTGTTGTTGTTTTGTTTTTTGTTATGAATACATTTGATTAAGGTCTAAGCATTATGCCACTCTGCCATTTATTTTTAAATTACTATGAGGATAAAACGGGGTCACAAAAGCGGCATTATTCATTAACCCAGCCTTGCCATCTCATTGTCCTTCATCTGATTTATTAAACGCTACCAAGTTTCAAATTACATTTATAAATTAATCTGGATAATACATGTAATGTGCTTCATGTAATTCCACATTTGGTTTCTGGTTAAAGACACAATTGTTTCAGCGCACACATTTTCAATCATTTGGTGAAACCAAGCACATTGACTATGTTTTCTTTTCAAAGATCTCAATCCTTATTAATTTTTTATTTATTTTGTTAAATCCAGAAGCTTTCTGTTAATATGCAAGATTAGTTTATAATCCTGCCTCTGTCATTACTTTTCTGTTTACTAAGCAAAGGTTTTGAAAGGTTACGCGTGTATTTGCAGTAGGAATTAAATGAAAGGACATATGGACAGGACTTTGACTGGTCTGCTCAAGCAATGAACAGTTTAAAAATGAATGCAGACACAAGCAGGCAGAGAGATTATGAAGGAGAAGCAATGGTTATAGAGACACATATTAAGTAAGTCAGGCAGAATAAGAAGTCACACACAAGAAATGGGTGAGTAACCCAAATTTTTCCATTGCTACTCAATGAGTTTGTGTTGGAAATACCAGCTTGCGAGTGAGAAGTCTGGAAAATCAAGATAATCAGTGTCCTACAGGGGCAGGAGGGACCGGCAGCCGTCTTGATTCTGAGAAGCCCAACACATTCATTTCTAGTGGGGTGTTTTCCGAATACAGCGTGAGAGACCAGCACTCTCCAACAGGCTAGTGATTTTAAAAGTCATTTCTGCAATAATTTTTTTTTTTTTTTGTTAAGCATACAAAAAAGTGGACATTTCCTCCAAGTAACAGTTTCTATCAAAGGACTCTAATTTCAATAAATGTTGCACTTCGAAAAAGCAAGCAAATCCAGGTTCCCATCTGGAAGACACAGGTGGAACTGTTCTAAAATGAAAAGTATTTACAAGAAACAGGGAAATGAAGACAGTGTCCACTTTCCATTCCCTGGAACAGGTCATTTTTTGCCATGACAACAGCCAGATTACATTACAGAGAACATGTCCTTCCAAATATACTTTTAAGTGCAGTAAGTTACAGGCACAGAACCAATTCCACCTTCCCAGGTTCTACTAACTCCAGTAGGTACAATGTGTTGTTGCATCATACCCATGCAAACATTTTTTAATTGTCAGTACGGCTGGATGCCAAAGTGTAATTCTGATTTCTTAAAAAAGCTCATTATCTCTTCATGCAAAAAAGGAAGGATTTTTATCCGAACGTTTTGAAATGCTGAGATAAAAGGCGGAAAGAAAGTTCCATTTTGCAAATTCAGAAAGATTCTTCCTTCAGATTAAGGTCTTCTGGGGCAGATGTTTGTTTTACAATATGACAGCATCTCCCTTGCTGTACCTTTTTTATATTGGGACTTTAAATACATAAGAAGGTACTTGCTGTAGTTCCTTGACGGTTTTGCAGCACCTTGAACAGAAGACACTCCTAAATGACACTGAACCTGAAAACTGTTCCGAAAGGCACAAAAGCATTAGAACAGTGGCTTGTAGATCTGAATGTGAGAGCCAGGCTGGGATTGCAGAAAGCGGGATGTTCACTGAAGGAGATGCTGGACAAGCAGCACGAATTTTGTCTAAAAGCCCTTTTAGGGTTCAGTTATCAAAGCGTGTTCAAACCCTTAGGTATATTTAGATATATCTAAATGGCTTAACATGCTTTCATCAAGGGTGCGGGTATGATCAACAAGTCATCAAAGGCTGATACCCATACATTTATGTACCCTACATATCCTATGTGTATATACATACATATGCACACATACAAATTCAACTTCATAAAAAACAAATCCTCCGACCCAAAGACTTAAATTTATAAGAATAAAGGTATTACAAGGTGTAAAAGACATACTAGCTTAGGCATACATTTAATCTTTTAAACTTATAATAGCAAAATTACTTTTTCAAATAATGAAGACCTTCTAAATTTCAAGTCATTTTAATATGGTAGGCTAGTTTCTTATCTCTCTTACAGAATAAAATACAATAGGTTTTTTAGTAATAATGAAATCTTAGTTTAAGATGATTTACTGAACTCTAAAGTTTACAGCTTTTAAAGTTTCAGCTACATAAGACAACGTTGTACCTTATTTCTTGCTGTAAACTATTTTTGACAGCCATTTTTTGGTTTTGTACAGCATCTAAGGTATAGTTCCCTCCATGACTACTTCAGTCTTATTACAGCACAAATAAACAACAAGCAAACATGTTTTCATACCCAAATATTTACACCAGTGTTACAATTAAATGTCTTACGAGAAACCTGAAACCTCTTGCCCAAATTATGAACAGTCAATTGACTCCTGCAGTCCTCCTGAATGTGACCATTACTAGGAAGCGCATAAAGACACAAACACTTTTCCAAACAGTTCCCACTGAACGACGGAACCTCTCTGACCACAGCCCAACCGTCCCTCTGCACGGGGGTGTTTCCGAAGAACAACGGAACGAATGGAACAAACATCCTGTTCGACCAAAGAACACATCACTGTTCATTTACCAGCCACGCAGGCTCACGTATTAATGGAACAGTTAACTAAAAACGTGTTTTAAGAGATTCTTCCAAAGATTTATGCGTTAGAAGCTCAGTAGCGTAAGATTAAATGAACGCAACTTTTGACATTACCACTTTACTCAGATATGCGATGAGGCAAACAATAAATGGTAACTCGGGAAGAGTGGAAAATCTCCTACATACTATAATAATTCTCAGAATGCGAACTGTCACTCAGAAGCTGCAGCCCGTACTAGAAAAACAGCATCAAGCAGAAGCCTCTATTTACAGAGCTTCCCCTCCAGTCAATGATAATTTTGTATGTGCCACACCTGCAGCCATGCCTTCATTTACTTTGAGGTTTTTTCTCTGTTTATTTCTGACCAACACGCTATTTTTACTTGAACGTGTCCCAAATACACCAGCTTTCTTACTCATTTCTAGAACCCTAAAGCTTCCTAATTTCAGCAAATATAAGCTGCTAACTTTTCACTTATTAAAACCCCCCAAGAACCTTGATAAAAAGTAGTAACGCAGTAAACACGCAGTTTTGGAAGGAGATATTTCATTTACCTTTTAAGCTTCCAGCTACCGGAAGTGACCAGAGGCAATTCTTTGCTATACTTAATTGCTGCAAATTGGAAAGTTTCAGCAGGCAAACAGTTAAGAACAGGGGGAGGAGGAGAGGGCTGTTTCCTTTCCAGTTCTCATCATCCAGCACACTCCCTTAGCAGCGCAGAGGTTAAAGTCTCCGAGGTAAAGCGACACTATTTATAATTACCAGCAACGTACTCTACGCTTTTGAAAGTTGGATTTCAGTCCTGTAAAGGTTGTCTCGGAAGAGCGGCAACAGAAATTTGGAGAAGCTCAAGTTTTCTCTCATTATTGCGAAGCAGAGGGCATTTCTGAAGCTCAACAGCATTACTGCAGAATAAATATGCGAAGCATTGCGGGAAGCCAGATGAAGCCATAAATGAAAACGGTCACGTTAATGTGTAACCCCTTTCACTTACCAAAGGTCCCTACACAAGCGACAGGATGAAGAACACTGGCTGAATCCTGCTGAAGGACAATGGGACTCGCGATTTATTTTAATTATGCTGCTGTCTCCTGGCTAATTTTGTACAAGGTAAGACTGAAT
Source organism: Caloenas nicobarica (assembly GCF_036013445.1). Taxonomy (NCBI): domain Eukaryota; kingdom Metazoa; phylum Chordata; class Aves; order Columbiformes; family Columbidae; genus Caloenas; species Caloenas nicobarica. The sequence continues at coordinate 14,074,360 of NC_088259.1, forward strand.
ACATTAGATTGTAGGACTTCAGGTTTTTGCTTTTACTTTATCAAAACATAACTTGTTTTAATTTTTGTAAAGTGAGAAATATTTTCACTTCAGAAAGACCATTTCACTTAAAAATACTGAATCTGAAAAAAGGGCTATATATATATTTTTTTTTTTTTTTTACTTTGTCATAGATGTACAAGAGGGTGGAGGTCATTACTACTGGTGCTGTTTCTATCATAAAAATCACACCACTTACGAATACTTATTCTGCTCTGTTGCAAGCAACTTAATGTTTTACAGCCCTACAAGTTAATGGTTTTAAGAGCTTTCATAGTATTTGTTTTAACATCTTATGAGGTCAAATACACTACTGAAAAAAAAAAAAAAGAAAAAAATATCAAAGGTGAACAGTTAAACATCTATAAATCTGTACAATCTTTATCAGTAAATATCAATGCAATATTTTAAGTAAGAATGACCTAAAATTTCTAAGGCAGTATTAACTGGGTTTGATGAAGACATTTTTTCTTTTACTTGATGCCTGTCACAACACAGCAGCCGATTCAGCATACTACCCAGGCTTAAGGAAAAAGCAAAGTAAAGTAAAAAGCAGTTAAAAGCACTGATTTTAACATTAAGTGTTTAGAGGACTGAGTATTCACTTGCTTATAAAAATCTCTACAGTAATGGCTGCACAAACACCTTTCAGACAAAAAAAATTTGGAAATAAGGACTTAACACCTTTTAACTGTTTCATTAGAAGATTAAGTGTGCCTGTCATTTGCGTCACTGAATTATGAAGTCATACGAACCAGATTTTATTTAAACATTAACATTAGGCAAATACAAAGAGCACAGACAAAACAGAATATTTAGATGTGCAATGATGCAGTCTGAAAACCTGTGGTAGGAAGGAACAGCGAATTGTATAACGATTTGTTACCACGAAATGAAATGAACAGCAAAGTGTTTATAGCTAATGGGGTCTTGATGAACTGAGGTATCTCACAGGCTTATTTTCAGGCATAAACATAATTCCACTTTTCCCCAAGAGTTCACCTTTTTAATAGAGATGGAGGGGCTTGGGCTTACAAGAGTCTTCTGTTAAGTAATATCCATAAAAGCAGCCACAAAGGTGCTTGAACAGCCCTACAAACAGGTTGGTTTTTGAAGAATGTCAAACGCCGCTCCCGGCACTTCTAAAAATTAAGACAACTTCATCCTCCAGATTTAGAAAACCTATCCATACCGCAGAAAAGGGTGAGTTTCAGAGGCACATTCTGATAACGATAAATACCTATAATGGCACTCTTGCCTAATAAAACTAAAAGTCAAGATAGGCAAAGACTGGGTTGTGCCTGGACAGTGGATTTTCTCAACACGACAATATCTTGCTCTTTGAGGGCAGGAGGAAACACGGTAGCACAGTCCTTGACAGCAGACAACAGCATCGGGGCTGGAGGATTCTTCTAAGTGACAAACTTCATACACAGTGGGACTAACGGCTGCAATTCTAGCTCTAAATCTGGTAAAACACCATCAGAAAGCCAGTGCTTACATTCTATAATACACCCTGCGGCTGAAAGATGTCAAATTCTGTTCTCATAGGCAAGGCTTCAGCATTTAGTCACACCCTGGAAACATGTTATCACTGGAGAAGGAATTGTTTGGGTGTTCGTGTACTTTCATGCTGCCATAAAAATATATAGCTTCTAGATTCTATGCAGTTCAATAGGAAAAATCCACAGTAAACACTTAATAACCTGAAAGATCCCTAGAAGCTACTATTTGAAGGGTAATAAAAATTTAAGTGTACGAAACAGTTTATAGCTTGGTTCCCTAGGGAACGAGTTGTATTTAATGAAAAAAAACCTGAAAAGCACACTCATCCTGTTACAGATGTCCTATATTCCAAGCAGGTATAAAGTCCCAAATATTTCTGTAACTGCCCAGTGTCTTCAGTGTTATTCTTATGCCCAGAATGAACCTTCCCTGTGATGTACCACGGAGAGCACATCACATTCACTAATTCAGAGCATCCTCAGTGCTCCCCATGTAATTATTCACTCAGAATAAAACAGTTTTTCTGACTTCAGGTCCAGGAAAAAAAAAAAAAAAAAAAAAAAAAAATCAATCAGTGCTTCCCTACCTGACACTCCCTCCCTAACTTCTGCTGGTGGGTACATAATGGCCCTTCCGCAAATCTCTGAGTCAGCTGGCAGCAGAATTTCACGTTTACTGTAAAATCCTGGCTCCCACCTGGCACTGCCTTTCCTTTTCTCCTCCTTTCCGCGCAATACTGAAAGGCTGATGCGGATTTGATTTGCTCGAGTTTTTCATTCAAATGGATGAGAGACTCACATCATGCTTGTTTATGCAGTCAACGTGTCCCTTAGGAGCTCTGAAGAAAAAAAAAATATACTTCTGGGACCTGATTTTCTCCTGTTTTTCTTTGGCCTGCGCATCCCGTGCAGACTGGAGAGCGCTGCTGATGGGACGTGGAAGCAAAATGGATGAACCCTCCACCTAACATCCAAGTCCCCTTTCTGGAATGCTCAGTGGAAAAGAGGCATTCTTCCAGCATAGAATCCAGTGCATACCAGTAAGGACAGTAAGATAAATACATTCTTTCCCAGTGGCCTAATAAGATTTTTAAATTGTGGTATTGTAGAGTATCCATTCTCTTGGTTCAAATTCTGCATTTTTAATGCTTTTTAAATTCTATGCCTCATTTCTACTTTAACTACAATGCTTGCTTTATTTTCCAGCCTCTAGGACAGATGTATACGGACTTTCCAGTTTGAAAGTCTTTTTCACTTCTTCCTAATGAAAACATAGAGCCTTCTCACCACAACACAACTCCCATGAAGAAATTGCCTTTATACAAATAGGCTTGTTATCTGTTCCTATGTAATAACAAATACATTGTGATGTTGACAGGTGTAAACCACAAAATATTTACGGGTGAAATATATTTTTTGGTAAAAAATTAACTTAATTAAATAAGAGAAAGTTAAGTTTCTCTAAAAAACATTAAAATCTTTCTTAATTTAACTATTAAGCTTAACGGCAGCAGATAGACCCTTCCCCGAACCCTGGAATTTTCTCTAGGAAGTTCTATACCAAATGCTTCAAGGATAAAGACTCCATGTAATTGCTCTGGGATTCAGGACTGCTGCACTCTCATTCTTCTGACTTTTCAACAAGGCATACTTAAAAAAAAATAACAATGGAAAAACTTGTATGCCAATACTCATGTAAATTAGACTGTTAGCTCTGAATGCTAGTACTGGTAGTAGGGTCCTTATCTGAGGATATGCACATAGGCTAAAAATAAGAATTGAGTGTTGTCGCATGCTGTTTTCCAAAGCACTAATGCGAAGATGTCAGAGGGAAAAAACCCCCACAAACACTAAACCTCTCAAAGAGTTGGAAACATTTGCTGACTTTATAAGGATAAAAAAGTGTATTTTGTGGATTATGTTTTTGTCTCTTCCTTTTGTTTATTTAATAAATTTTCTGCTGATTTAATTTACTGAATTCTGGTCCTCCAGCAGAACTTAAGGTTCCCCAGGCCTTAAGGAAACAGCAGCAGCAGCTCTGAGCAGCCAGCGCTCACACCCCTGCCCGGCCAAAGGCAGATCCTGACCAAGCCTGGCACCGCAGCACCAGCACACACAGCTCCTCCTCCTACCCGGAAAAAGAGTCATCTCAGCATTCATAAATGTATCACTAACCTGTCATCTATTCAAAAAAAAAAAAAAAAAGGTTCTCTCTATCTCACTTTTCCTTTCAGATAATCTGAACGCTTAATTAAACTATGATGAGAAGACAGCGTCTGGAAAATAAAAGATGAACCCACTCGATGCAACAAAATCAGGATTTTTAGTGTGCATCGCTGCCTGTGTGTTCATCTACACTTTTATCTACCTAAAGGATACACTTTCTGAAGAGCAAAATCAACAAAAGTTTAATGTGAATATAGCAGAGTGTGGCTTTTACCCGGATGAACTTTGTTCAGCTCTTTTTGTGGGCAAAACTGCTGCTTTTAAAATCGGAAACTTTTGTCAGAATACCTACCAACCTAAACCACTCAGCTGCATTTGGAATTCGTGCAACTGCTCCATGGTATTGAAGACTCTGCATTTTATCACAAGACCACTGTCAGATGAAGAAGGGAATTTCTCATTGGCATACATTATCACAATTCACAAGGAGCTGGAAATGTTCGTAAAGCTACTAAGAGCTATTTATATGCCTCAGAATATTTACTGCATACATATTGATGAAAAGTCACCAAAAGATTATAAAGCTGCTGTACAAAACATTGTTAATTGCTTCGAAAATATTTTTATTTCCTCAAAAAGAGAAAGTGTTGTTTATGCAGGATTTTCAAGATTACAAGCTGATATTAACTGCATGAGAGATCTAGTTCATTCCAAAATTCAGTGGAACTATGTTATTAATCTATGTGGTCAAGATTATCCCATTAAAACAAACAAAGACATTATACAATACATCAAAAGTAAATGGAATGGTAAAAATATGACTCCTGGGGTGGTTCAACCACTTCATATGAAACACAGGACGCAGGTTAGTTACAGAGAATATGTACATTCTAGAATGTCATACGTGTATCCAACAAAGAATATAAAAGCTAAACCTCCTTATAATTTGACGTTATATTTTGGTACTGCCTATTACATACTCACTAAAGAATTTGTAGAGTTTACGTTGACTGATGCACGTGCAAAAGATTTGCTTGAATGGTCAAGAGACACGTACAGTCCGGATGAACACTACTGGGTCACGCTGAACCGTTTAACTGGTAAGACATATGTTATTTCTACTATGAATAACCCCTGGACCACCAGCACCGTAAGGAGCGAGCGAGCTCCAATTCAGAGCTTAACATCACCACTTCACTGAGTGGCATTGCATAAATACGGTCATTTCTTCAGCCTTGATGCTGCCCTTTCAAAAAGTCACATCCCCTGATGGCTGAGAAGCAAAGCTGCATTCCAGAAAAGTACTACTTATGGTGCACACCATTAGCTACAAGGCTAGAAAAGTGTTGATAAAAAAGTAATTTTTTTTTTGCTATGTAAAAGCTCATGCTCTCAAGGAATCAAAAAAAGCAATAAAACCGAAAAAGATCTTGATTCTTATGATGTAAATACCTGTAAATACATACTTAACATGGCTACATTTAAACATATCTTCAGCAGTCAAAAAGCTCCCTGTAATAAGTAAAACCAAATTTCATCAGAACCTTATGTTTTTAAAGATGCTCCAGGGGCTACGCCCAATGCAGACTGGGAAGGAAACATCCGAGCCATTAAATGGAAAGACCAAGAAGGAACTGTACACAAAGGCTGCAAAGGTACCTTGGATTTTGATCATGAGCTTAAATTTGATTCACTGACTAACATTCATTGTGAGTTACATGTTATGCTTTAAACTAGCTATTAAGTGTGCCACAGTGGTTATATTTTATCATCATATTTTAGTTTGAAAGTATCAAATAAAACAGCTACCCTACTAAATTACTCCGCTGCATCCAATCTAAATAGCTTCTGATATATTATTGCAAAGATCATCACAGTATCCACATACTGACAACCACTCTTTGAACCTCCAATTACCAATGCATCAACTTGACTGATCAGTTTTCAGTGGAGATTATGAGGCTTACCTGACAAGTATGTTTGCCAGATACTTACATCAACATTGGGTTAAATCTCTTCAATTTGAACAATAATAAAAAAAGAATAGTGCTGACCACATGGAAGGCATGTGGAAAAAAAATTAAAATATGTAACTGTATAAACTCAGCACAGAGAAACACTGCATGATTAAACACGTACCCAAATAGCAGTAGGAGATCAGAACTTCACCATGTCCAACTACAAAACACGATGAAGCAGCTGAGGGTAACACGTATCCATCTGTGTAAAATGCAAAACCATACCCTTGCCTTTATGTTTAAAATATAGCATTACCCTCTAGATATATTTCAATGATGCTTTAGGTGAAAAGTATTTTTTGTTAGCAACACTACAGAGTGAAACTATTTTTTAAAATCATTCTGTTCGGCTTTCTGCTGCTTTCAGATACCTTCAATTTGTCTTTGCAGGTCATTACATCAGAGACATTTGTGTCTACGGACTAGGGGATTTGCAGTGGATTATCGAGTCGCCTCATTTGTTTGCCAACAAATTTGAGCCTGCAACGTATCCCCTTGTCATGGACTGTCTGGAGAGACGCTACCGCCTGAAAGTGCTGCACCAGGCACAAGTCCCCATTGAAGATCACTGGCGTTTTCAGGAAGAGAACTACTTCAACATGAAACTGAATATTTAACTAGCATCGAAACAAGTGTTCAAAATACTGACAGAAACCATTGACGTTTTTAGCCAGACTTCACTCTGTGCATTAGGAGGGTAAGCACGACACTGTACCGCCAGTCTGCCAGGTTTTATTTATTACAGTAAGATAAAGAGCAACAACTACTAATGGGTTGATGCTCAAAGAAAATGACGCGTCTATATCTATAAATGAGGAAAAGTAGGAGGTTCATAATCCTTCAAGCGACTTATTTAACTGGAAAAAAATATATATTCCTCAAAAAAAAGGACTAACTGGTATGAAAATAATAAATAAAATGGAAGCAATGACTGAACAAAGATAAAATATGAAGAGCACAACTTAAAGTCGTGTTTACTGTGTGTCTTATGAAATAGATTATTTTGATTCAACAAGTTCATGCTGAAATTTCAGAGCTTGTAGATGAGCAAGTGACAACCAATTTCAGACACAGTCCATTTCACTTTTTTTCTCCCCATGTCCAGCTGCATCTCTAATTTCATTGCGTAGCATGGCAACATCACTCGTGCTACTCAGGCTTTGCTCCTAATGAAAAGGACACGTGTGCCAGTAACAGTAGCGGGGTCCTGCAATGCACGTTTACCTTTAAGTCCTTGTTTTTGAGTCTCCGCAGGAGTTTATGGCAAGGAGACACAGGAAATTTGAGGCCAGGGGACAAAGGAAAACTGAGTGAAAAGCCATCTTTCAATCCTGGTGTACCTGAGTGAGGGCAACAAAACTTCCCCGAACCTGGCAACAGTCTGCAGCAACCGGAGAGAACACCAGGCAGCAACCAGGACGAGCATCCCGCTCCCAAAGCCTCTGCCGAGCTCACGCAGCACCAGCTGCTCTGCAGTAAGGAAGGAGCTTTCAACACACACCGCCGGCAAAACCAGGGAACAGCGATAAAAAAAAAAAAGCACAAGGATCCAGTCCTTTTCCAGGCAAGAGTTGCTCTTTCCTCTTCAGGAGTCTTAAATTAATCCCTTCACTTTTGCAACCTAAAAGATGGGGGAATGTGAGGAAGCAGAGAGGATGTACATTGTGGTCTTTTGCACAATATGACAACTCTTCCATGAGATTAAACCTCCACACCCCATCTCCAAAAGTCTTTAGTTGGGTGCTACTGCTGGGGAGAGATCAGGAGAAACCTGAATTGTGTGTGACAAGTCATTCCAAACTGTTCATCCTCTTTTACAAGTATTTTGGCAAGAATGCAGATTAACGTTTCGTTCCAGTAAATCCAAATAAACTCCCAACTGTTTTGCTTTAACTCTGATGGGAACTAATAAAATACATCCTGTTACTTACCAACTCAATCAGAAACTACAAATTATAAATAAGTGTCTAGGATCAATTTAGATACAAGATTCACTATGCAGCCAAAATATCACTCAGTTTTTACAGGAAAACTGGCTTGTAGATTAAGTGGTTTTTTTCCACAAAATCAAATGAATCAACAAATGACCCAACAATAGAACATGAAAGTTTCTTATTACAAACTTATTCCCAGGTTCCTGGAACTGTGCTGCTCATTTTCCCACACCAGTTTCTTGGAAACATAATTTTCTTTCAAATGAACTTTAACCTAAAGACAGACCATCTGGTCCCTATTTATTTACAGAAACTTCCAAACTCAACCCAAAGGCCTGTACTCAGTTTCATTTATAATCCAAGACTTGTGGCTAAATATTGCTGGAGATGCTTTTCTTATGGAGAGAAATAAAGAAAAGGAAAAAACAAGCCATGCAGCGTGTTCACTCTGAGCTTGTTGAGAGTCCCTTTGAAAACCACTACTGAAGCTAATGGGTCTCTGGCATGTATTAATCATAGCAATATTAATAATTAATTTATCTCCAAACCAAACCCAACCCACCGCAGGGCACTGCTTGCATTTATCCACTCCATGGTGTCTTTTAAAATGTGAATGGAATGTTCCTTATTACCGTCATTGCAGAAAATCTAGTTTCTAGCTTGCACCTTCTGTCACCATTACCCAGAACAATGGTTGCGTCTCACTTCTGAATTGAAATAAAAGGATAAATTCAATAGCAAGGCACTATATAACATGGGCTTGTTTTGGGGAAACTGAACAAGTCAAACTGGGGAAAAAAATCTGCACAAAACTCCCTCTTAAAATATAATTTAGGTATAACTTGACCCATGTCAGTCCAGGAAAAGTATTGGAGCGTGATCCTCCTTCTGTAAAGGATTTTGTATTTTAAACAAAGTTTTACATATATGAAACCCCCAGGAAAATCATAATTAAACCACCCCATTCTCCATCGTTAAGAAACAATACTCTACTCAATATTCTGAGTGATCATAACCACATTATACTCTTGAAAGATGTTTTACTTCCAACAACAGTAAAAAATTTAAGTAACGGAACAGTGAAAGCTGAGCATTTAAACATATATAAAAAGCGTTCATTGAGTTCTGTAGGCGTTATCATGTTGTAAGATCACAACTCTTAGATCTCAGCAATCAGCGTTGACTAAATTTGGTTACTGTTGACCTAAGAGCATATAGTGTCAACGTGACCTTGTTGGAGGAAACACTACGCTCTATAGTGCATTGCGCACACATTCGCTCTGTCTGAAAGACGTACGCGTAATTTCTGTTTCCAAAGCCTGAGGCACATGTTCAATAGCTCTACACCCAAGTTAAGCATTTGATGAAGTGTTTTATGTGGCACAGACTTTAATAGTTAGGGTACTATTTCAAGTGTGTATTAGAGTCTGTTGACTCTGAAAACTACTCCAAAATAAGTTTTAAAGCAATATAAGAAATTACACTTTAAAATGTAATCTTGTCTTTAACTTCCAGCGTGACTACGTGAACTCTGAGAAGGACTTCCACCACAGATCCAATAACCTCTATCCTGTCCCCAAACTATAATAGCTCTGGCATTCTATTACACCAATAGTAACTTCTTAGACAGGAGAGTCAACATAAAAAATTGGTTAACAGTGCCTTTTTCAACCCCCAAAAGTGAGGTTAAATAGATGCTATACAATGCTAGGTCATTTCTTTATCCCATCATTTCTAAAAGCATATTTTTTGTCAAATAGCTGACTTCCAAACAAGCAGGCACGGAAGATTGCCCATGCAAGAATCAGGAAACCAATTAGAACAGAAGTTCCAAACCATTTGATCACTGTGGGCCCCACCACAATCTACAGACCACAACAGATTAGTACTAACGTACAATCTTCAAGATCCCATTGAATACAACAAGAGCAAGTTGAAACAGTTTTCCTTGTTCTGTTCATTTTAGTAGCCTGTTGGAGAATTAATACAATAGGTGAGAACATGCTATTCAGAAGTGCAAGTTTTAAACTGACAATTTCAATGTCACATGTAATTCTCCCTGAAGAAAAGGAAGCAGGAGGCGGCAGAAAACTCCTGATCTTCAGGTCTTCTCCTACAGAATAAACACCACCTATATTTGTATTCATAAGTTGTTTTGTTATAGATAAAACTCTTTTTCAACCCTTTTCAGTCTAAATAGTTAGAAGCTTCAAAATTTGTCCCTACCACTTCATCTAACAAGCTTGTTCTCCAATATAAACCACCCCTAAAAAGTTCTCATTGCTCTTTCAAAAAATCTTTGGCCAATCAGTTTTATCTTTTAGCAACACAGTTTGACACATTTACCATTCAGGCAATAAAAGACAATCTCTCTCAACACTGCTATGGGGTCTGTTTGCCTCAGAGTTTCCACATGTTAATGTTATTTTTTAACTTGGATCCAGTACACTGCTACTTCAGATGTGAAACAAGAACAGTTTACTTCCAAGGGATGTAAGTCACCGGGAAAAAGTCATCGCACATTAATTACATTTGCCTTACTAAAAATCCTTCATCCATGAGAGTTTCCTCTCCCATTCTTGTGCCTTTCCCTAGCACCGATCCAGTCTTTTTAACAATTCTAGTAAAAGCAGATAAATACATGTCAGCTCTTCATGTAAAGTTCATATTGAGGCAAAATACGTTTTTTGGAAAGGGAACTCTGATAGAAAGACCACTTGATCCTCCCTGTACCTAGGCTCCATAAAGCCTTTCAAATCTAGTGCTACAGCAAATACTGTTGAGGTAAACCAAGGAATGACAAATTCTTCATCTTGGGGTTTTCCATTTCCTTGACTTAAGACAAAATCTGCATCTGCATCCAGTGTTTTCCTAACAGTTATTTCGTGAGCTGTGTATCACCGGGCAAACAGATTGCTCTCTCTTGAGTGAGCTGCCTCAGAGAAAATTGAGAAGAAAACTGAGCAATGAGACAAGAGTCTGTGGGACTTCCCACAAAGTGGTACGCATTCCCAGGAGCCAAGGCAGAAAGTCTGGAAAAGAAACAATCCTCTGCTCTGAGCACAGGAAAGTCATCTCCTACAGTTTCGTGAAACGCAACGTTTTGTGATATGCATCTTGTAGCATGTAAATACACGTTCAGTCTCTAGTTCAGATAATCTAGTTTAAAGTATATGAGCATAAAGGGGAGGACTGCAGAACTGTTGTTTGGGCTGTTGGATATCTGTATTCTCTGGTGAATATTTTCACTGTATCATTACAGCATCTGTTTGACAAAGCCCTTTGGGAAACTGTTGCTGTTTACAATTTAGCAGGCTGTCAAGACTGCTCTGTAGGCTCACAGGCGACATTAATACACAAGAATAATTTGTTTTGAAAGAGCTTTCTTGAATTTCACAGTAGTGAGGTAAAGAACTGCCACACAGCTCCTAGACTGATGCATCTCCAGTTTACATCCACGTATCCAAAAATCTCACCCCTTGAGATGAAACGAAAACACAGGTTCTGCTGGCTGAGGCACCGAATACACAGCATAAACAAGTAAATACAGGATTATTCTTCTTGAAGTACTCCCATCATGTCACTCTCTGAAGTCACATAACAATCCCTCTGCACACACAGATGTGTCAGGGGCACACAGGGACCAGCATCTGGGCACGTATTGGCAGATAGAAGGGGTGGCAATAATAAGAAAAAAATATGCTGTGACGCACGTGGATCCCATAGGTTGGATTTCAGTTCAAAAAATGCATTGCAATTCTTAAAATACAGCAATTAGCACCAGTAGAAACACTGGTATGGCAATCCACAACATTCACACATTCTGTACTTCAAAAAGTATTTTTGTTCTGAAAGAGCATGTATCAGAAGAGGATTCTGTTTATCAATAAAGAATTTGTAATCCTAGCATATGCACTATACACAACACTTCGTTTTTCTTCTTCATTAGTTCATTTTACTATAAGCCCCATTGGTGCATAAAGATAGAAAGTGCTGGGGGAATGCTGCTAATTAGTGCTCTGGATATAAACAAGCTGTTAGCTACCAGAACGCAGGGCAACCAGGTCCCCGTGATCCAATTTAGAGAAGTTCTGGTCACCTTCTTGATTCTGGATACAGAACGAGAACATTATTAGTATATATCCAAAAATCCACCAAATCACTCTTTGACACTAATTAAAGGAAATGTGAACTAAAACATTCTCCCAGCTGGTTACCATTGTCTTTGTGCACCACAAGCCAATAATGAAAAGATGGCAGACCAGATTATATTATATCCACTTCATTAGTTCTAGAAGCAGCCTTCTGAATTTTGTGAAGAATTCAAATGCATGTGAAAACAGTTGTGTGCAAATATGAGGCTATACTAAATACTGATTATTAAAAATTCTGGAAAACATGGGATTTAGTTTTTATAAGATTATCAAACTGGTCAAACAACAGACAAAACATCTAATTCCTGCATTTACTGATCAAGTTACATCCATCTATCAACAAAAAGTTAGACGCAAATAAACAAACAAAAAAACCTCATTAAAAATAAATCAGTATCTACTAACAGGAAAGCAAAACCATCTGGACTAAACTGGCATTCCACAGAACAAAACTAGTACAGCATGCAGCAATATGAGGCTAAACCTAATGATATTCCACACTGCCGGCAATAATTTACTGAGAAAGGTTTTCCTTTACAGGTCTTGTTTAATACAAATATACTGAATGATTTATCCAATATGAGAGTGTTTGCTGAAAAACAACTCTGCCACAAATCTCACTGATAATAAAAATAGTGACAGGAAAAGAGAGAGTATTTGCAACTTTTATTGTTGCCCCTGGCTACGAAAGAACCTACATAATGAGATCAACCCAGCACTGTAAAATAAAGTGCAGTCAGTATTTTCTACAGTAATTAATGTAATTACTGAAAATTCTATGAAGAGTTGCCCTCCGCCCCCTGCCCAAAGACAACAGTAAATGTCCTTCAAAAACACAGCAATCAAAACATAACCTGAAAATGTAATCAGTTTAAATACATAAAGTGGACACTGACAAACACAAACCACATACATTCAGGGAAAACAAACAAACAAAACCCAAAATACCCAATACCCCTAACCAAAAACAATCGCTCTTTGTTAAGCTGAAATTATAACCAAACATTTGAAAAAATTAAGCTTCTAAAGTAGTTACTGCAAAATCAAACCGAGAACAAAAACACTCATTTTTACCACCACTTAAAAACACATTTCAATTAAAAGAGGCCATTCTGAACACTACAGAACTTTTACAAGTTCTATTTCAATTTGCACATTCGGATTAAAAAATAGATTTTACAGCAGTGGATGTGAAAGCAATTGTATATATATACACACATGTCTGTACGTATGTCTACAGATCTATGTGTGGAGGTCATATGTGACCCCACTGCTACTAAAGCTGAAGAAAAACTCACCTTGTGACAAACTTCTGATTTAATTTCTTTGAGAGCACGTTCAGAGAACACACAGCCACAGTTTCTCAAGAAGCAAAACCTTCAAAGAAAAGAAGACAAGGCGTACAATTGTTTTTAAGAAACCCTGTGTCTAAAAGATATATGTGCAGTGCTGATTTAACACCAAAACAATACGGCAATGGGTGAGCAGGCATAGCCAACCTTCTCTTTACAAATCCTTGCAGCTAATCGAAGTATCAGCACCTGGAAGTAGCTACGTATTCATCTGGACAATGTGAAGAGTTAAATGAAAAATATTGGTACATTAAACCACAACAAGTTTTGTTATTTCATTCTCGGTATAATTCAGCAAACGTTTATGACAATCTCTCAAGGCGATCATAGCAAAACAGATGCTCTTGAGATGTTTTTGTACATCTGCTATAGGTTGACACGTTTCTTTGGAATCATCGCCACAGCCTGTTTTACTAAGAAGTTAAACTATTTGAATGGTTCCACCTTCCACCAAGTTTCTTTGTCCCACTGACTCTGACCCCAGCTCTCCAGCAAAGCTGCCACAAGCGACCCCCGCCAGGGTCTGCACTCCCACCTCTCTCCTCTCCACACAGAACATTCTTGCAGGATTACATGAAGCAATTACACATGTGGTTCATGTGATCTCCCGTTCCTGCTCTTAATCCTTTCCTCTCCAACACCTTCAACTGAGTAAAAAAAGTTTTAAGGTGGCTCTGGTAAAAATGGGGTTACTTTTCAGGTTCTCTCTTTAATTCCCTCTGAATATCTCCCAGTTAATCACTCTCTGGAGGAAGAAATACTTCCTAGCTATCAGGCTTTGAATTGGGCCTGTTCTCACTCACCAGAACAAGAAATTGGTAATTTGCCCAAACCAGGATGCAAGGAAATGTCCTTTTTCAGCCCAATTTGAAAAAACTATACTATTGCAGGATTAGAATAGACATACAATCCACCTCCATTCTGATCCTAACACAGGGAGAGGTAGAATTGTTTGATGTGACACAAAGGGAGGTCTCTCTCATCTGACCTCCCTCTGCTTGCCCATACCGATTCCCCGTGGTTTAGCCCACAAACAGCTTTTAGTCACTTTTTTTTCTGCAGATGTTGTCCTCTATTCCTTTATTATACACAGAAATTCATTAAAGAAAGGGTTCACTTTTTATCTTTTCTCTTGAACATGAAATACAAGGATGCTAGTAGTCCCCAGAACTCCCTCCTTTTGACAGAAGGACAAATCTTCCCTGCAAAGGCTTAAGTACATGAGTTTGAAACATTATCGATTCAAACACTTTTACCTGCTCTATATTCAGGTTAGCATAGTACGCACTTCTAAAAACCGAATCCAGAAACTTACTGACCTGTGTCTTCCATTCATTTCCAGTCCCACCACAGGGCATATGAAGCGTGCAGACTGGATATCATCGTATTTATCACCTTTTATACTCTCTTTATCACCACTCCAAGCTGGATTATCTGCAAGGTTTAGTTCTGTTACGTTCTGCAAAATAAAAACGCAAGCCTTAAGCTGGTTACTAATCATTTTTTGAGCTATGATAACATTTCTTAAGTTTTTTTCATTGTGGTTTACTACTTTTAGCACTTTTCATATATAGTGAGAACAGGAGCAAATCGAGGTTTTGTAGCATGTTTTAACTTTCCTGGCATTCTTTAACATCAGACACAACCTGTTTACCTTAATGCTCTTGATGTGTGATGCGGCTTCCATAGGGGTTTTATCAGCTGACTTGTCCAACAAAAATTCAATGACGGCATCTTTATTATACAACCTGTAATATAAAATTTTTAATAGCCATATTTGATTATCATAACTTACTTATAAACTCGTATTTTTTAATATAGTGATCTATATGGAAACATTCACACCTGCCCAGCTCACAGGCTACAATTGGCCGACACAGCTTCTCTTGGCTCAGGGCACAGTAGTACCATCTTGCCACCAACTCAGCATTTTTGTCAACCTGAAGAAAAAAAATACTCGTGATTTAAAACAGCTTTTATACTTGCAAACTAAACATAAAATCAAGTAGTACTTGAAGCATTAACCACATCCCCAGTTATCCTACCAAATCTGCTTCCTGCATTCAAAGTTATTCTGTAAAGTAACTTCAACGAAACCTTTTAGCAAAATTCACGACCAGTTTCAAGGGTCTACCTCTATCTCTTGAACATGTTTCTGCATCCTAGGACTTGGGACCTATCTTCCTAACTCTAATTCAGTTTTCTTATTTTTTGTCACTTCCACCTGTCCCCTTCCCTCTTCACTGTTCTTTGCCCTTCATGTGTTCTCCACTACCCCTTCTCTCTCTAGTTGTACACCTCACTCCTGCTTTGCTCAACCAGCAGTTCCATTTCCTGAAGAAAACAAGATAACAAGAAAACGAAGTCTGGGGATGTTGGGACGCTATGTGAAACTCCAGCATAAAAACATGAACTTTATGACACATTAGACCATAAAAGAAAGGCTGACGTTTACAGCTACTCTGACAGTCAGGTGTGGGTAGAAAATGGATTTTATTTACTTTTTTTACATCAGCAAGTATAATTTGCTTAAGTTTTCTGCCACTCCTTGGGAGATTTTTCCTCATCTTTATCCATGCACCCACACAGGTGATGCCACCGTACATCCATTCACCTAAAACATCCTAACAGGTGAGCCCAAGCAACATTCAGAACGCAAGCAGATGGAACGGCCGCGTTCGACATCACCAACGGTCTGGTCACACTATTAAACAATCTTCCGAAAGCGTTGCCAGCAGCCACTGTTCCCCTAAGTGAAGGAGGCCCCTAAACCCCACACATTCAACAGAATGAGCAGCGTCCAAAAAGCTCTCCAGAAGACACTGTAGCTGCCAACGCCACAGCCACAGCGGTGCCCGCAGCGCCAGGCCCGGCTGGCAGCGCTGCGGGACGGGCAGGCCGGACCAGGCCTCCGCGGGGCCTCCCCGCCCGGGCAGGGCCCAGGCGCACAGAGCCGCTCCCGCCGCCCCCGGCCGCGCTCCCCGCCGCCCTCACGCCGCCCGCTCCGACCTTCTCGGCTTTGCGGGGCCCCTTGACCAGCTCGTGCCGCTTGGGGATGGTGCCGCCATCGCACCCCATCTTGGCCCCGCAGCCCTGCACTTCCGGGTCCGCTCCCGCCCACCACTTCCGGGAGAGGGAACTTCCGGCGTTATTTGAGAGCGTCATCGCCGTTTCCATAGCAACCGCTGGGGGCGGGGCGACAACCGCACCCGCGGGAGGGGCGGGGCGTCCCAGCGCGCGCAGCGGGGGCCGCAGCGCCCCCACCCAGAGTCACAGCGTCACCCAGAGTCACAGCGTCACCCAGAGTCACAGCATCGCACAGGATCACAGCGTCACCCAGGATCACACAGCATCACAGCGTCACAGCATCGCAGAATCACAGCGTCACAGTGTCACACAGAGTCACAGCATCACAGCGTCACAGCGTCACAGCATCACAGAATCACAGCGTCACAGCATCACAGAATCGCAACATCGCAGCATCACAGAATCACAACATCACAGCCTCACAGCATCACACAGAATCACAGCATCACAGCATCACAGAATAACAGAATGTCAGGGGTTGGAAGGGACCTTGAAACATCATCCAGTGCAATCCCCCCACCGGAGCAGGAACACCCAGATGAGGTTACACAGAAGGTGTCCAGGCAGGTTGGAATGTCTGCAGAGAAGGAGACTCCACAACCTCCCTGGGCAGCCTGGGCCAGGCTCTGGCATCCTCACCGGGAAGAAGTTTCTTCCCATATTTAAGTGGAACCTCCTGTGTTCCAGTTTGCACCCATTGCCCCTTGTCCTGTCACTGGTTGTCACTGAGAAGAGCCTGGCTCCATCCTCCTGACACTCACCCTTTATATATTTATAAACATTAATGAGGTCACCCCTCAGTCTCCTCCAAGCTCCAGAGCCCCAGCTCCTCAGCCTTTCCTCACACGGGAGATGCTCCACTCCATCATCTCCGTGGCTGCGCTGGACTCTCTCCAGCAGTTCCCTGTCCTGCTGGAACTGAGGGGCCCAGAACTGGACACAATATTCCAGATGAGGCCTCACCAGGGCAGAGCAGAGGGGCAGGAGAACCTCTCTGACCTACTGACCACCCCCTTCTAATCCCCCCAGGTCCCATTGCCCTTCCTGGCCACAAGGGCCCAGTGCTGGCTCATGGTCACCCTGCTGTCCCCAGGACCCCCAGCTCCCTTTCCCCTGCACTGCTCTCTAATAGATCATTCCCCAACTTATACTAGAACCTGGGGTTGTTCCTACCCCAGTGCAAGACTCTATACTTGCCCGTGTCCCCTCCCTCCCCTTGCTCAGCCCCTAGAGTGGGTTTCCTGCTTCTTTTGTGAGGAAATCACCCCCAGGACACCCACTTTGGGGGATTTATGGCCAAACCAGGTGTTCCAGGACACCCACTTTGGGGGATTTATGGCCAAACCAGGTGTTCCCAGGCTACCCCCCGCTGAGGAGGCGCCTCTTGCCCTTCCCGTCCTGAGTCGCCCAGACCCCGGCCGCTGTGACTGGTGACAAAGACTCGGCCGTTCCAGGAGAGAGTTTAATACAAAACGTACAAAGCCAACGTTACTGCGTTTCCCTGTGCAAACAGTAATATTTACAAATGTCGATGTTGAAAAAACGGTATAAAGCATTGTGGCTGCAAGTAAAAATAAATCTGAGGAAGGTGAGAGGGGTTTTTCCACAGACACCTGGCCCATGCGCTGGCGCAGCACGAATTACCTCTCAGTGCTCGCACACCTCACTGTGCGTTTTTTGAGGGCAAAGACACGGGTACAACATCACCCAGAAAGGCCAAGCTTTGAAATTTTAGATAAAAACGTTAAAATAAATTAATTAGGAGAAATACAAATAAGACAGGCGTGCAGACAAACTCTCTGGGTGGTCATAGGGGCTTCATCGTTGCTGGATTTTGGATCCGGCACATCTGGGGATAAAGTCGATGAGCTGCACATGGTGAGGGGCCAGGACGGGAATCCCAGGGCAGCCCGGGCCGTGTGCTGGGATCCCAGCAAGGAACAACATCACCCGTCCAGTCTGTAGGAAGAGCTTGTCCAAAGGCTGTGTGTATTTAGTGGATAAAATACATCCCGTTTCAGTGCTCCAAACAGCTTCGAGCTGCAACAGAGGACAGCGAGCTGCCCTCCCCAGAGATTTATCGGGAGCCAGGACTCCTCCAAGTCAGTTTTCCTTCTGGAACATTTCCCATTAACATCTAGGCTATAGGCAGTGCCTGCCAGATTTTGTCCTGTAACACATTAATTGTGCTTCTACATTAAAAACAAACATTAGCTTTGCAGCTGTTTAAAAAAAAATTGTTATTACAAATTTTGAGTAATGTCCTCAAGAAACAATTGATGATGGGAATATCCTAAGTTACAGAACATTGTGCGGCAAAATGTAAAGAGAGACTAAATATACCTGAATAGAAAAAAAAAAGAAAATATATTTATCTGACCTATAAAGATATTTAAAAATAAGAAATCAGCCAGATAATAAAATAATTTTGCTTTAATACACAGCAAACTTTCCTTCCCAGCCACTAAGATGATGACATTTCCAGGCAGGATCTGAACAATGGAGAAGTACGTACAGAGGTAATTCTACAACTCTCTTCTGCACCTGCTGTTGCGTGGATCTTCACCTGCTAAAAGGGCAACAGCACCTGGGGAACTGCCCCGCAGCAGCTCTTAGAGGTGAGAGAAAGTTGGTGTCACCGAGCTGCATCTGCTGCCCTTGGCTGCCACCTGCCAAAGGAGCAAAAATGGAGAACGTGTAGAAACAGCCAAGCGCCTTTCACTCCATCATCGCTCTGAACTGCTGTGTGTACGTCGACAGCTCCTCAGTTTGATCCTGCAGTTCCCTCAGGGCGCCTGCGTTTGGATATTGTATCGCAGCATTTTTGGTGGCGAGAGCCAGGTTCTTCAAGAGGCTGCAAAACCGGCTGCTGCTGTGGAGAACATCGTTCCGAGCGTCTCTTTCTTGAGTTTCCTGGCAGAGAGAATCCACCAACTTCTGCCCCACCATAATGATCAGTTTGCTATGGGATATGAAGACTTCGGGCGGCTGGTTGTTGCTCAGACTATTAGTAAATACGGCAATCGCCTTGTGCAGGGCACTGAAACACAGCTTACACTGCTCTGGGAGAGCAATTTTCTTTGCAGACTCCTGCTTGCTTTGGATTACAGTCTTTTTTGCAGAGGGCAAAACCTGGAGAAGGGTTAAAGAAAAACAAGAGATTCAGCTTGGTGGCACACTGAATGTTTCTTTATTTGCTCTACCCAATATTCTTCACGTTTCTTCACTTACAGGGAGTTTGGTTGGTTAATAGTCTCCAAATTGCCCCAGCCCAGGGGTCTTTTCCGATAATTTATTTTTCCATAAAGTACTGGACTTCAAAGTGGTATTTTCTCACGATTGCCTTTTTTCCATGAACAAATGTCACTGAACACAATTTTAAGAATGGATAGCAGACAAAGTGCTGTAGCTGAACATCCATTCTTCCTACGGGCTGCACTTCAAGGTTTCGCATAGTACAAAACATTTAGGCTTGATCTTTAAAGGTGCTGACTTCATGGGGGTTATGAATGATTAAAACTGTACGGTATCAAGAGGATCAATCCTTATACCAGTGCATTACAAGGTATTTTGAAATACTGAGTCTCAGAGTCTTATCCCAAATGATACACAAAGGCAAGCAAATAAGTAGTATGACTTTAAATCAGAGTGGTTTGTTGGATTTGAGGAAAAAAAAATGGTTTGCATGGGTATTCGGCAGTAATTCTAAGAACTAGTTCTGGAAAAACGAACTATGAGAAAACAAGTAGATCTCTATGTATAGATACGTGTGTCCAAATGCAAATTATTTTGAATTTTAGCAAGCGCAGAAATCAGGGACTAAAAGTCCTCATAAGTAATAGGTTTTTAAAAACAGAAATACCTTTGGTTTTGAATCTGTACTCTTCTTTGCTACTTCTGTACCTGAAATGATTTTCTGTGCCTATTATAAATCAAAATTAAAGCAAAATTGAAATGGCTTACACGAAATATTTAAATATAAATGTGTTTTTCTCTTATTTGGGGGAAACTTGCCCTACAGCCTTCCTGTTATGGACAACAATGGTACATTTATTAGAAGCAACTGCAGGTTTTTTTCCTACTAACAATTTAGTGTCTGATCCTGCAAGATCTAAGACTGAAACCAACATCAACAAAACATAACATTTCCTAAATTCTAAGGACAAGCCAGCATTTCTCTGTGAAACTGAGAGTAGTAGACATTTGAGTAAATCTAAGAAGAATTATTCTAACAAGCAAATTCAATAATTCACATCAAGGGTTTAATTTGTTAAGCCGATTTTTTTTACAAAAGCATGCTTTCCAATATACCTGAAGTTAGAAAATTAACAATTCTTTATAGAGGTGTCAGAGTCACAGAAAATGTACTGGCAAGAGAAGAACTTCTAGTCAAAAGAGAAGAAACCAATTGCTAACCCCCAGATAAAACCTGTGTCTCAAATGGATTTAAACAGGAAAGCTAAATTTTTTTTCTCAGTGCTGGCTGGGTAAATTCTCAAAAGCCAGTTCTCTTTGTTACTTATAATTACGGATTATTCTACATGCGTCAGCTTGCACTTTGAATTCACATGAAGTCTGGAAAATAAGAAGTAGCACAAACTGAATTTGGCACTAATGCAAAGATAAAATAGTCCTAATAGCTCAGTACCTGCAAACAATCAGGAATATACAGTAAAATCCAGCGATACAAACCTGTAACTGAACATAGTCACAGTCCTCAGGGGCGTTTTCTTTCGGTTTCTCAGAAGAGACCTGACTTTGGTTGGGTTTATCAGAGGCATTTCTTTGAAGCGAATCTATTTCTATTCTTCTTGGCACCGTGATTTGTTTTGCCACTTTGTATTCCGGGTTCACTTTTGATTGCTTCACTTCTTGTTCCTTCTCGTTCTTTCTGAAGAGGAGCTTTCCGTTGGCGATGATGATGGATACAAACCTCTTGATGTCATCTGGAACCGTGCGGGCCACCATAACAAAGCGATCGAGATCATCGGGGTTGTTCTGAGGTTTCCTGAGAACCAAAGCCTCTAGTGACCAGTTGCAGCTGTTTAGAGCTTCTCTCGTTTCTGTTAAGATTTTGAATGAGTTAATAAGGATTTCCAGCTGTTTTTTAATTCTGGTCTGAAGTTTGTTATCAGTGAGGTAAAAGGCATTTACCTTTACGACTTGAGCAAAGGCCAAGAATTCTCCCAGAGATACTTTTATGTGATCGACTGCTCTATGAATTTCTTCAATGCTTTTCTCTAGGTGCTCTTGTAATCTCCATTTACTACTCACAAAGATCATTAAACTCGCGACCGAGCTGGATACACTGTGCTGCAATCTAGTCAGCATCTCTATGGCTACCTCAAGGTCCAGTTTAATCTCTTTGACAGGCTCTTCCGATGATGATGTAGAAAAAGACTCAGCAGAAGAGTTTGACGATGTAGAGAGCGTGCTGCTCCTGCTGTCCACACTAGACACGGATAATCTGTCTTGTTCCAATTTGGCATCTCTTGAGAGCTGTGGAGGAGCACTGGACGCTGGGTCTCCAGAACTATTGCTGGTTTTTTCCATCTCTTTTTTGGACTGCACAGTGGTGGGCAAACCTTTTGGAATATCATAAACGTTCTCTTCGGAAGTCGGATTCTCAGCCTTCGGAGCCAGGAGACCCAAGGGTACGTCACAGCTACTGTTTTGTGGCAAAAGGAGGATGTCCCGTGAGGATGGGACATCATAGAGACGGATTTCTGGAAGCGTTAATTTCCGTTGTGTTGGTGGAATATCGTATAGTTGTGGATTTACTACTTTGGCTTCAGTGTTTGTTGTTAGCGCCTTGTACCTGGCTGGTGGTACATCGTACAGCACCTGGTTCTCTGAGGAATAGCTAGAAGGGTTTTGTTTCAACCCTGTTTTTTCAGGTGATACTGGAATATCATAAATCCATTCTGACTTCCGAGGATTTGGCAGAGTATTGTAATGGCCCCAGAACTTTTTCTGAAATTCATTTTCCGAAACATCAGTTTCTCTTTTGGGAGGGACATCATATAACTGCAACAGAGCACACAGGATTTATAAACGGTGTTTTTAAACAAGGACTAAGCAACAAAACCGAATTCTCAGAGCATGTAAATGTATGCAACTCCACTAATGTCAATGGAAATGCACTATGGAAAGGCTAGCCCATAATTTCAATTTTCTTTCTAAAAATGCGCAAGCTGCACATCCGAAGGTTAAAATATTTTGGGCACAGGTGATTAAATCGTACAGCAGTGTCCCCAGGCAGTGAAATCTGTGGGCTCTTCCCTGCCTCCTTTGGGGTGGGAAACTTTCGTAGTTTTCTGGAATGGCTACAAGAAAACTGAAATGCCAGTTTATTTATAGGTAACATCAAACACTGAGTTGTACAGAATGAAGGAGGTAAGATTCTATTAGCCTCTGTGTAAGAAAACACTTGATTTTCCAGCATCCTCACCCACAGTCATATGTATACCCTGACGAAACAATAAATCACCAACAGATACAACCGACCATTCTCAAACAACTACAATGACTTTAAATATTTATTTGATATAAACCTGCTAGGAGGGATATAGATCTCACGCAAAGCCTTAAAAATGTGTGTGCACAGCTGAAATCGCAAAGCTGGAAAATGCTCTGTTCTTGTGTAAGAAAATCCAGACTAATACCAATAGGCACTTCAGGAGAGATTGTGCATCACAAGCACGAAGCACAAGCATGAGGGAGTGCAAGGAGCTGTAGGAGTGTGCAGCAATGAGAAATAATTGAAGGTACCACTATGTGGCGAAAATTTTAGAAATAACTGGCCAGGTCAGGCTTCCCCATCTGCTGAATACGTGCATAGACGGGGAGCGCAGACATGGGCGTTTCAGACCAAAGCCAGAATTTTCCAAATTGCCCATGAACAAAGAATTCTAAGAAAATTTTCTTTTGGAAGCAACAATAAACCGTGTATCCGAAAGGAAATCTGCTGGCAGGCGGCTGCAGCTGGTTGCACAATTGCTGCCAGCCATGACGACGGCAGCAGCGCCGGCTTCAGCGGGCAATTGCTCCAATGCCAGCACCCCGGCTCGGGGTGGCACCGGTCCTGCTGTCACTGCTGGACGCACCCCGGGCAGGACTGTTTTCTCCAGTTGCAGGGCAGCCCTGAACCTCCAGCATTTCTCTTAAAATCCACAAAACCGGGAAACCTCGGATGTCCTGTGCTGGGACGGTCTGCCCTGAGATCCAGCACCCCAGCCATGGGGGTGCGCACTACGGAGCCCGTCAAAATTCTCTTGGATCCTAAAACTATTCAGGGAACCTGAAATATTTGGCACGCAACTAATGAAGAGTTTCCATTGAGGCATTTTCTTAGTTGTGACATTTCAAATCAGCCCTTTTTTCAAGGATGGTACTTGACACACGGTGGGGAGGAGATGGGAAGCCTGATCCCCCTCAAGGCTGCCCCCAAAGCCAGGTGTGCTCTAGTCCCAGAAAAGGTGACAGGAGAGTGCTGCATGAAATGGGAACATTTTTTATCTGCTTAAATGTTCTATCTGCTTAAATACTACGAACGATCAGTCAGTCAAGAGCGTAGGGTATTTAATTTGCTTTCCACACTGTCATAAAAAGAAACTGCAAGAAATCTTGTTGCCTGCAGTCTAATAAGCAAGCACAAATGGAATGCTAGTCCTTGTCTCAATAGGTCCCCTGCCTCTCCCGGGGCCAGGTACTACTTGTCCCTTTCTTCTCCCGAGTAGCAAGTGATAGGACAAGAGGAAATGGCCTCAAGTTGCACCAGGGGAGGCTTAGATTGGATTTTAGGAAAAAATTCTTCCCAGAAAGGGCTGTCGGGCATTGGAACAGGCTGCCCAGGGCAGTGGTGGAGTCACCATCCCTGGAGGGGTTCAAAAGGCATTCAGACGAGGGTCTTAGGGACGTGGTTCAGTGCTAGAGTGAGGTTATGGCTGGACTCAATGACCCTGAGGGTCTCTTGCAACCAAAACAATTCTGTGATTCTATGTGAAGGACAAAGTTCTGCACCAAGGATATGCCGGTCTTGTCCCCGCAAGCCTCACCTGCGAACACCGCCTGAGGGAGGTTCAGCACCTGTGCCCAACATCACAGCAATGAGAGATTATTCTCTTGTGTCCAACGAGACTTACTTACATTACCCGCTGGTGAGTCTTTCTGGATAACAGCTCCTGCCACCTTTTCTAGGCTGGACGGGATGTTGTAAAGCTGCTTCTGCTCCTCCTGGAAACACTCGGTGGATCTGACCAGCACTGAGCGCTTCCGTGTGCTGGGTGGAGTGGCACCGCTCTGCTCAAAGGGGAAAAAACCAGCTTGGCTTCAATTCTTTTATATTCCTCAGCGAAGACTTGGGTGGAATCAAAGGCTCCCAGGCCATACGCTGCGTAGCTCCTGGTTTGGACAGCCACAGTGTGGCTGCAGCGAGATGTAGAGGAGACATGGTGACATTCGCTCTCCCCAGGGGAGCAAGATCATGTAACAGGACAGTTCAGCCGTAGATGCAACTGATGTGCTGCCCTTACCCTGAACGCGTCACGGTTACGTGATCTAATCCCTTGCATTTTGTTGCCCAGGAGGCGGTGGCGTGGGTGACATTTAGTTTCTTTTTGTACACGCGCTAGTGACTTTCCTGTAAACATCTCGAAATCTTCCTGATCAAATGACACAGAGACAAAGCACATTTCCTAATGGATAAACCAAGGCAGAGGCTGACACTGATACTGAGAATTCATCTGTGCCCTGGAACTTGGTGAAACCAAAGGTGTTTATTAGAAACATACCAGATTTAAGACACATTTCTCTAAATGTCTGACAGATTCAAAGGAGAACTGCTTTATGTTTTGAACATCCCTAAAACCAAATAATTTTCTGCCAGATTTTACAAAAAGCAACCAGAAAAACACTATAATTTACTTTAAAAGCTATTCTGCAGGGTCCCTGCTGCAGGGGTGGACCATGGCAGGACTCACCTGTGTGAGCGAGGGCTCCCGGCGCTGTGCGGATGGAACATCATACACCTCGCTCCTGATATTGGGCACTGAAGCCCGGCATGCTCTTGGGAGAGTAAACAGGTGCTTGGATGATGAGGAAAAAAAATAAAAATAAAAATAAAGCAAGCTGCAGTGAACAGTAAGATCAGGACATCTTTGACAACTCAATTAGTTGAACAGGCCACCCTTAGAGTAGTCACTCTTAAGTGGTTGAAAGCCTTTCAGCTTTCCATCGATGGTGATAGACAGGAACTCACCTTACAAGCAGGCAGGGTATTTTTTCCCCATAATTCTCCTTTTCTAGCATTTCTGCTTTATTTCGGAGAAGATTAGGACTGACACGTACAAATTGAAGACAATCTGCCTTACTAACCAAGGGAGGGAAAAGACTTGGAGAAAATCCAGCTTCAGTTATCACTTAAATCTGTAGCCTACCGAAAAGCAGAACCACTAAAAAAAGAAAGTGGGGGAATTTCTACTTCTCCAGTCTCACAGAGCCATTAGGTCAAGCCATATTTAGCGGGAGTAGGAGCAGCAAAAAGGTACAACTGAAGTGCGTTATTCCGCAGTTATGAAAGACTGACTCGTTTGGAAGGAGCCAACATGGTGACCTTGACGTCCTGTCCAGCTCCATGAACAGAGAAGACTGATATGGGAATGACATTATTTAGGTCAATTACAGACTCATTCTCCTGTTTGCTTAAAACATCATTTTAAGAGCTATGACTAGATCTGTGGGACAATTAGTTAAGACGCCAAAATATGAGGGTTGGGAAAGGACTTTTTTTTTTTAAATCAACCCCCTAACCATGGAGTTTTGTTCATTTAGCGTGGGTTTAGTCTGGCTCTCCGCAGCTGGTTTATAGATGGAACATTGTAAACTACTGACCCACAGAAACACCACTGTGTTACAAGAAATGATTTAAAATTGGAGGTAGTGTCCTCCATCATGTGAGTGTTGTAGCTACTAATATTTAGGAGGAATATTGAAGAGGAACAAGGTTCCAGCTTTGCAACTGCTTGCTTTGTCTTTGTGAAAGCTCTTAGCTCTCATCTGAAGAAAGGGAATGATGAGTGAACACAAATCCCCTCAGTCCTGTATGATATGAGCCATTTTCCTTGCAAACAGAGGTAGAAAAAAGTCTTCCCTGAGCAGAAAGGGTAAAAGATAAGTGGTATCAAGAAAGCCACCCTTAGCCAGGTCTGTTTTCAGATGGACGGATCTTAGTCAGCATGTAGCAAAAAAAGGAAACTCACTGAGTATCATAACTTACTACGACTTTAAGAAAAAATTATTTTAAAGTACCTTCAGTCACTGCAAAGCAAGAAGGTGCCCTGCGTATTGCACAACCGACCAAGAAGTGACCAGGCTTTCCTGCGGGGTGAAAGCACACAGGCTGCGACGGATTTTGGTGTGGCTTATTGCCTCCTATCAGCTCCCTCCAAGCCTCGCGGTGGCTTTGCCCAGCTGCTCGGCGGGCAGCTGAGCGCGCCAGGAACTTCGCCAGTTGTCCCGCGGGATGGACACGGGGCGGCCCGAGCGCTGCGGCTCCCGCTGCGCTGGCAGGGGCTGCTCAGCACCAGCGCCTGCACAGGGCTGGTGCCACCGCGGGGCAGCTGCTGCAGCGACAGCTGCCGCGTCGTGCGCAGGAGGCAGCCGATGTGAACGTCTAAATAATAAAAGCAGGCCAGGACTACATTTTTTTTCCCCCCTTTTTTCTTTCTCTGTTAGAGTAAACAAGGCTTAGGTGTATAAACTCGCAAAACGATGGAGACAGGAATGGCCACGGAGCTCTTCAGTCAGCCCACTCATTCAGATGAAGAATACTAGATGATATTTGCAGCTCGATTTGGGGGCACATCATGGAAAATTTATATCAATCTCGCATTCAATTTGCAAATACCTTCTTTAGGGTTAAGAATGCGGAGAAATCAGATCACAGCAAGTGCAAAAGGGTTTTTTGTAGCTTTTACTCAGGTTGAGCTGGCAGTTATGGTATTCTTTACTTCCTGCTCTATTTTGCAGCTGCTTTAAACTGTCAAAAAAAGGGAGAGACTACAGAATATAGAGACGCTCTTATGTTGCCCAGAGCAGTGTTTCTCACAGGATGCTATAAACTGTAGTAAAATTGATGGGAGTTTCCTAAACACCATTTATTTGAGTGGCCTTGCTGCAAATTCCACTGAAACACTCAGGCCAATAGCCTTTATGATTTTCCCGCTCCCAATGACTGTTTTAATAACAACATTTGCTTATATTCTTACCTGGCTTGTTGAGCTTTGGGTCCTTTCACTGAGCAGCTGCGCAGCCAAGGCCGGTACCCGATATATTCCTTGGGCGGGGACCCTCAGCGGAGATTTAACCCACCCCTCCATCTTCTCATAGGTAGACGACAACGTGGTGGGTTTGGGGACGGAGGGAACCTGGTAGATGTTTTGTTGGCCTGCTGGCGACTCGGCGGAGTCGCTGCGGGTGGAAGGAGGCGGCGGGAGGGCCGGGGAGGCGGCGAGGAGCTGGAGGCGGTTGGCGGGGGCCAGGCCCTGCCGGCCGTGCAGGGAGCATTTCCACCAGCCCTCGCTGCCGATGACGTTTTGGTCCAGAACCGTCAGGATGTCGCCTTTGCGGAAGGCCAGCTCATCCGAGCACTCGGCCTTGTTGTCGTATAGCGCCTTGGCCAAGGCGTTCTGGAGAGAGAAACAGCACCGGCTTTGCACCGTTACACCAACTAAAGCCTTCACTGGTTTCTAGCTTGGCGTTTATCTCTACCTTAATTTCAATTTAATTTGAGCCTACCTGTTTTCACGCTAAATAACATTTCTTAGAACATCAGTTTAAGAGAGTTAAAAGTTTGCAGCCTGTGTCCGCTACGTTCAATGAAGAAATAGATAATAATACTGCAATATACTTCTTCACCACCTTGTCCTCCGAGGCTCTTCAAGAGCACTGCTAACATTCAGTACTTTGACTAATTACTTATGAACAACCCTACATAAAAACCAGGCGTTTTTCCCATGGCATTCTGTGAATTCTTTGTAAGAAGCTACAGAGAAAATACATCAACCATACAAAAATAAAACTCACGTCGCCCTGCCTGTTACCCAGTTTACCCAAGGACTTCAACTGCACATGAAAAAGGTTAATTATTTTTTACCTAAAACCAACCAAACAAAACCGCAAACAAAAAAACCTCAAACCACAACCGTGCCCAACCTTGCTTATTTTCCTTTAAACCTTTTCTTTTCTCAGAGCCTTCTGAAGACAGACGTCTCAATGCCAACACTACCACTGGTAACACGAGTCCCAGAAAACCTGCTGAAGGGCCTCGGTACTTGGGAAGACCCAGACTCCAGCTGGTTGTGGCCATGCCCACCCCAAACCGGAGAGTTGGATCCCACCAATTCAGAGCATCCCAGGCTAATGATTTACATGACACGTTAGCTCAGGGAAAAATTGAATTATGCACGCAGTGACACCCAACAAATAGCTCTGCTGGCTGCTAAGTCTTCACAGCAGGTCAGAGTTTCTCTCCATCACACAGTATATCTTGCAGCATCTTCATAGTGCTCTTACTGTAATTTTTTTTTTTTAAGACAGGAAAACAAAGAAGAATAGAGTAAGCGACCTTTCTAAGATTACAGAAAATCTGTGAGATAGTAAATATTCTTATTTCCCAGCTTCTTGACCACAGGGCAGCCCTCCTGTCTCAGCTGAAGCCCATAAATTTCTGGCAATCATGAGTATGTAGATCACCATGTTTTATTCTTAGCATTTTGCTTACTCATTACAAGATGACAGTTAAAAGAGTGAAAAGTAGGAGCAGCAGGTAGCTTTATTCACCTGAGGCATTTGTGCAAAGGGTAGAGCTGTGGATGTCGTGTTTTTCAGTACAAGAGACCATTTGCTTTCAGCTTTAAAATGAGACTGACCGCTTCCCTGCCAGCAGGACACTGCCTGTGTTTCGGCATTAGTTTCTTATCAGAAAGTGCAAGTAATGTCCAAAGAGATAGTACACAAATAGGAAACATGATGCCTTGTATTTTTGTCCAGCGCATTTGCTGTAAAGCAACAGCTGGCTTGAAGCTGCAGCAGAAGAAAACCAATTTGTCCACTCAGCTGATGAAAGTAGCCTGTTGTTAGCAGCACGTGTTCCTTCATCAGGGTGGCCATGAACAATGGCCTTTTTATGATCCATCAGCAGCTGCCAGAGATGGACAACGATCCCATTTACGTTCTGTCCCAGCCTGGTTTAAACAGTCATCTTGCCTTGAACATGGGAGCCTGCTTTCTGCTCGGACAATGCCAAATGCTCTGAACCACCTGTGTTGAAGTTGAGCCTCTGGGAATCCCACCACAGAGCGCAGCCGGGGGGGCGTGGGCTTCGGGCATTGTTACAATCATTAAAAAACCCGAAAAAAACCCCAAACCCAAAACCACAAACCCAAACAAAACAAACAAACAAAACAAACCACGAGCCAACTCATCCTGTTATTCATCAGCAACACTTCTAGATCTGGCTTAAAATTTGATCCCTTGTTGGATGCTGTACAGGCACACTGAGAGACCCTCTTCTTCAGACCCGAAGAGGATGAGGATGGGCAGAGGAACTCTCCCCCTTTTGCAAACAGGCAGCTGAACTGGAGGAGCCTTATCTGGGCACACGTAGGAAACGGGTGGCGGAGCCAGGAAGCCTGAACTCGAGAGCTGAGCCCTGCCTAGTGCATCAGAGAACAAGACCGTCCTTCCTAGTTGCGCCAACACAAACAAGGGGAAAGTTGGGTTCACATTGTGGTTTTAAAAGGCATCTAAATGTCGACATTTCCCCTGCTAAGTCTTTCTTGTGGAAATAGCTTGCTAAACGCATGGGTTGATTAAGCCCAACGATGTATGAAACTGCACAACTCCATTTTCAAATCTCATTTGTTTTAGCATAAATATGCTGGTTTTGGCTAGTTCAGAATTTGGCCTGTACACATCAGTGGGAATTTCTGCAAACAGTAACTGCAGACAACCACCCAAGTTATACAGGGTGAGGAGATATTCTTCCCGTTCAGCAACATTCAAACACGACTGCAGCAGGAATTAGCAGGATAAGTTATTCCAGCTGTTCTCTCATCTCTTTTCCTAGAAACTGCTGGATCTGCTTTGCTGCAAAACAAGTGAAGCAGAGAACAGCCAGGTCAGTGGAAGCACCGGGGAGGTCCAAGCTCCATTCAACAGCCGAGCTATTCTACAGAAAGGTTGTCAAAACTCAGCCAAGCAACTTTTCACTTGGCAAAGTGAGATGAATATATTCAGGGGCACCCACACTGAAAAGTCAAATTTCAAACTGGCACCATGAAAGTCACGAAGCTCCTCAACAGAGGCGTCTCTTGCAGCACACATTCCTTTGGGTTTGCTGATCAAGCTTTCCAAACATCCAAGGGCGAGCAGCCCACAGCGAGACCCCAGTTCAAAGCAGAACACAGTGATTCAGATTTTGCAAGTTGGTCTCAGATTCATGGAGCTCAAATTAGGGCACACGGGCTCCCATCAGTAGGCAACATGCATACCCAGGAACCTTTGAAATCACCTCAATTGCAAGCCAAGCAGAGGGTTCAAAGAAATTGTAGGACGCTTTGGGGAAATCTGACCCAGCTAGAGCAAGAAATCTGTCCATAGATCATCACATATTCCATCCATAGGGTTGGAAATGAAAAACTTAAGATCTTAAACAGAGAAGTGATGGAGACAGGCCCCAACCTCCAGATTATAGAACATGAATTAATTGGAAGATTGTCACAGCTCTACAGGCCAGAGCTCTCAAATCGGAGGGGGGAAGTTGGAAAGGAGAGAAAGAAAAGCAAAGGTTCTCCCATCTACAGCCAGGCTCCCAGTAACAGTGGGAGAAATTTTACAGACAAAAGTTACAGGAGGTTTGTGGCAGGTGAGAGTCTGATCCAACAGCACCAATAGCCAAGGTCCACCAAGTCTATCTCCAGTTGCATGGAGTGAGGTCATTTGTGGTACAGGCTCCGGCTCATCTAATGTGCGGCTATTTGTCAGAAATCGGGCCCTACCTACATTTTCAGCTGTCTGGGACATATGTAAAGGATCACCGTGGCAGCTCCTCTCTATCATGTAAGCAGAAGCATCTCTGACCTGCCATTAACTATAAACAAGTACCACATTCCCAGGATCGCAGAGACCTTAGGGGATGCTTCGCTAGGAAAAAGCTGCGCTTTGGGGCCACTGGGATCTGCATTTTTTCTTTATTGCCAGAGGAGCGGAAACCGGCTGTCTAATGCTATCATCCACCAAGTGCCATCCAGGGCCAGCTGTGTGCAGTTCTTCGTTATTTTATGTGATCTCGTTAATGTGTCCTTACAATAACCAACATGTACTAAGTACTAAAGCAACACAGATGAGATCAAAGTGTTTTTCCTCCTTTGACGTTTGTTGCTTCTTCCCTGTCAGCAGCCCTGAAAAAAACCTTCCAAGACAAAGAACATCTTAAAAGCCGGTTCATCGCCCATGAGAAAGCACCTCGGCAGACAGCGCTGTTATTCTTCTCTCACTGAGCGGATTTTAATGAGACGATGACAGAGCACAGACCCAGAAAACATCCTCTGCGACCTCTTGCCGAGACTTTGTTCTCCCCACAAAGAGTCCATGACCTCGTTAGAAAAATGCAAATTACTCACACGTATCAAGCCGACCACACTGAATGGATTTACAGTATAAGAGCTCTGGTAACACAGGTTCAGTTAACTTAGGCGTGAAGAAAAGTTCTTGTGTAGCTGGAAGTGTGTCTCCTTTTACTGGATTGTAGATCCGGTGTTAAGATATAATAAGTCTCCCTACAAACGGGAATTTTTACATCTTTGTTGTTTGTGTATCTTTACCCAGCAATGCTCCCGCTACAAAACCCGACAGCCCTTGGGAGTCTTCAGAGTGAAAGCTGCTCACTCATGTTTATTAATGAAGAGAGGGAAAATTTTTAATTGAGAGTCAGTCAAGCTGATAATTGTACAAAATTGTATAATTCTATAAGATAAAATTCTATCGTCTCAAAATGGAAGTACTGACACAGACTGACATCTGTGCTCTATATACACAATAAATACCTGTGCTAAGGCAAACCCCTCCCACTATTACCAAGATCTCCTGACCCCTCTCCTATCCCAATCCCTGCCCACAGCCTGCAGTACTATGCAACAGGAAAACCCCACCCTCATAAAATATATTCAAATGTTGCTAGAAAAATCCTTCATGAATATCAAATGATAATTTGAGCATCTTACCTGCAACTCTGCAAAAATAATTTCTGTACCCCTCTTCCCACTCACTTCGTATTTGGAAACTCCAATTCACTACTATGTACTGTTTCACATGATACATAGGTACTGTAGTACTGCACAGCATTTCAAATTTTAAAAAAATGGTTTTCATCTATTGTATTAAAATTGCTTCTTAAAAAACCTGTTGAAATAATCTAAAAAAAAAATAGATCGCTTTAACCACTGGAGTTTCTTTAATGGATAAATATGTTTCAGCTGCATTCTGCACATTAAAAAAAATCTGAAAGCACTTTTACTGCAAGAAAATGGAACTTAAAATATTTGATGAGAAGGAAAAGATAGGACCAAAGGCAGTGAGTTGTTTGCTAAACAGTTGGGTTCATGCATCAGTGACACCCTCTGATATGTTTACAGAACTGTTTCCAGTTAATCTCTTTGCCTCTGAGCAAAGGTGAAGAAATAAACATCCTCCATTGCCCCATTAGCTGGGAACAGCTTCCCAGAGAAGTCGTTTTAAATGGTGGACCAAGTTGAGTCGATTTAAATCTTGCCCAATTCAGTTAAGTACAGAGAGAGTTCACATGGTCAACATAAGAAAAAAGAATTTACCTGAAGTGCTCAGATCTTTCTCTACCTGCATGTCCCTTCCTTCTGGCCGTGGGGTTTGCATGTCCCACTTGATGTGCAACATTTGCTGTGACTTGCAGAAGGCGCTTCTACTTTATTTTTTGTTTCGTTTGTGTATTTTGGAAAATGTGCTCTTGTTATACAGAAGTTTCAGATCTTTTTCTGTGAGCTTCAGCAAGGAATGAATAGCAGGTCTTGCTTTTGTTGCCTGTTCAAAGGGTTTATTGATTTTTGGAGGGTGGAACTGGGTGCTAATCATTATCTGAATGGTCAAATTTTTAAACTTCAGGCAGAACCACTTAGATGGAAATTGTTCAGCTTCACATTAGTCAGTGGTGGGAATTACAAGCCAATCCTGGTGATGTTCCCCAAACACTCTCTTCTCCACAAATGTAGTTAATCGAACTCTAGCTCTGTTAAAACCAACAGAAACCTCCCCATTTTCAGTGCGATCAGTATTTCATTCCCATTCATATCATTTTTGCGTTTGTGATATTATGCCCAAATTCAAGGAAAAATAAGCTGCTATTTCCTGATATTTAAAGAATGAATGTGTTTCTGGGTTTGGTTCCTCCTACTATTCGAAGGTTTTTGCCCATACGCACCAAGTTACTTCTTTTACTTTTCTAAACCTTTTAGCATATTACATTTTACTACAACATTTCTCTCCAAACATGGATTTAAAGAAACAGAGAGCTCTGACGAGTAGGAGATTTCTCCTGCCCTTGGAGCAATAGATGCTCCACAGTGGCCAGTTAGAGCAGGGTCCTCGCTCTCATTCCTCTGCCTGCCCAGGGAACAGGCGAGAAATCCCCAGGATGAGTTGTCAGGAGCAAATTGCAGATTTTTCCTGTGCAGTGACTGCTGTGTATCCCTCCTCCTGGGCACACGAGGAGGACAGGATGCTGTCCCTGCATCCATCTGACCTGCGGTGGTGCGGTTTCTGCTGATGCCGGGTGTGGCAGCAGGGACAGTGGGGACAGCAGGGACAGAGGGGACAGTGGGGACAGCAGGGACAGGGGGGACAGTGGGGACAGCAGGGACAGCCACCCAAAGGGCAGAGGCTCAGGGCTGAGTGTTCTCTGATTCATCATGAATCAGCAGCAACACCACAACTCCCACACGCTGCCGCTTCCTCCAGCTCCCTCGCTGCAGTTATCTGCCCAAACCCAGTTTTGGACAAAGTTGCGTTTATCTGAAATTTTAATGTTTCTCTGGGAAAAGCAGCGGATGGTTTTTCACCTGCGCCCATCGCTGGCGTGTGTCACCGCTCCCCTGGGGCAGCCGTGCGTCTTCCCACCCCCTGTCACTAACACAGGGGACACGGTGACCCTGCCCCGAGCCACAGCTGCAACGTCAGGCTGAAGGATTCAGTTCGTTTCACAGAAAAATTAACTCAGCTTAGCACAAAGCAAGCGAATGCTGGGTGTCTGTGGCCGTGCTGGAAGTCTGGGCAAAAACGTGAGCACAGGATTGTAAAATGGATTTGATCCCTTCACTTCTTCCCCCCTCCTCCCAGAGCAGAATTTCCTAAAAATGAACCCGGTTGCCACTTCTTTCCTATTTTGAGCTTCAGTTCTCTTTGCAGAGAGCGCTGCAGGACTTGGTCAATCATTATCCTAGGGTGCACAGACCTTCCCACGCTCACATAACTCATGTCAAAATTACTTGACATTTTCTTCATCAGAGTGATTCAAGTTATTAAAACATTTCCACTACCCAATTTCTAGTAATCAGTAAAAAAAAAAAAAAAAAAAAAAAAAAGAGGAAATGTATAACTCGAGTGTTAATCATTTAAGCTCCTTATTTCCATGACAATATGGAAAATAGGGGGTTATCCTAATGGCCAGCCAGGTAACTATTTTAATAAAGCATGTTATTGCCTAATATTCATGGTACAAAACCTTACCCTTCTTAACCACACTGCTGTTCTTGATAAAGCATGTTTTCAGCTTGACTTGGATTGTATTTTAAGAAATAAGACCATGTGCTCTGTTAGTAATGTGGAAATAAGATCAACAGCATGTTTTAAACGAAGCCCTGACAGATGTGGATTTTACACTGTATACACTGCCAGCGCTAATGAAACAGGCAAAGCCGTAAAATTAATTGCAACAGAAGTAAAATAATCTGGTACTTACATTGACCTTCATTTTGTTGTCTCCTGTTTCCCCGTCACTCCATCACCCAAGGAGCAGGACGGGGGCTCCCCAGCCCTTTCCCTCCCGGTTCAGCCCGTGGGTCAGGCAGCAGCACCGGAGGCTCAGCCTGGAAGCCCGAGAGCAAATGCCCCCCGTCCCCCCTCCACCTCCTGCTGCCTTTGCTGGGAGCCCCACAGCAGCTATTGGGAACGAAGGGAGCTAATTACGTAGCAAAATTATCTCCAGAGTGCAACTGGCTGGCAGCTGCTGATGCTAATGAGGGCCCGGGACAGGACTGACAGATGTCCAGATGTCCCTCTGCAGAGCCCCCGGGAAACGCCTGTTCTGCTGGGCAACCACATCCCAGCGGGGAAGGACCAGAAACTGAGGGCTGGATTTGTGAGGCGGTTTTGCACCTTTTACGGTCCCTCTCTCTCTCTCTTTTTTTTTTTTTTTTTTTTTTTTTTTACTTAGAAGTGGTTTGATATGCTTGGAAATTTTCATGTTTAGGTCTCAGAAAACCAAACAGATCTTCCTTGTAGTTATAGAAATCCCTGCAAAATAATCTCACTCTGAAGAGGCAGAAAACCTGAGGTGGAAAGCTTGACATTAACTGCAGCTGAAGGGTTTTTGTTTCTCTGATTATTTAAAAAAAAAAATTAAGATTATTAAAGAATAGTGTTATTTATAATTATTCACAGTTGCTGTGTGCTCAGCAACAGCTCTGCTCAGGTTATGCTTATGCAAATACACAGGTTTTACTGCTTTGTACTCGTGAATATCTTGGGGTTTGCAAACTTTTACTGGGTTTGTGTTTGTACACACTGCCTTTTCTCTGGCAAAAGTCTTTTCCTTCCTCTTTCCACGGTAGCTTCAACATGAAATTAGACGCTCACTCCCAAACCCACAATCACGTAACTAGAAAAGCTGTGCATCTTGGAGAGAAAATGCTGAATTGAAAATGCTTTCTCAACAAAATCTCCTCGGGGCTGGGGGCAGGAGCAGACAGGCAGCTAAGGCAGTGGTGCAAATGGCAAAGAATTCATGGCACAAAGCAGCTCATTTGAATGCCTGTGGAGCTCTGCTTTTCTTCTTTTCCCTTTTCTTTTCCCTTTTCCCTTTTCTTTTCCCTTTTCCCCTTTCTTTTCCCCTTTCCCCTTTCTTTTCCCTTTTCCCTTTTCCCTTCCCTTTTCCGTTTTCTTTTCCCTTTTCCCTTTTCTTTCTTTTCTTTTTGCCCTAGCAAATCCTATTTCAAAACGCATCTTTAGAATCATAGAATCACTTCAGTTGGAAGAGACCCTCAGGATCATCGAGTCCAACCATAACCTCACTAACACTAACCCATGTCCCTAGGAGCCTCGTCTAAACGCCTTTTAAACCCCTCCAGGGACGGTGACTCCACCACTGCCCTGGGCAGCCTGTTCCAACGCCCGACAGCCCTTTCCGGGAAGAATTTTTTCCTAACATCCAATCTAAACCTCCCTGGCACAACTTGAAGCCATTTCCTCTTGTCCTGTCACTTGCTGCTTGGGAGAAGAGACCAACAGCCTCCATGCTCCAACCTCCTTCCAGGCAGTTGTAGAGAGTGAGAAGGTCTCCTCTCGGCTCCTGTTCTCCGGGCTCTCGGGTGTTTGATCTGGAGACGGGCGGGTGACAGCAGGAACCCTCGAGCCCACAGAAACAAACCTCGCGTCGTTCTTCGTGCGCGTGTTTGCGGACAAGATGGGAACACGTCAGCTGGGCGTTTTGGAAGGAGAGACGAACTCCGGCTCAACAGCGTGCGTTTAAAGAACGCTTTGTCTTCCCTCGGGCAGCAGCGCGGTGCTGTTGAACGGCTCGAGGACGGCCCGAGCGCGGCCGTCGCGGGAGCTGCGCTGGGCGTTGCAGCAAGAGCCGCAGCGTTTCCCGTGCGGGCTGTGGCGCAGGTGCCAACGCAACTAGAGAGAAGTGACAGCGTTTCTCTGGCTGCGCTCATCAACCGAGGTCATTTTCAGAAACCGGTTTCCTTGCGAAGGCGGAATAGTTGGGGCACAGGGATAATTGCAAAGCGTTACCCAGCACAATTAAAGCTACTGACGGTTGGCACGTGGTGCTTCAAGAAGTCCAGAGAGTAGAAAAAGCACGTCCTTAGTGTTTTTATGTTAAGTAAAACATTCAAATATTATAGTAAACACTACTGCTAAGGTACTGGGAACCTTATAAACAGTTCATGAATTATATAGCAGAAATAAATTTGACTTTTTCAGTTGTTACTCAGTTGAATTTGACTGGGTACGCTATGGCTGTGTCTAAAGATCTCACAACAGAGCAGGAAATCAGCCTCCTACCACCATCACATTTCTTTAACCATTGGCAATCCATTGAAGAAAACTGAAAATATCACACCTAGAAATAGCAACTCTCTTCTCTGTATAGAAATGGAAAATGTTTTGCATCAATTTCTGATGACTGAATATGAAAAAGTCCTCTTACCTTTACATGCCTCAATGGAAAATTTCAAGCGCAAAAAAATGACTTCTTGAACTAGTACTAAGCTTTTTTCCCTCTACTATATAGTGTATCAAATTTCCAGGAGACAGTTTATTTACAGTAAACACTGAGATCATAATCCAGGATGAAAATAATAATTCCATTACACTGCTTGTTAGACTTGCAGACAGTAAGACAATCAAGGTACTGACTTTGAATCGAGACATTTTCAAACTCTTATAGCTGCACCAGAGTATTTTATCTATATATGTATATGTAAAATAATACTAGATGCACTATGAATACACAAATAAATGTAAAAATCCCCCTTATAAACTAGTTCCAGTCTTTCAAAAGAAACTAGTACTTCAAAATTTCTTGTGTTTCATGTGTAACGTAAGGAAATTATCTGTCGTGCAAGAGGTCACCTGGACTGTCACTGAAAGTCTCTGACAATATAACTGTGCCTCTGATGGTACTGCAAGGATGCTGAATTCAAACATTGAACCCTTCTCTAGGACCCTTTTTTCTTAATCGTCCATATGCTGTACTCAATAAAACAGACATACCTTTGCAGTTCTGTTGATTCCTGTGTTTTTATCCATCGTTGTCATTCACCAGCAGCGTCGCTTGAGCAACACAGAGAATTACAGGAGGATGACAAGACTTCAGCTTTGCACAGTGATCGTGTATTAGGAACTACGTCTCAAGAAAGCACATCTGACTGCTCTACCCCTAAAAGCATTTAGGAATTTGTAGAAAAGATTCTCATGAATGATGATTTTCTGTGACAGCAGATAAGATTAAAAAGAACAGAACGCAAAACGGAAAAGCCCTATTAGCGCCTACAAGTGAGGAGTCTGTCTGCAAGTGGAATTTTCCTTGATCTCTCTGTCACCAACTTGTCGCAATTAACCACAGTCAGAAGTCTCACCCTTCTGTTTTGCTACATGTTCCTGTATTTCCTCTTTTAGAAACGCAAAGAATACCGGAATACTACGTACCACAAGGGGCTGCACGCGGCCTGATAGCAGCAAGGCTGCCACAAACACATCAGGTCAGGATTTTGAAGCCGACATTTTTCATGCCTTTCAAAGTTGCCTCAACTTTTAAGGCACCAACACAATTTTTTGTTCCAAAGGGGCTGAGGTACGCTGTGTATTACCATCCATAGCCGGGGTGACGCGGCGTGAGAGGCTCCTCCTGGCCGTGCCGAGGCTGATGCGTGCACACAAGGACACCTGTGGGCTTTGGCTCCTGTCCTGCAATATTTTCTCAGCAAGTAGAGCAGTTTTACTGCAGCATCTTTGAAGAGTCCCTGACAGCCACACGGAGAACTTCCCAACCTGAACTATAATGATTTTAACTATTTTTCCTCTATTGCACTACAGTTTTTTCCTGGGATTCAGTCTCACAGGGCAGCTCCGGTGGAAAGAGCCTCTGTGTCCAGGAACTGAGAAATATTTATCCCAGACAAGTCCACCCTCTGAAGTGGAAAGGTTGAATCTGTTCCAATGGGCGGCAAACAAGCCTAATTCCAGAAGTGGCCTTTTAGGAAAGACTTTCCTAGAGCTGTGTGTTGGCCACTGACCTCTAAGTCAGCAGGCCAAGGAATGCTGAAGGCCAGAAGATACAAAACCATCATTATTTGTCTCCAAAGTTGCTTTGCTTTCAGGTCGGCGTGACTCAACATTCCCTGTGGCATCGCCTTGCCATGTTTTCATGACAGCTTCTTCCTGGAGAGGCAAGAGTAGGTTATGTGTCAGATGGACAAAACAGACATTTGGGCAGACCAGAGACCTTCTTGAGGAGGTAAATCCTGAGCCTGACCGTGGGACTCTGCAGAGCAGCTGGCTGGGATGCAGCTACCGAGAGCTACAGACTGCAAAATTACTGCTCTGGGATTTTAACCGATCCCATAGAGCTTCAGGGTGCGGAGCCTCTCAGACTGTAGCAGTAAGCACGATCACATGAAGAACGTCTACGTAGACACTTCCAGACTCGCAAAGGATGTATTCCCCATCAGTCCACATAGATCTAATAGAACGACTCCGCAGCTCTGGTGCGTTACAGCACTGCCACGTGTTGCTCTGAACACTGTGGAGCAGCCTTGCCCCTCTCATCTCATCCCAATCAACCACCAGAGGACAACTGGGATGCTGTAGCACTGAACTATTTCACTCCAGAGTTGCATTATCTAAGAGTTAAGTATCTTCCAGTCCTTATTTCTTAAACAGAAACCCTCCCCAAATTTCTGGCCTCAAGCACGATGATATACAATATGAAAAGAAAGAAAGGTGCCAATTTCAGGATGGTTTTGCGTTAATAAAAGTCTGTTTCTACACTGCAAGTTAAAAGACCACAGAAGGAAGCTTGAGGTGAAAGTGAGCACGCTGCTAACTTACCAACCACAGCACTGGTTGAATATATAAAGCACCAAAATAGTACGTTATAAGATGAAAATTAAGTTTCATTCTCTACCTCTCTTAAAAAAAACCCACCCCACAGTCTATAGTGTAAATCTATAGTTATACCTGATTCAGATGCAAGACAACAAACTAATTCATCAACCTCTAACACGTCCCCAAATACATCACCTTCCAATATTCAATTCCCATTTGTAATATAGAAAACTAATGCATTTCCTTTTTATATATTAAACAACTT
The DNA here is from genome assembly GCF_036013445.1 of Caloenas nicobarica. Taxonomy (NCBI): domain Eukaryota; kingdom Metazoa; phylum Chordata; class Aves; order Columbiformes; family Columbidae; genus Caloenas; species Caloenas nicobarica. The sequence continues at coordinate 14,114,799 of NC_088259.1, forward strand.
TCAAACGGTAATCTTTATTTAAATACAGACAAAACCTGCACCCTCATCAGCCCTTGACAAGACACTTCATCAGTGGTAATGGGGAGTTAATGCAGCAGTAAGAACCACCTTACATTTAAAAATGCTCATGAAAGCAAGTGCTGTACTTGTGACTCGAAGCCTCCCAAAGGTGAAGCCCAAGAGCACTGCACACAGATGCCTCAATGAACACATTTAAAACTTTGCACAGGCAACGATCTGTAAAAATAAGTAGTGAATTTTCAAACTTCCAGGTTTAAGCACAGGGTTTCTTAATGATCTGTACTTCTGTTGGACAGGACGAGGTCTGGGAAACTCAGGACTATTAGAGTAACAGGGAGAAGAAACAGCAAGTCTGGGTTTTTGAATAATAGAAAAAAAAATTGTAATTCAAGTGCTATGTAACAGACAGAATGAAAATTCCTCAATAAAATGAATTGAAGTGACACTTCTGAGGTACACATACAAAACATGCACAACAGTTTCTTTGAGACAATACTGAAGGTCTCTATGGCAAAATTTTTCTTTTTCACACGTTGCAGCACCGTCACATTTTACCGTTGCATTGTGCACATTCCTGGAAAATACTATGATTTGAGATCCCACTTGTTAAGATAAATTCAAAAGAAGGCAAGATTTCAAGTCTGAGCTTTAATACCAGAACTAGAACATCATTTCTTGAATTCATCTAAAGAACTTAAAAACCTGTTTCAAATTCTTATGGCACAAGGCTGGCTCAGAATTGAAGATCCACTTGGCCAATAAAAAAAAAAATCCACTAAAAAAAACCCCCAGACTAAAAGATACAAACCAGAGCTTTACAAAGAATGAATCAGAACTGAAGGCAGTTTAAGGCTTCATTAAAATATTTGCCAAGTTCTGCTGTTACTTGTGTAATCCATTCTTTAAACAGACTTGGGTGGGATTGCACAGATAAAATGCAGAGCAAAACTGGCTCCTACTGTCCAGTTTGACCAAGATACAGTCACATTATCTTTCGCAGGATTTAGAAAGACAGGAGAACAAGTTTAATCCTCCCTGTGAGGATCATTTTATTCTACCCCCTCCCCCACTCCTTGAGAACAATTACAGATGACTTACAAAAATTAACGCCAGACACACTAATAAAAAAAAATTAGTGTGGGGCAAAACTTAGTCTCAGTATTTTGATATTTTTCTGCCACGTTTGACAGAATTAAGAAACAGACACAGCGCAGCTTTCATCTAGGCATCTGTTGGCAGTACAATCAATACAAGTTGATATCAATAATCTGGATCACCACTGTTTTATAAAGCTGTCCTTAGTCTGTCGTTGACCTTCTGTACCAAAATCTCGCCCTGTAGTCATCACTGCAGGTCATGAAGCCAGGGTTGGTGGGAGAATGGACAATGCAACGGACAATGCTGTTGTGCCCAAGAGAAAGAAGATTTCTCCTTTCAGCAGTTCTTGAATCCCAGCAGCAGAGACTTATGGTCCTTTCGTCTGGAAGCAGCACGTAATCTTCCGTGTGGTTGAAGACAGCTTGTGTCCTGTGTACTTGTCGTCCACTCAAACCGGCTCCTAAATATATGCAGCAAAATATTAACCCAAATAGGATCAGCTTTAGGAAGTTTCCAAAGACCTAAGAATAAACGTCCCATAAGTATCAATTTCTGCAGTCTACAAAGTAGCGTGATTTTCTCCATTAGTCCACCACTTTCACGTACAACAGGTGAATCAATAATGAATATTCCTTTGTAGTTATATGCACAGTAGATTCTAAAATTCCTTAGAAGACAGAAAGCTTAACTACTCCGAGTGTGTCAGTCAAGTCCAACCACTCAGGATGAGCGCGGCCACTTAACTTTAAGAGCACTTTTGCCTTACATTTCTCCTATGAGGCTCACAGCTGTAACTAAGGGAAAAGACCACAGATATCCTCAATATCAATTGCAATTTTTGGTTTTACTATGTATATATATCATATGGCACATTGTATGGCCAAACTTGGCCACACCTTCCCTCCATGCCCTTCAAATAAAACGTGTGTTTCATATATAGGCATTTACTTTGCAACATGCACACCTGCATCCTACCTGAGATTTTGCAGAAGTCTATTGAGGAGGTGCTGCACCCTGCTGGCTGCGAGCAAAATAGAGCTTGCGGACAAAAAAGGACCAGACACATCCCAAAAGCTGATACACAAAGTTTTCAACATCCTCTCCCCTTTCATGCTATGGCTGCTATTGCTTAAGCAGGTTACTGTTTGACCCAAAAGCTTCCCCCTCTCATAGCTGCTACCAACGCAAAGCTTCTGCATCCTTCAACAGCTCGTAAGTCCCGCTGAGGGCAGAGCACAGTACTGTTGGCAGGCGCCCAGGATGACTCCCCTGCACACAACCCCATCCTTCAAAAAGAGAAACAAACCAGCTGTAGCTAGTTCTCAGAATATTGCCATGGCTTACTAGAGCCATCTTTCACACAAGAGTCTAATGGTTAAAAGAATTCCCCCTGTCTGGGTGGGTACTCTGCAGGAAAGTGGCAGACTCCAGCCAGAAAAGGATGAGCTGTTACTTTTGACTCCTCCAGTTTAAACTGTGCCCCTACTCTACCAATAAATAGAAAAGAAACAAAATCAAAATGATCATCGGCAAGAGCAACGATGCAGTTTTAATCATCACTGTTTCTAAAACATACTCAAGAAAAACTAGAGAACAAAACCCTCTGCACAAATGCCCTAGTTCTTAGAGCAATGTTCCTTTTTACTTTTCCATAATTTAGTGATAGCTCCCCTCCAAATCAACGGAGAAATGATGTCAGAAAAGTCTCCAAAATCTACTCAGACTAAATACATTTAAACTGACTAACATACAAGAATCACAGCTTCTCTTCTGGACTGAGCCTGCATTAAGTATTTTCAAGTTTGGGGAAATTTATCCTCAAAGCAGCAGTCTTCCAGTGCCTTTAAGAATTACTATTTTCTAACGATATTACCATCCCTGCTGTGGGTCGGTACCTGAAAAAGAAGGTACCTGGAAGGTCACCTACCACATACCTGTGTATTTGACCAGTGTCCGACCAGTGGATATCTCCCATAGTTTAGCTACAGAGTCTTTTCCACTTGATAAGATATACTTCGAATTTTTGGAAAAAATAGCAGAACAGACTTCAGCTCCGTCATGTGCCTTCTCAAAAGTAGTGATGCAGCGATTTGAAACACCATCCCACAGTTTGATGCATCCATCCTTACTTCCCGTCACATACATGTTTGCACTTGCGTTGTAATTTACTGAACATATGGCATCAGTGTGCTGATCTTGAGGGTTGCAAGACACAAAACACTGGAAAGTATTGATATCATACAGTCGTAAAGTAGGGTGCTGGGTACCAACAAGTATGAAATCTCCAGAGGGGTGAAAAGAAATTGAGCGCAACATCTCTGCTTCCTGTTTGATCAAAAATACATAATTGGTGTAAGAAAGGAAAAAACCCCCTGAAATGGAAGTGTCAATTCTGGTCGCATTAAAGTGCTAACAAACTAGTTTAATTATCATCACAACGTGTTCTGTTTTTGCAAAATGGAAAGTGCTTCCTATAGGATTAAAATGACAGGCTACCTTTAAATGTGTCATAGCTTTTGTCCCACAGCAGCTTGCAGTGCCCCACTCATTTTTGTGATACGGCACAAAAGCAACGGGCAGCTTTGTCAGCCAGTCACGCACCCCAAAGCCCAACACCACGTAACCCCAAACTCTCCTCCAAAATAAAGATAATTGACTTCAGAGTTACCCATATTAGATTAGGTCTAGATTAATAAAAAGCAGACGGGCACTAGATTTAAACGCTATAGGTATCCATTATGCACGAACTCCTGACATGTAATTGCGATAACGTCTGCAAATTTCGTAGCTGCATACTCCTGCGTACCTAACCAGTTATAAACTCCAGCACAATCCAGCTTGCTGATCCCTCAGTACTTATACATTCAAGCTTTGCTTGTTCTGAACTGGTACTGGATCTAACCTGTATATATTTGAAGGCTCTTTTGGCAGAAGGTTTTGAATAATCAAACAATTTAAGTGTGTAGTCCCTTGAACCAGACGCTAGGATCTGTTCTGTTGGATGAAAAGCTAAACATGTAACTTCATCCACGTGATCGTAAAGAGTCCGAATAACAGGGTGATTTTCCATGTTTTGCTGTGCTGTCTCATTCATCATGACCTACAAAGAACATTCAACAAAGGTAGAGTGTTAGAAAGGAGAACATGCTTTGACAGGAAAAGTAGGTTTTATACTTGCTCATGTGGGAAACAACAGCTCCCTTTCTGACACGACTAGGCACACAATCACTATTATCTTAATTATTTGAAGGCCCATTATATGGTGTTATAAGATCCCTCTATCTTCACAAAGGTCAACTGACTTGCTCAAGGACAAATTAGTTTCAGTAGCAGAGAACTGATGCAAGCAAACATATCACCTTCTTCGTAAACAGCCCAAATCGACATACTGTATTGCTGCAAGAATTAAGAGAAGCTGCACCAACCAGGAAAACCGCAACTTCTACTCATGCAGGATACTGCTGAGAATTTGGGTGTACTCTCCGCAAAAAAACCTCCAACTTTTAAATGGCTACCTGATAACTATATTGGAGAAAAAATGAAGCAAATAAATATGTATTCTGTGAAACAGTTCTGAAACACACAGCCACTGGAGGCTGTAGAAGCCAAAAGTATAAGTGGCTTCAAAAATTAACTGTGTTCATACAATATAGCAATTATCAGCAACTATTACAAGTAACTTCTGGCTCAACTCTGCAGACTGCTGCCGGAAGCTACACAGGTATACTGGCCCTGTTTCTTCTTCCTTTTCTTCAAGGGTACTTTATGAGCCGCTGTTGGAGTAGGAAATACAGTGAGCCAGACATTTAGTCCAACCCACTGAGCCAGCCGCAAGGCGCAGACATGGCATGAAACATACCACACCTCAAGAATTCAAAAAGTGGTAACGATTCAAGTCATATTTTACCTCAATAGGCATAGCACTTTTGGCCAACATTCTCTCTGTATCAAGAATTTTTATTGAGGCATCAGCAGATCCCGTAGCTATCAACTGTCCGTCTCTGCTATATGTAGCTACACGACACGGTCCTTTATGAGATGTGACATAACAAGTCTCATATTCAGAAGCCTCAGGAGACATGGTCTGTACATCTGCATCAAACTCCAAGTCAATTCCTGTGCCTGGAGCTACCGTATCTGACCGTCCGATTGCATATTGAACAGCACTGTCATCGTTCTCCATTCCTGAAAAGAGAGAAGTTGATGCACTTAAACTGCGTTAACGTTCTCCTCAGACAGACACGCTGTGGCCAGATCTGCGCTGCAGATTCCTGTGACAGCAACGAGGTCGGTTTGAAGAGAGGCAGACCCTGCTGAACAAAGCTAAGCTGGCAGAGCAGATTTAGTTCTACAGAGGTGCTTCTCCTGAGAAATGAGGTACGTTGTCTATGCCAGAGCAGAACACAGCTCCTAAAATTAACTGTTGAAACACGACCAGCAAATATTGTAGGATGGTAAGTTCTGATAAATGCACTGACAATCAGTTACTGAAAACATCGACAGGCCTCTAGTCAGCTTTTCACAGAGGGAGAATCAAGCCCCGACATTATTAAATGAGATGTGAAGTAAATAACTGAAGCATTTACCGATTTTTTTCTTTTCTGCTTTATTGCATTGAAGAAAAAAAAAACCCAAACACACACTCCATGAACAAGTATCTCAGCATTGCAAATGGAAATTTTTGCTCCTCTTCACACCCACTCTACAGATTTTTATTTCTTTTTTAATTTCCTGGATGCAGCTAGAGAACAAGGACAATTCAGCACTGCAAGTGGTAATGGGACAGACACAAGAATTTTCAGCTATGTGCCTGTGATCGAATGCAAAAGAAAAGTTTTTGTTGCTATCACCTACAAATTGCAAGTCTAGCGTTCTTATTTCAAACAGCCACAAGGCTTCACATCTTTATACCCTTGGAGCTCAACTCGTTCAGGCAGCAGAACCAGTTCAGTTACGGTACAGACACAAAGTTAGGGCAAGATCTCTTCCAGGGACTTACTCAGCTCGTTTCAACAGCAGCTCAGGTGTTTTGACCACCTACCGCGGCACAGATGCACTTTCAAAGAGAAAGATACACAGAGAAAGAACAGGCAACACCTTTGCTGAGACCCTAAACTGTGGAGCTTATTTTCTTGAGACTGACATATAAAAGCTAATGAAGATTGCAAATGGAAGGGTTTGCTCCCTTTCCAACACTGTCAGGAAGAATCATATCGAAAATATTTCTAAAGATGGCAGAGAACTGTGCGGGTCAACTTTCTATGAGGTCTGTGGACTCAATGATCCCATTTACTGGAGTGTATTTTTAGAAGGTTGCTAGTCACGCAGGACCCTGGGCAGGTATTCTTATGTGTTACAGAGGTTCAAACAAACAGGTTTTGACAATACTCAGGGATTGGTTTTGCTTTTAACGCATACTAAAGAATGAAACATAGAATTAGAACGCCCTTCAAAAAGTGCCACAGAGGCAAAGGCTGTTTTTAAATATACAAAAATATGCTATTACTACACATAACCTTTGCATAAAATGTCTCTTTTCAGCAACACTAACCTGCTAATTCATAAGAATTTAAGATATGGATTTAGAAACGGAACTTTTATGTTAGCTTCTTATTCCGGCTTACCTAACTTAATTAGGTGCAGCAGTTGCTCAGATGGTGCACAGACTGATTGTGGTTTTATCTCATTTATCAAGCCATTGGCAATATTTATGTATCCATCATATAGCAGCTGACTAATTATCAGTTTATAAAGTTGCTGACGGTCTTTCAAACTGACTTTTGTTCTATACATTGTGAGCAAGGACTGCCTTGGAGGGGCCTGAAATAAAGAAAGAAGAAAAAAAAAAATCACATACAAGAGAGTCACACGGAACAATCGCAACCTTTTAATAAAGCACATCCCGCTGGGTTTCAGCGCAGACACCACATACTACCATGTTTTAGGTAAGAATCAGATGCAGAATTGGAGAACAAAAAAAAAAAAAAAAAAGGAAAACCTGTTGCACTTGTTTGCAGCAGAAATGCAAATCTCGGCAGGGCGCAGAGCCCGGGCTGTGCTGGGCAGGGAGCGCAGCGAGGATGCGCTAGCGAGCGGAGCGGCTGTGCCGCTGCCTCCCGCTCAGCACCGGGGGGCGAACACCGCGAACCGCGCGGGAACCGACCGCCCCCCGCCCGGCCCGGCCCGCACCCCCCGCGGCTCCTCCCGCTGCCGGCGAGACCCAGCACCGGGACCAGCGACCGGGCGGGGAGGGGGCGTGCGGGACCGGGGCTCACTGAGGGCGGGGAGCGCTCAGAGCGGAGCGCGGCGCTCACGGGAAGCGGGCTCCCAGCGCCGCGGAGGGCGAGCCCCGGCCCGGGCAGCGGAGCCGAACGCGATCCCGGTACCTACCGGCCCTTCCTTCTGCCTCCCTCGCTCTCCCCCTAAAATGGCGACCGGAGCGCGGAGCGCATCGATTGGCGGCGGCGGCAGGGGCGGCGGCGGCGGCGGCCGGGACCGCAGGATACTCCTCCGCGAAGGCTGCTGCATCGAGCGCCCGCAAATCGATTGGAGGCGACTCTTGAAGGAGAGAACGGCAGCATCACATGACCGGGATACCACGCGCGCGGGTCCCGGCTGTGTCACGTGGCTGGTGACGCGTACAGGGAGCCCCCCAGCGGTGGGGCGGGGCGGGGGGGCAGTGACCCGCCCCGGTGTCCCCTGTGCTCACGTCCCGGTGTCCCTTGTCTCCCCGCCCCGGTGTCCCCACGCCCCGTTCGGGGAGGCCGGGGTCGGCAGGGCCGGGCCCAGGGCAGGAGGCGGGCAGCAGGCCCCCGAGGAGCGGCGGGAGGGGCCGGCTCCCAACGGGAGGGTGGCTGACAGGAAGCGGGAAGGCCCGGGGTTCTTTTGTATCCCAAGCTGCAAAGCTCGGAAACGCCCCTTCCGCTGAGCCACCGGGATCCCAAACACAGGGACGCCAACGGGCTGTGAAATAACAAGTTGCTGGCGCTGAGCGCTGCGGGCCCCCCCCCGGCAGTCCCAGCCGCCCGGGCAGCGCAGTCGCAAGCGCCTCACAAGGTGTCAGAGCAGGATGAGCGCCTGTCCCCAGCGCTCACCGCCACCCCCCCGACGTCCTACTCACGTCAGCCTCAAGAAACGGCAGTCGAAGCGGCCGCGGGTCAAGCAGGGGGGATGCCATGCTACCCACGCCCCGTGGCAGCTGACGTCTATCACACGCCGCAGCGACACGACGACCCGACATCTTCTTTTTCCCTATCCTGAATCCCTTGTAAACACCAACACACACACTTAGGGTTGCCTTCGCACTTGTTTTCAGCACCGCAGGGACAGTTAAAAGTTGCCTTCGATCGGGGTTCTTCAAAGGCCCGAAGTACTGAACCTGATTTCGGCTGCCGCTCGTCACTCGGCGGCCAAGGTCCCCTCACAGGTGTGAGCAGGACCCCTCGGCAGCTCAGACAGCACAGCAGCTCCTTTGACGCTGCTGCTCACCAACAGCACTCACTGACCGCGTCGTCCCGCTGCGTCTCCAGAGCCTGCGCGGTTGTGGAAGGTGCCGCGGGCCGTGGGTCACCGCTGGTGGGACGCGAGGGGTCCGCGGGCTGGCGAAGGTACCTCAGGTGCGCTGGGCGTGCCGGGGCGGGCGTCCCGTTGGCGCTTGTCCTCAAGAGCTGGCGGCACGTGGAGCGCTGCCCTGGGCCGCACGTCCGGGCGCAGGCGAGGCAGAGGCCTGCTGCACCCCTCCGCCCTGCCGCCCGCTGCTCGGGGCTGCGAGCTGCCACCCGGGGCACCTACCTCGGCTGGCTGGACACAATGGCCCCGGCCCCACTCGCGCTCGGCTCCACGCGAGGTGGCAGCACCGCCTCTCCCTCGGCCCGGGCCGGCGGGTGCGTGTGTGGAGGAGGAGAGGGAAGAGGCCGGTGCCTGGCAGGATGCGGGACTAACCTGAGGCCCTTGCCGCCGCCGACGCGCTGCGAGGCCTCGGTGGCTGTGAGGAGGGGACGGTAGTTGTAGCGTTGCCACAGGTGGGTGGTCTGGGCGTACGCGATTTGCGTAACGGAAGACCCGGCCAGGCAGAGACTTCGCGGAGAAAAGTGAGTGAGCGGGCGCCGATCCACGCACTTGGAGTACGGAAGGAACCAGCGGCGGAGCGACGGTACGTAAAGTACGCAAGTAGCGCAAACACCGCCCTCGGGGCGGGCGGGGGGACCGGCTCGGGATACGCAGCAGGCTGCCGTTGCGCATGCGCCCCAGAGGCTCGCGGCGGCGGGGCTCGGCCTCGCAACGAGCGGAGCGTGCCGAGAGCCAATCGGCGAGCGGGCCGGTTGAAAAAGAACCAATCAGCGGGCGCGGCTGGCGGGAGAGGGGCCAATGGCGAGAGGCGGTAGTTTAAAGGGTATTTAAGGGAGGGCGGTTTGAATTCAAACAGCCGCAGCGGTCGGAGGGAGTGGAGCTGGGGTGAGCGGTGCCCGGGCTGCGCGCTGGGGACGTGGGCAGGGCCGCGATACTGGGGCTCTGCTCGCCGGAGGTGCTGGCAGGGCCGGGCCTGGCCGGGGGGAGCTGTGAGGGCAGGCTGGCCGTTGCGGGGCAGCGGTGTGCTGCGGCGGGACGGGCCAGGCCGTCCCGGGCCCTGCCGCGGGGCCTCCCGGTGTTGGAATTGCGGGGGAAGGGGCTGCGTGTTCTGTGGAGCTGATCCCTGTTCGCTACGTCTTACCTGTAGGCGAAGCTCTTCCTCCCGGGCATTATGGACAAGAATACAAAAGAGAACCATTCTCGGTGCTCCGGTCGCGCTGCCAAAGTAAGTGACTTGTTGGGTGTGTTTCACCTGATCACACCAGAGCTACGGGTTTCAGACTGTATTTTGTAATTACTTACTGTACTAAATAGCAAAATGAGGAAAAACTGTTCTGAAACAACGTCTTAGCTGTGCAGGGAACAATTGCCAAGGAGTTATATTAACAATAATTAAAAAAAAATAAGTTTAGTATGCCATACTTGAACTGAGAAATCCTCCTCGTATTTTAAGTATAATATAAGATCCTCTAAGGAGAGAGCAAATGTATGTAGCCAACTTATTCTAGATACAGCTTCCAAAAGCAAGCACTATGTTAATGTCATTATTGACATGCCCCTGCAGCAGTACTCAAGACCATCCTGGTTACATATTATTTTCTATATGCAAATATAGGTAGTTTCTCACTAGTTTAGCTTAAAACCAAGCAGGTCCTGGGAAGACTTCAGAATAGCATAAGCAAAACCTCTTTTTAATTAAGCTGTCAATGCATTATTTTTAGTGAACTGAACGAGAAGACTAAATAATACCGAGGGGAATAAAAAATAGTACAAACTGTTGCATAGGTGTCATTAGAGGGTCAAAAATGTGAGAAGCTAATCATTAGCATTTGAACTTCACTATAGGTAAAGTATCCTAGAACAACCCAGAATTTCGTAAATATAAGCCTAAACTACCTTCCCTTACTGGAAGCAAAAGATTAAAAGCAGATAGCTGAATCTTACTAAATCAACTTGCTTTGTTCTGCTGAACTCCCATGGCAGTGCAGGGTATGTTAAGACAAACAGCATTGAAGGAAGTAGTGACTCAAAGCAGTGTATGTTTCTATAGCAAAGATCTGCTCTCTTACCACCTTTGGCTGATGTTCTGCAGAAGTGTGTGGAAAAGTTCTTCTGCTAGCTATAAATAAGTATGCTATTGAGAGAACTGCTAACTTTTTCTTGTCAATGTAGAAATTTAAGAATGTTTTCATTGCTAAGCCATAAGATCAGACTACCCCAACATTTCCTGTTAATGTGCTTTGTGGTTCTTTTTATGTTGTACTGAATGGGGCCATACAAACTATGGTATGCTATTCTACAATTAATGTATAATCTTTTCTTTTTGAGGTTGCTAATCCCATTGAGGATGGCCCGAAACGTGTTCCCGTGTCTCAGTGTTCTGCGCAAAGCCGGTCACTCAACAGTGGTGTGCCAGCACAACGTGTTCCCTGTTCTTCAAACTTTGCCCAGCGAGTTCCTGTGCAATCACAAAAACCTGTACTGTCAAACCAAAAACTGTCTCATAATCAGACAACCCAGCAGCCCCGACCAAGGCTTCTGGCACAAACTGCTACAGCTCAAGTTCCAAGCAAGAACAATGAAAAACCTCAACAGGCTCCAGTACCTGGTAATTCTGAAGATGATTTACATGTATTTATGCAGCTGTGACACTTGAGATACTTCTGTTCTATGAAGCAGAGAGCAGGGCAGAAAACCCGAAGCTGATGTTGATGTTGTGGAAACAGTCCTGCAGAGAAGTATTAATACTTCTGTTTGCCTCAGAATAGCAGCACATACTGCAGCTTAGATGTTACTGCACCATCCTTGTTGCCAGAATTACCCATTTAGAGCCAACATGGGTGTTTAACAGTTTCCAGATGCTTGCTAGTCAGTTATGAGTTACTGTCATTGGCATTCATATGTGACAGTTATTCCAGTATTCATGTTAATCTCTTATAAGCAAGAATATTTTTTTGAGGGGGTGAAAGCTTAATGTTTTATTTCAAGAAAGATCTTAAAATTACATTTTGATAGCACTGATAACTGCTATGCTGCTTTGCTAATAGTAAGCTACTCTAGGTTGTTTAAAACATCATTGAATATATTCTAAGAGCTCAGGCAGATACTGCACGAGGGTTAGATTTGCTCCCGTGTGAGTTTTTGTATTGTGTTCATGGGTCTGGTACATAAAGTTGATCTACTTCTCTATACATAGCAAAAAGTACTGAAGGAGAAAGCACCTCTAAACAACAGAATGAAGAAACAACTAAAAAGAAAAATGAAGAGACTAAAAAGTAAGTTGCCTGCCTAAATCCTTCTAGTCCTGTTGGATTAGGTTTGGTTTTTAACTTCCGGGATTTCATGCTGCAACTAAGTTGTAGTTAAGATGAGGCTACTTGAGCCCCTTGGTTGTGGAGACCAGTGGCCATAAACTTCACAGAGACAACATATGAAACTGGGAAAGTTTACTCTGCCGTGATAATTCTCAGGAACAAAGACTTCCTGTAATCTAAAAACTTCTGGCTAAATGAAAACTAGGAGAGAACACTGATAGCTGCTGCCCTGGTCACAAGATGTACACGTGAAAGCAAAGCCTCCTTCAGACCTGCAAGAGACAGGAGTCTAAGGCTGAAGTTAACTTGTAGCATGACTACCCCAAATAGTTCTGACATGCACTAGTAATACGTCTGTATTCAGTGTGTTGAAACAAGCCTGGCTTGCTAGACACAGACTTGATTTTGTAGTAGTGTGGTTGATGTTGGTATCTCTGTGCATAAGCTTTAGGAAGGAAGAGGTGATCTTTCAGAACTTTCTTTTTTAAAAGTCTCAGTGCGTATCTTATCCTCTTGGTGTTCTCTTAAAGACTAAAATCTAGTTCAGATCACTTAAGTATCTATTGAATGGGAACATTATAGATTGTAAGCCTAGGAGTCAAAGCCCACCCAAGTACCCAGCTTTTGTAACCTTCCCTTTTCCTCTTGCAGAAGGCAATGGTGTCTTGAGGATTTTGAAGTTGGTCGTCCTCTGGGGAAAGGAAAATTTGGAAATGTGTACCTGGCACGTGAAAAGCGGAGTAAATTTATTCTTGCACTGAAAGTCCTTTTTAAAACACAAGTAGAGGAAGCCTGTGTAGAACATCAGATAAGAAGAGAAGTTGAAATACAATCCCATCTTAGGTAAAGTTTAGTGACCTGTTATACTCTTTGCTTCATGTTCAAATAAACAAAGTAACCTTGTTTATGGTAACACACTCTGAAGAAAATAGAAGTTTCTTTTTGAACAGGTGACATCTTGAAACTGCTAGTTAGGATTCTTGCCTTTCTGCACCAACATTTACGTTCGTCTACCTTGCAATGAACTAACTTCTGGTAACATCTTCCTATTAGAAAAAAAACCCTCCTTGTTTACTGCTTGGATTTACGTGGATAACTGCAATTTCTTAAGAGTCTGAGCTTGTTTTTGGTTTTGTTTCCTGGAAAATACGCCTAACTTGCTGAAGAAATTAGTTTTTGCAGGAAGTGTTTAAGTTTAAATTCTAAACACCATAGGAATTGGCACCTTCAATGGTAATCAGCTCTTCTAGCTGCTGTAGAAAGGCATGTTTAAGACGACATGAATTAGCCAAACTCATGGCTAGCAGCTTTGATAAAACACCATCTATCTGCTATGAAGCTCCCTTAATGGATATGTTGGGAGCTGGAGAAACACAAGATGAAGTTCCTATGCTTGCTTTGAATGGGGGAAGGCAGGAAAGGGAAATTTAAAGTCATGGACAAATACCTTGTTCAGAAGAATATTTAAATGTTTTTGCAGGCACCCCAACATTCTCAGATTATATGGCTACTTCCATGACTTTACAAGAGTTTACCTTATTCTGGAGTATGCACCTCGTGGAGAAGTCTACAAAGAACTTCAGAAGCTTACCAAGTTTGATGAGCAAAGAACTGCTACTGTAGGTCTAGCTGCTTATACATTACTTGCTCTTCACATGTGGAATACCTGCAGTATAAAGCTAGCTCTTCAGATAAAGTTCTTTGTGTTGTGTGAAACTGAAATTCCTTAAATGCTAGTTTTCTTGTGTGCTTGCCTTCCCAACTTATTCCTAATTACAAATTATTGCTCAGTGCTAATATACCTACATGCAGCATTGCTCAATATTGCAAGAGCTTGGTCACTTCAGGCAAAGCCTGTATTGCCAGACTTCAAGGGTTTAAGGAATAATTTCTCTCACTTAAACTATTAATTATGCCTAGAGAAGGCTATACTGTAGCTAGATAAGCTAGAGCAATGATGTCTTTAAAGATTTGTTCTCTTTCTAAATACAGTATGTCACAGAACTAGCAGATGCCCTATCATACTGTCATTCAAAGAATGTGATTCACCGAGACATCAAGCCAGAAAACTTGCTGCTTGGCTCAAATGGAGAATTAAAAATTGCTGACTTTGGATGGTCTGTGCATGCTCCATCCTCTAGGTGAGAATGCAATATACATCTTCTGCAGTGAAATACTTCTGTTGTGAAAATGTTGGCTTTCTTGTCACACTTGTAGTTGTGGAATGGAGGTAAATGTGAACTTCCTAAAATAGCGGGGGTGGGGGGAGCGGGATGGAAATCCTTTAAGAACAGGGCCACTGCAGCAAGAGGTCTTAGTAGTCAACTGATGTAGCAGAGGAGGGAGTGGTGTTAGCCTGTTTTTTCAGCTTGTATAGTTCAAAACTTGCTGAACCTGACCCAAGTGAAGCAGGTTGGTGTGCTGCTGTAGTGGTCCCTGAGATATGGCAAAGCAGCACTCGTGTTCAAACTTCCCACTAGCAATATACTTACGACATTTCCTTAATTAGTCTGAACTGCACCTGACAAAGGAAGACTATTGATCTAGCAAGTGAGATGAAAAAGGAGGGATAAGACTGATTGCAGTGACTAAAGTGCTTTAAAGCAAAAGTAAAAAATTTACTGGTGGAACTTCTTTATCAGGTATTCTGGTGGTGCTGAGTCTCTCTCCAGGATAGACTGAGGTGCAGCTGATTTCTAGGATTAGCTTTTATCTGGCTCTTGAAATGGATCTTCTAATTGCCACAATCAGTAGATGATTAACTTGGACTTTTCTTCAGGAGAACAACTCTCTGTGGGACACTTGATTACTTGCCTCCTGAAATGATTGAGGGAAGAACGCATGATGAAAAGGTGGATATTTGGAGCCTGGGAGTTCTGTGCTATGAATTTCTTGTTGGGAAGCCGCCTTTTGAAGCAGCGACGTACCAGGAAACCTACAGAGCCATTTCTAGGGTATGTGCCAATACTTACTTGGACAGCTGAATTGTGCTGCCTTTCAGTTCTGCTGTTTTATTGAAGCTTAACAAATGGTCACCTTGAAGGATATGTATTATAACTAGCACTGTAGCAAGACATAATGATAGGCATAAAACTAGGTCCCTAAAACTGTCTTCAGTCATTCAATAGAATAAGAGACCTTAAGGTACCTTGTCTGACTTCCTTGGTTCAACTCTGTTTCTGCCTGCATCTTTTTCATAAAGCAACTAGTGCTCTCCAAATATTTCCTTTCCTAATTTATAAAATGAATATTTAACGTTCAAGGTGTTAGTAAAAATACATAAGGTTAACTTTTCCCTTTGCATACCCTAGAAAGGTTCCAGCAAACTAATCTTGTTTGAAGTACATAGAAAAATAGACTAATTTAACTTCTACAAGTAGTGAGAACTTTGTTTTCTTCAGGATTATGATGAAATTCCTTAATCTCATCTCAATAGGCATGAGGTGCATAGTCAGCGAATCTGACATTTTTCCTTTCTGGATCTACCTTGGAGGGTAGAGCCCTTTGTCTCTCTAATTTGGTAATTGCCAAAGAACTTTTACATCATCTTTGGTGTCCTTCCCTTTCCTTAGGTGGAATACAAGTTTCCTCCATTTGTAACACAAGGTGCAAAAGATCTAATTTCAAAGCTTCTCAAGCATAACCCATTCCATCGACTGCCCCTGAAGGAAGTACTTCTCCATCCCTGGGTTACAGCAAACTCTACAAAGATGCCCGTCAGCAGAAAGAGTGATGGTGTTGCTCCATCCAGAACGTAGTCTTAGCAGGGGTAACCTCATGGGATTGACAAGAGGAGTCTTGTACTGTGACTACTGTAATGCTTCCAACAGGTCTTGGGATCCAATGGCAATCTTTGGGTTGGCTGTCATCTTAAACTCTAACTGCAATGGAAAGTTATTTGACTTTTAGCTGAGGGTTGTGGTATACTTAATACTTGAAATCCAGTTACATGTGGGCCAGGTTTGCTGATCTAAGTATTAAGCCGTTGAAGGCTTTTATCACATGGTCTGTCTTGGTAATGGTTCCATGTTCCAACAAGAAGAGGAAGCTGTGGCTCTTGTTTGTTGAACAGTGCAATGTCCTGGAGACACCTGCCTCCGGACTCGCTGGGCTGCTAAGGGTATCGTACCTGTGGTGTCACCTGAGACTGAGTGAGGTGAATGCATTTCTCTTGAGTGTCCTAAAAATGATGTGTCCATTTTTGTCTATTTTGTTTTAAATGTAAGCACTCAACATTAAAAATAAAGATTTGTTATATACTGCCATCACCAAGGTTCCTTATTGCTTCCACTGGCTGTCTCTTAACCACTTGGCTTTGTCATCAGTACAGCTTGACTCGTCTATTGATCACAAAATAAGTTTACTTCCCATCTCTGTCAAAAAGGAAGCTGGTATAAAGTTCTTGCTCAAAGTGATGGTACCACAAAGTCCACGTGGTCACATGTTAATCTATAATCACAACACAGGATTACAAGTAAGTACCAAATGTGTTGCTATTTAACCTTGTAGATTTTCTACGAACACTGAAAGCTAGGCCTGCTTTTTTTTTTTTTTTATGCTGTTATTCAAAGAACAGGTTCTCAAAGCACCTGTAAGAGAAAGATCTGGAAAGTATTGTTATCAAATGGGATATGTAACAGGAACTAATCTTAATATCTGGTGCTGTAAGATGTTATTCCCTAAAATGCAGCAAGGCTCAAACCATTCACCAAGAAAACATACAAACCAACTATTTTCCAGTAAAACACTTCAAGCATACTAAGAGAAAGCAATTTATTGTATTGTCATTATAAGACTTTAAGGTCATCTTTACTATTTTACAGATCATTTTAAAAAATGGTCCTTTTACAAGCAAGGATTCTAGAATTCAAAATATATTCTCAAATTAACACATACTTTGCAAAAAACTTAATCTAAACTAATTGCCAGTAGTTTATACAACCATATTTATCTTAACAGGTAATCTGAATTCTGATCATAATTTAAATGGAGCTCTGTTTCTTTACTGCAAGAAAATCTCTAGTGCTGGTGACTTAACTTTTAGGTGCATTTGTTTTAAAATACTCCTGCTTTATAAACAAAACATTATCAGAAATGACTGATTAAATGAAGAAAGCAAGGATGCCTCATGATTATTCTAGAATTCTTTGTCCTAAACTGATAGAAAGAGAGAGCGCATGTAGGAAGAAAAAAAACCATAGGGTTCTGTGAAAAGGAAAAAAAATAGGCTCAAGTAAAACTTTCTCTTGAGAAATGCGACTGTCTCTTAAAATTTAAAAGATTTGAGCTGTTCTAAAATGTAGTAGGTAATAGGAAGGAACCAAGTACTGTTGGTTGTGCCCTTCAACTGCTGTGTAGATACTGCAGTTTTTACCTACAAAACACTCAGCAATAAGCTTCCATCCATGTAACAGGTAAAACAATTGGATTAGGCAAGGGTAAAGGCAGAGCATCCTTGACAGCCAAGCTGATCTGAAACTTATGCTCTAATTAGAACTGGCTCAGGTAGCAGCAAGCTGAAACTGGTACCCTGGACAAGCTGCCAGCTTCAGCAGCCACGCCACAAAGCTGGCGTGAAAAAGGAAAAGTCCAGTTTGTGGTTCATTTGTCTGTTGTTTGTTGTGTGTTGTTGTTAGGTTTTTTTTTTTTTGAATAAGCAGCTAGTTCCAATGAACTTGCCAGCCCTTTCTCCTGTGCACTGGCTCCACATTTCACAAGCAAGCTGAGCAGCTGTGTGTGACATAAGCTCTGTTAGTGACACAGCTTATAGCTCCCATGGCACAAGACCACAATGAAGCTGATTTTTGGTACATCCTGCTCCTAAGGCTGGTATTTTGAGCAGTGTTTAACTATGTAATGCATCTTTACATTTATGCCACGCATGGATGTGTTTGTTTTGTGCACCAAGCCTCTAGCATGTGTACCTGCTCACTGCTGCAACTGTTTCCATCTTAGGACACTAAACCCTCCCTTAGGCTTAACAGCACAGCCCCACTGAGCCCAGGCTGTTATCAAGGGGCTCTTTGTTCCCTGGTGTCAGTCTCTACACTCTGCTTCCACAGGGCAGAGTTTGCTCTGTCTTACAGAAAGCCTCTGATTAACCAAGGAGTAGCAATAATCCAGAGGTACAAGGATAGATGTGGCTGTGAGTAATCTTCCCAGAGCACAAACTGCTGCTCACTTGTGAGCCAGAGGATCCTCAGAGCATCCAACCAGCCTATGGGTTGGACTTTCTGAATGTCAAAGGAGTTGGGGTACAATTTAATGTTATGGTTGAGTGGAGATAATAGGTTGCTCACAACTAAAAGAAATCACTAGTTCCTCCTTCCCTCCCTCAGCCAACTCTCATCCTAACCACATCACTTCTTCCTCTCAATTTGCAAAATTTCAGCCAAAAAAAAAAAAAAATTACTCTGATCACCAGGGTAATTTCCTGCTACTTGACTTTAATCAGATTCCTGTATGAGCAGATCGGTCAGAGTCATCTTGGGGTAAGTGTAAGCACAAAGACAATGTAACAAGAGCAGACCTGGAAGGAGGAACCAGGTCCACAGCCTGGCAGGTCTGGCTCAAGCTAACTCATAGTCCTAAGTCTGAAACCCAGGTTTACTGCAGAACGTTTCACTGACTACCTAGTTTTGGGATCCAGTCTTTAGGTTAACTGAAAGGTGGTATGTGAATACATATACATGTGTAACTACATTCTAACAGGAATAGTGTCTCAATAGGGATATGAAAAGCACCTCTAATTGGTACAGTCAACAGTCTGTCAGACAAAAGCACAGGAATTGTTCTTGAGAAGCTCTGAATTGTAATGTCTGGACTTCAGAGGCAAATTTGAGTGTCATTCACAGGAGCAGAGAGCTGCTAGGGTTAGTTTTCATACAAAAATGTGCCCCTAGTACAAAGGCAGACCTTGGTACATTAAAAACCCCACAGATACCTTGCCTCTGACTTGATGATCTTTGGAATATGTTCACATAGGAGGTAATTCTGGTTACACTGACTTCAGTAGACTCATGATTCCTTCTGAGTGTGTAGGCATAAAAAAAAAAAATTAAATACTTTAGTAAGGCCAGTTCCTAGCCTATAAATAAAACATATTTTCAAACAATAAAATCTTGAAACATGGAAGCACCACAAAGGAGCTGTAGTTTCAGAACAGTGCATCACCTATTCTGTCTAAAACCATTATCGCTGTGCATTAATTAAGTACACAGGTACTCCCACTTAAGTTAGTTCAGCATGTGCGTTGTATTCCAAAATGGGTCACAATATATGCCTTTTATAACAGAAGAAACACCCACCTACCACCTTAGATTCCAATATGTACACTTACCAAAAGAACTATTCAGATAGTAGGATATTGTTTATTCTACAGGCTATTAGATTATTTTACTGTTTCCCAACTACACAGTAATAAACTAATGCTGCTGCTCTATTTTGACAAGAAAAAAAATTAAGGCCCCAAAAGCTAGACTATAAAGACCCAGAACTGTGTGTTCTAAAGAGACTGCTCATTGTCAAGCATTTATATTACCGCTTGCAGTGGAAACCAGATACCATTTTAACAAGTTTTTCTAAAGAAGAGGTGGCAAAAGGGAAAGAAGATAAATTTACCTGAAAGAGCAAGTAAGAAATGGAAGAGGAGGTCAGCATTAACATGGATTCAAATAAATCTTTTAAAGGAATTTAGCAATCTGAAAAGCTATGTGGGTATAGAGCACTTAAGAACCAGTAAGAAATCATCATGGATTTGGGGTGGGAGGTTTGAAGAAACCAATCTTTCGGCAGTATCGGACAATAAATGGCACAGAAACTATAGTAATGCTGATTCGGACTGGAGCAAACAATTTATGAATAGCATATGCCAACACAAATGTGCTTGTGCCAGCAGCCATTTTAGATTGCAACGATGATTCACTGAAACCAAGTTTGAAGAGAACTGCAGTCATATCCACACCACTGGGGAAAAAGAAAACAAGATTTTTAGTTTATTTTAAGGTTGCACACTAAAGAATATAAATTAAAGGTGCCATTTTTTCAGAGAATTTAACATGGCATGCTTCCAACTCTGGAATTTATGTTTAGATATTGTTAAATATTAAAAACAATTAGTTATTTCAGCAGTAGCAGCTCAAGTTACTTTTGTAGCAACAACACAGGCAATATTTTCAGATGCACTTTTTTCTTAAACTGACAAGTTCCCTGTGAAGTCAAAGATGTTCTTAGTTTTACAATTGTATAGCTGCAGCATGTGCATGGAGAACACTCAGAGAAAATAATCTATTTCTCTACTTTTGAATTTAAAAAAAAAGAAATACAAGTTTGTGAATTTGTGTTGGAAATTCATCTTCCCAAAATTTACAATAAAGTCTATTCTGTGTCTTGATGAAATTTATCACATAAATATAGATCAACCTAAAGCAAATAAGGTACTTTTTGTTAGGCTTAGCGTGTTCTAAGAGAGGAGTACAAGCTGTTAAAATGACAAGTATCTTACCTAAAATCTAGGAAGTGAAGGAAGTACTACCGAACTCAAATAAGTGTTATCCACCAGATTCATTGATACTTTCATTCTCTATAGACATAGCAGTTTTCCTCAAGGTTCCTATGTTTGGAGTAATTTTCCAAGAGAAGTTGTTACTGAAACTTTGCCCCCTTCACTGGCCAATATTGTATCTTGTAACTGGGAACTAAATCATACTTGAAAGAAAAAAATTTCATTGTCACCCTGTGCCACGATGTAGTAAACGAGAGAAATTGGGCATTCACACTGAAGCCAAGAGTGAGCAGCAGGGAATGTTTTGAGAAACAATGTGTTTCCCTATATCCTCCATTGAGATACCTCATCCTCTACAGGCAGAACTGTTGCATTCCCACCAGAAGCCACATATACAATTTCTTTTTTAATCTTGTTCTAGTGGCTGTCACCTTCTGCAGTTTCAGCTGCAGAAACTGAGTTCAACACCCAGAAAAATAAATTTATCTCTAAGCTCCAGCACTTTTGTATGGCTGTATCTGTACAGACCATACTACTGCTTGAGAACAAAAGATATCTCTGCAGAACAAAAATAAATTCTCTCATCTGCCTTGTTACTCTGGTGCAGTCTCTGCTGTTTTCACCTGCTCACCACAGACTGTGAACCTATGCAAAAAGATCATGTACCTCTACTCTCATGCCTGATGGGAGATTAGTTCTATTTATGGATCTGTCTAAAAATTCAGAAGATTACTGTGTATAGATCAAGCAGGCATAGAGTACATCTTCTTCCAGAAATAAGCATAATGGCAAAATATTTTTCTTGGCTAAACCACTACCTAGAGGCTACAGACAACTGTACAAACCTCACCTTGACACAGCCAGGTAGAAGATTCCTAGAGATACTAATGAAATTCCAACATGGAATGAAACTCCTACAGCACCATATTCTTTAAAAACTTGTTTCAGCTGCTGGGTTTTGTTGAGTTTCTTGTTTTCACCACTGGGATCCGTGGCTGCCTTTTCGGGTGATCCACCTGCATCCTAAAAAAGAAAACAAAAGTATTTATTAGCATTAAGCACAATATCATATTCTAGTCAGTTGAACCAACGTGAAATAATCAAAGAAGTGGTTTGTATACAGTGCTGTTTCGAACGCTTTGGGAAAGAGAGTAATCCGCTTTTGCTCTTTCACATCAGATGCCTACGGCAGAGCCCATGCCAGCTCCCCTTTCCCAACTATTCATATGAGCTCAGTGCAAGTTCTTACACAATGCAAGTTTCACAATTAAAAAGAGTTATCATAGTCCCAGTCTTCCATTTTATCCAAATGTGTGCCAAGGCACACCCACACTGTTGCTTGAGAGATGAGACTGAGATGCCACACAGATCTTTGCTTACACTCACTGCTCAGCTTTACACAGTGAATTCTTGTAACAGCTTTTTGTTCAAGATTAAGCAGCTGATGGCACTGGAAGCCTACATGATACCAGACTGATGCTGGCTTACTAACAACTTACTCATAGAACAGGTCCAACATTTCAGCTCCTATAAATCACCCCCTGTAGAAAGGAAGAACTGGGAATTGCTGCTGTTGTCACGGTGTAGACAGCAGCTACACAGATATGCCAGTGCTGGTGGAAATAGCTCAACTTCGCTGAAAATACTTGTCACAGTAAAACTTATTGACAGGTTTTATATCTGGGTAAATTTAAAGTGCAGAACTTCATACTAAAATATACTCCAGAGCAATCTGATAGTGCAATGAAGGTAAAGAAGGTGTATTAAGGTTTAAAGCTTATAGTCAATTTTTCATCCAAACAAAAATGATCGTTGTCTATTTAAGGAGCAAACATGACGATTTTCTTCAGACGGCTGCCAGGAAAACAGGAGCTGATGATCCACAGGGATACATAAGCCTCAGAGGAACTCTGGGTCTTCAGCCACACTTGCAAGATGGATCATAAGGACTGAAAAACACTTTCTTTGCGTTTTCCAAGCATGTTTCCATTCACTCACACTCTCAGGCACACGTCAGGCAATTTCTGAATGGTAGAGAAGCAAGGTGTTCAAAAAGTACCACTTTAGCAGACATTATGTAGACTACCCAGTACAGTCACGTCCAGAATAACATACAATTTGGCAAAGAAAGGTACTTATTTTCCATATAATTCTGCTACAATATTTCTGCTAGATAGCAAATTTTATTCACATCATTTATGCAAAGATTCAGCTTCTGGATGAACTAAGGCATGAAACCAAATCTGAAATGTCATGCTTTGTAAAGTGGTTAAAGAAATTAACCCAGAAAATAAGCTGTAGAAATTAAACCGTAAATGAGGCTTTGTATGGAAAGCCCTCATTTAACATCGAGGCACAAGTGGGTGTAAAGCAGGTCCCTGTCTCCCGCAGAAACCCAGCACACGGGTGGTTTGCTCATGTACTGCAGTGCAAAAACCAGTTGCATGTAAAGCCTTCACTTGCTTTTCCCGGAGTCAATTCAAATTTAAACAAACAAACCAAAACAATTGTACTTCACAAAAATTTTTCCTTCTCAACTCCAAAATATGAACAGAAGGTTGAAGGCACAGGGAAACACATAATTAACTGGGGGCACGTTGGTATTTTATCTCGCCCAGAGCCCGTCTGGGCTGTGAACCCCATGGCACTGCAGGAAAACCTGCCCGGGAACACCCGGGATTCTCTGTCTGTTTCTGCGTGAATCCCTAAAACCCCTTTTTGTATTCCTCACTCACCTGAAGTGCTCAGACTCCGCAGCCCACAGGGAAAACACCCCATACACACACCACAGGGTGTGAAAACACCCCCAAAAGGTGGAAAACACTTCCAGGCCAGGATAACTCGTGCTTTA
This sequence comes from Caloenas nicobarica, assembly GCF_036013445.1. Classification (NCBI taxonomy): domain Eukaryota; kingdom Metazoa; phylum Chordata; class Aves; order Columbiformes; family Columbidae; genus Caloenas; species Caloenas nicobarica. Next base: position 14,138,155 of record NC_088259.1, read on the forward strand.
ATCTACAATCCGCTCCCCAACTGCCTGAAAGGAGGTTGGAGCATGGAGGGTGTTGGTCTTTTCTCCTGAGTAGCAAGTGACAGGACAAGAGATATCAGGAAAAAATTCCTCACACAAAGGGCTGTCGGGCATTGGAACAGGCTGCCCAGGGCAGTGGCGGAGTCACCATCCCTGGAGGGGTTTAAAAGGCGTTTAGACGAGGCTCCTAGGGACATGGGTTAGTGCTGGAGTGAGGTTATGGTTGGAGTCGATGATCTTGATGGTCTCTTCCAACTGAAGTGATTCTATGATTCCAAATATGTGTTTCAAAACAGGATTTGCCAGAGTGAAAAGAGAAAAGCAGAGCTCCACAGGCGTTCAAATGAGCTGCTTTGTGCCATGAATTCTTTGCCATTTGCACCACTGCCTTAGCTGCCTGTCTGCTCCTGCCCCCACCCCCGAGGAGATTTTGTTGAGAAAGCATTTTAAGAGGCGTGTAGACGAGGTTCTTAGGGACATGGTTTAGCGCCAGAGTTACGGCAGGACTCTGCTATCCTGAGGGTCTCCTCCAACCGAAATGACCCCGCGATCTCCCTGCAGGGCCGGGCCCTGCCGCCGCGCTTCCCCCTCTCACAGCGCAGCACCTCACAGCGGGGCGCCCACACGCCCTCTCCCCCGCCCACCTACCTTGGCGGAACTGCGGGCGGCGGCTCGCAGCGTTCCCGGCGGCAGCGGCGGGCTGAGGCGGGCGCGGGCGAGGCGGGAACCGGCGGCCCAGGCGCGGAGAAGCGGCGGCGGGCCCGGCCGCAGCAGGCCGTACATAGCAACGGCGCCAGCGCCGAGCGGGGCGGGCGGCCAGGCCTGACGAGCCGAGCGGGGCGGGCGGCCAGGCCTGACGAGCCGAGCACCCACCCCGCCTGGGCGGGCTCAGTTGTGCATTATGGCGAACCGCCTCTTCCTTGCCGTGGAACTGTTAGGCTGTGTTTAGCTATCTTACGGTTTTTTTAAAAAATATGTTTACCTAGCTGACATTTACTTTGCTCTCGGGATGCTTTTGGGTTGCTCCGTTCATGAAACAGAGACATATAGTGTTAAGTGCTATAAAAGATGTTGCAAAAGCTGGGGTATTTACTAAAGGCTTAGAATCTCAACATGTCTGCCAGATAATGGCAGTAGTTATAGAATCATAGAATCATTTTGGTTGGATGAGACACTTAAAATCATAGAGTCCAGCCATAACCTAAATCTGGCCCTGAACCATGTCCCTAAGAGCTTCGTCTCTGCATTTTTTTAAGCCCCTCTAGAGATGGCGACTTCACCACTTCCCACGGCGGCCTGTTCCGCTGCTTCACAATCCTTTCCGTGAAGAAATGGTGCCTAATATCCCATCTGAAGCTTCCCTGGCAGAATTTGAGGCCGTTTCCTTTCGCCCTCTTGCATGCTACGTGGGAGAAGAGAACAACACCCTCCGTGCTACGGCCTCCTTTCAGGTGGTTGCAGAGACCAGAAGGTCTCCCCTCAGCCTCCTCCAGGCTAAACACCCCCAGCTCCCTCAGCCGCTCCCATCACACTGGTGCTCCAGCTCCCTCACCAGCCTCATCACCCTTCTCTGAACTCTCTCCAGCACCTCAAGGCCTTTCTCGTCATGAGTGGCCCAAAACTGACCCCAGGATTCGAGGTGTGACCTCAGCAGCACCACGCACAGGGCGACGGTCACTGCCGGGGTCCTGCTGGCCGCACTATTGCTGACACAAGCCAGGGTGGTGTTGTACTTGATGACCGCTAGCAATGTGGCTTCCTGATCGTAAAATTACAGGTTTCTTCACTTGGCTGCTAAAGAGCTTTGTTTGTATCTCTGAAGATTCTCCTCACATGATGCAGTTGGACCAGCAGCAATAACCGGGTGGTTATTATTACAGAAAACCATCCAGCGCCCTTCTAGAGGGAGCTGTGGGAGCGTGACCACAGCAGCTTTTTGGTGTGGCTTCCCAGGTAGCTCCCTAAGGAGGAGAACTGCCTTTTCAGTGCCCTCGTCTTTATTTAGGCCTGTGAACGTGGAGGGGAAGCAGTGCCTGTAGTTTTTCAAAGTGCTCCCCAAGTCTCCGTGCACACTAAAGCGGAGTGCTGCTGCAGTTCTGCTGCATGGAGTCACAGCGCTGGCAGTTTATTTAATTACTGACTTTATCTCGAAGAGCTCTGGTAATTTGCCAAGAGTTCATGGTACATGGCAAAGTGCCAACAGAGGGCTTTTCCAGTTCCCAAAGGGTTTAAAGCACCTCCGAGACCAGAAGAAGCCTTCCAACAAACACGGCAAAGGCCTTGCATTTAGAGCCTTGTTTTTATATTAGAACCGTGACAGGAAAAGTAAGAATTAAAAATACCATTGAAGTATGACACTGCTGTGGGCAGACTGTAGGTGTTGGGAAGGGTATTCCTGGCAGGTGAATCCCAGTGCCCTGGGCAGCTCCATTTCAGCCAGTAAGGCTTTGGTTGATGGGAAAGATCTGTCCCCATCAGGTAATTTTCAGGATCGGTGCGTAACCATGGTGATTTCAACCACTCAACGTTAATGCTACTGAACATGGTTTAATGTCCGCGGGCCGATCGCTGCCCTGCACGATGCCGAGGCTTTTCGTAACTGTGGTCGCAGCAGCTTTCCGAAATGGTGGCTCCTCGCCATGGCCAACAAGGCTGCTCCCTGCGAGGGGAGGGTAAATATCGCATAACTGTATTAATAAACTGAAAGAATGCATCTGAATGCTAAGCTCTGGCAATAAAATACTTCTCTTTTCCTAGTTGCTAAGCCTTTTCCTCTTCAGGCATGTTGTTTTTAGAGTGATGTAAATGGACGGGGCTGAGGACAATAGGAGAACTGTGTCAGATGAACAGGAGGTTTTCTCTCCGGAAGAGTTTGCAGTGTAGGAGCACAAGCTGGAGCTGCAGAGGACAACACTGGTACAGTGCTGGGACAGCACGGTGGGTGGCTTTTGTGAAGTGCCATGTGCCACAGAACAGATGGGTTTCAAGGAGCATCTTGGAGGAAAAGAGGGAGAGAGCTTTGCATTCATTAAAACAAAGTCTGTTTGGACGTAACAAACAGCGCTGCCAGTTCTAGGGTTTTGCACTTCCTTTAGTTCTTGTCTCTCTCTGAATGCTTTGTGGAAGAAGAGTTTCTCAGAACACAATTTCGCATGTTTATTATGTTTACATATTTGTTATGTTTATTACTGTTCCAAAGCAATTTGCTAATGTGTTTTCTGTAACTATCTATACACCAGCACCACCTGAGTACACAGATGATATTAACATGGCAATGCCCTAATTGTAGCACACTACAATTTTGACTTTTTTTCTTACATAACGCTTTGTCTTCCATAATTTGACCCTTTAAAGTCAAAATATCTCTTGGTTTTGCAGTGCTGTAGGAACAGTGACAGAACCATAGTATGCTATAAAATGCAGTTTTTGTAACTAGAAATTCATATTGCAGAATTGTTCAATCTGTGGTTTGCCAACATTGCCCTTGATGCTTGTGGGACCCTGCAAAGAGCTAGTTCAGGAGTTAAACTCATTTGTAAGGATAAATCTGATTAGGAATCCAGTAACAGTTTACTTTTAATAATGTCTTAGTCACACTGCAATGATGTTTTGATGATGAAGAGATATTAGAAGTCTTCTAAGTTTTAAAAATTGCATGAGAGCAAATTCGCTACACGTTTTTCAAATCATTTAATCTACAAATAATTTGAGGATCATGAGTGTGATAGTTCCAAAATATAATGACTTCTAATGGACAAGTAGGAATTGGTTCCTGTGTGAGAGTGGGAGGCAATTGCTTATGCGTGATGGAAGCTGTATCACTTAGTATTATAACAAATGTAGTAATGCCATGTACATAAATATAATGAGAGAAGCTGGAAACTGATCATGAACCTCATTCAGAAAAGCAGCTAAAGTAATTTTTTTTATATTATAGTAAATTAAGGGCATGACATGTGAACTAGAGTTTTAAGTGACCCAGTTATTTAGTAGATTGGCTTTTTCACATCATGTTCCAAGGTTGCTTAAATTAAGAAGGTGAGATAATGTGGGTAGTTGATAAGACGAACATGAATTAAAATATCAGGAAAGGAATATCAGGAAATTATATTTCCTTGAAATTAAAGACTATATCTATGCAAAGAATAACACAGTGACTGTTTATTATTTGAGGAATCCATATGCAGTTTATAAACATAGTTTATAAACTAGTTCATCACTAGTTCCTTGAGACATGTTATCACATACCCATTCACAGTTTGGAAGACAGGCTTTAACATTTAACTCAAGTCACCTTTTTTGGTATCCAGCAAAGTTTCCATTCCTCATGTCTGTGAAGAAGTTACCATCTTCTACCCTTAGACTGATATTTATTTTGCAGTGAAGTGCAAACAATTCATTCAGGTACCTGGGGTTTGGCATTTGGATAAGATTTCAGTTGGCTATTTAATTTGTCATTCGGTGCAACCCACTCTGAGGAGTCGGCTTTAGACCTGTACCTCTGGAGAAGAAAAGACTATCAAACTTTTAAGCCAGATGAAGTCAGCTAGCCCATCGAAAGTGCGGTGTCTTGTGGTGATGAATATAACAAAGAGAGGGATGCAAAACAATGCTGTTTACTGATTTTTATTTAGTGTCTGCTACTATTAAAATGGGTAAAGTGGTGTTTTGTGAAGTGAAAAATCGTGGAGCCAAGTTTGGAAGCTGAATGTTTAATCTGCTTTGCCTCCTCAAGCTGTTTAACACCTCTTCTGATTCCTATGGGCATTCAAATCTGCACAGCCTCCCTCAGATTTATTTTTTTGATTCGTCTCACTACAGTACTGGTCATAATTTAGCTTCATGAGAACTTAGGAAAAATTAGACAAGAAATGTGTTTTTGTGTATGTTTTTCTAAATGTTCAGCAATTTCAAATCATTTTCACAAATTAAAAAAACAGTTGTCCTCTTCCCCTTTAGGCTTAAAAGCTATGTAAATAGTTGATAACAGGCTGTTGTAGCAGCCCATGACTCAGATTCTCAAGTGCAGATTTGCCTGCCCTTTGCTCCATACCAGCGTTGCTATAAAGCAAATTGTCAGTCTATTTAGACAAAACAACTAACAGTCAAGGCCAGATTCCCTCTTTTCTACCTCTCACCTCGTAATGCCGTAATGAGATTCTGGCCAAACAACTCAGCGCAGTGCAATATTCAACCTGCAGTGTACTCAGAAAAGGCTGATGTGAATTACTAAACACAGTCATTAGCCCCTATTTGTATGAGGTGACTGGAAATTGTTCCCACATCTTTCAGCTGGTTATGCTGCTGCGCTGGGACACGTGGCACAGCCGGGCTGGACTCAGTGCATGCAAGTGAGTTTACATTGCAGCTTCTGAATATACATCTTTAGTTTGCTGAAGAGGTTCCGATGTGACTGGCCATAAGGGAAGAAACCTCCCGTGAAGTTCCTTAGAAGCATGGATCTTAGCTCCAGAGCCAGCCTGCAGGAGCAGTGTGACAAAAGAGCCTTTTGCAGAAGGGCAGGTCCCTGTGCTTGTACCTGATCTCTGTTCTTGCATCAGAATTGCACCCATAAGTTTCCTGAGACCAGAAGAGAAGCGGGTGCAGGAGGAGAACGTGCCTTCATTTGGTGTCTTCTCCGGCTCTTTATTTTCAGCCAGAATTTGAGATACACCCAAAATTGTAACTGCTTTGAATGACCAAACCTTAAATAATAACATTATTACTTGCATTAGTACAATCATTTAATAGACGTGATTAGCTTACAATATGGGCCTATAGCTAGGGAGAATTGTAGATTACAAACCACAGGGATAAGCAGCCTTTCCTTTCTAATAATCCATCCCTAACACTGAGGAATATTCTTTTAAAGCATCTAGCCTATCACTTATAAAAAGTTTAAGTCATATTTTCAAGTATGATTTGGTAAAGTAGGACCACTATAAATACAGTAATTCTGTGTAGGGTTGCCAGCTTTGAGCTCTTACAAAATAAGGAGCCTCTTCATGGGCTCTGGACATGCGATAATCTTGTTACTGGCCATATTACGGTGTCATGTTACTGTACCTGGTCCTGATCTTGCATTATGGTGGTGCTTGTTATATACTCTCAGTGGGAGAAAAGAGGTGCGGCAATGACGAATGATTCATACAGATGCAGACAGAGACGCACAGGCACAGAGTTCTTGTTAGCAGCGAGAGCAGAGCCAGGCAGAGCTGAGCTTTTATTAACAGTTCTTGATTTATAGGTTTACAGATATGGACCTGGACTAAGAGGTTAGACAAGACGTTTTTTCAAAAAATGTTATCCCAAACACACCACGCTTGTGGCTGTTTTCAGTTACGTTCCCATGCATATCTTGTGGGCAGCATTCTGACCCACTCATTCACACGCCCAGGCCCTTTATATTTTGACTAGTTGCGGTGATCTTAGCATTATTTCTTCTTTGACCACGCGGATGGTCATGTTAGTATTGATCTTCCTTTATCATCCAGGTGGCTGGAACCGCACGTCTTACTTTCCCACATAGAGCCTGTTCTTTGGCTCGGGCATGTGGTCACCTTGTGACTTGTCATGTTCTTCTTGTGACACTAGCTAGCTGGCACATGCACCCATCCATCACCTGTCAACAAGTGTGAACACAGATATTCTGCCTGTATGAGTGAAGACTTTTAACATGTCTGGCAGCTGTTGCTTGAGAGCAGGCATTGTAGGAACTGGTTTGGGACCAGAACCGCACGTATAAAGACTTTTCTTTGGCACATGATCTGCAAAGCAAGAAGGCAGAATGGAGGGAGGTCGCTTGTTCACTGATGTTTCTCCTCTGCCAAGCACATGCCTTACAAAGTTCAGTCAATGGATGGCACTGCTGGCTTTTCACAGCTGGGCTAGTTTGGGGAGCTGACTCATTGTTCAGTTTAAACCGTGTCTGAAAACTTGCTATTGCAAAGCGGTTATGTCAATAGTAGTCATGCAGCCAGCTGCCCCGGAATGAAGAGGGAGTAGATGTTGTGGGCTGTTGAGGAGCTCTATTAAAGAAACGTACCTGGATCTCCAGCCAGTCCTCACCCATCACTCCCTAGTTCTCATTAGGAAAAGCCTTGCTGTGCCTCATGCTGTGTAGGTACAGAAAACATAGTGATTTTTGTTTGTTTGTTTGTTGTTTGTTTGTTTGTTTGTTTTTAATTGAGATGGCCTACAGCACATTTTACTGCTAGGAGCTCAACCTGCTTGTGCTCTGAGATAACCAGAAATCCTGTAACTGTTCTGTGCTGAGCTAATGAGCTCTGCTGAGAAAAAGCTGTATGATTCCAGGCCCAATGCCATGCTGGTGTGGTTACCTGGCTTCTAATAAAACCAAAGTATGAGCATATCTGCTGGGAATACGGACAGATATTGGATAAATTGCTGCATGTTTTTTTACTGCTGCAGAAGGTTCTTTACTTGTTCTTCAGATGTGCATCCAGTTGCTAAAATATGCTTTCAAGATCTGCCGTATAAAATCTGCTGCACAAAATCTGCTGCAGTAGCAAGTCTGGAGGAAGGAAGGCTCAGAAGGAACCCTTGGCACGAGGGAAAAAGGAAGGAAAACCACTCCATTGTATTACTTTCCATTATTCATTATTTCTTATTAATAATTAATAAGACATTCTTCATTATTTGTTATCCTATGGGGATAGTACATGAGAATTCACTTATTATTAATGGATTTAACAAGTTTATCTGTTTATTATAGCCTACTTCTCACTTGAGCTCACAAGGGCAAATTCTTCATTACACTGTTGTAAACCCAGAGTTTGTAAAATGGGAGAGAAAAACAAGGAAATATAGCAATGTGAATTTAAATGGGGAATCAGAAAGGAGGGCTGGAAAACTGAAAACGATGTACATTGCCTGCCAAAAACGTCACTAAGTTAAGCAGTTGTGTTTTGTACTGACTCATGAAGCAAACAGACAACAGTGTTTATCAATTGCTGGGAGTGGTCCATATGAATTCACCTTTTTGATGCAGCCTATGGGGTCTGGAGTTGTTTCTGGGTAATGCTTGAACACAAACATTAGGCATGTGGTTGTAAGCAGTTTCCATGGGAATAGCATTAAAAGCTATTTAAGAATGAAATAAAAATGAACACATTTTTGTAGACTTTTATGCCAAAATAATTGATGCTAAAAGCCAGAGTGAAGCAGTTCACACATATTACCTAATTCTGCTTTTGTTATGGGTGAAGTATTTATAAGTACTTGTGACAGGTGAACACTGTGCAGACAGAAAATATATGAACATTTATAATTCTGTTTAATTCACTTTATGTGCAGAGGAACTGTACTGATGAATGCTGCCATCTTTCCTAAGCCAATATTTAATATTAGTATTTAATTCTCAGTGAATGGAAAGAGCTTGGGCTTAGTCCAGATTATTTCCTTCTTTTTTGTTACCAGAATAAAGTCAGGAATTTAAGAGGAAAAGAAATATAAACTCTTTGGCATTTTTTGAAGTTGAGGAGGTGATGCAGGAGTAACAAACTGGGGCATTCAGCACTCATAGACACCCTAGAATAATAAACCAGCATGTAAACTGACAGTAAACAAGAAGGGGGAAAACCAGCTTGTGTGGTCCTGGGTAACGCTGCTTTTACAGTGGGTAACCACAGGGTACAAGGACGGGAAAGAAGAGAATGGGAACTGGGGACAAAATTGATTCGAGAAGCAGAATCTCATTACAAGCTGCCAGGGAACAGTGGCTAACAGAAAATGTAAATAATTATTTCAACGAGATGTGAAAAATTCCTTGTCAGTATCATTTTGAATTGGGTCACCGTTGCTCCAGTGCAATATCATCATAATTGCTGGATATGATAAAACTAATAGAAACCAGGAATGTTAATTATGAAGCAGGTCAGCTGTCGTTTACTGTTAGTGACAGTGTCACCCAGCTGCGATACCTGACTAGCCTCTGACACGCCGTCGGCAGACACTGCTTTCTAGGAGCTGATGGACCCCAGATCAATAACTTACCTAACGCATTTTCTGAGCCGCCTACAAGCAAATTTACACATGTGAGATTGGAAAGAAATAGTCCTGAGTTTATGATACCCCCTTCTCTTACAGCTCTTCCCCTTGGAATAGGATGTTCTCCCCGGGTGTCACGGTCTATTCGGTGATGGACTCGTGATGGTTCGTTTACCTTGATCTCGAAGCGCAAAATTAAGGCAACCAAAATGCCAAGGGGTTATAATTCAATCAAACAGTGTTACTTTACTAATTTGCCCGTAAAGCGGCACGCGATAGAGCGAGAGATGGAGAGAAAAGGAAAGGTAAAAGGAAAAAGGGGGAAAGAGGGTTGGTTACCACCGAACGAGTCCCAAAGGCGTCCGTCTGGTCTCAGGTCCCGTGAGAAGAGTCCTGCCGGTCCTCCGTCGTGATCCACGGTCCTTTGGTGGGGAGATCTCAGTGATGTCCAGTCGGGAATTGTCTTTTATGCTGCTTCACCCCGCCTCGCTCCCATGGATTGAGGCCAATCTCTGCCTTTGTTTTGCAATCCAGGCTTGACTGCACAGACCCAAGGAGTCCTCGCTTTGCTTGCCAGAACCCGTCTGTGCCTGCGCCGCCACTCTCAGAGGTCTCTTACTGGTCCGTTGGGTGACCTCAAGACCCTTGGCGAGCCTTTGCACATGCTCTTCTTCGTTGGCCTTTGTTACAGGGAGGAGGTGGGGGGCAAGTCTGGCCCAGGCAACAGGTGAAAATGCATCTTCTGGACAGCAGTTATTGTCCCCAGGTCGGAGAGGCCTTCATAACACAATCCCTTTTAGGAGGTGGGGGGGCGAGTTTGGCTGAGGCAGCAGTGAAATCTACCTTTAGTTATTATTTCTCGCAGCCCCCAGGTCAGAGAGTCCTGTGCAACCCAATTCCTTTCTTCAGGCCTCTCTCCAAGTCACCGTCCAATTCTTTCTGTCAGGCCATCTGTCCTCCAAGTCCCTGATGGCGATGTTCAGGCAGATACTGTTCTTCGGACTGACTCTTACACCGAGGGTGCAGGTCCAGGACTGTCCCTGGGGAGGTGCAGCTCTGGCTGTGTCCAGCTCCCGGGCACCCAGCCACGTCCTGCCCGCTCCTTTGAACCGCTCTGCACCACCATCGGGCTGGAAAATATGGAACAGATATGAAAATGTGACCCTTGAAGCACATGCTGACATTCGCCTCGGTACAGGTTACCAAACAGGGCAATTATGACCCGACCTTGTGGCAAACTCAGCATGTGCTGCAGGAGATGCTTAAAAAACCTTGGGACTTTTCAGGTCTGTATTTAGAGGAATGAGGAGATAATCAGTTCACAGGATGTACTTCAGTGGACAATACCAATCAAATTGAAATTCGAAGCTGTATATTCATGCTCGGCAGTAGATTTTTTTTTTAATGGTGTAAAATGCTAACTAGAAAAATGGTTTCCATCTAGGTTAACAATAGGAGCTCTTGCATAAGCCAGTAGAGGTTAAAAAAAGCTTAAAAAACATTACCTGAAATTTTCCAAATGTAACTGATGATAAAAATTGCAATGATTTCTTCCAGAACCTGCCTTATGTTTAAATTGTTTTTATCAACGTCTGAATTGCGTTTTTGAGGGAGCAACCATATGTGGTTACAAATTGGGACCTTTATTGCATGCTTTTATTTTTGTAGTTAGAAATTCTCCAAATGAAGGAAGGAAACTTTGTTATTAGGGAAGATACTTAATGATAATGAAAAAAAACCACCTTGTCCAGCTAATTTCCTGCTGTAAACTACCAGGTGCCAACTTTGTGTTTTCCTTCTGCAGTTGGATTATTTGGATATTAGTAACATAGAGGAAGGTCCAACAGGGAAGATATTCAACTTTCTGGAAATTTGTTGAAGATCACGGAACACTGCCAAATATTTTTCTGTTCTAAACATATAGTTATACGTTTAATAAATATTACAGAATTTGTAACGTTACCATCCGCATAGCTGCCTTATTATGAAAGGACCTGAAGGATGCACATTTCCATGCTCAGAGGTTAAGATCCTTGACAACTAGAAAACAAAACTAGATGAGTAGCCTGTAATGAATACTGGGTGGGGTTTTTTTATGTGTGAATATGGGAAAAACTCTGATTAACAGATTTGTTGTCTTCTGATTTCAAAAGGATGCAGATTTCTTCTTCACTTTCTTTCTTAAGGACTGCTTTAAGACTACTGTGGGCTCTCGGGCAGATGTTTCATTGCGCCTCAGAAGAATTTGGTGACTTCTTGCATATTTCTTAAAGCACATGAGATAAAAACAATTATATGGGTGAGCACATAAATTATAGCAGTATGTTCTGTAAAAAAAAAAGAAAAAAATACTTGTCCACTGTTAAAAAATATTTTGATCTTAGTTGATTCCTCATTCATATGAAATTTTATTCTTATTAAAAAAAAAAAAAAGTTTGCTTTACAATGTGCGCTCTGGGCTGTTTATAGTGCTGAGTTGCTTTCAACCTGCTGCTTTAACATGGGGATGTGGGACAGTTTCTTGCTGGCCAGTTGCTTCAGAGAATTAATTCAATATGCAGAGCCTGAACTTAAATGAACTTAAACGAATTATCTGGTAGTGGCTGAGCCTCAGAAGCCTGGCCGTACCTTCAGGCTTTTGACTCAAGCCTCCATGGAAGGCAACTGCCACTTTCACGCTGTTTTATCAGCTGAGGTCCTGGCTTAGTACACTCTTGTTACCAGCAGGCCCAGAAGGCGAAGGAGAAAAACAACAATATTTCCTTTAAAATTCACTTGGAGTTCAGTTCAAGCTTTAGGAGATACAGTTGCTAGTGACCTAGGGGTGATTCATCCATTATCAGGTTGTTTAGCTGAAATTATTTAAATACAGTGAGTTGAAGACAAAAAAAGTATTTTCCAGAACAGAGAGAACTTTGCCTAGAAATGGGCCATGTATTTTAAGTCAATTGAACGCTTCCAACCTTTAAAAAAATCTGGCTGTTTTGGGCTGCTCAGTGGAAACAAAGCAGAAGGAAATCTGATTTACCCTGCATTTAGATGGGCTTTCCAGCTTCTTTCTTAACAGTGCAAAGTAGCAGGCTGAGGCTGGTGTATCTGGCTGTTAGTTTGAACACAACTTTTGCTTGTTTTTCCCTTGAAAAATTATAATGATGGAATGAAAATCTCTTGTACTTGTTTTAATGTTTAAAATGAGCAGCTGCTCACCTAACATGGCTCGACATCTACTGATTTAAAATTTTGTTTCTGTTTCATCACTTGTATCCTGATTAAAATGACGTGGACCATCTTCCGATGTTCGATGTTAGAACTTCGGTTTTGTGAAATCTCTTGGGTTTTAACATTCAATAAACCAAGAAGCAGAGAGAGAGAGAGTAACTGAGTGCTGAGGGCATTTAGCAAAATCTGTGGACCAGTGCAACAGCTTTAATTGGAAATAACTAGACTTTACGTGGCTTTGGACGTTTATTTTCAAGAATTTCTCACTAATAAGTTTTTTCTTTCCTTCCCTTTTCACTTTAGATAGAAGTGTTTCATTTAATGGATTTTTCAGCTTTCCCATCCTGTCAGAAATCAGACAAACGGCCACTCATTTATAATGGAATAAGTAAGACAAAGAAGTGGTTCATGTATTGATATTCTGTGCACCTAAAATACCTTGAGGGAGGAAACAAATTGAGTGTCTGATGCTGCAACTGTCTTCTCAGCAAAGCTCATATTAAGTCCCAGCTTTTCTATGGAGAAGTCATAGTTTTACAGTGTATTAATAAATAAATCATCTCTTCATCTTACAGAGCTGACATTAATGGATGAGAAGTTTCATGTCTCGCTTGATGTATCTGGATGAGAATGTAGCCTGGAAAGTGCTCTTAAAACTACTTCTGCTTCCTAGATTTACATATTGCTGAGGGTAATTCTTATAATCTTAGTTATTTTTGCATTTATAAGCAAATACACTAATGAGAAACTTTACAAGCTTTTGGAAGAACCAGTGGTTATTTTAATGTAATGCTTTCTTCCAGGAGCTTGACATCTCACTTTTAGGTGTTCTAGATCTGAATCACTCTCAATCTGAAGTTAAATATCACTGATGAATTCTCCCGTGTATCACTGGTAGATCATTTGCTTCTGTGTCTGTTGCGTTTGATTTTCATCTTGCATAGATGAAAACTTGCACTAGCTCTCTAAGGGTGGCTGCCCCAGTACCAAGGTAACATAAACAGAAGATTCTTCTCACTTCACATCTTTGCTGTTTTTTAATTTAAGCAGCCAGAAAAAAACACACAAGTGGGATATAACTGTCGAATGATGACTCCCTGCCTCCTCCACGTCCATTTTTTTGTACCCTTCTTCCGTTTGCTGTGCTCCCTGTGTTTTTGTACCCTGTGATGACAAAACTGACCTCAGCAGGTTGCCAGTTCTGAAAAAGCACTTTTAAAAATCACTTGTGTGACTGGCTAGAGAGAAATTTGTGCCAGCAACTCCTTGATTTCAAGGATGTCTGCACGGAACAACAGCCTCTCGATGCTGAGGGACACTGAGGTTCGGTGCCCCGGACACAACACGGAAGAATCAGAAGAAGGATCCTTCCTGTGACGAGAGACCAGCCCATGGCCATGGAGAGAGAAAGCAGGAAGGACTTTCACTAAACCTGAAGCGCTGACTGTTTCTTTGAATCAAGGGGTGAAGTTACTCTAAGAGATGAAGAGGAAAGAACAAAGAAATAATCTCTGGACTTTTTCCACCCACCCTGACCCCTCCAACAGGTTTGGTTTTTTTTTTTAAATTATTTAACTTTCCTTCTTAAAAAGTATCTGTGATTTAAAAAAGGAAAAAAAGGCAAACAACCCACGACAAAACAACATACAAAACTTCTCAACTAACCCCCTCTACTAAAACACTTTCTTGCTGTTATGCCTTTCTAGGGCTGAGCTTAACGGTGCAGCTGAAAACTTCAGGGCGATCTGTGTCAGTCTGGGATTTTGGAAGGCTGAATTACAGAAGCATTCGGACAGGAATCTGCTCAGGAGAGCGCACCCAAGGGACCAGAAACCACCTCAGAGAGGACTGAACCCAGAGGTGACAAGAGTGGGTGAAGAGAAAGAAAACAGCTGCTAAATGACTCAGTGCTGCAGTCAGGATATGCACAGGACATCGGGCATCATGTCATTTCAGTCATCCAAATAACTCGGCAGTCCTCTAACGATATGGTGTATTAACACATAATTGCATAGCTAATTTGTCAGCAAGACTAAATTAATTCCTCAGTGTTAAGGTCTGCAAGAAACAGCAGCCTGTTACGTTGTATTTCCCTCAATCAATCTGGAAGGTGGCCAGATAAGCAACTTAAGATAATAATGGTGTGATTGTTCGCTGCCCAATCTCGGATGTTAGAAAGAAAAAGCCCAGCTGTCCTGTGCTGCAGCCAGACGGACTCATCACTCTCCTCTGTGCCACCAGGAGAAGAAGCTCACCAGTGTGACAGAGGACAGCAAACTGCAGAACAAGGCTGTTCCTGATCAAGAAACCCTCTGTTTTATTGTGAACCCAGACATGACGATTTTTTTTTTTTAAGAAAAAAGAACTAACCAACAAAAATGTCTAACATAACGTGTTATTTTCTAAGGGAGGAAGGTGACTTTCACATCCAAAGCAAGCACCATTTCACAGCCGTCTCCCAAAGTAACATTGCTTTGTACCAACACTTAATAGCCTTTCCCATCTAGAATTCTGAAAGTACTTTTTAAAGATGGGCGAATCTTTAACCCTCTTTTATAGATGGAGAAGCAAATAAAGGCTAAGCAGCTTTCTTGAGATACACTATAGATTTGTAGTAAAGACAGTGAATCATCCAATTTCGAGTTACAGCTAATGAGACCAGAAAAGCCAGCACAGAAAAAATGACAAAAGAAATCATAATCCTGCATGGATTTACAGTGAGTGAAAACATGTATCATGAGCACTTCTCAAACTGAGATGCCAAATTTGTTCCTTAATTAGGTGACAGTACACTATTTGCTTTTGCCATTAGAATTGGGGGCAGAGCTTGTACCCACGGAAAGAACGTCCTTTGAAAACTTTACCATATTGTGTGATAGGCCAGGTGGGGGCTGGAGGCTTACCGAAATGAAGGCTTAAAGGCTTGGCTTTGTTCTTGAGATTGGGTGTTGAGCAGGGCAGCCCTACGGAACAACCAGTCCCAAAGCTATTCTGCCTGTCCAAGCGTGGGATTCCGGATGCTGGACTGAAGACACATCAACATCGGCAGGAGCAGACAGACATGAGGTTTCTCTGGTTATATTAACCCTCCAGCTGCTGCTGCAGGATCATTCTACGATTTGCACCAGGCTCTTCTGAGCTGGTAGGACATGAAGGTACCTGAATGCTGGCTGATCCAGCTACCCCAGCCCAGGGGTAAAATGCCGCACGAAGCTGGTGAGAGGTGCCCTGCAAGCTCCGCACATGGAGCATCTCTGTGAGCTTCCCACTGCAGGGTGGCAGGTCCTCAGGGCAGTGCTCTCCGCAGGGAGCTTACAGGTTTACGATCAAAGTTCTCTTCCAGATTTTACTGTTTTGAGAGCAATGCTTGACCTCAGCGATCTCAGTTTACTTAGCTGTAGGATGGTTTTTACTATAACCACTTAGAGTAGTCCAGCTGGGTAGTTTAAAGATTAGGTGAAGGATTAAGTGATACACGAAGCAACGGATGATCCATAAGGATTTCTTTTTTTGAAGTATAATCCTACCTTTTGATATAGGTTGGCCTAAAATTCGAAAGCCTAGCTCTGGGAAGCTGGACATAATCCCTACTCCCAGACTTTGTGAATGTGCCCTCTTTGCTGAAGGTCTGAATCCCTTTAGCATCTATCAGCACTCCTGTCTGAATGCTGCCTTCTGTGCAAATCTCAGTAACTGAGAACATGATAGTTAGAGCATGATAGTTTTAGGTTGTATCAAGATGAACTCTGTACTTTCAATCTATTATAATGTTTGATCTGTCTGACCCCAAATCAAAGCTATTTTCTGAAGCATTACCATGGTGATGCACAACACAGCGTAATGTCATTGCCAGTGCTTTTAGAGCTTTATTGAAATGCTTTTGAGCTAGAGAAAAAGATGTATATGAAATAATATTACATTATGTTAGAGATTGACTTAAAATGGGATGCTATATAAAATATTTAATAGAATCTTTAAAATTATATCACGACACATTACCGGAAAATTAAAAATACCTAAGTATATAGAGCCGCAAACATAGATATTAGTGTGTGAGTACAACCAAGCCTCTCTTTCCAAAGCACTGAAGGAAGAAATGTTTGCTAGCAAATTGAGTAATTGTTTCAGAAAATTGGCAGCTATCTCATTTCTGAGTAAGCCTTCAATATTACCTATTCCTAAGAAACTTCTTTGGATTCACAGAGTGCTTACTATTGTGAAGCTAATAGATATGTTTTTGATGAATACATTTTTCCATTTGAATTGTGAGACCAGTAACATTTAGTCATACACAGACAAGATAATTTCAATTCTAGGCTTAGTCCAGCAAAATTGCTTGATTCAGAAGCTGATATGTGCATTGGCTTAATTATTTTTGAGGCTCTTTTTTGAAATAGTGAAGTTTATTTTACATGTACGGTAAATGAATCTCCAGTCTGATTAATTTATTTCTCCTCTGTCCTCCCCTGCTCTTTAAAAACATGCAGGATTTCTTGTATTGCTTTTAGAAGACCCTTTGTAAACATCATATTCTGTAGATCTAATTCTATCTTCCCTGCAAACCAGCAACGAGTATTTGATGTGAAATCCTGACCCTATTCAGGATTCAGCAGGAATCTTAAACCATTATCAGGTAGTTCAGACTCCACTCAGTGCAAAAGAGGCCAAACCCCGTCCTTTTTCCTGGGGTAGGCAAGAGTCCTAAAGCTCTATTGCTGAGATGTGCAAGAGTTGACTGATCTTGCTTGAATCTGTGTGCCTTAGGCTGGTAAAAGTGCAATCAGTGCCATGTATTTTACCTTGTATATAATTAATTTTAGCATTTTTTGTCATTTCCTCTCAAAATTCATTAATGAGAATAGAACCATTAAATTTACATACATCAGTGACTAAGCAGTTATGTTAACCACACTGTTAGAAACATCGATATTACTTGAAAGTGGGTCTAATTATATAGTGCTTCACATATTGGGCGTTATTTCTGTCTGAATTGTAATGTGGCTAAATTATTATTTTGATTAAGCTGATGAGTTCACTCTCATTTATCTCCATTTATCTCCTTCATTCTGATTGATTTCATTCAGAAACCTTTTAAACCTGCATAGCCGTCCCACTCTGAGGAGGCTCCCACTCAAGTTCAAGTAATACAGTGCTGTTCTTCATGAGAGCAGAGTTATTGGAAACTGGGAGGAGGAAGAGAATGGGACAGGATATTTTAAGTCATAGGACTCAACTTCCTGACTGAATCTGGGAATTACTGGAGAAGCTTATGTTAATACAAATCCATGCAAATCAGTTCATCTTCGCCTACAGAAGCCAAATAAATGGGTTGAACTAGCAGACTTGAACTTGCTTGTGCTAACAGTCACCCTGATTAGCTGCCTTTTTTTTACGGCAGGTCCTTACCAAGTCTGGAAGGATTATTTTCCAAGGGTTTTTATTTTCCATTATGTGTGCCATTTCCTGAGACGGATGTTCTGCTCGTTGGTAACTGCTGCCTTTCCTGAAGGAGGCACCTGACATATTCATGAGGCCATTTCCTAAATAATGGGAAAGATTGCACAAGTTCTTTCAGGACTGACTAGAGCTCTCAGTGGTGAGCTCTTGCTGCAGAAGCCGTGAGGCTGGCAAGGCACTTCTGCTGGTCCTTATCCTCTCCCCATCACATGAATAAAGGCTCCATGTGGTCGGTGGGGAGCAAAGAACAAAGCTGAGTATGAGAAGACTCTCCAACGCATAGTGTGTTTGTCTTATTTAACTCAGCTCGTCGTTTCCGGATCCAAAGTGCTTCAAAGACTGCTGGTTGCTTCTGAGCTTTGCCAGAGCTCTCTTCTTCCTGGCCGTGATATCCGGAGCACCGACAACCAACATACTGCAGAAAAGTGGCACAGCTACACTGGCTTTTCCTTCCATACTCCATGTCCGACCTTTGCACATGCAGTAGGAAGAAAGGAAGGGAATTATGTTTAGCAATTAACTCCTCCATTCTCAGCGAACTGCTAGTTTAAGGGTTAACTACCAGCAACAATAACATGTTAAATAAGGCAAGAAATGGACTAAATACTGCATTGCCTGTACATGAAAAAAATACTTCAGGTAAGCAAAGAGTTTTTTGGTTTTGGCTAGATATCTGGAGCCTATTCCTGCTCCCAGGCTAGTTATACCCTGTTTCCCCGAAAACAAGACAGGGTCTTATTTTAATTTTTGCTCCAAAACTTATTACTTTTTCACATGTATAGCTGCCTGGACACTATTTAAATTGACTTTTTAAAAATGAACTGTAACTAGGGCTTATTTTTGGAGTAGGGCTTACATTTCGAGCATCCTCAAAAATCCTGAAAAATCACGCTAGGGCTTATTTTCGGGGTAGGTCTTATTTTTGGGGAAACGGGGTAGGTCTTATTTTTGTGGAAACAGGGTAGGCAGGTACTCTGTGGTTATAGGCTGTCTTCTCCCACAGGAATACCCATGGTGGATGCACAGGGCTTGCATCATTCTCCAGACAAGCCAGTTTGTCGTTTCTGGCTTCCTCCTTGCTTGCGTGCAAGCTGTGCACGAGCTCTAACTCCCTGTCCCTTTGCAGTTTGGATACAAAGCAGAGTAATTTAATTAAGGATGCTCTGTGGGGAAAAGAGAAGGCTGCGGCGGCCAGGGGACAGCACATGAAAGCAGAGCATCAGCTGCAGCTAAGTGATCAATTGTATTGCAAAAAGAATAACGGATACTGTGACAAGTTAGCAAAATGGCAGTTTATACAACCTCACACGGATCCCATTTTGTGCTCAGAATCGGGACACAGCACATTTTTTTACGAGTTATTGCAGCAGGCAGTGTGAGTGTTCTATCTTTGTGTATTGCTTCGTTTTTCTAACTGAGCCGTGACATTTGATGAAACATTTTTTTTTCCTTATTAATAACGCAAAATATTTAAACAGCATCTAGTGTTGCTTTTAGAGGCTTTGCTGATAACTTTTGTTGCTCTTAGCAGGACTGGTTAGCCTCAGAAAGAGAAAAAGGATGGTCTGATCATTTCTATGTGAGCTTAGAACCTGCAGGGCTCCTGCAGAAGAATTTATATAATTTTCCCACCTGTTGTACAAGGAGCTTTTCTATCTTGCCAGCAGTGGCCAAGCATCCTGGATGCAGAGACGTCTTGAAGGAAACCTCAGGTAGGAATGCCCAGAAGATGTGTACATAGATTCCATTTGACATCTATTAACCTCTTTTCTTCTTAAGACTTTTATCTCTGTGTGTGGCACCGAGTAGTGGGTCAGAGGATTAACAAGTCTCCATTTTATTGCTCCACTTCTCTTGTAAAACTTCCTAATTCCCTGAGGCCTTTAGAGGGAGAAAGGGCCTCATAACTTGACCTTGGTTTCAAATAGACAGAAAATCAAAGGTTCAGATTCTTCTCCCCACACTTGCTGTGGCAGTATCAGGGCAACTATAACTGCACTGATGCTATTGGAAAGAAACCCACTTCAGAGTTTCCCATTGCAATGGGAATTTTGAGACTACTGTATGCTTAAAGTATTTTAAAAGAGAAGTGGTACATGGTGTTTCAGGAGCTGGCTTAAAAACCCTACAAATCCAAACTCATTCTAATGTTAATGGCAATGAACTACGTACTGGGCTAATTGCAAAGCTTTTAGCTATGTTGGTTGTCCATGCACTCCCTATTTCCCTGCCTAGGAGTCCCAAATTACATATAATGGAAAAAAATTAAAGCACTAAATGGTTGCTGCAAGTGGCGGAGATTGCAGTCTGCCGTAACATCTACGTCATCTGCACAGGAAACAAAAGTGTTATTGTCTGGAACGTTTCCATTAATCTGAAAGACACTGGGAAGGCCTTGCACTTGAATTTTACAGGAAAAATTCTTTAGCTTTAGGTGTTACAAAACAGAAGAGGGGGATTTTCTTAGAATGTGTTTAGGATTCCAAAAGACATCAGAAGGCTGTACTTAAGGATTGTAAATTAGCGAGTAAAAACCCTGAGGAAAAGAACAGAAATCACTCAGCTTTGGTGGCTAATGTTTTGTGTACCATGTCTCGATACAGTAAAGTCATGCGCTTCAGTGTCACTGTATGGTGAGGGGGGTTGTCACTGGAAGAGAACAAGGACAAGGACTCTTCCCTGTCTCCTCCCTAGGACCTCAGAAGAAGGGACTCACAAAAGTGACAAGACCACAAAGCTATTTTTTGGTTTTTTTTTTTTGAGGCCTCTGCTGATGCAAGATAAGCCAGAAGGTTTCCAGAGCAATAGGAAACATGTCGCCGCCTCTCCTTTCCTTTGGTAAAGAATGGCACACATACTGCCTAGATGCAGTCTGCAAAATAGGTCCAGACACATTCCGAAGCTCCCCCAAAACCAAGTTGTGGTGCAGGATGAACGAGGTCATCCAGACTCGGTCAGGCTGGGTTGTCTTCAATACATTTTACTTGCACCTGACACTGCGAGTACCCACCTGATTTTCTTGTTGTGGAGGCTGATTACTTGTGTTGTGCGACAGAACTAAATGGCTGCAAATATTTACCCATCTTTAGTTTTTCCATGATTATTGAAGCAGCGCTTGACTTCAAGCTGCTGTGAAGAATCATGTTTTAACCATAATGCAAAACAATCTACACGAACGTTTTTTGCTTTGTTTGTTTGTATTTCCTACAGGATGGTAATGAACTATGTAATCTGGCACCAGGTAGACACTCCAAACCAAGTTTTTCTGGGACTGCAGCAAACCAGAAATGTTTGCTAGTGGGTTATACACAAAGATGACAAAAGAATCACCAGCACCTGTCAGTGAGCAGAGCAGCCTCAGCTGGAGGTCTGTGTTTGACTGACTGTGTCAGCGTAACTGGAATGAACGCATTTATGGTGCTCAGCAGGTATCTGAAAACAAGTTTTCCTTGAAAACTCTGTGGTATATTATGTCCTTCAGTTACCTCCCACTGCTGAAACTGCTGGGAGAAAAAACTTTGCCACTGATCATAGAGGTGTTAAATCAAACACACAAGCCAGGATTTTGCTTCAGTAGATCCCAGAAGAGAAGGAAACCAAGCCTTCATGGTTCTTTGAAGTTTTGGCCTCTCCTCACTCCTCTACTCTGTAGCTATGTCCTTATCCCTGTAGCATAGAAATTACTTGATAAAACATGAATTTAACTCCTGGGAGAGGGAAACGGAGTGAGAAGAAAGGGAAGCATTAAGAAGTCTGCTGCAAGAAAGTGTATGTGCTTTTCATGCTCACTCATGATCTGTGGCCTCCAGCTGGCCCTGTGTGTATTATAGCTGTATCCCGTCCTGATATGAAACTGCTGGTCCTTAACGTGAGCTGCATCGTGGCATGACATGAACTTCGACACGAGCTGCACCATCAATGGCGGACTGGGAGCAGTCGTGCTTTCCAAATAGGACATAACCCATTGGAAACACAGCTGCCAGGGCGGAAGGTCACGATGTCAAAGACAATCAAAAGCCTCGCGAAGGGGTGGTAAAAGGGTTAATTCTTCAGTTTCTGAAGGGGCTTGAGGGCCCTGTTGCATTGTAGCTCTTGCCTTCCTTCTGCAATCCAAGTTAGAGCAAGATATTGAGGAAAACAGGTCTCTTAGAAGGAATTCGGCATGACATCTTGACTGTTTATGACGCACACCTGCCTCTTTCAAATTACCAGAATCCTGAAGGTCAGATCCTTCACATGCACCTGACAGTTCTGCTGGTCTCCCCATTTTACGCTGACTCAGACATTACTGATTGGTAGCAGTAACCAAAAAAATCCTCTTGTGTTGTTTATTTTAAAAAGTGTCATACATTTTGGGAAACGATGTATATAGTCTGCTTTTGTCTACAGAAATGGCAGTATCTTTCCAGTCTTTCTTCATTTAATTATCTGGAGAAAAAAAAAATCCCTTTCAAGTGCATTATGGCCTCTCTGAGATGAAAGTGTTATTAGGTTGGCACAGTCTGAATAAATTGGACCGAGCTTGGATGACCTCTTGCTGTTGTTCAGAAACAAAACTGCGAGCTTCACAGCATCTGTTTTTTTGCTTTGCAGGAGCACCCCAGAGAGAAGATGATCATCTATTGTCAAAAAGTAACACCTTTTCTAACAAGAACAGTAGAATTAGAAGCATGAATTTGGAATTATGACAGCACGTTATAAACAAGAGCAGCCAGGAGACAACTGATTCACAAATCTTTGCTTCCTGAAGAAAGTACAGGAAAGATACAATTGGTATCAACCAAGAGAGTAAAAGCTGCCTGAAAACAAATTGCTGATAAGAAATACTGATGCATTGAAAATGTCTTTGTTCTCATTCATTCTTTGTGGACACTTCAACACACTTGGCAATTGACTGCAGGCAGTTTACTTTTATTCTAAGAAAGTAGTTGTAGATACTTGCATTGGATATTAGGAAAAAATTAATTATGGAAAGCGTTGTGAAGCACTGGAACAGGCTGCCCAGGGCAGTGGCGGAGTCACCATCCCTGGAGGCGTTTAAAAGGCGCATAGATGAGATTCTTAGGGACACGGTTCAGTGCCAGAGTTAGGTTATGGCTGGACCTGATCTCGAGGGCCTCTTCCAACCAAAATGGTGCTATGATTCTGTGATTTTATCAGCCAAATTCAGAAGAGTCCACAAGGAAATGGGCCACCGGTACGGCTGTTGTGTCTTCTAGTTGGTCCCACTCCCGCTGGCCGGTGTTTCTGGTGGCCTCTTCTGCCAGTGAGGCTTCCAGAAGCAGCCAGCAGACCGAGCCCTCTGGAAAGCACACTGACAGTTTTTGGGAGCGGTGACGTTTTCCGTAGTGAACTTGCTGTCTAGATGCTTAGATAGGAGCTGAACTCTTGTGAAAAATCTGGCTCGGCAAACTCTAAACAGCAAGACTCCCGATACTGTAGAATCGCCAGGTTTGAGTCGTGCACTTTAGTTTCGTGTGTCTCTCTCTAAGCTCTTGCTTCTGCCTTTTCCTCTCTCGGAGTCTGACAGTCGTAGGTGCTTAAATGATGCGAGTCCATGTCACCGCTGGAGCTGAACCAATTTGTAGGGACAGTTTCCTTTCCTCATGGCACTTGCTGTGTCAGAAGGCCGGCAGCTGCCTGCCCCGCGCCGCAGCCCTGCGGCTCGACCCCAAATTCAGGCAAAAGAGCAGCCACGGATCGCATTTTCAGAAATACCTTGTCGGACCACGTTCTTTGGCAATGGGATGGAGAGGCCCCTGACAGCAAGGTACAGGAGCACTGACCATGGGAATTTTCCCAGAGAGGATTTTTGATCATTAGGATTTTCCCCTTGAGTAATAATTCACCCCACTGGGATTAGGTGACATTCTCAAGAATTTTTGTTACTGTTGTTGAAGGTTATTTGGAAGTCTGAATCTGGCCAGTTTAATGAGTTGAAGCTTGAAGCATTTGCTTATACAGAATAGAAAAAAACCCCTGCTGGTCTCTCACACTATGGTGTCAAGAAAGCCTTAATTTGCATGTGCTTGACAGTAAGAGGTAATTGATATGTAATTTGTCTTTTTTTTTCATAATAAACTGCTGTAATTGTCATTTAATGTACATTGCTGCATCCAATAATTATCTCATTACACTTGATTTACTCTTCCCATGGTGGTGTCTAACTCTGTTTAAAACTGAGTTTTTTGTCAAATCTAGGTTCCATAACCTTCCTCCCTTGAAAGAAAGTAATTATTCAACCAAAATATGTACACTTTGGTTATTGTGTCAACATACCCACTTTCTGCTGGGCATTTAACCGTATTATTCCTGGAGTCTGGACTGGGAATATGATTAATAACAGGTTCTGATACAGAAGAAGGCCATGAAGGCAGAGTAATAGTAATTTTTCATTTGAATCACAGACAAATTGGCTGTTTTGCAGTACTTGTCTATGGCAATTATGTGTTGCTCTGCTTCCTAATGCTGATTTCCGTCCACAGTTTATTAGCACGAATGCCAGGGAAACACTAGCACGCTGTTTTTTTGTCTATAAACACTTCTGGCCAGGTGGAGGAGGCAGCCCTGTCTGCACGGCTGGTTAGATCCGTTTGAATTCGGGCACTCCTGCAAGACCGCGCTTTTGCTGCGTGCCGCCGGTCCTGCCCATGCTCGCGGCATCTACCCGCTCGCGGTGGCCGCCTGCGCGTGGCCTGCTTCGTGGCAGCCTGGGGACGAGGTGCGCAAACCTTCTGCAGGTGCAGCGCGCACCGAAAGCCACGTCGTCCTTCTCTGGCTTGCACAAGTCGCCCCGCTGAGCCAAACTGCAGGTTTGTGCTGCGCTGTGGAGCAGTGCCGAGCTGCTCCAAAGGTTTGCGGCTTTTTTTGTTATTGCAAAACAAGCTATTGAGCTCTTCGGAAACGCTGAGCTGCCGAGTTAGATTTGCGATGAAACTTTGGCTGGGTTTGCACAGGGGACACTCAGCAGTTCACATTTTGTGGTGCTTACGGTCAAGATCCTGTACTCTTCCAGAACTCAGTGTTCCCAGCTGTCCGAAGAAATTTGGCCCCAGCTTGTCTTTAAAGACACAGAGGAACTAGAAGGGAGAAAAATTAAAAAAAAAAAGAATTGCTTTTGATTTTTAATTTCTCCATTAGAACAGTTGTATTATGTAGTTCCACAAAACAAGATGCTAAAAATTGAAGCAGCAGTTAGATTGACAGTGGGTCTAGAAGAGAATTTGGAGATTTTAGCTTCCCACAAGACATAGGTAGTGTTATTCTTTCTAAGTGAATTGTAGGTTGCTTTGTGCTAATTTGTCTTAAAATGGCCATTGTAAATCTGTGGATCTAATTTGTTTTTCACATTTTAATTCAAACTAGCTGGATGTAAGACAGGCAGCAGAACGGAGGACACTTGGATTCCTACTAAAAGAACACAACACTTTCATACATGCAAAGAACAAAAGCGACTTGCAGAAACGGTTAATTCCAGATTTTCTATGAATTGTCAGTGACTGACTGAAAATGTGCCTTCATCAGGAAAGTGAATATATGCTTGTACATATGCATGTTTAAATGCACAGGTGTGTATGTAAATATATAACTCATGACGATGGGGAAGTTCTTAACAAACTGCTATTTTTTTACTGTGGGCAACTAATTATAGGATGTGAAATTACACATTTGAGCTACTGAGACACCATGAATGTACAGCCAATGTGGGTCTGATCACAGAGGTGCTGACACAACGGGCAAAGTGCTATTGGATTCACAATGTAAACAAAAATATTGTTGAAAATTAATTTATTACAACATTAACATGATCATGCGAAGCAATGTTTTTGAGACAACTACATGTTTTGTAATGACAATTTCTCGTTAAGGTATGGCTTGTTTTTAGACTTTTCCTGCTCTACAGAAATTACTTTTTGCTTTTAACACATGCTAACTCATTATGCAGATGGCTTAATGATCTTGTATTCATTGCTGTATCAATGTGGGAACTGTATTCTTAGTTAATTCCATCTATTCCTTTATTCAGAAAATCTGATTGCTCAGAGTTCTTTGATGTGCTGGTTTTGATTGTGGAGAGCTTTCACTCACCATTTACAGAGCTGTCTTAATGTACTTATCTCTTTAGGAAAAGTGATGTTAAAAACTTTGTGTTACGTGTTCTGTTCTTACCGGCTTCCAATAAAACAAAAAAGTGGGTAGTGTATCAGTAAATTAATTTTCTAAATAGCAATATTTGTGCATATGCCTGGGAAGCTGTTTCCTTTTCCTGATTAGCAATTATACAACAAATGGGGAGTGACTGTCACATTAGAAGTAAAGTATTACTTCAGTATATCAGAATAATTTTTAATTAAGGAGAACTACCAAAGGGACAGCATTTAAGAAAACAAAACACAAAACTGTCACATAGCTCCAGCTATCCCAGAAAATTCTGTTCCCTGAGCTGTCTATTGCCTGTTACAATCTGAAAAATACTGTTGCCTGAAATAAATGCCAAATTTGCTGGCATCAGTATTTGACATGAATTAAGAAGCGGTCGCTTACATCTTTTCCAATCTCTTCCCTGAGCTTTACAGAACCTTCAAAAGTGAAAACTTATAAGCAGCATGTTTTGGTGGCTAAATAAGAAATCCTGTTCATTTAGGAGGGGGCAACAGTGGGGAAGTTCACAAAAGATGTTTCTGCCCAGGGCAGCAATTAAGTGGTATTTTGGTCTGTAAGCCAGACAGATAAAGCCTGATATGCTAGTTTTCCTTAAGCAAAGCAAATCAAAAGTGTCCAGTACAATATTCAATGCCTTTTCACCTTTTCAGATAATAATTGAGCTCATTTTGAGTATTTCTCATACGTTTGGACTGTCAATATTTTCACTGCTCTTAGATTCTGGTAAGAAGCTGCATTTAGGTCAAAAAATGGTATTTAAAATCTAGCATATCTGAATAACTGGTTCCATTTTGATTACCTTGTGTCATTAAAAGAGAGAGCATTGATTTTCACTATACTTCTGTTATCAAACAGAATTTAGGCTGTAAACATTTAACTCTAAGTAACATCGTTATTTGGTCTTGGTTGCCCTAAATGTCTGTATTTTGTAGGCTTCATGTTTTAAAGAATATTGTTGGCTTAATTATCATCTAACCCTTACAAGTACAATATGTTTTTAGATAACACAAATTAAGAATACATAAATATAGCGGCCAAAACTACAGGACAAAATTTTAATGTATCCCTTGGAGGATTTATTTTTCTGTTCTTTTGGGATTCAGCAGAAGTTGGGGCAAATTCCCATCAAAGTGGCCGGAAGCTGTTGTTCCTGGAGAAAATAATATAAAGGTGGAGGCAAGTGTTCCCTTGTCTCATTTATGTGCTTGCCTTTGGAACTATATGAGTCTGCCAAGTGCATCTGGCATAGTTGTCAGGCAGCAAAGAAGGTATTTTAATA
The DNA here is from genome assembly GCF_036013445.1 of Caloenas nicobarica. Classification (NCBI taxonomy): domain Eukaryota; kingdom Metazoa; phylum Chordata; class Aves; order Columbiformes; family Columbidae; genus Caloenas; species Caloenas nicobarica. The sequence goes on from NC_088259.1 coordinate 14,165,300, forward strand.
CAAGAGAAAAAGATCTTTACAACCCGAAGTCATAGTGACATGTCAGCTCTTAGTGACACTACACAGTAAATAATCAGAGGTGGTAGGAATCTAACGTAAACCAGTTTAAATTAAGATTATGAGACGAGAGAAGAAAATGATGAATTGAAACCCTGAGAACATAATGTTTTGGCACCTGGTGAATTTATTTTAAAAAAGGATATTTAGTAACCTATGTGTGCACCATCTGATCCCGTGTACGTGTTATTTCATTTCAATAGATTTTGTTACTAATTACTTCCTACTTGTAGAAATTCTGGAAAAAAAAGACAAACACAATCTTTACATTTTTTTTTTTCTTGATAGAAATTCACTGCCCTATGAAAATTTCCTATTGTTTCCTATGTCATTCCTATTTTTTCTAGCTTTTGATTTAAAATTTAGGGGTTTGTAATTATTAACCTTGTAACAGAATTTGTGACATATCTGGTTTACAATTTTAAGATACATTTAAAAGAACAAAAGAATATATGCATTTTAGCCAACAATAACATGATAGAATTATCAAATTGCATGCCAAATCATCTATAATAAGGTTAAATTATATGAATCAGTGGTGGAAACAATGTTTGTATTGTTGTTACACCCACAAGTCAGCTTGTGTATGCTCTCAGTTGTCTATGCTTGTGTATGATTTCAGTTTCTACTTCGCTTGCTTAGTCAAAAGAAAAAGCCCGTGCTTCCTGATCTAAATGCAATGAGCAGAAGAGAACAATTACTCATTTGTAAAAGCTTTTTGCTATTGAAATACGCAGCTGTCACTTTGTATACAAATACACACATGCTTCCAAATTTAACATTCCCAGTGCACTTTCTTCTGCTTCATCTAGTCTGATATTAATCAATGGGAACCTCTTTGATTTCATAAATAATCCAATATGGTGTCTTATTGACCAATTGCATTTACCTAAGTCAATCTTAAATGTTCACTTCTGTACCCTCCAAAGTATGTTAATCTATATGAAGCTTCTCAGAGTAACACCTGTGCACACACCTGCTTTTTTTTTTCACAAATCGTAATGACACACCAGTATATGAACTCTAGCCACACATTGATAGAAATTGCAGGTTCGTGCCAGTTGTATACATGGATTATTGATTTTTTTCATTTAGACCTCATCCTGTGAAGTTCCTGTTGGCTACACATGGCATTAAACAGGGAGGTGGTGTGAAATATTGCTTAGGAAATGGAGTGAATTTTTGTCTGTTCAGCTATTATTTGAGTAACAGCTATCGGTACAGAGGAGAAGGGTCATACCTGAGAGACTGCGTTTGATGCATAGGGCTGAAAACTGCGGCGTGGCTGGCAAGGGGGCAGAGAACAGCAATCAAATCACCAAAAGAGCATCTTCTGGCCAGATTTTGTTTGTGACTGCTGCCATAGATGCCACACGGAGCAGCGTGGTGTCCCCATAAGCTTAAACCTGAGAAAGAAGGGTTGATGTTAAAGAATTTTAGTTGATTCTGCTTAAAAAAAATCTGTTTTAAGACCGCTTTGGTGTCTGCTGGTGGATGCTCCGCCCTGCTTTGCTATTTGCTCCAATGGAACTGAATGTTCAAGTCATCGCACAATGCAGGAGCTGGTATTCTGCCTTGTTTTGTGCTTTTAAGTAGCACCTGCTTTCACGATTTTGGTACTGAGAAAGACACTTGTGTCTTTCAGAAGAAACAGGCTGGGCTCATGGATATTTGTTTAAAATGGGAAGACCTCTGGCCCCTGTCTCAAGACTTTCTATGAATGAAAAATGCCAGGACCAACCTGGCCAGGGAATACCTTTTTCTTAAAACCCCAGTCTTTTCCTTGGCTAAACAGTTTTCACTTGTGAATCAAAATAAAACTAACCACCACCACAAAACCCAAACACAGCTCCCCCCTAGCCAGTTCATTTATTACATATACCAAACCTGTTTGGACATTCAAAAGCTTATGCCAAACATAGCCAATTTTTCTTCTTTGTACCCTCCGCAACTTTATGCAATTCATGTGGGTCATCACCATAAATTAAATCATATGTCGATTTACTTCACTTGTCATCTCTTAGGAAAAAAATGGATGATTAATACCCTTTAAAGCTTCTTTAAGCATTAGACTTTCATAACTCCATGCAAATGCTTTTCATTAGTGGAATTGTACTAGAGTTGTGATCGCTGGTTTCTCAAAGGAGGGATATGAAGGTGGTTAATGGTGCCTGTGATGGCTTTTGTGGAGTTCATGATCACAGCTACTGATTACACATTCTTGACTCAGAAGGAAATGAAAAGCTCAATAGTCACAAAGGCAAGAAGTTCCCCCACCTCATACCTGGCTGCAAACCTGGAAATCTAGTAACAGATTCTACATAACAACCCTTTCTTTTAAGTTTAGGAGCATCTTTTGAAGTTAAAGAACAACAATCTTTGTGTTATACAATGTGCCTTTCTGATGAAATAGATTGTCTTTTATATAAACATAAAAATATAATGCAATACACTTTATTATGACAGTCGTACAATATTTGGTTTAATTTTTGTACATCAAGTTATCTCTGCAAACCCATTAGTTGCTTTCTTATATATGAAGAAAAGTTTACTGCAAGTCTCCTGATTTGTTTTTCCCAAAGTTTTGAATTCCCAAGTCTACCGAAATTGCTTTCATGCCGAGAAATCTGAAAACAAAAGATTATCTTTATTTCCTGTCCATATACCACTTAGGAACTTTAAATTATGAGTCCTTGATTTAGAGTACATTTCCAAGTACATGCTGTGCTTTTTAAAGATTACTAAAGGCAAATCTCTTCACAGGTATCACGTAGCTGAGTGCAATGAAGAGGCAGGCAATAAAGGGCTGCAAGTATTGGTCTGGTGTTTTGCCAAAATGTGGAATAACTTCAGCCTCATTTTGAGAGAAAAGGGTTTGTGAAAAGGTGCTTTGTTCTTAAAGGCTGAAGACAGGAGTGCATGTAGGCGTTGTGAAATAAGACAGGAACAATAATACACACAAAATCTGGACTAATTAGCTGCAGAATCTTGATTTCACAGTTAATGGATATTATCTGCTGATGGGCACCAAAGATACCCGCCCTCAGATCTTCCCTCTCCCATGTCTCGAATGGCACTATGTGCCTCCAGTAGGTGTTTTGCACTGCTGTTCAGACTTTAATTACCCATCCAGCTGTCTCTTGCCCGTCTTTTTTGCCTAATATTTTCTTGGAGGTGTTGATCCTGCTGGTGACGAAAATCTGAATTGCGATGACTCACGGAATTGGCTCCTTGCATGTTGGGACTCCTGCCTGCTGGCGGTGTTATAGCTCCAGGTCTCCCAGCATTTGGACAATCTCAGAATCATATTTTCTCTGTGATCTCAGAGGTGATGGCATAACTGGAAGGGGTAGTGATGCCTCTGCCTGTCCCTTTCCATCATACACACATTTCATAGAAACGCAACTTTGTAAATTGTTCCCTGTTTCATTACGAATTTGGGAAAATCAAGGTCTGCAAAGTTGGGTAGAAATTCACCGTCTTTCACTGAGGCAGAGATAAAAAGGCTCCTTAGTTCCCCAAGCAAGGTATTGCAAAAAAAGCACGCTCCTCTGTTTTTTCCTGAATTTAGAATTTTGTGTGACCACTTACCTTGACAGAACTAACAATTACATAAAAACATTTAGCATGCCAAGTTTCAGCAGTGCCTATCAACTCCCCCTGTAGCTGAAACAGAAAGTTGTTCCTGGCACAGATCTGGTGAAGCAGTCACTTATTTGACTTTCCTAGACAGTGAATGAGAGTCTCATCCCCTTCAGGAGCTTCCTTGCCTGCAACATTAGCCTTTGGGAAAACTCACCACCGTTCAACAAGGTATTATAAAAAGAGAAAAAGAGTTGAATACACTTAGGGCTGAAGAAGTCTTGAGTTGACCCTCACAGCTGTGTGCTAACAGCAGGGCAAGCGCTCTGTTTCTTAATGCACTTGTTCTGAATCACACTTGGATGCTTTTCTCAGTGTGTACTCAAACCGCTTTAAGTCACACATGCCAACACTCATGCAAAGCTCTGTTAAGGTGTAATATGAACACCTAATGAAGTGAGCACTAATAGGCCCTCACTGCCTCTTCTCATCACAGGAGGTAAGTGTTTAGACTGATTCTCCCAGCTGCACCTTTTCACTGCTTTGATTATCAGCTCACTCAGTATAATGGCCCCTTTGGGGTAGGTTGCTCCAGCAGTGAAGCTTTTGGAAGGTGGAGAGGTGCTGCAGTTGCTACCCAGTGCTTGTATAGAGCGGGGCTGTGTTGAGTGAGCAAACTCAAATGGGAACGTGTGTAATAGCGGGTGTGCACAGACAGGAGGTCTGTAGTTGTTCTGCCTCACCTACAGTTTCTGGTACCCCTGTGAGTATGTAAGTCTAAAAAAAAAAATGTTTATTTCTCAGGTTGTCTGCAGGTTTACTTGTGCTTATATATTAATTTAGTGGATTTGAATAGCTGGAAGTGTTTCTGATTCAGGGTATGGGTGTTTAAAAACCCCAAGGTTTCATCCTGTTAATTTAAACTATGTTAATTGCCACATCAGTTAATACCTGGTTATAATATTTGCGTGTGAATGCAGAATGGTCTCAAGTCCATTGTGTTTGGTCTCTGGCTTTGTAGGTCCTTTGCAGTTTATCCCTGACGTGCATCCTTACAAATGCAGTGATTGTATCAGTAATGTGTTGAAAGTCTCTTGCTGCCTATTATACCCATTACAGTGAATGAGGACTGCTCTATGTATTTTATTTTTTTCTAGAATGTTCATTTCTGACCTGAATGAGTAATGGTTACAGAACAACCCAAAACTGCATCAGTTCGGCTTGAAGGTGGATACTGACTGTGTTTATTACTAATGGAGACAGTCTGAGAGGTAGAATCATAGATTTATGGATTTTTCTAAGTAGATCTCGCTTCAGCAGTGCTTTGTTTGTAATCAGAAGAGAGGAATAGACTCAAATAAAACCTGTATGTTTTTTCATAAACAAATAAATGAAAACTGTTGAAGTCCTGGTTCAAGTCTTCCTGATAAAGCATATACTTCTGGACTTCTGCCGCATTCACCAATACAGCATTGCACAAAAAACAAATAGGCTGCGTTCCAGTTGTTATAGTTTGTGTTTCAGAGACATTTCTGACTTGGCTATGATATACAAGCCTCTTTGTATCAGTCAGATTTAGGGTTAATTTGCACAGCACTGAATCAGTGAATGTGATGGAAATATACCTTTTGCTCAGATCAGAATTGGTGCCAGTAGAAAGGGCTGTGTTGGGACCTTATCCGGTGACTTTAGGCTGACATGTGTCTATTATGAGAGTGATGAGTGAGTGTAGTCCTGTGCTACAATTAAAATGTTTGTGAAATATATAATGTCTGTGATGACGTTAAGGTGGTGGATGGTTATGAAAAGTGGATTTGGAGCAGGCTTCCCTGTGCTTCTTATTTCTGGAAAAATTAATTTGAAACAAGAAGAATATAAAAACGCTTGTTTTCCAAGCAGATTTAAAGTGTTAAAAGCTATGTTTTTTTTCTCTTTGGAGTGAATCTGATACAGCTTATTTTCATTCTCCCCTGTCAAGCCTGACCTGAGCTGTGACCCTGTTACGTGGCAGCCCAGAAAAGAGCACGATGAGATGTGCGGCCGTGCTGCTGCCAGTGCGCTGAGCTTCCCTGGGCAAATGGGCTTCACCTGGAGCTCTGGCATTAAGAATCTGCTTTATCTTCCTTCCTCAATGCCTCTGTCTGCTTAATGTACATTATTAACTGAGCCTCTTGAAAACAAGGCTGCATTTTAACCTTAAATTTTAACCTTCAAAACTGAGCAGAACAGGACCATCTGAATGTTCTTCAGAGAAGGCTGAAATTTTTATTATTCTTGGCAGTGTTCTTTAAAAGCTGTTTCTTTCCTCTGCCTTCCACCTTGAAAGCCTATTGAAAACGGGCTGTATGTTGCTGTGATAAAGACCCAGACCCTGTCCCCAGAGCTCTTCTGCAGAGGGAACGCCAGAGAGCCCTGTTGTGACTTGGTAACAACACTTACAGTGACATTGGGATTGCTATTATAATACAAGCTATGTGAGAACTCCTGCCCCGCACCTTGTAGCCCACTGAATGCTCGCCAAATTTCTACGCCTTATTCAGAAGGGATCGTCTTGTATCAGTTGTTCTGAGTGTAGCTGTCCTTTGCTCTTGGATGGTGGAGATGGCAAGGAACAAGCTGTTCTGGAACTGTTGCATCTGCTGTACCCATGCTGGGTGTCTCAGTGCCCAGGTTACTTGGCTTCTCTCATACTGTCTCATAGCTGTAGAACTGAGATTGGGCCGGATTGCCCAGCAAAGGTGTTTCCAGTGCATGCTGTGAAGCAGTATTCCTTTGTGGATGAGCTTCAAAATCGCTTTAATGGTTTAGGTATAGCTACCAAACCAAACAGCTAGCCCTGGTCCCAAACTAGGCATCAGGAAATAGAAGCATCTTATTTCGGTGGAGAGGTAATCAAGGTATTTGTACTAATGGCCCTACTGATGACCTTGGTGGACTGCAGAGTTCTGTGCCTTGTGTTGTTGTTTATCTATTAGGACAAATGCTTTTGATTATAAAATATTTAGACACTCATTGATGGGAGAACTGCATTGCATGGTACTGAATTTTATATGGGAGAGGCAAATATGGCTGTGATTTGCAGAATGTGCTGTGTTGAGTTGACTTAGTGAGATAACTTGTGCTCCTGCAAATTCAAATATTTGTCTGAATATATGAGGATTTTCTAACAAGTCTTTGAGCAAACGGTAATCCCACAGTGCTCATGTACTGCCTGCTTTTTCTTGCGGAAAAACCGAGTCAATAAATCCATATAAACGGCATCTTTAGATGAAAAAGATATTATCTCAGTCTGACATTTCTTGTACTATCTAGGGGGAAACTGCATGTGTCTTGTTCAGCCCAGCACTCTTACCAAGGAAGAAGCATTTATTCTTGTGAACAGACCATACTTTGAGCTTAGTAGTTACAACTCGGGAAGTGTTCACGTTTCACTGCAATTACAAATGGGGGCAGATTCTCAGCAGATAGAAATGTTGCTCTGGTTATTAGCATAGTTAAGGAGTGCTGCCCTGTACTAGCATGTGTTGCTGTGATGTCTTTGTTCTGCTGTATGTATATATATATGTATACATCTATAGGGTGCACTGCTGGAAGATGATGCTTTTTTTTTTTGGTGTGTGGGGGAGGCTCTGCTGATGTTCCAGTCCTTTTGTGTCACTTAGATGGGTCCTGACCTGAGCCTGGGCCCTTTTCCTGAGCACTGGGGGTGGCTGAATGCCGGTTCTGGGCATCCAGTCTTGGCTAAGCATTAAGGTCTGGCCCACAGCAGCTGGTTGCAGCGAAGTTTCCTTCCACTGCAGTCCAGTTCTTCCCTTTGCTTCTGTTTCACCCCTGGAGCTGTTTGTATCCATTCACTCCCTCCGATTGTGGGGTTCAGTCCCTTCCCATCACAGACAGGTTTGCGACGGTTCCCATCCTGGCTCCATGCAGGAGACTGCACTGTGGATTTCCAAAGTATGAGTTAGAGAGCTGGGATTCTGAAACGGGGGCTGGACAAACCCACCACCCATGTCCATGGACAACCTGTGGGGAGGAGCTGCCCCTTCGCTGGCTGGTGCCAGAAAGTAGGAGAGATCTTTGAGGGATTTTATGGATTCTCTTTCCATCATGTTTGCACGTGGGTTGGAGAAGTCTGGCTTTTTTGCTCATGTCTGTGTAGCTCTGTGGACAGTAGGCAGACCTAGGAGGTTTTTTCCCATTGTTAGGCTCTATTTCTAGTGGTCTGAACCAGACCACCAGGACTGTGGTTTAACATGGCACGGCGCTCTGACAGAAGCAAACAAGATTCAAAGTGAAGTCTTCAGACTGTTTTATTCAACAGACATATTTTTTGCTTAAAGGCAAAGCACAGTATGAATCAGTCTCATCTAAAAAACACTCTTTAAAAGAGAAGTAAATAGGACATCAGGTAGAAGAAAAGCTAAATACACGATAACCTGAGGCAGAATATCATGGCAAACGGTGCTTCAGAGTATAAAGGTACATAACACTGACAACAAGCAGAGTTTTTTGCGACAAATAGGTACAGCCTTTCCACACCACAAAAGGCCAGTTGTGTGGTTTCCTATACTGATTTGTTTGTCTTAATGTGCACATCAGATGCTGCAGAAGTAAGGCCGAGCTAACTGTATGGATCCTCGTACTGCCAAAACGTAATTCGTGAGACACAGAGAAGGCTGAAAGCATTCAGTTTAACTGACTTGCCGGTTGTTGGGGATTTTCTCTGGTCTCTACCTGAAATGTGGCAGAAGTTTCATCTGTGTCTGTTCTGCTACATGCTCTACAGCGCCCAAAGGACCTTGGCGGGTTTTTAGCTTGGCTTTTTAAGTTAAGGTTTATGAGATTAGGTAAGTGGTGAAACAGTGAGAATATTGGGGAGGTGGGAGGATGGGATTATGGGAAGAAAAGAAAACAAAACTCATAAGGCAAATGAGATCTTTTAGATATTTGAAGGCATTAGACAGTATTTGGTCCCCCTCTGCCCTGAGAGTTTCAGGTTACTGCCCTTCCTAAAAGTGAGATACCAGAAAGGTGCTAAATAGACTTTAGAATGGCTTAGAGTTTTCTCAGTCTGGCACTGTCTGTGATACTGCCTGTACACCGTGTTACATACACATCACATCAGCCTTTGCTCAGTTACAATATGCTATTTGAAGGCCACTTACATGGTTTATTCCTATAAAAAGCAGAGACAAAGACTGAATTATTGTAGCTGAAGTTGCATGTTTACATGCCACGAACTTGCACACAGAGTTTGAAAATGATTGCAAACAGCATGTCGTTTTCTTGTTTCTAATGCAGGTGTGCCCACCCACTGAACTCAGTGTAAAGCTCTTTAAGTAAAAAGAGACCGACTTGTGACATAAAATTCTCGATGCATAGAAGTCATATCTGCCAAACACATCCTATTGCTTTCAGGTACCTAACTTAGCCAAATGGATATCTCTGAAGACTCCATGTAGCATTAACAAAAAGCTAAATTCAAGCTATTTTGCGTTTTAGCTGTTCCTTAGGTTCAGCTCAGTGTAGCCTTCAAAATTCTCTAGGGATGGATCTCATTGGTGACAATTTATCAAAAGGAGATTTCTGTGATTTATTTTGTTAACATACCAAATACTACATAAATCAGTGCATTTCAGTTTAAAGAAAAATAGTTTGAGGATACGATGCTCGTATATCATAATAAGGAATGCAAATGTCTTCAAATTAGTCAGCTCTATCGGGCAGCTGTTTAACTCGCACTATTACTGATACAGTCACTGTTCCTTTTCACTTGACTGATTTCTACTGAGAGAATATTTCAGTGCAAGAGGAATGTTTACCTTCACCCTTCAAAGATTTTACTTGGGTTGCTTTATAGCAAGCAGTGCAAATGTCAATCTATTCTTTTAATAAAAGGTGGAGGCATGGGAGTAAGTGTAGAGCAACGTTGGTGTTTGATTTGTTTTGCAAGTGATTATCTTTCCATAGGTATTACTAATTAAATCTTTTAGAAAACACTGACTTGTTGGCAGTGGCACAGAGATAAAGCAACAGGTACAAATGAATGGTAGAGACAATATTATTTCCATCTCTATAAGGTAGCATTCACTTTCAGGGTTCATTTTTCCTGTGAGTTTCTTAAGCTATTTTGTAAACCACTCTGGATTTCCTTCTGTGACAAGTATTTAAATAACTTCAGATTATTTAGTTGAACCTGTCTTCCATTTTGAAAAGTATAAATCAAGGGATCAAGGAGAAGGTTACTTTTTCATTCCTGTGCCCCTCTTTCAAGCTCTGCTTTTAAAGAGGAGTTCCTATGTATCCAGACACACGTGTATATTTGTACACCTGTCATATGTATCCTCTTTATTCTCAGTACAAAGGCAGATGTTTACAGCATGCACTGTCCCACATTTATGCCATAGCAGCAACACACTATTTCTTTGAAAGTCTTTCTCATCTCCAGGCTCCGGAAAGCATAAATGAGTGGATCAATTACGGAGTTGCACATTATCAAGACCAGATAGGTGTTGAAGTGTGAGGTGTAGCAGACACAGTACGGATTCATCGGGCAAGAAATGATGAGAATGAGGTGAAGGAAGAAAGGCGCCCAGCAAACAATGAAGACACCAAGTAATATAGTGATGGTGACAGCTCCCTTCATGCAGGTGCGCTGGTAGGGCACCCCGTCCACGGGGAGGGCTGCGATCCGCTTGACGTGCAGACGTGCAAACAAGAACATGTGGACGTAAAGGGAGGCCATGAGAAAGAGCATGGTAAAGAACATGGTGATGAGACAGACAATGACAGTTTTGCTTTCTGAGTAGGCAATGAATATGATGCCACAGATGATACAAGCAAGCCAAATGACCACAATCAGAGTTAAAGCTTTCTTCACAGTCATGATGCTGTGGTAACGGAGAGCATAGAAAATAGTTATGTACCTGTCAATGGCTATAACCAAGAGGTTGCAAATTGAGGCTACTAGAGAAATACAAATCATGGAGTCAAAAATGTTGTCCATATGCTGAATAAAGTGGTCATCAATGATCAAGTAGCCGTTGCTCAGGATTGCAATCATGACAGTCTCCAAGGCATTTGACATGCTCACCAGCATATCTGCCACAGCCAAGCTACAAAGGAAAAAGTACATGGGAGAATGTAGGTTTCCATTCTTCAGCACTGCAAGAATGACAAGGATGTTTTCCAGCAGGCTGATGATCCCTAAAGTCAAGAAGACCTCGGCTTTTATGAAGACCTGCTCACAGAATCCATTGCTGCTTCTGTTGCTCAGAACTGAGTCGTTGAAGTCTTCGGTGACATTGAGCAGCACAGGCTGAAATGAAAACGCAGAGTGTGTAGTATTCATTGTCAGCAGAGGACTCAAATTCACAAGTGATTACAGACCTGATAGAGCACAGGTTAAAAAAAAAATAAAAAAAGGGGGTGGGGGGGAAAGGAAAAGAAGTCCTTCCAAGTTGTTGCTGTGCACATGGGATGGAATCAAGCAGGACTTTTCTTTAGTCACTTTTACAAGTAGAAACAAATTCTGCGTTTACAGTGAGTTTTGTGTCAGTCATGGGCTGCTCTTCTCCTTTATAAGAAGGTGAGCTGCAAACCTTGCAGGTATCAAACAGGTTTCTCTGAAGGGAAAAATCAGCGGCGGTTTCTGGCTCTCCTGGAGATGAAAAGCAGGGAGTTGTCCCATCTGCTCTCGTCAGCCGGGGCCAGCGCAAGGTTTGCTGCCAGTATGTTGCAGGCTCGGTGAAGTCTCTCTTGCTATTTCAGTGGCAAGAAAGGAAAAGAGAACGGAGGGATTTATACATGCATGAAAGAACAAACAACTCCTACTTCATCCCCCGTGCGGAGCCGCGGCCACTGCAGAGCGAGCAGCGCGTTGACTGGCAGCCCCGCATCCCGCGCTGCTCCCCGGCACATCGAAGCTCTGCCGCCCTCTGCAGACAGCGGGTAGGATCGATTTGCCTTAAAATTCACCTGAAAAACGAGATTTGTCACCCAGCAAAACCTTACGACTGGTCTCGGCAGCCAGGTGGAGCGACCAGGGGCAGTACTTCAGAATCAAAACGATACAGCGTCACATGTACTATTATGTGGGGTTTCTGTTGCAGGTTCATTAGCTCAAAAAGTTACGAATCTTTTCCAGATTCATTTTGAGGCCACAGAATTATTATCACGCACCCCTAATTCAATACCAAGAGGCAACAAATATAAAATTCAAACTCCAGATGATACCTTTACAAGGAAAATATCCAATGCAGTAATTTTAATCTGAAAAAATAGCTGGAAACTTGCCTACTGCATTATTCAGTTAATGTTTTGAAGATCTTAATTGGTGTCTCAAAGTCTCCCCCAAAATTCACGGTGATGTATTTCAAAGGAGATTGTTTGTTTTAAGCTATGTCTCCCATACCTCTAATCCCATGGCAAGGAAAAGATATTCCTCTGTTCAAGTGTAGCAGTGATGGATTTATGCCAACAGCAGCTATCTTTATTTTCATGGAATTGTTTCGGTTGGAAGAGAGCCTCAGGATCACACGGTCCAACCATAACCGAACTCAACTCTAGCACTAAACCATGTCCCTAAACACCTCGTCTAAATGCCTTTTAAACCCTTCCAGGGATGGTGGCTCCACCACTTCCCTGGGCAGCCTGTTCCAATGCCTGGCAACCCTTTCCATGAAGAATTTTTTTTTTTCCTAAAATCCAATCTAAACCTCCCCTGGTGAAACTCTTGTGCAGTGAGCCCCCGTTGCTTCTCGCCGGCTTTCTTGAGCTGATGAAGTTCACTCAAGATGGTGATTTCAAGGCACCATGACTATCGCTGGCCTGGCAAATCTTGTCTTTCCAACTGAGGAGGAGCCCATCTTTACAAGGCTGGAGAGATGTCCCTCCCTGCTGGCTCTGTCCTTGGGTAGTGCCTTGTGAAGTGGCAGATGGAGGTTGTGTCCTCCCAGGGTGCAGACAGGACAGTCTGTCTCCCGTTCTTGGGGAGAGCTCATTCGTGGAAGAACAGCATCCTCCTGGCCTTGGCTCTGGATTCCCTGCTGGTGGAGCAGCACTTATGTTCTAGGCACTCGCATGTAAATCAGTTCATGGGAGTGCATTGCCATTTAATTTCCAGTCCTGTTTCCTCATCTGATTAGGTTCAGCAGTAGTATGGACTCCAGAATGCCCTGTCCCTCGTTGCCACACTATTTCAAAAGACCGCTACAGATTTCCACACCTTTCAGCTGAATCTGAGAATAACAAGTCATTAAATATGTTTCATTGTGAATTTCTGGATGTATCTGACAGCAGGAGTCAAGCTACCATTTGCACTGAGGTGCAATTTGAAGTAGAAATTGAATGTTATATACCAAAGTGGATTAATGGCACTATTAGCTTTGCCATTAAGTGCTAAAAATAGTGGACTAGAGCCTCGTGTATCTGATTGCAAGCTCAAACTGACTCTAAGGCCTTTGCAAAAACGGGGAGAAGCTTTGTTTGCACAAAAGACAGTGAGATGTTAGGCCTTGTTTTCAGAAGGTGTAAGGTGTTTTCTTTGCTCAGCATTGGAAAAGTTACGTGGTCTGAAATTTTGCAATGTGTTTTGTGACAGCATATTTTAATAAGTTGCTGCCCCTCAGCTGTCGGTTCCTGCTTCGCGTCCAGAGGCGCAGCCAGTGATGATGTCCATCGCAGTGCAAGTGGACAGGTTACTCTAACATCCACCACAGTGGTGCAGTGGATTTGTGTCCTGGCAATTGCTCCATTACATCTGAGGAATGGCAGCTTATTAAAATGTACTAAAATGACAGCAGACGTTCGGATCCTCAGCCTCCTAGAGAGTGAAGTCCGCTTGTCTTGGGTAGGGGAATGGAGCCATGGCAATTGTTGCAACCCAGGGCATGTAAAATGATATAATAATTGGTTTAGATCCTTCCTCAACCGAAAACTGGTGAAGATTGGAAAGTTAGGGATATGAGACATCTGTGTGTACTCCCTAAATTTTGCCTTGTGTATGGCTGTTTCCACCTCTTATACCCACGGCCTCAAGGCAAATCTTTAAACTGGTGCCTGGGATGGGCTCAGGGCTGTTGTTCAGAGGAGATCCGTGGTGGAAGTTGAGTGGGACCAGTCCAAGTTTTGAATCCTTGGGTTTTGCTGGGTCATGGTGAGCCAATAAGCTCATGGCACATCTGAATGTTTCATTGTGACTGTTAATGTGCAGAAAGTGACATCTCCTATTTTAAATCAGTGAGTAAAACACCCTTCTCACCTCTTGTCTGGGGCTCCGCGGTCCATGATTAGTGTTACATTACAAAGCCTTCTCCAGGTGTTGTGAGAGCACATTTATTTCACACCCAGGGAATGGTGTTGTCTTTCTGCTATGTTCTTGTTTATTCCCTGGACTTGAAAAAAAACTTGCTGTTGAAATTATGGACTCTTTTTTTTTTTTAATCTCCTGGTGCACCAAAGGAGAGAAATCCTTGGTTTATGTCCTTGTAGTTGCTATGCAACTGTCACCTATTCTCTGTGTAGTTCATGATACCGTGTTTAAGTCAGACAGCAGCTGGGCCCGTAGGTCAGAGGACAATAGGTGCACAGGAAGGGAAAGCATCTCTTGCAGCGTGAGGTTCAGTCCCCTTCTGTATCGGTTATCATTGATAAACTATGAGAAGGAGGTGATACAATTATTTTAAACTCCTGCTGCAAATCCCAGAACTGTATTGTTTCTTGTAGATTTAGAGGAATTCCTGTGTTTCACCAATTTGACATGACTTTGATTCAACTGGACTATCATATCTGTAATGATCAAATAGGTGGTAAGAAATCTCTGCGGTTCTAGCCTCCAGAATTATTCATCTCCCCTTCTGATTTTTTGTTAATATATTTTCACACACATAAAAGTTGATAGAGGCAAGGGGTGATTTTTATGCTTGTTTTACTATGAGGACTTAGCCTCCTATACCCTGATTCTGAACAGAGTGGTGCTTTTCAGCCTCCAGAGTGACTTGCTGGTGGTGTCGCTTAGCAGAGCAATAGAAATCTTGCAAAATGCACTGAGAGCTCAAATTTTGTATTGGATCTGTGTACAAATACTAGCACTTGTGTTGACTGCTACAGTTCAAACCAGTTCTTGAAGCAGGTGTGACCTAAGACAGTTTTTACTGAGGAAAACACCCTTCTGTGCTTCTATAAACAATAACTTAAAACCACATACAAATGAAGTTTTAGCAGCTTGAAGCCCAGATTGTAAAAATGAACATTAAATTTCATTATGAAAATCTCCGCCTAACTCTGGAGGTATTTGAGCTCAGCACCAGCGTTTTGACCCTGAAGGTTTCTGGACACCAAAGATTTCTGTGTCTCAGCCTGCGCACGGCTCAGGTTTGGCTGAGGAGCTCCTGTGCCTAAGCCTGAGCAGGGTGTGCGAGCAGCAGATTGGACACCCATGGGTAGTCTCTACCTGCGACCGGGTTTCTTTATATTTTATTTATATTTAGCAGTGGCCACCTCCTTCTGTTAGAAGGGGTTCAGAGGAAAATGCATCTTTGCTGTTCTGTTTTCTGGGCTACTGATTAGAGCTCCTGCCCACCATCTGCGAGACCTAATTTCCATTCCTTTACCTGAAAAGA
Source organism: Caloenas nicobarica (assembly GCF_036013445.1). Lineage (NCBI taxonomy): Eukaryota > Metazoa > Chordata > Aves > Columbiformes > Columbidae > Caloenas > Caloenas nicobarica. The sequence goes on from NC_088259.1 coordinate 14,180,560, forward strand.
TGAGACGGTTTATCTTTAGGTTCATGTTTTCACATATCACCAGCATAAGCCTTGATTTGTCGGGGCTTTGCTCCGTACACCCAAGGCGGCATAGAGCTCTGTGAACTAACAAACCATTTCTTTAATGGTATCCTCTAATACCCACCTGCCATCATCTTATCTGCCAGTGTCAGGGCCTTCCTTCAGTATCTGAAGCTTCCAAGCTTGAAATTATCACCTAGCCCATTAATCTGTAGCGTTGATAATGAATATTATGTATGCTTCATTTCAAGCGGATGGATCCTTAGAAGGATCACGAGTAGCCTAAAATGTCAGGGCAACCTACCCCAAGTACACAAAGATGAAATGGGTAAAATGTGGAAATTAGATCTATCAGGATGTCTGTTTCGTTCAAGTCTTAATCTCATCATTTGACCCTAAAATAATTCCCTTTCCAAGAAAAAAAGCTGTAAATAAAGTGAAGACAGCATGATTAATGGAATATTGGTTGCAATAAAGTTGAAGGAAAATGTTTAGCTGTTTTAACTACCAGCAGAAATGAACCTTTTTCTTTGGTAAATACCTCAGTCATGTTTTACAAAGCAGTTAATATTGTAAGGCTGCTTTTTTTTTTCATATGTTATTACTCAGTTGTTTCTTCACTAGGTAATCTACTTGGTCTTCAGGGAAAGATAAAGTAGGTGTGAATAATGGAGTTTTCTAGAGAGAATTCCCTTGTGAGGTTGTTGAATGAAAAACCTTGTTTAACACTTGATATGAGATTCAAGCTAAAAATGGCTGATAAATGCATATAATTTTGCTTTATTTTCACTCTTTTCCAACAATAGTTTGTGCCAGATGAAATTAGAAATTTTAAAGGAATTTAGAGGGTATCAGACAGGTGCTCTGATGCAGCAGGTAATTGCTACTCTCCTGTGGTTCCAAGTAGCCAAAATAGTAAGTGAAATCCTCTTGAAGGCCTCTCCTCAATCTTATTCTTTATAGGAAAGGACTTAACAAATAAAATATTTTATCTTAGCAAAGTACACAGTTTTTGAATTCTGTACACGTTTCTGGAGTGCCCGTTACTTCACAGGCTTTGATTTGGAAATATCCGTAAACATGTGCTTGAATTCATCATCTGGGCACTCAGTGATGGCAACTCAGTGTTCTACTGATATACAGAGTAATTCTGTGCTGAAGAGCTGCCTTAGTAGAGTTTTAGTTTTTGATAATAGAATACTTGACAAATGCATTAAATTAAACTTCAGCTCTTAGTCACCAAATGACTCGTAGATCATTAACCTCTTGAGTATTGACTCGGTTGAAGAAAAAAACCTGTTTGGTATTTTTCATTGAAATTATGAAGATGTCATTAGCTATAATGAATAGTGGAAATGCGGTTTGAGCTGTTTTTCACTTGAAGGTTGTTAAACTCCAACAAAACTGGAGGCAGGAGCCTCACAAGGATCTGGCAAAGAGGACATACAATGACACCGCTATGAACACTCAGATGATCAAGCTCTGTCTACTACAATGCTGTGTTTTTCATGAATGCCTTAGTATCAGGTTTCTAAGAGCACTTTTAGTCCTGTCAGATGCACAAATTGCAGAGTCTCTTGCAATCTTAGGTATCAGATGCAATATTGGAAAGATTTCAATTGTATTCTGCTGAGTACTTGTAGTTCATACACTTCAGTCATGTCCATAGCTAATAATGTTATTTTATAGTCTGAGGCTCACTAAGATCTGTGGCAAGAATGAATCTGGCATCAGCTGAGGTTAGCAGAAGTTGCATGTGTATGTACCAGATTAATAGAGGAGATTTTCACATTAGAAGAGTAGATCCTCACCTGATACGACCAACTGAAACCCTGCTGAAGGACAGCACTAGCAGTTTGCATCACTTAGGATCGGACACACTGAATTTTCTTTCCACTCTGGCTGGAGCAAAAAGCACCAGTATTGCAGATGAAGAGGTGCCTGCCAGCCTTTGTGATTAGTTTGGAAAAGGAACGTGTAATTGTGATTGCGGTGAGGCGGCTTTCAGTTGAGCGTTTCTATAATTTCAGCCAGTTAACAGGTTAATTTAAACAGACCCAACTTTTGGACATTATATGCAGTTTTCCTTCTCATCCAAGGGTAAAAGGAAACAAAGCAGACCTGATTGCAAATCACTTAGCAGCACCTGCAGGTGCTTTGCCATATTCAAGGGATTTTAAGTGCTTTAGATTAGTAATGCTCAGTATCAGTTTTGTCCTCTCATTTACAGAGTGAAAGACAAGCAGACGTGATTGAGCCAGCTGCATTCTGCTATTCAGCTTCATCAGTGCCAAGAACCCCTGGAATATTTTCCTCATCTCCCTGGAAGCCCTTGTCTTCATAAATGTCATTGCCCTGTGGTGCTGAGTAGTGGGCGCATTTGGCCTTTTAAAGCCTAATAACCTAATGCTGCTGACTGACCTCGTTCCTGGCATTATAGATAATGTGAGACTTCGGAGACCAGCAAGCTTTAAAGATGATTTGATGGAGCTGTCAGATGCTGTGGTGGGTGGATTTTGGGAGAATTTTTTCTGCTGATGCTTAGGGTACCTCGATTTGTTGCTGTGCTTGGAGTCCAGTATTGTTTACTTGCAGACAAAATACACTTCCCTGAAACCAGTGGGAAAGGCCATGGGATGGGTGGTTTCCTTTCCAGCTCTGGAAGAGAGCTCCTGTAAGACAGCTTCTCTCACTAAGATTTTGATAAGAACTATTAGAACCTACTCTTTAATTTTAATTACCAGTTAGGTCTAATTTTTACCTTGTTAATTTGGTCCAAGGATTTCCTGTTCTACTCTTTTTGTGTTTGCAACCATAGGACAGTATTTTCCAAAAAATTCGGCTTCAGTGCTTAAATCTGCGTTGCTTTTTGCCAATAATTTCTAGAACAGAGTGAGGCAATCTTTACTTGTTTCTTATGATTTAGGGGTAACTGGGAATAGCAAAGGTCTGCGTCTGTTAAACCAACTGCACATGCGCAGTCAAACTGCTGCCCTTGAGATGTTGCCCTTTGGCAGTAAAATGGGACTTAAATGCTCTTCGGCGTTGAGGAGATTAACTTTTCTGGGTTCTGGAATTTGTGATATGGGCCAGGTTTGGGTTTTTTGAGTAACGTCAAACTACAGAATGTGAATATGGAATGTTTTCTGTTAGAAACAGAACCTTCTTGATTTGGAAAGCCGATATTGTTCGTGAAACCTTGTACCCATTTATAATGGAAAACAGAAGTGACAACTAGCTAGTTTCATAGTATTTCTTGTTACTTTTTGTGTGTGTTTTTCAGTTCAAGTGCACAAGGTTATTTACGCATCTTTCTTTGTATTTAATAATAATTCATGGTTAAGTGTTTCTGAATAGCACATTTTCCCATTTAACACAGGAAAACAAGCTGATGTTTATGTTTTTGTTTGTACTGAGTATTGTCTTGGCAAGAAAAGGTGTTGTCATGTAAAGGTTACATGGATTGCTCATCTTACACAACTTCTAATGGCAGGGATAATTACATTTCAGCTGAATTCACCAGAACCACTTTTGTTGACTGCTTAGAAACTTCTCAAAATGTTTTGTAACCTTGATCTTCTAGGCCGGCGCCTCAGAGGGTGCAGGTGCAGGAACCCTAAACCAACAAAGCCTGAGCTCAGGAGCTTCCCCTTCATAGTTATCTGAAAGGATATTGTGCCCAACAAACTTTTGTAGAGGGACAGAGTGAACCTTCAAAACCCTCCTGCTTCGCCAAGTCTAGTCACTTTGAGTCTGTGCTCCATTATTCCCTTTGTCTTCTGGACTGGTTGTTGTTAATTAGTTTATATATATATATATACACACACATATTAAAATGTGTCTAAATACAATATATTAACAATATATAGGGATAATATTACTAAGAATTTTCTATATGTGAGCCAACGCTGCCTTTCCTCCTCCAGGCAATGCCAGCTGGAGAGGCTTGTGTGGACTGTCTGGAGTGACCGTGTGCTCAGGGTGTCCAGAGATCTGTCTCTGCTATAAATACACCCCCTGCCTGGTGGGTGGTTGTTCCTGCACTGGCTAATTACATGTCAGGTCAGGAAGCGGAATAAAATACTGCTTTTACTGTTTCGCTGTGGAGATATGAGATTTAATACCAGCTCAACCACAATTTTTTTCCCTAGGTGTAGTTCTCCTTTCCGCCTCGCTGAGAAAAGCAGAGAAGTGAGCTCATTCAATCTGACCCTGAGCTTCATGTTTTCTCCTCTGTAGCCGGGCAGGTATTTTTCTTAATCTTTTTTTTTTCATTTTCCATATTAAGTGAGAAGCAATGACTGAATACGGCCAAGCTCTGCAGACTTCCCCTTCCTCTTTCCTTTGCCCAGGAAATAGCCTGATGATGAATAACTCAGTGACATCGAGGTTGGAATTTCAAAAAGCTCTTAGTAATAACCTGCCACTGGCAAACACTGGTAGCTAAGGTTTCTAAATAACAGCTACAGCTAAAACTACAGAAGAGAGTGCAGCTGAATGCTCCCTACATTGTAAAATAGAGGATAATGATGAATACTCCCTGGGGGAAAATTGGCAGGGCAGGGGTTGGATTTAGCCTGTTTCAGTTTTCTGTTGCTGCTGCCGCCCAGGACCCTGCCTGCAGCCTGTCTTCTTGGGATGCTCTTTCAGAGACTGTGCCGAAAGAGCCTGCCCAAAGGCGAGTTTTATTTCGGTGAGATTCCACGTTTGAACACCAATTTTGTCCATCGCTTTTTAAGCCAGCATCTAGGAATCTGGCTAAGTGGAGTGACACGTAATAGCCCCCTCATCAGAAAAGCTGGGCTTGCAAATGTACTTGTTAGAATTTGTGCCTTGCTTGAGGTTAAAATTGCACCACTTTGTGTGTAAAGAAGGGTGAGGATTTTGGTCATTATGGTTGCAACACTCCTGCCTAAAGCCTGCCATGGGTTTAACTGTGTGTAGAGCACAGATGGACAGCTGCATGTGTAGCTTCAGCCAACAGTATAACTTATGCTGGACATAGCAGCTGTGTGTGGAAGCCATTTGCTTTATTTTGCTTTATTTTTATCCAGTCGTTTGCTGACCAAGACCGAAAACAGGGCAGGCAACTGCATTAAAGCTGTCCTGGTACATGGTGCAGTGGCCAGAATGAAATGGGAGGGAGGCAGCTGCAATCTCCTGTCGTGTTTCTGTGTTTTTTGTTTTTTTTTAAATATCTGCCTTTGTCAAAAACAAAATATCTTTTTAAATTGATGAAAGGCCCGAAGTTTCAAAAGGAGGCTGCAGGAGAAGAGGCATCCTTTTGTCAGAGCTCTTTCCAGGATGAAAAGGCCATCCTGGAGTACAGAGCACCCTGACTCCTTTATCCCCTTTGCGCCCCATTAAAGTCGGGGGTGCAGCTGTGTTTCACAGCTTTCAAAGACTGATCCCATTGTTGCCCTCAGAAGCTTTCAAGAGCCAGGTTTGCTTTAGTTCTCTCTTTGATTCCACAGCCAGTTTGATGCTTTTTCAAACCCTTCAGCTTTTACCCCTTGCCCCTGCTGTTCCTCAGCCATTCCCATGAGCTGGTGGACACCCTGGACACACTCACTCAAGAGTCCATCGTATCCTGACTCATCTCATTTAAAGCTGTATATATGGTTCTTCAATTTTAAGCTGCTTTGATGTTCCACTTTCTTGGTCGCCTGAAATTAAGGTAGTGTCTGATGCCATCTTGTGTCACAGAGGAGTAAATATATAGAGCTGTGATTTCTTAACTTGGAATAATGTGGGTTTTTTAACCTGCTTAGCTTTAGCATCGCTCTGTGCAGCATAAGTATCAACAAGGCGAGATCACCGGTGGCGTTCAGAGGTCTAGAATTTTGCATGAAATATGTTGTAGGCAGTTGAAAAAATGAGTTAAAATGTGAATTGAGCATCCAGCTGGGATGTCAGGTCCCTGCAGAACCTGCAGAAGGAGCCGGGCCGCGCAGGGATGCGCGGGGAGTGCTGCTCTGACGGCGCCTCTATTAGTGGTGGTTGCACACAGTGGGAAGCCCAAAGGAAATTGTTCAAGTAGATGAAGAACCGTTATTTTTAGAAACATGTAGGCTGTTTCTTTTCTTTTCCGGATGGTGACAATGAACCACTATAAAAGGCAGAAGACTGCTGGAAACATTCTGTTGTTCAAATTCAGCAACTAAGTAGTTTGTGCATTACCGATTCGCAAAGGAACAACTAAAAGATCTGTTGCTAATTACTGATTTGCTTTATTTATGTATCAAGCTGCCACTATGCTTTGTAGAATGTATTGCACAAAAAAGTGAAGAATAAGAGTATTTGTTTTTATAAAAGAAGACAAAAAATGACACCTCCATCAATTAGGCACCGTGCACCTACCTCTTCATTTTAATGAATAGATGTATTATCTCTATCTCCTCATTCCTTTTTTTTTTTTTTAAAATTTTCTGGATTGTTCCACTATTCATTCAAAATGTGCACATAGAATTAATTAAAAAATTAAGCCAAATTACCTGAAAAAATCTAACCCCCACATTTCACGGGAAAATAAGGCTTTTACAGTATTTCTGGTGACACAGAAGGAAAATGTTGAAGTTTGCTGGGTGGGCCGGCGCTGCACTGTGCCGGCGCCTCCGAGCGGGGTGCCGGGCCCTGGGAACCCGAGTGTCCTGTTGGGTTTGACATCCAGCCGTGCTGGCACTCCTGTCCCAGCCACCTTCTCCCTCCCAGCTCTCTCCTTTCTCCCTTGGGCTTTATTTCAAAATCACAGCTATGAGCTAAACAATAAAAATAAGATTAAATTGATCTGGAGCGTGCCTTCTCTTGACCCTGCCAGGAAAGGCTGGACTGGGTTTTGGATATAAGAGCCTGATTTCAGCAGGAATAGTTGAACATAAACTGTTCATTTTTCATATTGAAATATATTAGTTCTTTTTACAGTTTAAGAAGAAATTTACAGACACATTAAAGAAGCTAAGAAACATGAAGCTGTGTGCCTTGGGAGGGATTTCTGGGTAAGAATACTGGAAAAACTGGCAGAATTTGTGCAGAAATCATGTATCAAGCATCACTAGATGTCACTCTCGACCTGAATTTAGTTTCACAGACTGACTCACTTGTCAGAAGTTTTAATTTTAAACCATTCATCTTCTATTCACACTCCCCTCTTTTTTTTTTTTCTTTTCCTTGCATTTAATGCACAGGGGATCTTCCAGTTTGGTGTAACATAGTCTATTGTGCATAAATATTTTTCTTCCTTAAAACCAGGATCAAAATTAGGTCAAATAGAAATACCTAAAGTTTGCAATACCATCAGTTTCTGTGCTAGATATTCACTGGGGAAATAGAAAAGGCAAAACCCCCTGAAACAGGGTTTCCTTCTAACACGTTCGGTTGGCTTTCCAGTTCTGTTCAGAACTGTAGGCGCAGTCGTGCCATCCATCATGTGAAATGAAGGGGAGGATGTCCATGTCAGCCTCAAAGATGTCCTTTGCTTCAAAATATTGGTCTTTTGCTTATGTTAAAAAGTAGAGGTGACATTTAGGTGATTTGTGTGATTTAATTTAATAATGTTCTCTTTTGAATTGCAAAGGGTTTCTATTTTGATACTTCTTGACTTTTTCATTGAGCCAAATTTCTTAAACGAATTCAAAGAACATTGAGGAAAATGGCAATTTCAGCTTATTTCATTCACCTGCACCACCTGTGGAGGCAGAATGACTTGGGGGGAAAAAAATCCCCTCCCTGCACTTCCTCTATTTCTTGTAACTTCTCGTTTGCCTTTCAGGAAATACCTTTATTTCCTTGTATCCGGTCCAATGTTCTCTTACACAACTGACCACTGCTGCTGTTTGTATCCCTGTTTGTGTCACTGCTCTGGCTGCCAGGGCAGCCCCAGAGCTCCTGCTGCAGACCGGGACATTGAAAATGAAGTGAGGAAGAATGAGTTGTTCATAAATGCAAGGCGTTAAGAAGCCCTTCTTTACTTTCTTTTTTGAGCTGTGAAGGTGTGTGATATCTGCAGAACCTTACACCTTGAAATATTTCCATTGGCCTTCTGCTGTTCTCAGCAATCATTTAGGGGAGAGGGAAAGAAGAGGCTCTGTTCATCCTGAAAATCTAAATCCCTGCAATATAGCCCCAAATGTTCTCTGTGTCTTTAAAAATAAAGGTGTGTGTAAGGCAATTAGCACTTTCAGGTGTGATAAGGACCTGGATAACCACTCCCCCCTTATCCCCTGTCCCATCAGTGGTTCCCAGCTCTGCTTGTTGGCATCACTGGCTTCAAGGGAGGCACAGAGGGTCTGGCTGAGGGTCTGGAGCGCCCCGGCAGGGCAGCTCGTGTAGGAAATGGAAGGTGTCAGCCTCCCAGGGCTGCCAAGCTGGCAGCTTTAAAACAGCTACTAAAATAAAATGATTGAAAGCCCCCAAACCATGAAATTTCTGTGGCAGGAGGAGTGAGCAAGTGCATGGGAGGAAGGAAGGATGGACAGACGGCTGAACGCCAGCGCTCAGCCGTAACGATTTAATGTAAAGCGCAAGCCCGGCATCCTACAGGTTGGTTATTTTTCTGCTGGTCTCCTCTGTGCCCAGGAGTGTCTCTCAACCTGCCCTCTCTCCTCTCACTGTGGAGACCCAGGCTGTGCTGAAGGCACCATTTTGCTCTTTCATGTTTGCAATTCAAGGCACCGTGTCTCTGGTGGGCGCTGAGCAGCACATGTGAGCCCTTTATCGTGCCAGCCCTTAATGTCAGGATGTTTTTTATCCAGTATCTCTGTTAGTTCCTTGATGTACCCATTAACCTAGTCTAAGAAATGACACTTACAATTGCAGTATGTTCCCTTTGGAGTAGATACTCTACCCTTTCTGGTCCTTTCAACCTTTTCTTCTTTTCTTCCTCTTTTTCCATTAGAAAAATGAACTGTTCTCTCTTCAGTTACTCATATTTTTTTTTTTCCCCCAATTCTTTCTTTTCTTGGTCTACTTTCAGCATGTCTACCCACATCACTTTCTGCTGATGAACACCCTTGGTATGCTTGCTGTCGTGTTAGGTCAAAACCCCACATTACAAGACGGAGTCATTAGGAGCTCTGGCTTCCTCTCTTTTCCAGCACCGTTCCAGAGAAAAAAGAGCCCATTTATAAAACAGGTTTGGGCAGTAATTTTGAAGTGAAACAAGTTTCCAGTAAAAGGCTTTGTTTTTCAACTCTCTGAGGGCATTCCATCTCTGCTGAAATGTTCATGCTCGAGAGGCAAAAATGTTTCTATGAAGTTAATACTTTTACGTATTTATTTTTTTAAAAAGTATAATTTCATTCAAACTCTAATTTTTTCACCTAAAGTGACTTATTTCATGATGTCCTTGGGTATGAAAATGTTTAAGAATTTTTTTTTTTAATGCAATGAAAAAGGGACACACAAACACGTTTTGGACTTTCGCCTATTAAACAAATATTTCAGGTTGATTAAAAACATACCGTCATAGTTTTGTTTTGTGTTCGTTTTTTTTTTTTTAACCTTCCACAAAAAGAACAAGATAATGAGTTCACACAGGGTTATCCACAATATGCTATTGGAAAACTCCTGGGGGATTTAGCATTTTAAAAAGCAGGTAGGGAAATTTCTGATTCCTGGCATGTGAAGTTACTCCCAGGGCTGTGAGGGTCCTGGTGAACAAGGATTATGTTACTCTGAAGTAAAATACACATTGCTGGTACAGCACATTCACCTTGTGCATCAGTCAGGCAATGCACAAAATGTTCTTCCACGTTGGTTCAAAACCCTTTTCCCCATTCCTTTAGTCTTCACTCGAGAGTATATTTAAATGCCAACTTTTCCCATGTGCTCATGTGTTTGCCGCAGCACAGGATTCTGGCATATGTTTGAATCGATTAACTGAAAAGAAAAAAAGAAAATTACGCCAGAGGCTTTATTAAGGGAAGGTGTAATTAATGACTTCAGATTAATTGAAAATGTTTGCTCTAAAAGTAGCAATTGAGCTCCATTCTGATTAACCGCTTTCTCACAGGCTTTGTAACCTTGCAGAACGTGCTGTTCAGCAGGCACTGAAGGGGAAAAAATGCCTAATATCTCTGCAGAGCCTTTATAAAGAAACCTGTCATCTTCCCATTCTAAAATGTTCTGTGGTGCTATAATCAAATTATAAAAAGAAGTTGCTTGGGATTCTTTAATTTAAAAAGAAAATCATAGTTCCTCAAGGGCTGAGGACTCTGAAGGGGAAAATAGGTCCATACTAGAAATTTGATTCTGAGTGAATTAGTTGCTATTTTATTTTAACCAAATCACTTAATATGGCTGCCAAAGAAAACATGGTTTTCATGATTTTCTTTTTTTTCTTTTTCCACTTCAGTGAAGAAATTTCCATCTTGTCATGCTGGATATAGAACAGTCAGAATTGAGAGCACTGAAAGACAATCTTTTATTAAATATTTCTTTGTATTATTTGCCTTTGTTAAGCTAACGCTCTTTCAAAGAATAGGACTCTTTAATCAGTTAAAATGATTTAAAAACTGTTTATAGTAGCATATATTAACCTTTTTCATTTCTATTGCCTTACGTAATCTTGGGAGAATTCATTCCTAGCCCTTTCCCTCCCACGCATTTGCTATTATGGTCTCTCTTGGGTCCATCTACGACGTTTAGCAAGCGTGAGCTTAAAGGCTCTTGGCTGTGTAGCTGGTGGATCCCGCGCGGCTGCCAGAACCTGCTCGTAGGCACCGGTTTCGGGTCTGTTCGTGGCGTGTTGCGGACCTGCCTCCAAGGTGAGCGGGTTGGACGCCTCCTGTACCACGCTGCTCCCCGCAGCTTCTCTCTGGCGTCCGGCCTGAATTCGGGCTGCCCGCCCTCGCCTCTTACTTTTGCAGTGCTGTGTTTTTGCTGAGCTCTGGCAGAGAAATCAGCCGAGCTCCTCAGCGAAAGCTCCATAACTACAACAGCTCGAAGAGCAGGTGGGATTCATGCACGTGGATACGTGGGGCTGGGGCTGTGTCCTTGTGCCCAGAGCGATCCATCGATACCTTTTCTGCACTGAACTTCTCAACTTCCTCTCCATACATTGCTTCTCTTTTAAAAAAAAAAAAAAAAAAAAAAAAAAATTGCTTCTAGTCTAGTAGAGGAAGGAGACCTGTCATCAAAACAAAATGTTTCAATTCCTGTCACTTTTAAAAAAAAATTGCTTTCCATGCGATGCTCAATATCTTTTGATCTTCCATTTTGCCTCTATTTGGAGGAGAAGAAATTTCAAAGTGCAAAGAGTCTACTTTCCAGTCACTTCGGTTCAAAACTTTTGATCTCCAAACTAATTTTGATGTGTTTTTGTGTCATAAGAGAAGTCTCCATATAAAGGTAGAGAAACTGAGGTGTATTTGTAGCTGCTGAACAACTTTTGTCAGTCAGGGTTAGATTTCAGGAATGCCTTTACTGTTAATTCCTCCTTCTAATCACTAGTCTCTCCCCTCCAATACAGGACTGAGTTTAAAAGGCCATTTATCTTTACAGGAATCTTGCATATTAACCTGCAGGTGCTTTTGTTCTTTCATCCAATATGCACCTATTCGTGCTGGAGTTTGAAGACGTATGTTAATGATGGCTGCTGTGCATAAAAATATTGCTGAGAAAATTGTGCATTGTGGTTGCAATTCCTCAGGGAAACTTTGTTACCTTTAGTACGAAATTTGTTTTGGTAACTAACCTGTTGGGTGTTCAGATAGGTCCAATGTACAGTAATAAATGATAATTTCAACATTCATGGCTCAGTGATTGCAGGAAGTCACTAGAACATAAATATCAGCTCAGGAAAAGCAAGCAAGCAGCTTCTACATTTTTTTGTCCTTTCACAGAGCTGCCATAAGGAAGCAAAGCATCATTATTGTTTCTTTCAGTTCTCAGCATAAAAGGAAGTAACACTTAATAAAAGCCATTGGCTGCAAGATTTCATAACAGAGAGAGAAGCAGAGAGAAAGAACGGGAACTGTGCTGTGGAAAAGCAAGTGTGATTCATGAATAAACTGTAGTTTTCAACCCTATGGGATGCTGATGAAACAAATAGGATTTTCACCAACATGGATAATACAAGAACACAAGACACTTTTTCACAGGTAAAGGCAGAAACTGTTATGGCTTGTGTGAAAATGCTGTTTGTTGTGCGTAATTGAAGAGATGGCGTATCAGAAACTGAAAACGACTTCATATTTTATTGTCAAGGAATTTGCAGTAGATTCTTTAATGTAATTGATTATTATGTGATATGAGCTCAGACTGGTCTAATATATCAGAAAGTGTTTGCAGACGATGTGTATGAAGCAATATTTTCTGTGCTTTATTCTTAAAGTTGAAATGTATGAGGTTTTTCTGATACAAAAAAGGGACAAAGAGAAAAATTAGTCTTTCTATTGCCATGTTAGAGAAGATTTATTAATACTATATATTATCTGTGCTAAAAATTTCCATAAGGTAATTGGAGTGGAAAAAAGTAGTTCATGTTACAGGCAAATACAGTCTTTTGATAATAATACTGGAATTTGAAGAGATTGATATGCTAGGATTGAATATACATCAGCTTGCAGCGCTATTGAATTTGTCTGAGAGTGCCTGCCAGATATATAGTCGTAGCGCTCTGCTTGTTTCAATACTTGCATGTTTGGAAGTCTGTTATCTGGAGAATTGGGCACTGGAAAACTCCCCTCTAACTAGGATTGCTGATAGCGTGTATTGGCGGAGATTCCCTGGAGTGTGACCTGGAGTAAGGAGCAACGAGGAGGAAGGATGGCTGTGCTCCGTGTTGGCTGTGGCGGGGCGGTCTGAGTGAGCCCTGCGCGGCTACGGAGCGTGGCTCGGCTTGTGACCGCTGCGTGTTCGGAGCAGAATGTGAAAGCCGGGCAGAACCCAGCCCTGTTTGCGTGATTCCCCTTTTTCACCGAGAAGTACGAGATGTTCGTCGTAAAGGCTTTTCTAGGCGAGGCTCTAGACAAACCCTGAGCAACTTCGTAAACTAGGGTGAAACCTTCTTGTTGCTCTTTGCTTTGTCAAAGAGGGAAAAGGGCACTAGACAACTCGCTGCCTTTGGTTACCTCCATACGACATCAACCTGCTGGGCCTCTGAAGGTTTTGTGGAGGGCAGTGTAACAGGTGATGCAAAGACATTTAGCTTGACGGATACTTATTGCTTCACCCAAAGTATAAAAAAAAAAAAAATCCCTGCAGGTCCCATCTGGCAGTATTCAGTATAACAACATGCTGAGGTGCTGGGATCTATTTGGAGAAGTTGTTGATGATGGTGATGTTGAAAAGGCACAAATCCAGTCTGGAATTTTTTTTCCTTTCTCTGTCTACAGCTCATGTGTTTATTGCCTGGCACTGACGCACAGGCCTGAGTTGCAGCTCGTGAATCATTGCTCTTGCTTCTTCAGGTACTGCTGGGAGGGTCGGGGCAGCACAGATGTGAAATAACCAAACGTTTGCTGCCAAGAAAGGCTTGCGTGAATGAGAATCAGAAAACAGGAAACTGTAACCAGATGGTGCCACTTTTCCCTTTCTTTCGCTCCCCAGGGCCTGCAGTAAAACATATGCACAAAGCTTGCATTGTAAGATCACCAAAATATTTGCAAAGCTAAATTGCACCTGAGAAAAATGTGTGTTAAACTTTTTGTGAGCTCCTTTCAAAACTTGCATGTACGTTTTCCTGAAGCTTTTCATCTAAATCTTCTGAGAGCTGGTAAGATCATGGTGCAAGGTGGAATGGTGGTTGGCCCTTTTGCTTTTCCACCCTGCTTTACTTTAATCAGTGACTTTAAAGTACTTTGTCCCCATGGCTTTCCCATACAATTTTCATTAGACTTCTCATTTTCATTTTCACCTCTCTTAGGTGATTTTTTGTTTAACCTGTGTTCTTTTCCAAGGCAGCTTAAAGGAGTCAATTCCATTTAAATAAGGCCAAATGATTCCATGTCTTCTGATGTGTATATTCATGAACATGTACCCAGCCTAAGGAGCAGCTCTTGTAGCCTCCAAGATGGGCTATTGTTGTCAGACTACAAATTAGAAATCTGATGTTCTGCTTCTAAAGACTTGGCTATACACATCGGGTGGTCAGTCCAGCACAGATGTGGATTCAGAGCAATCTGCTGCTGCAGTTAACATCAAATACGACCCAGTGCAGAGGACCTGCGAGATGGTTCAGCTTCCTTGGTCCTTCTGGTGTTCTGCACCTGGGTGTTCGTGGGTTCTGCAGAACTGCTGGGTGAGATGTGCTGGATCAGTGCACGTTACTTTGAGACTGCTCGTACGCTTGAAGCCAAAATCACTTGTAGGCAGACTGTAGCATCGATATAGAAACAGTCTGTGTGGGAATCAGAACGCACCTTAATCTATCTGAAAAAGCCTCAAAACTTGGGAATGTGCTTCTTGTGTAAAAGATCGAAATACCCATGGAGGCTGCACTGGATTTTCTTATGTTTGCTACTTAGTGGGCAGTAGCCCATTAGACAAAGGGGATATGAAATGCCTGTGGGACAGGGATGAAGTACATCCTGAGATATTTCTTCCTTATCATCCGGACAAAGGTGAAATCCCGCAGTTAAATTTCCTGCTACTGAGCCATTTGGAGCTCATCTGTCTTGTTTCATTCTCAATATTGTCCAAGTTCCTGAAACTGGGAGCACAATGAATATTGGCGAACCTCTTTTTGAAGGGAAATGATTTCCTGAGTTTAAGGAAGGACTTAAAGACCCAGACTAGTTAGATGTCCAACTAACTGATCCCGAGGAAGCTGATCCTGTTTAGAAAATGTAGGGTACTTTTGTAGGGAAGTATTAAGAGCACAGCAAAAACATTTACACAGACAGGGATTACATTATGCCAAATCTGTCAGAGTTTAGGAGGAAAGTGGCAAGGAGAAATAGCCTCTTTTTACCTAAATATTTTGCTAGGGTGATTTACTAACAAACCAGAATCCCGGAGGATAAAAAAGTTAGGTCAGAAATGGTGCATCAGCAGATGGATGCTCACTGGGGTTTTTCCTTAAGCTCTCAGACTGTGTTTTGATTAGAACATAATGAAGAGTTTGTTCATTAAATGTTCCAGCAAATTAATGTAGAATTCATGGAGACCCTGGATTCTCAGTTAAACATCCATGAAATCAGTGTTGCGTTCTCTATATTGTGCTTCATACTTTTTGCTTAGCAGGTGTTGACTAATGTGATCTAATAAACCCCGAGTATAATGAAATGAGTCGTGTTCAGCATTTAATAATTTTAACAACCTAATTCTTGCTTGATATGTATCTTTCCTCTACAAGGCACAAGATGAGATTGTAAGCCTGTGAACACAAGGATGCATGATTTTCTCCAGAATAATTAGATGTCACTGTTAAATAGTCTGGTAATCTTTATTTCTTTGCAAGATTAATTGGGCTATCACATTAATAAGCAAATATGATAATCCTCAATAGTTCTTATCACTGTGGATTATTTCAATTACTGTAGCTAAAGGCATAGAACATTTAATTTTTTAGTAACAAACTGAAATACTTCTATATGAACCAACTTCTTTATTCTCCTTCAGTCCATTTTATAGTACAGCATTTAAGTTATACCTCAATACAAGAAGAAGCGGCTAGGTAAATTCACACTTAAGTGTGAATACGTCATGCTTTTAGATAAACAAAGTTCTCACTTATAAGCAACTGGACTGAGATAAAGGAAATTTGAATGGAAAACTCATAATAATACTATTCAGAGGCTGCTGTGAATTTTTATCTGAAGATGTAGCAGTGTACAACTGTGTCTTTATACTCCAAGGATCGCCCCTGGAAACATCCACCTTACCTTTAGTTGTTGGTACTAAATAAACTCAATAGACATCTGGAACCAAATGGATGAGGGGTGGAAATAAGAATGACCATCATGTGCTTGATTGTATTTGATCTCCATCAGTATTGAAGAACCAAAGCACCGTAGGCTTGGCTCTGCACAGCTGAGGGCTTCTCCATTCCTGCCTTAGATTACTCAGGTCCTTAGTACAAGCCTGGCTTAAACAGGACCTGGAATGTGTGAGTTAGGATTTGGAAAACATCGTCATATTTCTTATGAGGTGAAGCTTGCTGCAAAAGGGTTTTTTCTCCACTTGTTGAATTGTGTATTATTGCTTCTTTCATTTGTCAAGCTTGTTTTGAATTTGAATCCCCCTTGCAACCTGCTTGCAGTTCTTTTCACCTTCACATCAAAGTCTGCAAATTTAATAAACAGAATCTCTAGTCCACCAAGAAATCATTAATGAAAACACGGAATAGTACAAACCCAAGTCAGTCTCCTGTGTGGCACTATTCAATTTATCCTTGGAGTTTTTGCAGGGAAACTCCAGAAATTACTTTGCGAGTGTTGTTTCCTGACAAGTTCCAAGTGCTGTTGGAGCAGAACGGTCCTGCTGAGAACGTGCTGGTCTGCTGGGTGCTGGTGGAGGGAAATTCTAAAGTAATTGCTTCATGTGAGACATAAATAATTGGTTTTTCAGAAGGAACTTTAAGAAATGTTTAGGCATTGAGATTCCTCAATATGGTGATATTTTCAAGACTGGAAGTAGGTAGACTAGTTCGTGTTGTATGCTGTACTATATACATGTCACTAGGCACCAGTTTAGATTTTAGGTTCTGAAATATTTTTGAGATTATCGAGCTCTTTGAGATCTTTGTTGTACTTAATCACTGTATACCTTTACACCAATAAAAAAAATAATTATAAGATATTTTCAGGCTCCTTCAGCTCCTACTGAAAGTGCCAGAATTTCCAGTGTTTTCCAGGAAATCAAGCTACTGTTTGATGAATACCTTCTTCTTTGAATAAATGTTGACAGATATTATTCAGCCAGATATAGATCTCAACAAATAATGCAAAACATTATTACAGATGGATAATTTATTTGATGAATAGCAGCTCTGTTTGACAAATAATATTGGTCTATCTCAAAGACTGGCTACAAAAGAGGGTATTGCCACATAAAAATATCACATCAGTCATCTATATTGATATTTCATGTAAATTAGAAGTGAAGGCTTTTCAGATACCCCAATCATAGAAGACAGCCACTCCCCTGTAAATATATGGGAGCACTCAGTACACTCTGGGCCAAGTTCAAAGCTGGTAAAAGGGAATACATTAGGAGATGAAAGCTGATAACACCAGGCTGGAACTTTTAAGGCAACCCAGTTTGTGTCAACTATCTTTAAAGTCACTTACATGACATGTTCAACATGCAGGCAGATTGCAGTTCTGCGTAGTATCGTAAGGAAGACAAATATCCATAGTAAACTAAGCCAGTGCCTTTTATTTAAAGAAAAAGAAAAAAAGTGTTTTCTTTAAAAGAACAGCTTGGAAAAGGAAGCTGCTGCTTGAAATTTCATCACAGGTCACTCACTGCATTATATCCTGGCACTTATTTTTCAGCTTCTACGCTGCACTTGCTTTGCAGAAAGTGTTGTGCACTGTAGCTGGAAGGCACTGAGTCAACAGAAAATCCCCAGAAGGCTTTACCTCAAAGTTGCTTTATCCTGCTGTTCTGGCCAGAAAATAAAATCTTCTGTGCTTAGAAGCTGTATCTAAAAAAACTGGACTCCAAAATGAATGACGATATGACCCTGTGCTGGATAAAAAAATGCCAGGCATGTATGTTAGACCAGCATATTTATTTTTGTGTGGGCAACGATAGCATTCAGTCAGATTTGTGCCTGGAAAGTCAGGAGGTATCTGTAAAGCAATATGTAGGCACTACTTGGCTCTTCCCTCTTGGATTGAGCCCCCTTGGCCTTGAAGCACCGATCCCAGCCGTGCTGAGGGGGAAATGTTGCTGTGGAGCACAGAGGATGAAGAAGATGCCCTCTAGGTCCAGCCTTCTCTTCTGGGTCCCCTGGCAGCCAGGAGCTCGTTTGTCACTTACTCCTTGCAGCAAGGAGATGAGAATGTTTAACACTGTTAATGTTTAATAAGGACAAGCGTAAGGAATGCTCAACAGTGAAAAGCTTGACTAGACTTGAATGAAATTTTCTGCTCGTTCGTACAGGGAGCAGGATTTCTGCTCGACTTGGTTTTGTTGTCACAGGAAATGATAGAGCTCAGTGCATATTAGCTATGGCCTTCACCTAAGTAAACTTGAAATAATGTCTTGCTGAATTGTGCCAGCATTTGTAATAATTGAAATCATATGTATAGCTGACTGACAGCTGGATTTCTTGCTTTACGTCTCCATGGGTGTACGTGCACACATTCCAGGAGGCTTTTGCATTAGATTGCTGTCATATTATTATGATTCAGGTAGGATGGTTCACAGAATAAGAATAAGCTGAGCAAAAGCTACGTAGCTTGAATTTCTCTGTAGGTAATGGAGAGAAAGAGTTGTTAGATAATAAGTCTTACACGCGGTGAACGGTCACCTAGAGAAGCCCAAGTATCTCCATCGCCTGTACAGGAGTCACAGCAACCCTGTGGTTGACTGGGGAATGTGACCTGGTGTGTATTAGAAGATGAGGGTCAGAAAGAAGAGACACAGGAATATGTTAACCTGTCTTATCCTTGAACGGTTACCTGTGTTCTGCACGCCTTCCGCTGCTTTGCTCTGTCAACTGCAGATGACTCAGATGACGTGGCTTTAACGCCTCTTTCTTGGTAGATGCTCTGAGGGTCTGGGGACCTTTTTGGAGTCATGAGAGTGATATTTCCACAGCGTGGAGACCACATGCAAAAACTTCCATACCTCTTAGGGCCTCCTGTGAGACTGTGCTGGGTAAATGGAGAGTGGCAGGAAGCCCTGGAAGGGGTCATGTAGAGCACTGCATGGGCAGCTGCCCAAGAATAAGCTAGAAATCTCATATCTCGCCACTACACACATTTTTTATCACGTCTAGACCAAAAATATAAAAACCTCACCCTGCACAATAAGGGATGTATGGAGAATGCCTGGAGTCCTGCACTCTTCCTTCAATTGTGAGCGTTGAGTTTTCTTTCAAATCACTTACATGACTGTATTGAATTTGGGGTCGGTGATGAAAACTTAATCTGTTTTTTTAACCTGACAGGTAAGTGAATGTTTTATTTACACAATCTCATGTATTTCCTTAATGTGCATGCTTTATAATAGAAGCATTTAATTTTTTAATAAGTTTTGCTACCCAAGATTGCATAAAAACATTCTGTTCAGTTGCACCAGTCACTTTCTATTAGGCGATATAGCACAATCTGACTTAGTGGCATTTCGGCAGATAATATGACAAAAATGGTTTCTTTCTAAGAAAAACATGTAACCAAAACAAACACAAGGATGAGCATTACGAAAACGGTGACATGCTGAGAGAAAAGCCCCACAGATATAAAATAATAAAGGTCAGGATCTGTTACTCAGGTCTTGTTTGCAAGTAAAAATACCACGCTAACGTGTGGCTGTCAAAAACCTAAGCGAGGCAGACAGACTTATGACAAATAATTTTGACAATTCTCATAAGCTGAAAAGTGCCTTTTTTTTTTTTTTTTTGCCTCTCTTTTGAAATGTTTCCCTCCTGCTTACAGATGTACACAGAGAGAGTTAACAAAGACATTAAACCAACAGGGTGCTGTTAAAAATAACCTGTACGAAGCACTGTCTTTTTTGGGCTCTCTGGGGAAAGCATTAACTGTCAGCAGTCTAACTTACTAACTAACCTTCCTGAGTTTGCAATACACAAAATGATTCGCTTCTCTTTTTCAAGTGTACTTCTTCATACATTATTAAGCAAATTAAGAGGTGTTCCTTGTTGCTTTCATGTCTTAGGCAGAATTTCATTCCAGTCTAAGGGAGACTTTGGTGAAGGTAAGCAGAATGAAGAGCTGAATACTTCGGAGTCAAAATGCATTCACTTCTGCAATTTTTGTAAAAATAAAAATAGAGAAAAAAAGAACTTTTGAAAATTTTCAGCAATGTGACAGAGTAACACAGTGAATTACAGGAAAACGTCTTCTTTTTGGCGGAGATGTTGTAGCAAGTTTTCTTGGTCCTAGGTAGAATATTTGGCCAGAAAGACAGACCTTAAAATAGCCACTGCTTGGGGCACTGCAGAGTGTGGAGCCTGCTTGTATGAGAACAGGGATGGTGACCCAAATCACCTATATCCTAGGAAAATCTTGTTTCCTTGGCCGCTCTTAGGAAGCATCCCCGCAGATGTGCATGATATATTGTGCAGCTGGACAACACCGTGAGATTCAAACGAGAACTGAGCTTGTTCATTGAATTACTTGTGTACTGAAATGAAGGAAATAAATACTTCTCTGGTTTATGTTAATCAGACTCTGCCTTCGACATGAGGCTGTGATATTATCTTTGTCATCCTGCTGCAATGTCTTTGAACTATTCTTCATACAAAAGGGCCTAACAGTTGCAAAAATACTATCCGACTTCTATCAAGAATTGCTATTCTGTATAAATAGGATCTTGCACTTTAAAACTAGCAGAGCTTAGCCTTAAGAAAACTATATTTTTCAGTTCAAATATATCTGTATTCTTGTTTGGTTACACAGAGCCTGTTCAGTGAGGAATTATCTTGTTAAGATCTAATCGTATATGGTGTATGTGTGGTGTAAATATATGGCCATTTAAAATTCAAATACAGGATGCGGAGGTCATTGTAGGAACCTTCTGTGCCTCGGCAAGTGTAAATGAATTATCAGACGGCTTTCATTCTTTCCTCACTGTTCACGTTACCGTTTGCAGCTGGGAGCTATGCCATAAGTTACCTTTATATTAGCAATGAAAATTCCAAGGCTTTAAAAACAACATATTTCTTCTTCTTTCACTCCCAGTTTTTATTCGTAGGCTGTAAAAACATGCAGTGTGTCTGCTGATCAGAAACTGCTTCAGATGTCAGAAATCTGGTAAGCTGAAGTGCGTTCGGCGTAGTGTGGTTCGGGAAAAGAGAACCTGGGGATTTACCAGTCCCTGACCATTGTGGTGCGAGTGGTTATTTTAATGCTGCCCGTCACACTTGTCCCGTGTGACTGGCGCTCGGATGGTCAGAGAGGATCTTGTTCTGCTGCAAGGCTGCGTTGCTGGGGTGTTTGGCAGGGAAGCTGCTGTATCTGTGGGGAGCGGTAGGTGTAGGTAAAGCGGCTGGTTAGGACAGGAAGGTGCTGGGGTGGCGAAGCAGCTGCAGCTCTGCTGCCCGTCCTGCCCGCCCTGCCCGCCCTGCCCGCCCTGCCCGCACCGGGGGGCTGAGGAGCAGCCTGGTGGCTGCTGCTGGGGGCAGCAATCGTGAGCCTGGCGTGGCAAAGCTGGCAGCTCCCAGTAGCTCCGAGTTCTACCCATGCCGGCTCTCCCGGGCAGCAGCTCTGATTCTCTAGGGATGCCTGTGTTTAGCTCTTCGCCGCCTTTTTCCTATGGTGGGAACAGCAAAGCCCACTCCAAGTCTTGGCGCCTCGCCCTTGGAGCAGCCAAATTCAGGTTTGCTTGCAATGCCGAGATGCTTAGAGCTGCCTTGCTCTGAAGGCGTTAGTCCCCGCAGCAGCCCCGGCACTAGAGACGCGGGGGAAGCCCCGTTCCCGTTCTTTGGGACGTGTCTCCTGGCCCTTCCCCTCGCCCCTGCCCAGCCTGGGCAGTGCTGCTGGGGAGGGCTCTTCACCAGGGTGTCCATGTGGAAGAGTTTTCAAACTCTTTCCAAAGACGCAAAAGAAAGATTTTACTGTAGTAACTGGTGGTGACGTCATTCTCTGGGGGGTAGGAAGGTTGTCTATTATAATTAATTGAATATTGTAGCTAAGCTACTGGATAAAATCACAAGTTCCTTCAGCTCTGGTTGCAAAACCTACACACTCCTTCCAAATTCCCAGTTCTGCCACTGTTGAGGAATGGATATCACACAAGGGAACTCCGGTTTGTCTCGAAGGGAAGTTGTTTATTCCTTCTACAAAGTCTGTGAAAAAGCTTTAGCAGCAGTGTGAACAGCTGTAGTTCTGGGTCCCTGGTTACTCCACTTGCCTTTTTTCTTTGCTTAATTCCTGTTTGGCATTGCAATCCCCACCCGGTTCACTTAAGAGAGACGTAACATTTCAATGTAAGCCTATTGGCAGTGCAGCCTCCTTTTTGGGTAAAAGAAAGAGCCAGTGTAATGCTGGCTCGTTAGGGTGTTTAGATAACTTCACGTGACAGCTATACCTATTGGTACCCACACCAATTTTCCCCCTTTCACCCTGAAAATGTCAAATGGTCCTGATTTTGCTTTCGCGTTGTCTGTACGCAGTACTTTATGCTAAGGGTAAGACACAGACAAGCACACAAAACTGAAGTTTTTGCTTCTTGCCAGATTTTCTAACTAAAAAATATTTCCTCTCAGTAGTTCTCTCTCCAGATAATACCACCCCATCTTCTAAATTTGTAAAAGCCCCTGTATATTTGATATCTTGTGGACTGCCACCTGATTTCAAACAGAGATTATATTTACTGGGCAGTTTGTTGATAGAAGATAAAATATGAATGAAATTGTAATTTTATGGCAGATACCATAGCTGTAACTGTCACAAGTGCTCTGTATCCTCAATAGCAAGATGAAAAAAACCAGTATCTTAAAACATTTAATTGACTTTTTTTTCCAGTTAAGCCAGGAAAAAATCCTCAAAATTATGAACATGGTGAAAAATAAAGAAGTGAGTATTGAAGGAGCTTTGCATTTGGCACAGAAAGAGGTGTTTGCTGCAAAGGTAAGGTCACTCCTTTGATCTATTTTGCAAGACATTCAAATGTATGAGCATGTTCTGGAAAGCCTGGTTGAGTGTTAGGTATCTGTCTTTCTTGCTTTCAAGGATGCAGTCCCAGCTTGTGCAAACATATACACTCCAGTTTATAACCAAATATAGCAGGTACGAATGGCTAATGCTGCCTGTATCCTATGTAATGGATATCCCATGTAGATGTTGCAGCTACACTGATGTCATTACCTGGATTAAGTAGTTTAAATCTAGATCAGATGTATCCATATGAGTTTTGTTATTCTGAGTGCAGCATCAAATACTGTAACAACAAACGTAGGGCAAAATCCTTGAGCTGATACCATGAAGCACCTCAGGAAAATGATGGATCTAATCTCTGAATGGTCTCCTAGTGCTGGGTTGCCTCTGGGTCATAACTGGTTGTGTTTTGAAAAGTGTTTAGTTCAATTCCATGGGCTCTGCTCTTCCTCTCCCAGCTTTCTGCTCTCCCTTTCTCCTTCCATCCCGACCTGGAATCCCTTTATTAGCTCAGCAGGAGTTGTGGATATTTTGTGCTTGGGAGGATGCTTCCACGTGTCTCCACGTGGAGCTCTGCAAAGCCTCCAGCACTGTCTGAACGTGGTTCACTGGGGGAGGTTTCACCTGAGAACAGGATCGGAGTTGAGTGGACAAAAAATAACATCGTGGACATATTGCTGATTTCTGATATTTTTCAGGATTCGCAGGATTTGCTAACTGGCTCACAATTTAACTTCAGTATCTACAAATACAAACACTATCGGTGGCAGAAACGAATTTTACAGGTAACTTAAAAAATTCTCACTTTTGAAGAAATACATAAAAAATTAGGATGTTTATGTTGCTCAATAAATGTTATGTTATAGCTTGATACATCCTGTGGTTCAGCAACCTGTCAGAGAGGTACAAAATATCGATCAGCTTTCTACCTTTTACACCAAGGATATTCTGGGGGGTAATATGTGAAAATCCCTCTGCTGAACCCCTGGCAGTGCTGTACAATGGATGTGATTATCTTAGAGGTTATTTCTCCTCTAAAAAACCTGATTTGTCACAAAGATCCTTGATTATAATTGGCTCTGCCTGGGAGTTGTTCTTATTAGTTAGCAACAGTAAATGCGTACAAGTGATGCAGAAATACTTGGATATCTGTCCCTTTTGATAGAACACGACTTCAACTGCTGTGTCTAAACCCTTGGGAAGCAATGTTCCCGGGGATATGCAGAAGGTTCCTTTGGCGGGCTGTGTATTTCATCTCTGGTTACTGTTCTGTGAATTCTTTTTTGACATTATGAACCCTTAAGGCTTTATTGACTTGCTGTGTCGTAATGGGACAACACTTGGACCAAACTAAAGCAAACTTCTGTCGATAACACCCGATGGTGATTTCCTGATTCCATGAAATCAGTGACAAAGTTTTCATGCTGTTTCCAGGAACCTGGGTTTCGCTGACTTTTTCCTGCAATTTGGACAAAATTTGATAATGAGCAAGTCCAAGTCCATGCCAGATGGTACATATATCTCAATTGTAGAAAGTATACTCTCCTTATTTCCCTCAATATCCACCAGTTTTTGGAATTAAAGGATTATTCATTTAGACATAAAGGTGATGGAGAAATGGAGACAGCTCTTTTATGTGTGGAAGTTATCAGCTTGGGAACCTGGAGTAGCTTAATTCGAGTTCTGTAGTTACCAGCAGCCTTCAAAAGTCAGAGATAATAATGAGAATCATTCTGCTTTGGAGATTTCCTGCTATAAACAACGGAGGGAAAGGCCATGGTGTTAGCATTTGGTTGACGTGGTCTGCGTTATAGGAACGAAAGGTGCCAGGAATCATTTGTGGCCAAAGGTAAATCTCTAACTCAGGCAAGATCTGAGACTCTTTTGAATTTGTCTTCTCTGTGGGCTGCGTTCACTGAAGCTGGGCAGTCAGATAATATTCACATCTTATTGTACCAACAAAGCTGTTTCTGCTCAGCAGGGACTGACAAATAGAACAGATACTGGAGTCTGCTGTACCAGTTTTTAACACTGCAAATGTAGATTGTGCAGTGGAAGAAGAATAACCTTATTTTGAAGCAAAGAATTTTTAATTGCCATAGCTGTGAAACAGCAATAAAATAACTTTATTGGCTATTATCATTCCTCTCTTCATCTATAAATGTACAATTGTATATACATACGTACAGACAAAAAAACCCCTGTGTTAGAGAAGATCTAAACCAAAACACAGAAAGTAATCTCTCAGTAGTATCCTCTTCCTCACACAGAGATGGCTGTTATAAAATAATCACTTTCCTTTTAGTACTGGGGCATATGTTGAACCAGTTAGTAACTGAATCTCTGCTGAGATGGTCCTGCTACCACTGCTGCTGAATGGGAAGTTTTTGCACTGGATCGTATAAGACAGGGAGAATTTAAAAAGAAATAATAGTTCAGGGTGATAAATTGATGTGTATTAATCAAAAGAGACAAGGAAAGAGTTACAATGAATATCTGTTTGTTTTGTAACTAAAACAAATATAGTACAGTATCTTGATGATGGAATGTCATTTTTTATTCTATGCATCGGCAAGATAGATACATATTCCAACCTGGTACTTTATCCTCGCATGGTAATATCGGGAATGCTGTCTTTCCCTTTCAATGAAGAGAAGCGATGGAGTCAAGTAATGAAGAACTTTCTATTCCAGATTGATTTCAACACAGAGACCATTTTTAACATTGAAAAAGGAATTATTAAGAAACAGTTCCCTTTCTCACAAGTCAAAGCCTGTGAAGACACTGAAAGGAGGCGCTTCAGCATTGTGTTTCACGGGCGACAAGACTACGAGCTGGAAGCAGTGTCTCTTGATGATAAAAGGAAGGCAAGTATTTACCATGTCATAGACAGATTGCTATAAATAACAGCTGATGTTATGGTAGTACCCAGTAAATCTCAACCATAAATGGGACTTGTTATGCTGTGCATTGTGCAAGCAAAGAATGTCTTTATTCTGTGTATGTTTGTACATAGAACAAAGGGAATGTGAGTTTGTGATAAAGTTTGGCCTTAGGATTTTGCCACAGTTCATTAGGACTGAAGATGTAAAGCCAGCTCAAGATGTGACATGAAAGTTTATGCATTTCTTCAACTGTACCTTGAATGCAACTGGTCTGAGATTGTATTAAAACAAGCAAAGAAAACTGATGACACACACAGTTCAGTCTTAACTGAAATTTTCTAAGCAGTTTTTTTCTATATATATTTATTAAAATGCATGCTTTTAAGAAGTATAAAGGATGCCATTCTGATGCTGTGGAAAGAAAAAGACCTAGTAGTTAACCTTTTACCATCAAAATACACTGGAATTATAAAATTTCCAGAGGAAGACAGCCTAGGTACAACTAGATTTTTGTTTAGTTAAATAATTCAATGTTGTGAGATTTTGTATGAGCTGTTTCATTTTGAGGTCTCAGCTCCTTTTGAGTTCTAGGTTCAGTTAAATATTCCAAGTAGTTAGTGCAAACTGAAACTTGAGAAACCCAAGTCTTGACATGAGTGCTGGCTTTTCACCTGCAGGCAGATATCGCGGGTGTTCAGGGCTGACCAAGTCTTGGAGTTGGTGTCATCCCACTTCTGAGGTGCTGCAGGCAGCTGCACAATTTAGCCTGAGATAAAATCTCTCAAAAAGCATGGAAGCGTTTGCATTCACCTCCTGATGTGACCGTTTTTAAGGGGCTTTTTGCAGAGGGATTCATCCCTTGTGAAACTTAATTGTTCGCTCCATGTGCAGAAACTTTTATTCCAGATGAACAGCACCTCATGGTTGATTAACTTATTTTTCAAACTAGATTACATTTAGGAGAAGAGCTCAAAAAGTTGCATATATTCTGTAGTAAGAACACTCTAATATGGCCCTGTATAACAAAAAGAGAGATTGTAAACTTACAAAAAGTGAACATATTTTACAGTAACCTCTCCAGAATAAAATTATATTACCCTTATACTGACAGGTTTAGAACTGTGGGCATAAAACCAAATTGTGGTTAAGTAGTTTAGCGTCATAGAAAGACCCTATTTATTTTACGTTAATTTATGTTACCTATTTGGCTGCTGCTTATAGTATTGTCTATCATTTTTACACTTGAAAAATGCTCCTATTAATGTCTTATTCAAGGGAATTAACATGGAAAATATACTCTCTGCTGCCACTTATTATATAGATAATATACCTTCTGAGCAGAGTTATACAGAGCAATTCGTACAAGAGACCAGCGGAGTCCTGCTCTGAAAGACCTGCAGAATGCGACGTGATACATGAAGGTCTGCTGGATTTGCAGCAAAACACTTTTACATCCACTGAATGGGTGAAGTACGAACTGCACTTTCATAGACCTCTGGGTTGTGCATTTTGTTAAAATTTCTGACAAATACTTTAAGATTTTAATTTTTGGATACTAACTTAATTATTTAATTGTGAAGTTTAAACTTAGATGCTAGATCTGCATGAGATGAAAACGTTGAAATTGACTGTTAGTGTAATAGTGGTACCCAACAAAATGAAGTTTTGACGTGTGCTAGAGACTGCCGTGTGCATCACTAATGCAAATATATAATGGTGATGGTGCTCAGAGTGATTTTAATGGTAGGACCTCTTTATGTTTACCTCTTTACTTTTAACTCCATTTTCAATCATAAGGAAAAGGAGAAAAAGACTGGCAAAGCAGACAAGTAGCATAAGAGCCCTGATTCACATGGCCAAATGGCTGCCCCAAAATTCGCAATTCATTTTTGTAACGTTCTGAACCTCCCCCTGTGGGGGTGACCAACCGTGGGGGCCTAATGGGGTGGTGGTTTCAGAGACAGGAATCATTATTCAGTAGGAAATGGACTGTCACCACCATTTTACTCTGCCCCTAAACCGTCACAGACAAGCATGACTTCTGCTTCCACTTATTCTATTATTGAACTAGTGAACCAGCCACAATGATTTTGTGTAGTTTACTACCCATTCTACAGACAACCCACTCTTCCTCTGAGCCAGCTTCTAAAATATCTGGAAATTGTTTATACTATCAAAGGAGAAAAAGAGAGCGAGGAAAAAAAATCTGTCTAGCAAAAACTAATGAAAAAAAATTCAGCATTGTAATCATCTGTACAGGGCAATTATCTCAAAAGACTTAGTTCACTGAAAATTATTTTAATTGTTTTTAAAAAGGCTGCCATTGTATGTCTTATAAACACCATCCTCAAGTGTGTCCCAGGATTTGTTACCTTGCAACATTTAACAAGTTTGTTAACAAACAAAAATTGATTTTTATTTATCTTGTAAAGCAAAGCCCTTATTGCTTTGTTCTTGATATTAATCCTCTCTCGTTTTTTTTTTTTTTTTTTTCCCCAAAGTAAATAACATCTGGAGATCCGATTAAACTATAAGTCCCTGCTTTAAAGAAAGGAGAGATCAATATAACTGCCAGTTCCATTATACAATTCTTATCACTTTGACTGTTTATGTGGGAATAGATGCAATTTATATTTTATGTTTAATTCTTCTGGAACAGCTAAACTTATTTAAATTCCTCATAGAACACCTTAATCAACTAGCCACACCTTGAAGAGAGAGCAGAGGAAAAGAAAGGTCTGATAGAACTGTCAGAATGATAAAGAAATGCAGTAACCCTCAAGAA
The DNA here is from genome assembly GCF_036013445.1 of Caloenas nicobarica. Lineage (NCBI taxonomy): Eukaryota > Metazoa > Chordata > Aves > Columbiformes > Columbidae > Caloenas > Caloenas nicobarica. The sequence goes on from NC_088259.1 coordinate 14,208,984, forward strand.
AAATGAGAATGCAAATGCTTAAATAAGAATGAAAAGCACATACAGTAAAGCCCCACTTGTTGAATGTGCAGAGCGGAATCCTAGAAGAGAGACTGAAGCAGAACATTTTGCTCTAATAGAAGCTGCATATGGGCAGGCAATTTGTGCCAGGATTAATTTATCATTTAAATAGGTAATACCCACACTTTGGCACAGTCCTTTCTGATGGAAACCCCAGAGAGCAGAGTGTTTTGGCGCCTTCCTGCCAAGTGACTCGTGGGAATGAGAGGGGACCAGGATCAGCCCTCATGGACTAAGAACATGTGCAGGGGCATTTCCAGGAGAGGGAGAGTTATTGGACTATAAGGTTGGGCACTAACTTATGTTATGGTGACTTGTTTATAGCTTGGTGGCAGTAAAACCTGGAAGACACAGAAACTCTGAAGCCTCATTGTATTATGCACTGCTCAGTCACATGGTGAAATCCTTCAAAAACTCAGCATCCAACAGATTCACCATCGCAAACAAACAGGAGGAACAAATAGAGTGAGAGGGACAGAGTGTAGCCAATAAATTAACAGGACTTGTGTGACTTTTAGTTGTTAGTCAGGTCTTAGTTTTAGCTCTCTTGTTAGGTACGGCAGGCTGGAAGTTCATATTTTATGTCATAATTTACTTACATGTCAGATGGGAATAAGAAGCCCTAGTCTCAAAGGTTTTATGCTTTGGTATTGATGCTTTTTGTCTGTTCCATGGAAGACGCTATAAAAATGGAGAGACTTATTGACTTAGAAATTTCTTTAACAAAGCTTGTGTAAATAAGTAGTCGGTGAAGAATGAACTGTATCTCCGTTCCTTGTCCTTCAGGTACTTGGTACAACTACGTGAAGGAGAACTGACTTTATATTGCATAGGTCTGGGAAGACACAAGAACGCAGACCCTACAAGTACAGTTAATTTGTTAAGTGGTAATGTGAGTGTCAGCAAAGAGAATGAATGCAGTACCTTTTCAGTCCAGACCAAAGAACACAATTATTTGTAAGTATAGTTGGTAATCAATAATTTGTTAAAGCAGAACTACTGAAAACAAGGTCAAGCAACAGATAATCTCAGTGTTCCAGAACAAAATACAAGAGTGGAAGAATGAGGCCATCAGAATTATATAGATAACCACTCCCATGGCTCTGTGGTGATTTGGCGAGTGTTTTAAGGAGGAGTCAAACGTACCTCATTGTGGAATTGAGAAGATACATTGAAATACTGCCCACAAAGACTTGTTGTCATGTCAGGAGCCAGTGAAGAAATATATCATCCAGCTTGATAGGACAGATGCATGAACAGGTCCTGACTAGCTCATGCAACAAGCACAGTAAGACATAGCACATTGGTCACCTTTCCCCAAGGTGGAGAAGAGGAATTATGAAGTAGCTGCACCACAAAATCAATATATGGCAAAACTTCAGCTCTCTAACTTTAGACACATAAGCAATTAACCCCCTCTGAAAAGGTCAGAGTCAGCAGCACTGGGCTCCTTTGACAAGTAAAGCTGCTGAACATCATTCTGCTTAAATAAGAAATATCAGTGGCTGTATTAGCATGTTATTTACACTTCCTTGTGTTTATATATGACACTCTTAAATTTCAGGTTTCGAATACCCTTTACTGTCCAAAATAACAGGACAGAGGATGTTAGCAAGCTCCAGAATGAATGGGTGTCTCTCATAGAACGGTACTGCCCACCGTGCAAGGGTGCCTCACCATCTCAGGAGGGATCTCGAGGATGCACCTCCTCCGAAGCTGATTATGAGGATTTGGTTGTACCTGTGGGTGAACAGAAAGAGGAGGCTCCCCACTTCGGTGTGAGTTCTGCAACAGCCAGTCTGAACAAGTCTTCAAGCCCCCAGACAAAGCTGGCAGAGGTGCATACAGCCCCGGCATCACCACCTCTTCCACTTCCCATGAGTAAGGCAGAGGTTCCACCCGCCCCACCTGCACCCCTGAAGCCCTGTGGCCTCTCTCACTCCACAAAGAGAACCAAAGCCTTTCACTGGGATGTTGTTCCTTGCGATAAGGTGAGGATTAAACTGACGGTAACAATTAAGGAAAAAAAAAAGTACCCTGTATTAAATGCGTATATCTCATAAAAATACAGCTGTGCCACAAAACAACCTGGGTGCCCTTCTGTATGTTTGGATAGAACAAAGTGACTCTGCTGTTTTGGCTTTTTGTTCACCCTGTCACTCCTATATTTTTAGATTCAAAAATCTCTCTGGGGATTATGTGACCCATGCAAGAAAAAAATTGACGTATCCAGACTCTGTGATCAGTTCCAGATTCAGGACATGGCAGCGTTTTCAGGCAATGAACCTTCAGTGAATCAGCACATCATGTTAGATCAAAAAGTTGCACATAACTTCAGTAAGTGTGTTAATAAGAATTGTGTACTCCTATCTGGAAGCCTGAGGTGCCTGCAATTTCTATTTATACTTTCTGCCATTCAATAGGCAATGAGACAAGCTCGCGTCTAAATCATCTTTTAAATCACTGCCCCTCTACTCATTTATAAAAATTGACCTCATGGTTTAATAGCTCTTAATGTTGTCCTTAATGATATACAGTAGAAGCACCAAGCTTCTCCTCCTCTTGTACAGAACATGTGGATATGCCATCAAGCTGTGATGCTGTTATCTTAGGACAAACTTAAAATCACATATTATGCCTGTGAAATCGATGTTAAGACTCTGGCTTCAAAGACTTTTCAAATTTTGTGGGCTGACCAGGTGAAAGAAGTCAACAGAAACAGCTTGGCAGCTAGAACTTTGAGTACTGTCCTCAGTCTCTCTCCTACATGGAGTTCAAGAATATTCAGGTAGGTGTAGATGGGTTGGTGTAAGAAACCTTTGAGACAGTTACAAGCCAGGTGACAGGAATTCTCTTGGCCTTTCGCTGTTGAGAGCTTAGACTGTGAATGTCTATCTTGAATGATCATGAATATCCTCGACTCTCGTATCCCAGGTGTGATTCTGCCAAAGGCCTGACCTAGAACAGTCTTTCACAGCTAAAGCAGCAGTTCAACGCATGGTTCTGGTCTTACTAATAAAATGATGTAAAAGTCTTTCAATTACTTTGGTGAGAAGTGGTAGATATTAAAGGATCAAGAGTAATTGTTCTTCAAAGACTACTCTGAATTCTATTACAGAAATGGTTTTCCAAAAAAAGTTCTGTAACCTAGCGCTCTTTTAAGAAATGTTACATGTGTAAAGAATTTGGGGCAGTTAAGTTTGAAGTTTTAATGATTTCATCTTTATGAATATTGATAAGAAAGAATATACTTTGGAGATTGTATAAAGTTTTAATTTGGAACTGTAAATGGAGATAACTTGTTGGAATTATTGCATCCATTGACTCGCAATTTGAAGAGTTAAAAGTGAGTGATATGGAAGTGCTGTTGTAGATAAAAAGAATCCTGTAATAGCACTTTTATCTACTAAATTATTGCAGTTTCTTTGAGGAAATTTATTTCTTTTGGTTTGCAAATAGCACTAGTTTTCCTTTTGATCCTATTCCTTTTACAGCTTTTTTTTCATAGAGACATTCTACATCTGTTTCTTAATCTTATGCTTAAAGTCCCATCAGTGAGATTTTTGGCGTGTACTTGTTATAATGGACATTACTCAGATCAAAAGTTAATTTGATCCTGAGAATTCTGATTAATCTCGCTGCAAGTACTGCAAACCAGAGTTCTTAAATTAATGAATAAAAAGATGAAGCTACAAAATGCCAGTAGGTTAAAATTTCTCAAGAATTTGAGTGGGTTTCTGAACACAAGGAAAAATGGGAGCTCTGAAAGGAGATGTACACACTAAATTCAAGCTCAATATTTGAGAAAATGAAAATAAAAGCTAGGTTATCTAGTGTCTTTTTGTAGACAAAATCAATTTCTGCCATACAGAGAACAGGTATCAGAAGGAGAAAGACAAGAAAAACATTCTCAGATTTACGGTGAAAAAGTTTTGGGAGACACTATAATGCATATCTTAATCCAAGAATGTGGGATCTAGTGGGTGAAAAACTGTTTAAGAGTCAAAATACCACCTTCCATCACCTGATTGGTGCCTGTTTTTCTGTCCGAGACCCAGTTTCCCATATATACAATCCTTATTTTGCCTAGGGAAATACTTCAGTCAAGTCTGATGACTCAAATTTGTTCAGTGGCTAATTTCAACAACAGAAAGCATTCAAGAAAATATTAAATACTTTGTAGACAGGTTGCGAAAATTTTAAAATCAACATTTTACTGAGAGTTATTCACTCTGTTATGGTCTGCAGACATCACCCCACCTGAAGAGATTTATAGTTTAAAAGGCATAGGGAAGAAAAAGTATATGAGGCATAAAAAGCATTAGAAGGAAGAAGAGAAGATTCTGCCAGATTTTAGCACTAATGTTAGATCTCATAACAAAATTAAAAGGGTGGAATGTGTGTCAGAGGAAGTCTAAATGGTACATACTCGGTTGGCCATCAGTCTGATGAGAACCACCAGTAGCTGGTTTAAGCCACTGTAGGTTCCTAGAACCTGAACAACCTGGTTGTTTTTAAGAATTGGAGGGGAAAAAAAAGTCAACTGTACACATCCTTCTGAGTACCTTCTGACAGCAGCATCTTGATAGTTCTGTCTTAAGCATTGACCATGTTCTGACGGACATATACATCTACTTGACTACTACTATGTATATTTAAAGAAACTACAAACACTGAGTTTTTGCTTTAGCATTAGCAGCTACTAAGTTTTTGTTTTTGTTGTGGTGTGGTGGTTTTTTTTTTGGTTTAGGTTTTTTTTGTATGTGTGTGGTTTTTTTTTTTTTTTTTTTAAGTTTTGGTGATTTTTTTTTTTTCTTTCTTCCCTTGGGCATTTTATTCCAAGTAATCTAAGAATCATTTTCCTCCAGACATTTTTCTCAAAAGTTTCCGTGTGAAACCACGTGAGCTGAAAGAAAAACTATACATTATACATGAAGAGAGTGGTGGACTTACAGATGAGCAGATAACAGCACTAAGAAGGTAATCTTTGAGGTTCAATTGTTTGTTTATAATACATGTTACCTTTTGGAGAAGGCATAATCTCCCATAAATAATGCGAAGTTCAGGAAAGATGCTACAGAGACATTGGATCTATCCTGACTGAATAGAATACTAGAGTTACACACAGAAATCTGTCCTTTTCCCCATGCTGGATATTATAGTAAAGTGGATTGCAAGAAATGGCACCAAATTGTCATGATTTTGTGAAGTAGTTAGAAGGAGCAGAGTTAGTTAAGAGTAAGTTGTGGCAGTGAGCCAGTGTGACTTGATGATAAAACTTTACAATATCTCTTACTACAGCATTACCGTCTACTGTGGGACCAGAAATGAAAGACTTAAAATGGGTTTGGCGAGGAGGAAGGCAGATAAGTGTTAAGGGGTTGATAGGATATTAAGAATATCAGCGTTTCTGAGTGGCAGAGATTTGTGGATTTAAAGCAGAATGCAAATTTCTGTACCTTAAAAAAAAAAAAATTAGTTACTATATTGAGAAAAATAGTTTGGGGATTGGACTAGATGATCTTTCGAGGTCCCTTCCAATCCCTAACATTCTGTGATTCTGTGAAAAAGAGATTTCCAGGAGTGTAAGCAAACTATTGGCATGTGAAATTTGTGGGAACTGGACTGTATCTCTGAATTGATTAAGATATTAAAAAAGAGGAAAGAAGTGGGATCATAGAGTAGTATCCATTATACATTCCAGTTCCCATATGATATTTGGGCCATTTTATTAAACACATTCACGTGAATACTTGGTGTTTCTTGATTCAAAATGAGAAAATATTCGTGTGTTTTGTCAAAGTGAGCTTGGAAAAAGATGATGCTGGCAAAGAAAGTGAGCAAGTAAACAACTGACGTTTCTACTTTTTGTGGTACGAGTTTAATTTTGGCCTCAAAATCCTGATCCTAATCAGTACATCAACAGTAATTTTAAAGTCTGCAGAATCATGTCTGTACTTAGAAAGTGATGTGAACGAGAAGAACAGACAAGTAGTACACGGAATCAGTGTCATTCTGTGAGATGGCTCGTACAGAGCTTGCCTAGAAGTATGAAGGGACATGGACAAGACACTGAATATTTAAATGTTTTGTATGTACCGATGTTCTGGGGGGTAGTTTCCATGTTGCCCCAGCGCTTTACCAGTTGTACTCCACACTGGTGCACAGCAGATTATGAGCTGGTGGAGGGTGTGCAGCCCCGCCGGAGGCCATGGAGCTCTGTTGCCTTTCAAAAGCTGACCTTAAAGGCTTTGTTCAGAAAAATATCTTCCTGCGGTTCCTAATTGCAGTGATGTAATTGGTCAGGAGATAGTTGCAGTGAAGTGTCTTGGGCGTCGAGGGTGCTCCCCAGTTACACGCATGGCTGTCTCTGAGGAAACTGCTGGTTGGAACTGGTAGAAGTGAGGAAATGCCTCTGGTCCTGCAGCACCGCAGAGCACTTGGGGTCTGGCCAGTCCCGTTTACGAGGGCTGCCGCTGCTCACATCGTGCTTTGAGGGAAAACACTGAGCGCACTCTGTTGTTCAAGCCCAAATACAGCTCCACATATTCAGTCCAGGATCTCCACGCTGTTGAAATTGGTGTAACACACCTGACATCACTGATTTATAGCATCCGGGCTCTTTGCCATCAGATAATAATAATAACGATGATGATGGTAATGAAGCTTGAGAGATTTTTTTTTTCCCTTTAAAGTTTCAGAGTCTTCCTTTGATAGAAATAATGCTGAAGAAATTTTTCTAGCAATGGAACGTGTAAGAGATATTGGATGCTGTATTGCCATGTAGGATCAAGGATTCTGCCCTTGGTATTCTTATTTATTGCCAAAATCTAGGAATGCACGTACAAATCTTGTAGTGAAAGGAAGCTATTTTTTCCACCCCAACAGTTTAAAAGGTGTTGCTGAAACAGATGAGATGCATTTCAGAATTGAGGGTTGGATTTCCAAGGCTCCCTTTCAGGGTTCTCATTGAAGGAGCAGATGCTTATATTGCAACATCAGCACTCACAAGTTTCTCTTGCACAATGCACTGTAGTGGACTTGGCACGATACATGTAGCAGGACACAATAGCATTTTTTAAGACCTTTCCACTTGATTTAGGTGCCACGGTGGAAAATTTTGCTGTTGAAAACGGGTCACCAGTGAATTGAGAACCTGTGGTTATAAGAGTAGAAACAAGATAGTCAGGGGCTGGAAAATTCTTCTCTGTGCAAATTATATTTGTCATACTGTCTCAGCCTGAGCAGGTGGTCTAAATTATACTATCGTAGAATGAAAAAAATTTAAAGCCAAAACGAAGATTACGTTTTCAAGACTGTGACCCGTGAGCAAAATGTTCTGCTCACGTATCCAGTGAAGGTTAGTGGAGGTGGTGGCATATTATTAGAAACTTCAGGACTTATTTTGATATCAAAACCTTTTCATTTAATAGTTCTTTGAATGATTCTTTATCCTGATGTATTAAAGTCAATAGCAAAACACTCTTTGTCTCTATAAACTTAATGTTTCAGAACAGTGTGAGATTTTTCATTGCACAAATTCCTTTAGAACTGCATTCATGTAAAAAGATATTTATGGAATGCATGCACATATTCTTGTGCTTCCTTTTCCATGGCTTCCATTGTTCAGTGATTTAAGCTTTAAATCTCCCAGATAATCTGATAGTTTTGTTTCATATACATAATACATTAAAACAATCTAATGGAAGAGCAGACTTCTGATTAAATGAAGATACTTGCTGTCAGCTTTGACAAAAACATTCTTTGCATTTGCTTAAAAAGTTAAACCATTTTAAACGATAAATAAAAAAGCTTTCATTTGCCAACAGATAACTGTTCTTTTTAAATGAAAATGCTTTTTTTTTCTTGATGATGGAGGGTGATGAATGGAATATTTTGTAATCTACTTTAATATAGATTTAATAATCCAAACCCCAACAATTATTCAATTGAAGTGTCATATTAAATTATTGACAACAGCAAGAAAAAAATCTTACTGTTTGTCCTCTATTTAACATGCTAAAATATTTGCTTTATTTTTTCCATCTTTGAATAAATTTCCTTACTTTTAATGAAAACGTATATCTATTCCCATGAATGTTTAATCACACTTGCTACAAATTTAGTAGGTTGTTTGCAGAGAAAGAAGAGAAGCGAGTAGACCTGAATACTTATTTGAGATTCTTAACACTCCTTCTCATATGTTAGCTATTACATCGATTTCATTTTTCTTCTTTAAGATATGCTATGAATTCCCATAGGGTATCAGTCAGACAGGCAGGAAGATCCCCAAAGGAGGGGAACTGCGGTGGTGCGAGTTTATTTTTCCAAGTGTGAAGGCATGTTTAAAGACATCAAGTTTCTAAAAGCCTGCATCTCTGGAGTACTGTGGGAGAATATTCTGTTACGTTATGCAGAAGGATGAAAGTTGCGGGTCTGTGTTATGTGCTGTCGCAACAAAACCGAGAAATGGATCTTGGATGTGATGCAGCACTTAGAGAGACAGAAACGCCATTGCACGCTTTTGTTTCCTTGGCAATTAAAAAAGTTTTAGAGGTAGGAGCTGGTCAGACCATGGAGCCCACTGGTAAATCACACCATAGCATGAGTGTGCTCTACTTCCGTGCTAATTTTTCAAAGGAGACAAGCTGAGCTGGCATGGCCTTAACTGCTCAAAAAGTGTATATAGTTTCTAGGTGCTTTTGAAAAGTTCATCCTTTGTATCCCCAGGTAGTTTTTGTACTCCATCATGTAGTTGGCTCAAATGCCTATTAAGTTCCAATGGTTAAAGAATATGCAATACATAAACCACACTAAACAGTAAGAAATTCTGATGCATAGAATGGAGTGATTGTTTTATGTTACAACAATATAGAATGAAGAGGAAAAGGACATCTAATTTTGATTTGCTGCTTTACAGATACATGCCAACACCAAAAGACACAGAAAGGTACCTGTCATTCAAGGGGTCTCCTTCAGATCTGCATGTGGTTGATCAGTTCATGTTGGAGGTAAGAGGGCACAGTATTAAAAGACACCACATGCTATTTCTAGCACACTCTCTTCTAGATAAAACCACTACAAGAAGCTGTTGTTTGAAACTTAAGTTTACAATCTCAGACAGAATAACTAGAAGAGGACTGATCTGATAAAGGGTTGAGAAGGGTAGATGTTATGATGAGAACTGTTTGGATCCCTTTGCTTCGCCGAGTCGCACGCCCTCTCCTTCCTCCAAAGTAGGAGCTGATTTATTCTGAGTTAGATTTCCACAATCTTTAAGCATAAAATTATACAGATTTAGCTATTCCTGTTCACAAGAAATGAGTGTTGCTGATTTTAATAGTGTCCGTCTGTACTAGCATAGAGGGTTTTCCTGAATTTGCCTATACAAATGCTGCACATTCAGGTATGCAATTTTTATATTTGTCATAGTACATCTACACACTTGAGGTCTAGAATAAAATTAATAAATGAGCACAGAAATTAGGAAAACAATAGCGTAGCCGAATTACTCAATAAGTTATGAAAGATCTATGTGCATGTTTTGGTATAAACATGAGTTTTGATTCCTTTTCTGTTCTATTCTACTCAGATGTGTAAAATCCCCCACTTAGGCCAGAGGTTGGATCTCCTGCTTACCATACGCGAGCTCCCTGTCAGCATGAGAGATTTGGAGCCTGTAAGTGATGTGACTCCTTCATAGTGTGTTTGTAATAAAAATCTACCAGTTAGACAGTAGAGGGCCAAGTGGTCTCATTGCATGTCAAAGTGCTGTAGTTGGGGAGGTGTGGTTTGTTTTTTTTTTCTTTCCTCCCTATGGCAAAATATCTCACAGTACGTAATGTCAGAAATTCATAGTTTAATAATCCAGGCAGTCTAGTGTATAAGAAAACATTTCATGGCGCTGTTCAAAAGTAATAACCAAAAGGTTAAACAATTAAAAAAATCTCTCTACATTGTGACTTTGATAGCTAAGTGATAAGACAGAAGTGAATTTCACAATTGAAATTCAATTCCTCTTGTGGGGAAGTTCTTGCCCTACAAGCTGAAAGACTCGACCTAAACTCATAGGTACTTAAAGCAAGTTTATTTGACCAGCATCTCATAGACATGTACTATTTTCAGAAGAAGGATGTTCACCCTAAGGATTACAGCATCGAAAATGTTGCAAACCAGAGTTCGAATACCTCTCTGTCTTTTTCAGGATGACCTAGGGGTGTGGGTGGGTGCAGGTAAACAGTGTTCCAGTCTCATGGACTGGATCTTCCTGATCCAAACCACTGACATACCTGCCAGGGTTTGTATATGCTTTGATTCAAAACGAAGTATTTCAACACAATCTGTTTCTGTGAAAATATTTCGAAGGTTTTGCTCTCATTCTGCATGGGAATGAAAACAAAATTTGAAAGTTCTACAAGACTGAGATGTTATCCTTTGTCTGGCTGTGATTAAAACCATAGTAACAGTGAACAAAACTCAGAAGAGGAACAGATGGAAAGCACTGGGGACATGCACAGATTTCAGACCCTACCTGATACAATGCTTCACATTTGCTGTCCCCCACTGAAACCAAATATTTGAATATTTGGAAGCTATTATATATAATACTGCTTGCTTTGAAGGATATTTAATCTTCATTGAAGAGCTGATTAGTTGTCTGAGTATTTTCTTACTTGTGCATGATAACACGTTTGTAAACTGTAGATTATACACCTAAAATTCTATAGGACAATCTGAATATTGGCTTTCAGCACCCTCTGACCCTATGAAGTGGTGCTGATGTTTTAACATTTCAGCTCTCACACATGCTTCATCCTTTCCCTGTTTTTAAATTTGTGTGGTGGTGACTGACAAAGAGAGGTGTGGTGCTAAAATAAAGATATATTTCTTAATTTAAACCAAAACTACCTCTTGTGTCTATAGCCCTGGAAGGGAGGCGACTTCCCTGGGAAAACAGAAATTGATACTGAGTTTGATTACAGGAAATTATTCTTCTTCCTTGTGGGGAAACTGTGCTAAGAATTTTGATAGCAGTCGTCAGCTAGTTTAGACAGAAGGGAGGGAGGTGAAGGATGGAGAACCTTACCCTGTGCTTCGGGCTATCTGCTTCCCCTGATGCCTGACATTTGGTGCAATCTGGTGCATTCAAACAGCAAAATACTTTTTCTTCATAAGCATTTTTAAGAGATGAGGTAGAAGTTGTTTTGGCAGCCAGAAAGGATGTGACCTCCATCGGGGCAGGGTAAGTGTGCCAGCTCCAGCTTTATCTTGGCAGGAGGCTTTGAGCTGGTCCTTCCTGAGACCCCCTGGCCTGTTCCCCCCAGGGAAGGTGAACAGGAGAGTGTCCATCAGTGGAAGTGTCACTTGCTTCAGGTGGGGACAATGAGACTTTTGGCAAACAGAAGGCATAGGCACCATTGATTCACTCACATTTTCAATTTGAGCTGAAGGAAGATTTGTGTGTTTCAGCTAATAAACCAGAAAATTCAAGCGAGTAAGCAGCTGCAATCCAGCCAGAAATTTGTTGCTGTCTTGGAGTACATTTTAGCCATTGGGAACTATTTAAATGAAAAGGCTGGAAAAGAAAAAGCTAAAGGATTTCGATTGTCATCTTTGACCAAAGTGAGTAAATATTTTTCTTGTCATTAAAATCATCATGCTATAAGGTATGTTAGTGATTAATATTAACTCAGTTTTGCCCTGAACGTGGGGAAAGGCAGTCATTTTTAATGAGTAGCTAACATTTTAACATCTGCTCTTGGTTACACTAGAAACAAAATCCTGTTTAACAATCTATTCTTTAATGTGTGTTATTACAAGATGCATTTCCCCATTTTAGACAGCAGCACTGGAGAGATGGGAGCGCTGTGGTGTTGAACACACTGTGTTTCTAATGAGACAGAACATCAGAATGCTGGCTGCCCTGATGTTGAGATCCCCTGGCTAGAAGAGGTGTCTGAGATGCAGGCCCTTCGTTAGATGCAAATTTAGATAAATTTTATTCTGCGGTTTTGTGCAGAGCAGTGTTGTATGGATCCTCTTAATTTCACTGTATCTACAGCATTTCTTCTGTGGTAGTTGCGCTTTTGTGGCACTGGAGTAATGTCTTAGCACTTCATTTTCACTTCAATGCAAAGGTCTTGCAACAAGTGGTACGATGCCATTTTAATGTAGAGTTTCAAAAGTGGAATGTAAATAAATTCATAAATTCAAAGAGAGTTAGATTTGCCCGCAATGGTTTTACACGCACCCGTCTCCCAAATAATTGTTCTTCTGGATGACTGAATAGGGGGGGAGGGTGGCAGTCCCAATCTTTACTCTTCCCGATAGAGTCCTGCTCTACAAGAAACATTGTCCAGCTCTTAATTCTTTGTCTCATCACTGACCTACCACTCACATAACATAAGGCTGAGTTTTCCATTAGTTTTAAGGAAACTGCTTTCCCCTCTTTATCATAACCTGCCATCAGAAAATGCTGCTACTGTTTTTTTTCCCTCCCCTTCCACACAACAGTGGCTGAGCATCATCCTAAAAAGCAAGAAATAGATATAAATTTCCTAATCTGCCTTGTACTTCTAACACTATTTTAAGATTATGCCTGATCTGTAAATAGAAGAGAGAAGAATTTTTACTTTGTTTTTGTAAAGTATCTTTCCCATCTGGAGACTTTAATATGTGAGTGATTTATAACTCTAGTGACAATTCTGAGACAAAACTTACATTTTTTTTTTAATATATATATAGTGGTTGTAATACTACATCTATCATAATGAAAAATGCCTACAAAATAATTTTCTGCCACAGAGCGCCTTCCCAGATTCCATTAAGGAGCTTCACTATCTTCATGAACACAGCACACTGCTTTTAAGTGGAAAGGAATAATAACTGTGTTTGCAGATCCAAAATCAGCTCAATCAATTAGGATACTTTAAGTTAAAAAAGACCCCTGTGAATTAGAAGACACAAAAGAAAAAGGATGGCCAACAAATAGGAAAGTGTAAAGCTGATCTTAATCAAGGATGGCTGTGAAATGGCAGATTGAAAAGGAGAAGTTTAATTTCATTGTGTTTTCTATTCTTGTCAAATTTACCTGGGAGCTATCAACATCCCTGCTGTTTCTTTTATTTTCTTTCTTTCTATTTTTTTTTTTTAAATTAAAATAGCTCAGTCTGTCAATTATTGCTCTTTTCTATTTGCAGTTGCCTTTGCTACGGGGTAAGGAGAGGACGTTCACCTTGCTTCACGCCCTTGTGGAGCAGATCTTCTTACACGAGCCCGATTTGGCTGAATTTTCTCAGGAGTTGACAGAATTTGAAGCTGTTCCTGATGGTACGATGAGGGAGGGGAAAAAAAGAATAATCAACAAATGAAAAACGAAGTTCTTCAACTTCTGTGGAAACTCCCATCCTCACAATATAAATGATACTTATTAGCATTTTTTCCCCTCTCTCTTCCTTTCCAGCTTCCATGAAGGGCCTCAGTGCTGAAGTTGATGGTATGTAAATGTGGTTTCTAAATTCAGAGAAAGATTTTCATACATTGTGCAGTCAATTGGAACTGGTTTTCATTGCACTTCTCTAGTTTCTAAAGAGAGGTAAAGGTTCAAAATGTTAAGGTAAAGTGTTGCTATGGTGATACTTTAACCTGTCGTGTTACTGTGAAGAATTTAAAAAAAAAATATTAAAAGGTGTCTAGGTGGTTTAGAAATATAAAAACTATAGTGCCTATGGCAAATGGAGTTTATCATAACCTACAAATGTTGAGCGATACAAGTGCTCCAACAGTGTTATGGCTGTATCAGAGTATCCAGGAGCAGGTGTTGCTGCAGGAGAAAACTTCCTACAGTTCAGGCCTGAAGTTCAAGAATTTCTTTGAACCGAACTGGTGTCCTTCTCTAGAAAGGAGTCCAGCACTAGTGAAGTCAACATGGGGGAACAGAATAAAGTTGTTGAAATGTAACATGGACTTTGGGAGACATTTACAACTTACCATTGAACAGTATCATAAGGTGACCAGCAAAATCAATGGATTTTAGATTGAACTCTTAGAGAGCTAATAGAGAAGGTGTATGAGTGGATGAAAATGACTTGTATTGTGTTGAAAGTTTATAAAAAAATCTTTTGAAAATGTGGCATGGATATTGACTGTAACTACAGACGAATATATCCTATTTCAGCCTTTGATGATATACCTGAATGACAGTTGCTCTCAGCTTTCGGTTTGAAAAGCTTTGTGCCTATTCTGCTGGGCTTTGGGAGACAGCCAGGCATGGAACTCGAGGCTACCAAAGTGTGTGTTTGTTCTGTTCCAAGAAATTCCAATCAACTTTTTGAGGAGACATACATAACTAATAACAACAACACTATTTACCTTCAATCACTTAGGTTCTTCAGGAACAATGTTGGTAGTAATTCAAAATCACTAAATATATTAAAGCCAGTTTTGGAAAGTCATGGGTAAAGTGATGCAATAGATGCGGTACCAGAAACCACTGGGAGCTATCAAAGGAGGTGAATTATGGGAACTGGAGGAGATTGACTGGCCTCTTCCCTCCATGGATTACTGATGGGTCCAGTGTAGATCACTTTTACCTTCTGAGTCCCATTCTCCAGGGCAGAGAGGGAAAGAGATGGACCCAACGCCGTGAACTGGCCTTTCTTGCCATGTGGTTCAAGGCACATCCTGGGGTTCATGTGGTGCAAGTATTGCATAGGCACAAGGGGGGAAGATGCTGGACTGCAGCCGGGGTCGGTTCAGGACTGAGCCCCTGGAGCCAAGGCTGTGTCGTCTTCTCCCCCCATTCACAGCATGAGAGGTCCCATGGTAGCAGGCCGATGTATTGCTTGATGCCAACTGACAAGATCTTTTACTGTTACATAGAGTACAATTTTGGTTCTTTTATCTTTAAAAGAACCTTGAACTTTCTACACGAAAAATGTAGGTTTGAAGAATGTTATTTTCACTGCTAATCCCAATGCTCAAAGCTAAGAAAGGTCAAATTTACGGCTACTGCATAACCGTACTGTCAACCTCTTCATTATTCTGCAGTTGCTTGTGAGGTGGTCACATATCACTTTTTTTCCGTAAGAACTATGCCTCTTTTAGGATTTCTGTTTCAAAACACAGTTAACATTCCTAGATGAATGCATTATAGACCCATATTCTCCTAAATTTTCCAATTGTCCTAAATTAGACATTTGCACTCCTTTGGGCACAACTGCATGCTACTGAAGTTTCTAATTTTCTTTCTCTTTTGTTAGTTTTAAGAAAAGAATTGGAAAATGTTATTCAGTGCAGGCGGCTTATTAAACCCAAGACAATCAAGGCAACACCCCAGGAGTCACAGTTCTGCAAGGAACTAAAGGTAACGTTATCACAACTGTATCGTGGGCTGGAGGTAAAAAATGAATAATCTGATCAGTTCGTGGTGAGTCCTGCCCTGACAAGGGGGTCAGGAGCATTTGAGGAGAGTGATTAGGAAATTTTAGTTAAGTTTCTAAGGTCTTGTTTCTGACTCCTTAAGAAATAGCAACTGGGAGTGTTTACTTCAGATGCAAAAAGGCTAGACTATACCAATTGTGAGTGGAAATTAGGACCTTATGTTGCTTCCCTAGTTCTGTCAGTTTTAATAGATTTAGGTAGTGCCATTGGATAATACAGTAAAAATTATCTAACATTGATTGTCCTTTTTTTTTTTTTTTTTTTGTCTTTGACATCTTAATACTTGTAAGGAAATGTGTATGCTTGATGTATGCTTATCTTTTGTGAAATACGAAATTTTTGTGACATGAAAATTTTGACTTGAATTATCTTGTTTTCGCTGCTGTTTAATTTCTGCTTTAATATTATGCTCCTATACCCAATTAAGAAGTTTTATTTCATTACAGGATTTAATTCAGAAATATGAAGGGGATCTATCCCAGCTGTCAAAAAGATGTGATGAAATGAAGAAGCTTTATAGCAACATACTGGTACAAATCATATTAAAATGCAATGAAAATAAATCTGCATTTCTTCAAAGAAAAAAAGAAGGAAGCGCAAGAAGTTCCCATACTTTACAGCTATACTGTCCACAGAAATGGAGAAAAAAAAAAAATCACATCTAACAGTGGTGGCATGTTTTGAATGGCTTTTGTTTTTCTTGAGGTCTTACAGACCACTTTTTAGAAAATATCAAAATGAAAAGTAGGCGTTCAGCAACTTTATAAATTCAAGGAATTCAACCATTGAATGTTTTCAACATGTTACAGAAAACCACGTGTTTTCTGGTTCTTACCAGCAATCATGTCTTTGGCTGGTAGGAGCTTGGGCTGAAGGTTTTTTCTAGTGACAAGTGTATAGTGCAGGATATTGATTTATTTACTGTTATTTGAGTGAGAGGTAGACTGAGACAGAGATGTTAGTAGTAGCACAGGTCTAAAAATGAGCAGAGAAGAAAGGAAGCTCCATGGGCAGAAGATTTCTGATAAAGGAACCATCTGTTCTTGTTTATTCCTATTATATTCACCCACACTTGTACTGGAGAAGCACTTAATTTTCTCAATCATTTTGCCTCTGAACAGAAGTCACCCATCTCTGTCCAATACACCAGAAAATGGTTTTTTGGGTCAGAGGGTCACACCAGAAGGAATTATAAAACCTCCACACTGCAATTTTTAAAAACATTGCATGTGGATTTCTCATTTAGTACAATGTTCTTGGAGTGTGATAGAAATTCAGGAGATCTCTGCTATAGTAACAGTATTCTCCAGCAGAATAGCCGCACTAGGAGGTTTTAAGGAAAAGGACAGATTTGCTGAAATGCAGTGCTAATCTGAAACTGGAATAAGTCTTTGGTACTGCGATTAGGACACAGCTTTAAGCAGTGGCGTGGTGTGTGTGTGTTTGTTTTTTCTTATGAAGGGGAAGTAGATAATTTGATGATAAGCAAATGTTACACAGAAGATGCAGCAGGAAGACCTTTGGGACCTATCTAAACAGACATTGAAGATTGGCATGATGTTTGACCATGGAATTTTAATTAGTCATATTTTACTAAAAGTAATATTGTAAGAATGTACAAGGGTTTCTTTGTGTCTCTTGCAATCTTGCACAAGTGGGGAAAATGGTTCAGTGTAGAGTAATGAGCCCAATTTGTGTGGTAGTAAAAGAGCTAGACAAAGAACTCAGTCCCAAGCCTACAAAAAAGGTTGAAGGACTGGGATAAAGCAAGTAGGAAAAAAAGGTGGAAAAATACTGTAAATGAGAGAATTAACAAGTGAGTTACATGAGTGGAAATGTTGAAAAGTATTCATCAAATTCCAAAAGTGGAGAGGCTTTTGCTGTAAAACCCTTGGGACGTTTTTTGCATGGGGTATGGAAGAATTTGACCCATTTTACCTAAAAGTAATCTTCAGAAGGAGTGAGCGTCTTGTGGCTGGTCCTGTGTGTGGAGCTGTGTCATGCCCAGCGAGTGCTGGACGTGCCCTCCTGCCTATGCACGCACTGTCCTAACCCTTGTATTTGTCTCCAGCTGTGCATGTTCAGCCAGGAGACATTGCACATAGATATCTACAGCATCACGTGAGGCTCTTCGCTTTCCTTTCTTGTATTGGAAACTCTCGTCTGAGACTCTTAGTTGCATCTGAAGAGGATTTCATTCTCTGTGTAGCTGGAAGTTTCTTCAGGTTTTAACCCAGCTACTTTTTGTCCACCCTCCACTCCCTTGTCCCTTATTCTCGAAAGTTAGGCATTTGATATATTTCTCTCATTTAGAATGTATTTTTTTTTCTTCTGAATAATGTTATTACCAGGCAGAACTTTTTGCATATTTATGAAGCAGCAAAAACGTAAAGCAAATATAAAATCGGATGGGTGATCAAAGATGAGGCTATCATCTCAACAGCACCAGGAAGGAATAGTCCAGCTTACCTGGGGGAATATCTGATCTGGAAATGTGTTGTAGGTAGCCATGGAAATCATGTTGCACACAAACCAAAAATCCATAGGCCTATCTTTGTGATTTTATATTCTGCTTATAAAATCAATGATGACCTTGGGATGAGACATTTCTATGGAATGAACAATAAATTGGGGATAAGTGCCTGTGGTATAGCTGTGGGCTATCAACTTCTCACAGATGGTCATTAGCTCCAGGAAATGCCTCTCTCATTACTGTGTAACTGATGGTGCGCCATGGGTGAGTGGCGAGATGTGCCAAAGATCAAGGGCTTGGAGCACCCAGGAGGTGCAATTAGGATCACGACAGGCAAAACTATTAATCAGGTGTCACTGGATAAGGTTAAAGTTTTTGCGACTGGATTATATGTCAGTGGTTTCTTTGACTGTGTTTCTGGTTTCCAGGCACAGGATTCACTTCTGAGAACATGTTAGATGAGGTTCAGGTGAACGTGTACAGATAACAACAGATACCTGCCCAAACCTTCCTGTATTTTTCAGTTGCAGTCTGAAATACAACTCCATTGCTGTTCAGCCTTGGGAGGGCTGTATCCCCCAATTACAAAGCTGCTCTCAATTACAGCCAAGATAAGAACTTGTAGCAACACACGAAGGCTTTTTGAACTTTTTGATGAAGCCTTCAGAGCATGTTCTCTGGGTTTGTTCTGCTCAATTAGAAAGCTGTTACATGCAGAGTTATGTTCTTTAACTCATTGGTCCCATTAAGGAAGAATCTTTGAAAATGATGACAAACCTCTTGAATTAAACCTTAGAAACAGATTTAATAGAAAAAATCCTTTCCTAGAGTGGGAGAACTTATGTAGAAATGGTTTTATTTAATGCAGGAATCCATCTCCTAGTACTGAGCTTTGCAGTTTGCCTGCCTTTCACCTCTCGGGTTATAGCAGAGCAGACATGATGCCAATATTGCTCACATTGTTTTCAAAAACTTTCCATCTGTTCACCTTTTTCAGGTGAAGGAAAGAAGGTAACAGGGGAAGGTGGCTCTTTGAGAAATTACTTTTTCTCCCGAAAATGTTGTCTTCCCTATGGATATTTTTTGTTTGTTTGCAAAGCAAAATGGCAGAAAAGTATAACTTTTTGGCTTGAACATGCTGCTACTGTGCCCACCGTGGAATATAAACCATTTCCCTAATGTCTGCATTTTCTTTTATGAATGGGTTTATCTAAGAAACTGCAGAGCCAGGGAGCTTCATGATTTACTGATTTTTTTCTCCTGTTCAGCTGGAGATCTGTAGTCCAGACAGACAGACGGGGTTACCCAGAAACCCAGGTTACTGAATTCAGTGACAACCCCTGGGGCCACGTTTGCTTGGGATGTTTTGGATCTCAGCTTGCTGGAGATTTCAGCCAGCTCCAAGTTTAATAATAATCATAACAATATTTAATTTTTTGCTTGCTCTTTTGATTTCATTAAGATCCTAGACATGGTTTAGACTCCTTGGATATACTAATGCTAAATATTCTTCTCTTTCAAATTTACAGGTAAAATTTGGGGAGCCACAAGACCTAGACTCTCAGGAACTATTTGGATGGATATCTTCATTCATTAGTGAGTTTAGGAAGGCCTGTGGTGAAGTCATGACATAAGGACAACACAAAACTTATAGAGGTGAGGGAATGAGAAGTCCAGGAAACAATGTTCAAGTCAATTTGTTTGAAAGTTTCTCTATTAATAAGTAGCACATAGGCAGTATAAAGTCTGTACAGCAATATGCCTTGATTTTAAGAGATACTCAATTTATAATGTGTAATTTGTAAGTAGTATTTGACTTGAAGGATCACAGATCTCTTATAAGCCTCTAATTTTTTCTGATGTACGTGCTTCTGTAGCTTGAGATGCCTGCGTGTTTAGAGAGGATACCCTTTTGACATTTTATAATTTCTCTTTTTAATATTTTCCTTTGATACCCAGTCTTCTGAGTTTTAGCTATTACTTTCAATAAATAAGTTTCAGTATGGTGATCTAGTTTTTAATTATTTTTGCTGTAGTTTTCTAAATAACATTTTACAAGTCTTATTAATATAGTGAAAGGGGAAGCTGTTACCCGCAGAGAAGAATACCTAGCAAAAATTCTTGTTTGTCTTTCTGCTATTAAAGTGTTGCAGCCTTAGTATGTAACGGAGAAAGTGTTTGGATGGGTGTTTTTTATGGCTAATATAATGTATTCAGGTAAAATACTACAGAAGTCAATCAATATGTGAGATTTGCATTGGCCAGAGAAGAAAAATAAAAATGTGTCATGACGTGCCTAAGTGATGGATACTGCAGGCAATTATCCATGGTTTTCAATAGAGAAAATACTTCTGTTGCATTTGTTGGTTTTTATGTATTTTTAATTAGAATAATTATCTGGAGCTCAAATATATGAGAAGAAAAGGAGGCCTATAAATGCAAAGAAAAAATGGATGTGTTTAACATTGAAAGCAGAAAATAGCTCTAGAAGGTCATTGATAAAATTTGGCATTTTCTCTACCAGTTTTGCAAACGGTGTTATTTTAGAAAAAGTGGTTTACTTGCCTTATTTTTGGTCTGACTGCCCAGGTCTCACAGCGTTTGAGGTTTTGGTAGAAGTGCTGTACTTTCTCCCTGACGTCAGTGCTGAAAGGAGTTAGGGCTAACCATCCAAAAGGCTTAAGCACTTACATCTAAAAATTACATTATCACAACCCTGTCTCAGCTGGCATATAAAATTCCCCTATATCTAGCGTTTAATTTGCTGTTCTAGATGTGACCACTGCTGAATATCTAGGTATTTAGAGAAAGGTCCAGCAAAGAGCCCGGGCACTCACCTGCTATGTCCGGCAATACCTGGATTTTTAGTGCTGGTCATGTCAGACAGTAAAGAGCGATCACCAGGAATACAGAGACAGTTGGACACTGTCTGCAAAGCAGAAATAAAAGAGGCGCAAGACGTTTTTCTTGTCTTGGCCTCAGTACTTTAAAGGGCATCGCAGGCTGCGGTTCCTGGGAGCTTACAGCTTCTGATGTGCTGTGACTGGTAGCACAGCCCTGTGTGAAAAGGCAGAAGAGCATTCCTGCAGCTAATGTGCTCATCACAAAGTGAAGCAAGGGCTTCATTTCACGTTTCATGTTGATCTCGATAAATCTGCTGCCCTCCATGGATGCTCCTCTGCTCATGAGGGCAGGTGCCCACCCCTTCTGTTTCAAAAGAGTGCGCGGGGATCATAAATGTTCTGTTAAAATTATAGTTGCCACCTCTGTTTTGAGGAGTCACTGAGGGTGTGGAATCTTGCCCTGAAGGATTCAAATCCTCATAACCCTTCTCTTAAAGGAGTGCTTTGGCCAAAAGCTGTGCTGGGCAAGCAGCATCTCATTCCCAGCCAGTGAGCGACAGCTCCAGGGAAACGTCTTCAACAGGAGGCATCAGGTATTAAGCAAGTGCACTGATGAGCAAAGAAGCAACTGCTCTTCCAGCTTTGTGAGCAGCAAACCTGGCACCAGCTGTGAATGCCAATGGGCCTCACTGCTTAACTTCTCTGCCTTAAATCCATCCCTTATCTTGGAGGATGTCTAAGAAAGACCTTCAAGGAAGAGGTTCAACCGACCATGTATTTAGAATGCTTAATATAATCTATGCACCTTCCTATCACATAATAGATAGAAACTGTCTCACGTGAGGCAGAGGATGCCAGAACTAGAGCTCTGCATTGCAGCAGCCGAGTGCCCGGTGGGTGCCCTCAGCCCCGTACCGCCCGCGTCGCTGCCCCCCATGGGCTCATGCACGTCTGCACTAACACAGTGCATCCTTTTGGCTTCTCAACAGGCTTGTCAGGACTCTGCTTCCAGTTGAGTACGTGCAGCCATGTTTCTCAGAGGCAAAAGGAATACCATTAAAAAAAAAAAAAAAAACAAAGAGCAAAATTGATATCCCTAATACTTATTTTACAGAAAATTGTTTACAGAAGCAAATAAAGGGATTTAATTTTAATGAAAACGTATTGACTATGTTTGCCTCAAGTCAGCATCAGAGCAGTGCCATCTTGTTGACACTGAAGTCAGTGGCATTCATCTAGGTAACAGGAGCTATAGCTTAGATCCCTCATTTCTGATTGAAAGAGGAAAATTAAATTCCTTTTAAATTTCTTGCGTCTCTGTACAGTACCTTATACGGTGCACATACCTGCACTGTAAACACTTGCACTTTTTGATAGGTGTTTTTACTGCTCCAAAATCTGAACCATCTTCATTTATATGTGAATCATGTAACATAATCCTGAATACAAGTGCCATTTCCATGGTATCAAGATCCTTGCATCCCTGAACAGCATGCGTGATGGTCATGATAAGTTTCATGTTTTTCTACTGTTACCTTAGCTCAGGAGTCCTGGGAAGTCTCTTTTAACTAAATAGTTTTTTCTCTTTTTTTTTTTTCATGACTCACTTTTTCTCTTAGTCTTTTTTCTCTATTATTATATCTAACAGCTTGTACTTGTTTTATAGCTCAGCTGGCATGGCCTCTTCCAATTAAAAGTATATTCTACACAGTAGTCGATATATGTGTCTTTGCGTGAATATCCTGGAGCATTAATTTTAAAAATTAATGTCTAAATACCTTCTTGGCAAGAAGTTCTAGCCCCTTCAGAAGGCACGAAGCTTTCCTATGGAGTGGAAGCTTACTGAGGAGACATGTTTCAATTTTCTTAAGCTATTTTTTCAGTGCCTGTGAGTCTCGGTGACCTCCTGATTTATATGTAAAAATAAATGAATAGATATTGTTCCCTACCTCATGCTTTTTTCCCAAGAGTTATTTTGCATAAGACTGGGTTTTTCAGGTCTCTTAGTCAACTGTAGTACTAAGTTTTAGTGGTGTAAGGAATAATAGTTGCTACACCTCAACATTTATTTGGTATTATATAGACAAGATCTAAGTCTACACGTGGATAACGTCTGTGGAATCCTTCCCTAGCAGCTGAGAGTTTTATCCGGCAAACCTGTAGTTGTAGAAGTCAAAGAATCAGGTGAGCCTTCTGTTTGTGGAAACTAATACAATTGGGATGACTCCAACAATTAGCAACCCGTAAGAACTGTAGTATTTATACATCTGGATTTTTTCCCTACATAAACCATTTGGCATATTGTGAAATATGAAAGCTTAGTGATTACATCATATGAGCAGTTCAGCTCATTAAATTTGTCTTAATATTCAGTTGTGTGGAGTAAAGCTGTGGGTCAAATGCTGTGCTGATTTTTCCTTCGTGGCAGCTCAGCTGTGTAAGAACTGCTTGCTCCAGAAGGAAACAGGGATCTCTTTTGATAGCTCCTTTCCTTAAAATGCACACTACTGGTAGTATGTGCAGCACTTCAGCAAGAACGGGAGAGAGAATTTCTGGATCCCGTAGTAAACGTTAGTTGTCTCCAGCAAAAATGTGACCGAGAGAAGCCCCACGCTCCGCAGAGAAATCTCTGACTTCATCCTCTACCCAGTGTCTCTGTGTATTCAAATCTGCCCTGAGAAATGCTGTAGGAAATGGAGCTCATGTAGGCACAGGTCACAGAACCGACCTGAGCTCCCAGAGGGACCAGTCTTACATGCACACCAGCACTCTCAAGGGTTTTCCAATAATTCAGTTTGAAATGCAAGTATCTTTCCCCAGAGGCAGAAACTTCCCAGGGTTTCCTCAAACCAGAAATGTGAAGAGCGGAGGTTATCCAGCACTAGACTCAGCGGAAAAAAATTAACTTCTGTAAACCAACAATTATATCCCAGGACAGTGGCTGAACTTTGCTTTCCAATTTTCATTTCTTTTTCTTTCCTATTTGAACTGCCAGAAGATGAGACAACAGGCATAGTGCCCCTGCTAATTTGTGTAAATGAACAGTAAAGCAAAAATAAAAATTGTGGTCACTTGGAAGGTATTCTGTGCATAAAAGCTTTGAAGACTCTTATGTATGCTGGTCTTCCAGACTGAATTAGTGCTTTTTAAATACAAACACCAATTGTAGGAGAAGAAAAAGATTGTGTTGGACAAAGCGAAAAGAAACATGGGGTCTCTAAAAAGGAACCTGTTGGGTACTCGCTGTACAATAACTAAAGCCTGAAAATATTCTTAGAAAATACTCAATCCTGTGCTTAAGAAGTTGCTGCTAATGATGACTCAGAAGAATCACAAACAAATTTCAAGCTGCTTGACTTAAAGGAGAATATATTAAAAAATTCAAACTGAGGGGCTGCTTTGACACAGGGCTGAGGTGCTCTGACTCAAAAGCTCTTGGTGAGATCCTTCTCTGCATCGCTCACAGAAGTTTTGCTGTAGATATTCATAGAACCAATATCTAATTTCCTGATTTTAAAGACATTTTCAGATAGCCAAAAATGCTCAACTCTTAAATTTTCTCAGCAAACTAAATGCAAGTATTCATTTCTTTTACTGTTGCTTCTCGCTACCCAAGTAGAATGTACCAGAAGTTGAACTGTCTACTCCCAGAGCAACAAAGGGAGAGCCTCTTAATGAAAACTCTAACTCAGACTTTTGCAGGTATGAATACTTCATGCAAATAAGATTCGATTTAGCATTAACTTGAGTATTTTACATCACAGCGTATTACTGTAGCTGATGTGACGTGTCTAAGAAGCAGACTGTGCTTTCTTGGCTACACTTTGAAATGATTGCAGCGGTTGATAAATGTGCTTAAGCCTTACACTTGCCGCCTGTTTACCGAGGGATGGATTTTGCCTATTGAGAATATTTTAGTAAAGGACAGTCAGCAGCAATTAAACAACAGAAAACTACAAAGGTAAATATTGTTTTAAGCTCATTTTGCAAATTAGACATTTGAAACAAAAGGTTTCAGAGGCAGATTTTAAGTCTCGGGATGCAATTTAAAAATGCTGCAATGTCTTGAAACATAAATAACTGGCACTCTTTTGATTGCACAAGGATAAAAAACCTAGTGATGTATGCTATGGTGATGTCATTTTCTCATGAGTACTGAACTAAAAAAAGAAAATAACCCCGATGGTTTTTGGCCATAAAGTTTGAGTACCAATGAGCATATTTATACTAAAATCCTTCTTGTAGGTCCTAGAAATTTTCCTGAACAAGCTCTATAGGACTTGGCCTGAAATCATGTAATTATAAATAGAAATTTGCTCGACTCAGTTTCAAAGCAGGAGCTTTTCTCAGCCAGTAAATAATTCCTAGACAATACCCCAAGTTGCTGTCATTAATGCCTAAATTGAAGTTTGTTATTCATAATCCTGCCACTTAAAACAATCTGATGTCTCACTTTGTCGTCAGGAATTAAGCCGATAAGGAAAATTAAAACCAGCTGAAAATCCTTTTGATTACGGGTTTACTGAACTCGCCCTGCAGAAGGACAGCCCGGCTGGGGTGACTCTGCTCCCCACGCTCAGGTCCAGCTCCGGCCGCGCGGAGCCGAGCAGGCGGACGCTCCTCTGGCTCTCGCAACTTCTCACATAGAGGCACCGATTGATTGTGCCAGATCCGTGCGGGTAGTGCTGTGAAAAACAGACATTCCAGGGAACGAAATTTAGAAAAAAAAGTTGCGATTCGTTTCAATCGCTCCCACCTCTTCCCCTTGGCGCTGTGCAAAAGCTGCTGGGTGTATTGAGCCGCGTAGAGGATAGGACTGGCTGGAGATTGGGGTGGTCGGTTGGAAGGAGGGAACCTAAGTGCTAATCGCTATTTCAAGAAATGTTTGTATATTTTTATATTGAAAATCCACTGGTTGAAATAAAGAACCAGCACTGGTACAGAGGCCAGAGCTCTCATCTGCCTCCCTTCAGGACAAGGCTGAGGAGCTGGAACCCCTGATTTCTGTGAAAGTGGTGACTGCACTTGGATTTTGGATCCAGTTCTGGGGACCAAATGCACAGAAGTTATGCAGAGCCTGTGTTTTGGGTGTGTAAACCCTTTTTATCAATTTGTCTCTCCCTTTCGGTGAGCGGGTAGGCTGTTCTGACACTTTCCTTAAAGGGCTAGAATACATGCAAAAAATAGCTGCTGTGTTAAAGCTTTTTTTTATCTGAATCCTTCGAGACTCAGATAACTGCTTATGAGCATTCATCTCGATGAACTCATCCTGTAGAAAACCTTTGAGCAGCCATAGAGAAAGCTCAAAGCGATTCAGTCAAGTGAAATTTTGTTTACTTGCTGAAAGAGAGCCAATGTTTCAAGCTGAAAATCCCATAGATTAGTTTTGGTGTGATGCTGGGAAGTTGGACACTGCAAGTTAAGAAATGACTTTTGGAGTCTCAGAGAAGGACACTTGTGCCAAGTCTTTGACCTCAGAGAGATTAGAGAATATTATCAGGTCTTTGGAAGTACTTACTGTTTGGACATTTGTTTAGTTTTCTTTCTGTTTTCCCTAGTATTTCTTTTATATATTTCAGTAGCTTCGTTGGAGAGGAAAAATGCAAGGGGTTTTAGCAGAATCACAGAATGATGGAGGCTGGAAAGTCATTTAGTCCAGAGCATGGTGCCCAAGACCACGTCCAGTGTGGTTTTGAATATTTCTGATGATGGAGAAGATAGAGATTTCACGGTTTGTTGGTGAGTTTAACATTTCTAGAATTTATTAGCTGAGGACCAAAAGAAAGACAGAATGTAAGTTCAGGACCCTCATTTACTTAAGAAAGGGAGTTTAAAAAAATGACAACAGATTGTCGCTTGGGAAAGATACCTACCAGCCAAGGGAGAGAAATTGGTGTGTTCAATGGACTTGATTCCTTAGCTGTGAAATTTATGTATTGTTTTCTTACCTGCATCTTTTTAAATCATTCACTATGACAAAGGTAAATAGTAGATATTTATTGCTCTTGACAGCTTTGCTTGGACGGAGTCAGAAAGATCTGGTTAAAAATTACCCAGTGACATGTCCAGGAAATTATTCAAACTTAATGAAAAAATACTTTTAAAAGACTTTTTTTTTCCACCCCAGAGGTGTCTGAAGTTCATCTACAGGGGGTTCTAGATTACATGTAGTTAATTATGCAATGCTGGGGTCCTCTGGGATGAACTTGCTTTCCTTAGGAAGTTCAGAGGGGATTTGGAGGAGGAGTCCTGAGCCGGCTCTTGCAGCGTTGTGTGTTCCCATGCCCTGGCTGATCATCTTCAGCAGTATTGTCTGGTTTGGCCTCGATGGGAAATGCACGGTTTGCAGGATACTTTCTGTGAGTCTGGTTTGCGAAGTACCACATATGCTTAAGAATAATAGTGAAATGTGCTGTTCATGAGCAGTTACGAGAATTTACCTTTTGGATTAATGGACAAGCCTTGCAGGGCACACAGGGAATGTGTTTCACCTTCATACCACTGGCACGATTTTCAGATTGAGAAAAGATGGAAGGATGAAAGACAGAAAAATTAATTTGGTGCTTCTGTACTGCAGCAGTGATGCATGCGCAGCACAGGGGTTCACCACAAATGTGCTGTCAAGCTCTACAGAGGGTTGAGAGTGCTGAAAAATAAGGCTGTTTCTAACATGATCTTAATATTTCATTCAAACTTCAGGATCTGGGGATTTTTTTGTCCTTGTTCACACGTGATACTTCAACAGGCATATTTGGAGGAGTCTAGGATCTGTCCCAGTTGCCAAGGTGTTTCTAGAGATTTGGAGAGCTGTGCCCAGCTTTGGAGATTTGCTCTTACGATGTTTATCCTAAAATGAGAGCAGAGAAACGAGCTACTTGAAGGTACCATGCTGTGACTTGTATAAATTTCACAATAGCTTGTGAATGTAGCAGGGCCGTCTGATATGATCCATGCTGCAAGGAGTCTGGAAACTAGTCTGAGCAGCAAATGGATGCAATGAAACTTGGTAGGTTAAAACATGAAACCTACCATATCTAAAAGCCCAGTCTTTTTCTTCTATTAAAGTTGGCACATCTCGATAGATGGCACTAAAAATCCCAATGCAAAGCCGTTCCCCGGGGATTCCTCCCTGAATATCATCACGAGTCTTCCGGTAAATCCACTCTCTTTAAATATCAAACAAGCAATACAATCAATGGACAGTACTCTAATTCACTATCTCAGATGCTTCTTCTAATGCAAATTATTCCCTCAGCAACACCATTTTTAGTTTTTCATTGGCCCTTGCTATGAAACCACTCAGTGAGAAATTTATCTGGGACAAATTTTCCTGAGGGGAGGTAATCTGTGTATTGCGATTGATGTCAAAGGAGGTGCACTAAATTACATCACTTCAGGATCTAATTTTTCTGTGGTTTCCTTGACACTAAATTAGCCAACTATATCCACAAAATATATTCAACAGTTTAAGCTAAATTGACTGCCAGCAGCTTGCTGAAGCCTTTGCAAACTCCATCCTGAGTTCACTGTAACCACCTCGCTCAGCGAAATGGGCTTTGAAGCTCGGAGCAAGTAACAAACCGTGTTCCTTCCCTTTGCCTCCCACTAAAAGGCAAACATTGTCAGATTGTCCTGCCTGCATCATCTGGTTTTATTCTATTTTGGCAAAAATCACGCTTGCCTCATTAAAATGTAATTGAAAAATCTAAGATCATTGCATAGGTCACTGCAGAGCTTTGCAACATTATTTATTTTATAAAATTGCATAAATGTATCAGGTAAATTCTTGTTGAAAACAAGAAAAGAACAGTTGTGGTTTTGTTTTGTTTTGTTTTTCCTAGACATGAACCGAAATGCGATAGTAAAACCAGAATTAAATTTTACTTTATAACAAGTTATATAGCTGCAAGTACCTGCTATAAAGGCAGTTAATGTATGTAAGTTGATTTTATGGTCTTAATCCACCAAAGCCTTGTTTTTACAAGAGGGTTAAACATGTAAATTAGAAAGAGATTTACTGGAAATACTTTGAATCAAGATAAACGCAAGAAATATCAAACAATTTGTGGATAGCCTAGCCAAGATTAATGATGAAATTTACTGGCCTATTGATGTTGCAAACAATTGACTCCTACCTAGTGTCTATGAGGGAGTAAAAAGAACCTACAGGGTCAAAGCTCTCAGTTTTACACTGATGTAAATCCAGACTAAGTCTATTTGACTCAGTATAACTGTGCAATATTTCCATTGAAGAGTAACTACAGAAACACACTGCTGTAAGGAGTCGCAGAATCTGGCCATGGGCATTGCAGACCCTGATTTGCACTTTGTGCTTGGGCCTGAAGTGTGCTCAGGTTTGCAGTGTTGGCCAAATAGAAGGTTGGGCTGTCTCAGAAATGCTGAATAACGACTGCAAATGCCAGTGCTGTCAGCACAGCTGAACAGCTTTACCTTTACACACATGGCAGACATCCTGCTGACTTCATTTTCTTAATCACCTCTAAAATTCAAACAGAATTTTTAAATTCTCCTCCCTAAGATGGCCATCAAAACACGAATCTGTTACAGCACAGTGTCAGGGAAATTAAAAAAGCCCAACAAATATAAGTAGAGAATTGTTTTTCATTGGTTTCCCTGTTCTGTGGCTGCAGAAATGTTTAAAAAATTCTAGAAGATGGAATGGAATGAGTAGAGGTACATTAGAAATAGGCAAACATACAGAAGAAGCTTACTTAAAAAGCTAAACAAGATTGGCTTTTAGATTAAAATACACCAAGGGAAATCTAGGCTTGATTCTGCATCTGTCTGAATTAAAGAGTAAAAACTTGCGTTCATTTTAGTCTTTCCAGCAATGTACATATATATGGCTGAAGATGTTATTATATTCCTATAGGATCTCTTTACATTTTATGCCTAAATAAATGAGGTGAAATTTACTTTATAAAATATTTACAGAATCTTCTTAAGAATCATTAAGCTCATTAGCCAGGTGAATTCATTTTGGATTTGGCCAACAAACTGTTTAACTAGCTGAGAGCCACAGGACCAGCTGTCTCACAGACAAGTTAGTCTGTACAGGAGCCAAGAGCCAGATGGAGACGACAGTCAGCTCAATATTTAGCCTGAAAGAATGTCAAAAGATGGTAAAAAGTTTGGCCACTCAGCTCCACAAACACAGATTTGAATTGTCGTCAGTTCTCTGCCTTTGAGTGCAGTGTTTTTGCCCCCTCTGCACCCGTTCAGCTCCCGCGTCCTCGTTAGGGTGAGTTCGGCAAAGAGCCGAATTGAGCAGCACCAGAGCTGGGGGTTAATCCTGGGAGGAGGTGATGGGTGCTCAGCCAGCTCGCTACAAACCCGTGGCACACACGCAGCAAACAGAACGCTCCGCTTGACAGAAGGGAAATATAATTAGGAGAAAGAAAAAAGAAAACGAGAGGAAGGAGGGCTCCTGTTACCGAGGGGTTAGTAGAATTCATAAGGCCTCTAGACACAAGCAAGAAGCTCAAAAGCAGGAGAGGAAGTCTGAGGCAGATTATTTCTCCCTTTTGTAAGGCAAAATACTAATTACACAGAGCAAGATGTCTTTTTTTTTTCCAAAGAGATTTGAAAGCTATCATGCAATATTGATACGGAAATTGTATTTAATGCAGGTTTACAAGGCAAGAGGTAGAAGAAATTGTAAATGTAAACATGGTGTTTTCTCCTTATTCTCCATGCAGCTCTTCCCTTTGTCAGAAAGGTGCCTAGCACGCCTGCCTCGGTGCAGAAAGTTCCCTGTGAAAAGGCAAAATACTTCCAACTGGAGACAGTTTTAGGCTTCCACAGTATGTGTCCAGAAAGAGAAAGAAACTGTGAACTTAAACAAACTGAATTTCCATTCTTGAGCATCGTTGCTATTTCTTTTACTCATTTTTCTTTCAAAGGAAGAAAAAAAAAGATCCCTGTTGGAGGGAGCTGGATCAATACTAAGAAATTCTTTGTCAGATAAAATAAGAACAATCATTAACCTTGCTGCTTATGAATTAAATGCAAACTTCACTTTTCGACTCTTTTTTTTTTTCCCCACAGCATCCTCAGCAAACTTTCCTCATATTGCACAGCAATTAAAACATAGCCCAACCGCCCAAAACAAATGCTGTTGTTAATGACCTCTAAGGTCTCCTCCTGCTACGTGGGTGGGAAAAAAAGGAGGTATTTCACAATATAGTTCAGGTATTTTGGTGTCGGGTGCTCTTCAGTCTGTTTACTTAGGCGTGGATTTGAGGCTGGATTCTGTACAGTATTTATAGATCCAATCTCTCTGGGAGGGTCACGTGGATGAAATTGAGGGTCGTACCAGCGGGTCGATGTGTGGGGTCCCCTGCTTTGTTCACGCAGCTGATGGTGGGATCAGCCGCAGCAGCCCCGTTATCAGCTTGGAAATTATTGATAGCAGGCTCCAGTATTGACATCTGGTCTCCAGTTAAGGACTTGATCCATCGCCTCCAAGAATTTGTTTTAGCTGCCACTGTGACTATCTGAATTGCCATTTGGTGCCATGTCTGAGTAGTCAAAAAAAGACTTTATCTACAGCATCGTTGAGAGCGATGCTTTACTTTTGAATGTCTGAGAATGCTAACTTTATTGTAGGTTATATTAATTCAATTTCCAGGAAGAATTCAATTTTTATTTTCAGTTCATCTCTCCTCCCCACCCCTACCCCCCCCATGCACTTTCCCTGATGACCTTTATCTTCCTTTCCTTTTCCCGGAACAGAGGAAATTTATTAGGGTTTCCTTTGTGCTTGTAGGACTTGGATGTTAAATCACAATGGCGGTGTCACATTTTCCTTACCCTGTTACCCTGCTGCCTTCTCTCCATCCTGCAAATGGCTTATTGCTAAGGAAAAGTTTTAATAGTCTTATTCAACTCTTGAATTCATATTGTTGATAAATGTCATCTGAAATCTTAATGCCAGTTACCGTGTGGAGAAAAGGATACTTTCACTGAACCATAGTGCCTTCCAGTTCCAAGTGTGGCGTAAAAGTTCTGCTTGAGTTGCTGCTGGTTTCCACAGGGGAGGCAGCTCCGTGGGTACCAGCTCCTCAGCGCTGCCTCTGCTCAGCCCCCATCCTTCAACTCCATCAAAGTTGCTAATTTTACCGAGCTATAAGCAATCCAGAAAAAAATGAGTCAATAGCACTCTAGAGTACGGTTTAGACATGGAAAAGAAAATAATAAAATTATGAGAAAGGTTTGTTCATACCATTTTATGAGTAGGAAAATATAAAGGGACATGTCCTAAGTCAAAGGTGCCAAGACAGGAATAGGAGCCCCAATGTCTGAGGATTTCCACTCTCCAACACTGCAATTCAAAGGGTGGTTCAAGTAAAATATGAGTTTCAGACCAGAACCACCTACGAGCATCTACCCAGCATAGATGCAGGCAAAATACAGGGGCAGAAGCTGCTCCCTTCTTCGTGTTAGCATTATTAGCAGCCTCATTTAATTGGATTTCCTTCAGATTATGGTACTACTGATGTCAAAATTAAATGTCGTCTGCTAAAACATTTTTAGAACTTGTTGACATTTCTGAAAAATGTAATCTGCGCTGCAGGACAGAGTCCACTTCAGTCTCTTTTTGTGGGAGAGATATGATGTTAATCATCGATGTTGGTCTTATAGTTGTCTGTGCAGACTGTTAGTTCTAAGACAATTTTAGTTATATTTTCTGATTT
Source organism: Caloenas nicobarica (assembly GCF_036013445.1). Taxonomy (NCBI): domain Eukaryota; kingdom Metazoa; phylum Chordata; class Aves; order Columbiformes; family Columbidae; genus Caloenas; species Caloenas nicobarica. Next base: position 14,241,518 of record NC_088259.1, read on the forward strand.
TTCCAGAATAGATTGTATGAGATGAGCAGCACCTAGCTTTTGCAGACTGTGATCTCAAAAGAAGGTTTAAAACTGCATGTGAAATGTGTGTGCAAATTTGTTCCTAACTTGCATTTAACTTTATCCCAACTGAGCTCTGAAATTAAGTAGCTGTGTTCACAAATGGCTGTAATTAGTTAGCTGCGCACAGCTAAAGTAACCTGCTTGCAAAGAAATGCATGCGTAACTCGGGGAGAAAAGTATGTGGGTGAGAGACGCTTCTCATCTTGACTTTGTCTGCACTTCTGCATCTGCTCTGTGCAAAACAGGCCCTTAGATATTCAAGTGAGAGAAGTGGAATGGGAAAATGGTGTTGCCAGGCCAGACTTAGCAGGCACCTGTACCTGCAGACAAGGAAACAGGAAAGTCAACTTTTGAAAACTCTGATTCAAAACCCTGTCTTGCTGATTAGTTGGGTTTCTTCACTTTCGATTTCTTCATCTGAATTTTTGCTATTTTCTTGTTTTTCCATTTTTTTTTCCCACTATAGAGACAGTTGATGATGTTGTCCACAACAAAATGGAACTAAAACAATTCATCTGAAATTATTGTAAACCTTTTAATCTCTGACAAATGATTAATCTTTCAAAATCGTCAGCAGTTTCAAATTTCAAATTAAATTTATATATGTATTATTTGCTGATATTTGTGCTGTGTCGAAAGGTTACTCAGCAGCACGAGGTACAGAAGAGTTTTTAAGCACAAGATGTTGAAATGGTGTGGAATTATTTATTCATTTGTATTGATTTAGAAAATATCGTGGCACAAAATCTTTTGCTGTTTTCACACAGATTTGTTTTTCAGGAGTCCTCCAGAAAGGTATTCCTATGCATTGGCATAAATCTTTTAATCTGCAGATATCCTTTCTATGAAAGGGACAAAGTTTTGCTGCAAGTATTTGCTTTATTTCTTGTTTCCTTCTCTTATTTACAGCAAGTGGTACTTCTCTGCTTGACTCTTCTCTCCATCTTTGTTGGTGTCACTGAATAAGAGGATTTGATGCATTCCTAGAAAACAGTAAAATTTCTTTTTACCTTTTGTCTGACCAATGGGATTCCTCAAAATTTGAGTCTGGCTTTCTGAATTTTGGAGGATATTGAATTTGTTTCTAGCTAAGAGGACTTTTGGCTGCTTTATGGTTTCTCAAAGAATTTGCTGAGTTGTGCAGACTTATTGCTTCACCCTCAGTTCTCCACATCAGTTGTGAAAAATAGTCCCAGCTCACATTTGCCTGGAGAAAACTATGGTGTTCAGTAGAGAGTGGCTTACTGTGCGTTTTATTCCTCAGCTTAGTTTCCCGTTGCTTCTTTAATTTCTTTTGTTTGTTAGTGTCCAGATTTACGGTCAGCATTCATGAGCGCGCGGAGCTGAGGTGCTGTGTGAGCTGTCTGCATCCCAAGCCTCCTCTTCTACAGAATGGGAGGCAGCAAGATGTGCTGGCATTCACAGCTCCAGAGCAGATCAGCTCCTTTCACAGCTGGCTTTGAAAGGCAGAAAAGCTGCACCCAGGTAGAGGTGCCTCCGGGCAAGAAGTGAGTGAAGGTTGCTGGTAGTTAATGGTTGACATGGGACATATTTGTTGCAAGACTGTTATAGGCACAAAAAATTGTTGTATTAAAAGGAGTCTATGTAAAAATCACACGCTTAATTTCTTATGAACTATTGGCACTGTGGTGGTGTTCTGAATGGAAATCTGTTTAGCCAATGCTGCTTGTGAGTGCACTGTATCATTTCTAGCAATCTTTGAAGAGGGCTGTGAGACTATTTCAATGGGAGCAGGTGATCCAGGAAAGACCTCCTCTAGAAGCCATCAGCAGCACCAAGCCAGTTGCATTTTTAATAATCTGAAATATGTGGGAGTAGTAAGCTAAGGTGCCTGCTCAGTCTTCCAATCCTTTCAGCATACATTAAAAAAAAAATATATATACTAGACAGAGATGTCTAATCAAAACATTACCAGAAGCTGCCATTTGGCAGCACCATGAGGTGGTACCTGGCAACATTAATCCTCAAAGAGCAGACAGTAAATTCCTATCAATGATCCAAGCGTCCAAGGGACTGGCTTTGAGTAGAGCTGCTTCGCTCGTGGCTGCGTGACAGGGCATCAGCGGCAGCGCGCACAGGGTCAGGGTGACATGCCAAAGCGCGAGCTGCAAATACACGTGCAGGAGGTCTGTGCCCTGGGAGACTCCTCTGGGTTTAGATGCTGCCTTTCAACCAGGTTGCAGTTCTTTACCCCTCCTCCTTTTGAAAACAGGGGCCGTTGCAGTGTTTTGATGCTTTCTCTTTGGCTTTGTAGCTGCTTAAAAAGCTATCTGGGAAGACAAGTGTGTGTGTCTGTGTAGTAGGGGCCAACTCCAAGGGGAGGGTCTCTAGTAACGAAGCATTGTATCTGCCCAGCTAGGTGAGAGCTGGGCAGGTTTGCTATGACATAGCTCTTTGGCAGGGGGGTTGGGGAAGAGAGAAGGGGAGAGAGAGAGAAAGAGAGAGAAGTTGATTCTGCAGCACCCTGGCAGTGCTATCAGCCACAGGATCTGGCAGCTTTGGGGGAAGCTCCCACCTCCACTCCACTGCTCAGAGCATCCTGGATCTCCAGCTCGAAGGGGAGAGCGAGCCAGCAGCAGCAATCATGGCAACGTCAAATGGTTTTATTTCTTCATGACCTCTCTCTTCTCCTCTCTCTCAACAATAATCCACCTGAGGGTTGGTTTTTTTTTTTTCCTCTTTCCTCACTCCCCACCCCTCCTTCTCACTCTCTTTTTTTTTTTTTTTGATGAGGAGAGAGAGGAGAAAAGGGAGCACTGGAAAGTGTTTATTTTGTTCGGCAGCTTTTTGCGGCATGTTTTAAAGAGCTCATGAAAGGACCCAGGTAAAGAAAGAAGGCACGAAGTGGTGGCTGAGGGGGGAGGAGGAGAAGAAGGAGACGGGAAAAAAAAAAAAAAAAAAAGACACAGAGGGAAGAAGCCGGAGGAAGGAAGACTTTCAGCGCGGCGTTGCCGGGAGGTGCGGGTGTGTGTCTGTGCGTGTGTGTGCGCGGGGGGAGCGGCTGCCGCTGCTGCCGGCGGTGCCTCCCGCGGGTGCGCGGCGCGGTGGCCGGAGCGGGGCGCGGAGCGGCGGCGCGGGCGGCCGCGGGTGCGGACCATGGGCTGGCGGCTGCTGCCCGCCGTCCTGCTGGCCCTGGCGCTGGGCGGCCCCGCGGCGCGGGCGCAGAACGACACGGAGCCCATCGTCCTGGAGGGCAAGTGCCTGGTGGTCTGCGACTCCAACCCGGCCACCGACGCCAAGGGCTCGTCCTCCTCCCCGCTGGGCATCTCCGTGCGGGCGGCCAACTCCAAGGTCGCCTTCTCGGCCGTGAGGAGCACCAACCACGAGCCCTCCGAGATGAGCAACAAGACGCGCATCATCTACTTCGACCAGGTAAGCGGTGCGGCCGGGGGCGGGGATCCCCGCGGGGCCGGGGCGCTCGTACCCCCGCCGGGACGCGGCTGGGCGCGATCAACAGGTGCCGCCGCCCGCCCGCCCCGCGGGAGCCCCGCCCGTTCCCACTTCGCCCGTTTCCTTAATTCCAGCAAAAAGTTGGGGTGCAGGGGGCGACTGCCTGCCGGGACCCCCCGTGCCCCAAAGCTGGAGAAACGGAGGGACCAGGCAGGTGGCAGCTGGAGGCTCGGGGGGAGCCGGGAACCGCCGCCCCCGCGGAGAGCGTGTCACGCCCCGCGGTGGTTTCCCACTTGCCCCGCGGGGATGGGGAGGGCGGAGCGGGGCGGGGGGAGCCCGCCCGTGCGGGGCAGCAGCCGCGGGGGCGGCGGGGGCCGAGCGGTGCCGGCCCCTCCGCGCGGTTCTCCCGGGGCCGCGGCCGCGCCAGCCTCCGCGGGGATGGGTCCGAGTCCCTTCTCGGGGTAAAGCGGAGCCCGAGCAGGCTGCGAAGATTTTAGACGGCTTGCGCAGCCTTTGAGCAGGGAGCGAAGAAGGAGTTTTAGGCAGAAAATAATTTGACTTTTCTATAACAATCACAGGTTCGTAGTACAGCCCCTCTCACCTCAGTCGCTAATATTAACATACAGATGACAGCACATACTGCATATACCAGCTCCTGTCCTAGGGCAAGTTCAAAGTAATTGAGACTGATGGTTATTCTTCTTCCTGTACCGTTTGATAAAGAACTGTAAATTGTCGTGACAACTGAAGCCACATATGTCACGTAGTTAATGCTAGCAATGTAAATTAGTGTAACTTCATGGACATTCCTAGTTGCTTTCTGGAGCTGTGTCTGGCATAAAGTAGCCTGAAAATATCTGTTAACACTAAAGCATATCTAAGTGGAAAGCAAGAAAAATTTAGTCATTGAAGAAGATGTTTAGCATATGGATGATGCACTCATTTAATATGTCCCCCGCTGTTACTTGTCTCTGTTTAATCAAACTGGAATTATTATTAGTGCTTACAAAAACAAAGCAAGCAGCAAAGGCTCACAGTCAGATTTTGCTCAGATATACCAGGTATTTCAGTAACTCAGCCTGACTATAAACTGGTGAATGAATTGTATCATTCATGTACATCCTTTCTCTCACAGCTTGAGACTTTCAGGAAGACAGTGTTGAGCTGACCATTGCTTTTTATGCCACTCCCTGACTTAGTCTTTTGATGTCATTTTTGGGGAAAGATGAACAAAAATTCCTTTTCTTAATCTCCTCTAAACATGTCTAGACGAAAGGTCTTCAAGGTATGATATAGTAGTGAAGAAATGTTTTCCACCCTAATTTATTTATACTGAAGTTGTACTATAAATTAAGTAAATATCTATTTGATGAGTAATAGTCCAACTTGATTGAGAGCAATGAATGCAGCAACATAGATGTAGATTAAAAAAATTTCCATAGCTGAATGGCTTCTAAGGTTAATAGTCTGTATTTTTTATATAGCAGTGAATACCTGTACTAATTCCCATGCTATATTTTTTGTTTGTAGATCCTAGTAAATGTGGGGAATTTTTTCACGTTGGAGTCTGTCTTTGTAGCACCAAGAAAAGGAATTTACAGTTTCAGTTTTCACGTAATTAAAGTCTATCAGAGTCAAACAATTCAGGTATGTTGATCAAGTATGATTATAAAATATTTTACTTCTGTTGTTTATTTAGAATAGGATCTTGACTGAACACAGGAGTATTTAACACACTTTAAAGGAAAAATAGCTTAGTTTAAAGTAACCGGTGGTGTAGAGTTCCCAGCAGTAGAGTGAACACATTTAAACTGACCGGCTGTAATACAGCAGGATTGTCACATCAGATAAATTGCCATAGCTTCACTTCTGCACTGTAAAAACCGAATATGTGGGGTGATATAAAGTGTTAAATAGAATGAATCACCCTAGAGTAAAACAGGACTATAAATTTCACTTGATTGCAGAAATACTTTTCAAGAGTCATATTTTGCTACAGGTTAAACTCACTGTCTTGCACACAGGAGTTCTGGGGATATGTACCAGATTTGACTATTTTTGTAACCTTTTGTGACCTGGCTGCCAGCTCATGGGGCCAGGTATCTGTTCATGGCATCAGTCTGCTGTGGACCCAGGTTAGTTAAAGTGGTCTACTTGTTCTGTAACTATATGGAAATGTTACACCTCTATAGGGATATCTTCTAGGGAATCTTTTTAGCAGTTTAATTTTTTTTTTTTTCCACCACATAATACTTAAGAGATGTGTCACATATTAAGAAAAAAAAAGTGATTCTGCATTTTCTTCTGTAGCTTGATAGCAGCTGAACTACCTAATTAACTACAAGTATGTACTAGCTTAGAGGAAAAGCCTGTAAGTTCCTGAACATCCACTTGCTGAGCCAACAGTAAATTCCTTAAAGTACATTCCTTAATCTTCATGCCAGGTCAAGCAATTTCTGTGACATACATGCTGGCTTTCTAGATCTGGAATAACATCTATGGCTTCCCTTTTTTCAACCCATGGGAGCAGCAGATTCATAGAAGTATCTGATGCTTTTCCCCTGGTCTGTCTTGCTCCTGAACATGGTTTTTAGCCTACAAAGCTGAGATGAACTGGATTTCTGCAGGAGGAGAGATCAGCCATTTGTTTGTGGCAGCTCTGGCTTTGGTTTGCCGGTAAAGCGCTTGAGAAAAGTATAAATGGTCAAGATGACAGAGAAAGCTGGTGCAAGACACATCCACATCCCTGGTGAAATTTGCCTTCAGTTTGCAACATGAAGTCACGGTTCCATCCAGGTCAATGGCAAAAGTCTTAAATGAAATGTTGACCTCATGAAAATATCTATAATGAGCTTATAAGCTATTTAATGCACTCAAACTTTGTTCCTTTCACTCCTTTAAATGCTGAAGGTTGAAATGGGCTAGAATAACTGTATGTCAGCCAGCTTCATTGGATTTAATGTAAATATCACCAAGAAAGGTGTCAAGGCTTAGATTCTGGAATTCCAGTGCAGACTTTGGTGTTTCACGTACCAGGTTCTCAGACCCCAGAGCTGGGGCTCTGTTACAAAACAGGGAATGCTACAACCTGTGACATGGCCTGAAATCTTTCCTAGATCGAGAATTTCCAAAGTGGTGGCTGGGTCTGGTTGGCTCCCTTTTGGCATAGTTAATGTGAGACCATCCAGTGCAAACCCGTGATGTGTCTTCTGCTGTGACTCAGCTGTAAGATGGTCTGCAGGGTAACCTGCCCTAGCAAGATGGTACAGAATGAATGAACTAAACCAAAACCAAGCAATGCGTAAACTCTTGATGCCCCTCTTTTTGCATGTGTAATAACTAGGGGGAGGACCAAAAGCCATTGCAGTGGAGCAAACCAGCTTGAGTCTCAGCCGCACGCAGACTTAAAAACCACTAAATCACCTGAAGGCTTCCCACATAAGTGATGTTACTATGCCCACGGAACATCTGTTAATGCCATTAAATATCATTAAACTGAAATTAGTTCCCTGGGGACATCTGATTAAGTGGGTTTCCCAGATAGGCGAGTCCCAAATAAGGGCCAGATTCTGCTACCCTGACTTGTGTTGAGCACTAATTTATTCCATGGTGACTTCCATTAAAATCAATGGGAGCATATGCAAGGCCAGCATACTTGTTATGAATAAGCATTTCATAATTCACCCCTCTGTGACTGCATTATAGCTGCTTAAAAAGAAAAAGCAGAAGAAAGCTAATAGCTTGCCATTGGGGAAATGAAAAATGCCTGGATCTGTCCATTCCCCCAGCCCCTGCCCATCTTTATTTACAGAGCGTCTGTGTGATGTTGTTTTCAGAGCAGAAGCTGTGCTGACTTTCAGAAGTGTTTTATAGAAAAATGGATTCGCTACCAAAACACAGTGCAGTGGTTCATAAAGCTGAAGGTCTGTTCTAGACTTTAAGCTGCTGTCCGTAATGGAAGGGACATGTGTTTTCCTCTCAATGAAGTGTAAGTTCCCAGCCTGCTGCGTGCCTTTGACATCTCATTAGGTGCCTTTATTGCATCTCTAGGTGCATAAGTTTCTTGAAAAATGTCTTTTTTTTTCTGCTTCTTTAGTGCGCATCTAAATAACCCATGAGGTAGGCAGAGTGAAACAAACTGAGGTGTAATATCTCGCAGTTCCATGTTACCAGAGTTACAACAATTAAAGTTGTGTTGCCTTTCCTGCTGGCTGAGCTCAGACCAGGGCAGCGTCCTGCCAGCTTCACCCATGAAACATGAATGTGCTTGTCCACTCCAAAGAAATGTAATTATCCATTTAAAATAATAATTAAAAAAAAAAAGCAGAGAAGATTGGGACCTCAGCAGACCTTTTACACTGTGGCTAATATTCAGTGATAGTTTTTCTGGTTTTCATGTTTTTCTGTCAGTTAGAGCATTTCAGTGTTTTTTAAAAATTTTTCTCTTGTAGGTTAATTTGATGCTAAATGGAAAGCCAGTTATTTCTGCTTTTGCTGGGGACAAGGATGTCACACGTGAAGCTGCCACTAATGGAGTCCTGCTCTATCTAGACAAGGAGGATAAGGTTTACCTGAAGTTGGAGAAAGGTAATCTGGTCGGTGGATGGCAGTATTCTACGTTTTCTGGCTTTCTGGTCTTTCCCCTGTAAAGTCAATTTTCCTGTGACATTCATCCAGGTGTGGACTCATCATTGCCTCTGTTACACGAAGATCATTATATCATCATGGGATTGATGTTTCTTTATTGGTTTTTCATGGGTGAATATGGATTCTCTTTATGGATTTTGGCTCCACCTGAACTACTCAGAAGTTTCACAGAATTTTGTGTGTTTAAATACAATATATTTGGATTGAGACTAAACAGACAATAAATATCTATGCTTAATGTTACGGTCTAAAGCTGCCTGCAAGATTTATTCAGATTTCATTTACTGGACTTACCGGATTCGTGGGAGATGTGGATTTTCTTTAATTATGAAAAGACTGGCAACCAGGTCTATAACTTAAGAGAGTTTGAGTTCAGACTTCAATCAAGAGTTAGTGTGTTGCTGCCAAAGAACTGTATATTGATATACTGGTCGTACATGTGTTTGTCATTGGGACTTAACTGACATGATCTGTTCCATTGTCTTGAGAAAGGTAATTATTATTGATAAGTGGTTGACTTTAATTCTCCTCTGCGTGTAGTGTGTTGGATGGTTCACCCATGTATTTATGCTCTGTCACCGGTCACAATCACGTCTAGCATCCATAAAGCTAGGAGGTTATGGTTGTATTTTAGTTGGGTATGTAAGGTATTCCTCTTTTCCACGTGCTGTTTTCTAAAAGGAAGAGCAGAGTATGACCATTAAGAAAAATATTATTACCAGGGTTAAGGGTGATCATTCAGGCACAACCCTGCAAAACAGATTTGCCCTGAAGGAAATCTAACACTTGTTCTTCAATTTTAATTAACATGATTGATAATAACTGCTTTATTAAAAACCTAAGGGATTCCTTCCTTAGACACAATCACTTTATTAGCTGGAGATGAGATTCCCCTGTTTGTAATTGTGTCTATTTTTCAACCTTCGGTTGTGTTAAAGGTATCATCTGGTTTTGCCTTAAGTCCACAACTGTATATAATTTTAGATCCTATGTTTAACAAATACGAAATCCAAATAGCCGGTACCTAACTTGGTGCAATATCCTTTTGGCTTTTTGTACAGGTCATATGAATTCATAAACTTATTTATTATATCGTTGTTACATAATAAAGATTAATATATGTTAGCTGAATTTTTGACCTTTGGATTTTGGAAGTCACTTCATGCTATTTTTTTATTGGATGTAATTATTATATGCAAAGTGTAAGCTTTTGGGATTCACAGAAACTGGGAGGCAGACAAACTGTCGTAATTTTCTCTGGCAGAATCCTAGAGGTAATCAGAATGATCTAGAGATAACCTATGCATTTTATTTTAAAAAACATTTAGACAGAAATCCTGGCTTCACTGAAGTTAGTGTGAAGAATCACATTGATTCCGAAGGATTTGGGATGAAACCTGTGCTTTAGGTTTCGCCATCAGCATTTAACTCCAGTGCAATCGAACTGAATATCAGTTAAAAAAGATTTTCACGTGAACTGCTAATGAAACCTTCATCCCTCATGCCCAAATTATACACTGAATTGGATGGGTCTTTGTGCCTTGCATATCATGAAGGATATGGTTCTAAATTAAAAAATACTCTACACTTTAGAATGTTTCTGGATGGAAGTACATCCAGCAATCTGGGACCTTCTCTAAAAGCCAGTTTAGGCTTGGAATTGCTGTTTTGGGTAATCTAAAATTAACAATCTTCACTTGTTAGCCACGTGCAGTGTATCACATTGCTCTAGGCGCTGTAAATGGATTTCAGTGATTTAAAGTCTAATGCATGGCTCATTGATGCTCCTGATAAAAATGTCAGGGAAGCAGTGGCACAGAATTGTGCTCCAATTCCATATTTGTCTGGACTCAACATACAGGAGTTTTTGAGGAATTTCAGGAGGAAAGGTGGGTACATTTGCACCCCTATGACGTAAGTTAGATGAGAAGGTCATTTATTAGATATAGTGTTGTTTCTGTTCAGAACGCTGCAGTTTGGGAGGAAGTGGAAAGTCATGGCAAGAAGCAAATGAGTTACATAGCTGAAAAATAAGAAAAGGTTTTCCATTAAGACTAATCAAAATGTATCACCACTGTACTCCAAAAATGTGTGTGTGTATATATATATGTGTATCTAACCCACTCCCGGGATTGTAGCACATAATATGCATGATGTTATAAAAAATTATTTGTCATAAGAGTTTATTTCAGAGAGGAATATCAGTATTTTGTATAAAAATGGTCAAAATCTGAAAGCTCACCTTACCCATGGATATATATTTAATGTAAAGGAAATGTTCCTATATAAACAGAAGAAAAATGGCATTAAAGGTGTCAGTATACTTTTCAGACTGATCAAATGTATCTAACTTCTTTAGTTTGTAAACATATGATTTTTAAAAGCTGCCTTTAGCATTCAGCAATAATGCTGAACTCTCTTAATATGCTGTTGATTTCCCCGTGGCAAAACATTTCTGATTGCTTCAGAGTCATTAGCAGTTATTTAAACTTTAACTAGAGAGTCTAGGAAGTTATTCAATTAAAGAGATACGTTCTGAAGGAAATGTCCTAAATTTTTATTCTCAGGCTCTAAAAGCAGAATTACCAACTAATTATTTTGCTGGTTAAAGGGAAAAAAAGTTTCGGAGAAGTCACCTTAGAGCAGCTTGTGTTTTCTGCACACAGCGCTGAGCACCCACTCTGCTCAGATGGACAACTGCACACCTGTTCTCTCAGCTCACGTTTAAATGATTTGATAAGAAAAAAAAGTGGTTTCTTAAACTACAATTTGAGCTGCTTTCCAGACCTGGAGCTCATTTTCATTGTATTGTCCCATGTCAGAAGTTTCCTCCAGAAAGGTGTTCTGAGTAGAAAAGGTAACCTAGATAGAGCTGGGACTGCAAACCAGACTGTTGAGCCAAAAATTATGCTGAAAATATACCATTCAAAAGAGCCTGGGCTATGCAAGGCGTTTTGGAAAAGGCACTGAGGTAGCTTCGAAAATTTCACAAGCAGTTTTGTGTTTACATAAAAAGGAAATGCTGACTTTTGGTTTGTGTTGTGTCATTTTCTAGTAGTATCTGAATATTGTCCGAGTCTTAATTAAATTACTTTTGGCAAGTCGTGGCAGAACGAGTATTGCAGCCTCAGTGTTACTACTGAGCAAATAGAGCCAGGGTTGGGCAATGAGCAGTGCCAATCCGGAGCACCAGCAGGCGTCCAGTTTGCTGGATTGCTCCTTTTTCTCATACAACACTCTTTTTTTTTTAAACAAAATGTGGTTTTGGAATGAATGGCATATTGCTATCTTCATCCATATTATTCAGATGTCTATTTCTAGAAAGATGAATGCAGTGAAACAGGGTATTTTAAAATGACCTAAGAAACTCACAATTAGCGTGCTCTGTTTTGGTGTTTGGTGTTTTTTTTTTTTTTGGTGCGAGCCCCCAAAGGAACACATCTTCAGTATGTATAGTATTTTTACAAGCAGATTTTAGGACAGAGAAGATAAATGCAAGAAGCGCTATGTCATAATCACAACCAGGAAGCCAAACCATTAACATGAAATATGTGCTGAAGCAGAGAAGCAGATATATGTTCTCCTCCTTTTATAAGGGTTTCTGAGTTGGTAACGTGTTTTACCTTAACAATTCATTACAGTTGCCCTTCATATTTTAAGAGCTCTTTATAGTATTCAAACTCTTTGTCTTCTAAAGACAGTGTTAACCAGATGACTCAATGTAAATAAATTAAGATCCCCAGTGACAGAATTTATTGGCTGGCACATGCCACAACAACGTCTTTTTTGTACTATTGCTGTCCAGACGGAAAAGACTCCTTTGAGAAAAGACATTTTCTTAGACACTGAGCTGAAGTTACTTATCTGTTGCTGGTTAGGAACAGGGAGGGAAAAAACCAACTTCCTACCCTAGAGCGCTAAGGGGAATGCATAGCAAGAATAATGACAAAAATCAGTCACTGTTATATAAGTGATGATGACAACAGTGGAAACGTGTCTCGAATAGTCTGTTTAGTGAAAGCTGTGATCTAAGGCGTTTGATGGAAGCAATCACTATTTTAATCTTCACAGTTTGGGGGAAGGGAAAATGCCAGTTGCATCATTTTTAACAGGTTCTTTTCCTTTTTTTTTTTTTTTTTTCCCCTCCCCCCTCCTTTTTTTCTTCTGCCTTTTGGTTCTGCTTAGCTGAAAAAAAAAATTGATCAGAAATTCTATGACAATCGTTCTATGATTCTATGAAGTGTTCTAAGAGAAGTTCATTTCTGAAGAGGGATGGAGAGTTGGGTTTTTTTGGTTGGTTGTCTTTGGTTTTTTGTCTTTTGTGGTTTTTGTTTGTTTGGTGTGGTTTTTTTTTTTTCTTTTTGTTGTTGATGTTGTTGGTATATCTGGTGCGAGGGGAAAAAACCTACCAGGAGAGGGAGAGAAAATGACAAACTTGAGTTCACCTAAATACATTCTTGACCTATTGTCCAGTTCAGTGAATTGCCTAAGTATGTTCTGCTTATATGCATAATACTTTTCTACAATGCATGATGCTAACCCATCCTGTTAAGGCCACCATATTGTAATTTGATGGCTTTTAATCCTGCTGGAGGAAACTAGATGTAGAAATGTAGTGCAGAGCACTGGAGATCGGCAAATAAAACAGCTTGATATCTGTATTTACCTGTGTGCCTGGATTTACTCCTACAAAGCAGGTCTGTCATTTTGGTGCAAAGGGCAAATGTGTGTGTGGACGTTGACACACTGGAGAACAAGCTGAGAGTGTGGATATTTCTGAATGACTGCTGACACGAGTTAAAAACGGTACCCTAATCTCATCGTGAGGACATTTAAATGTGCCGTACGGTCCGAACGCTGGAAGGAGGCGAATCTCCAACGCACCTGGGCAGAGCGACCAAAGCTCTGCGGAGGGGACGAGACCTACGGTCTCTATTGACCCAAGTGCTGGTGGCCTCTGCAGAAGTCTCAGAGCAGTGTTGTGACAGCCAGGCCTGCTGTTAGCTGTCCTGGAGTTCTACTCAATTCAAAAATCAATGTTTGGGGTTTTATTTTATCCCTTTCTTTGCAAACAAAGATCTGTTTACAGTGAACATATGGGAGTCTCGGGCAAAGGCAGTCTTTAAAATTAACGCTGCCTGAAGAAAAATTTAAGAAAAAGTTCTTGAAGTATATAGCAAGGCTAAATTTCTCTTAAGTTGAAGGCATGCAATTAAATAGCAAAGCAAATTAAAATAAAGATACATCTGTGCTCTACTATACAACTAAACATAAAGGAGCAAAATTGATTCTGGCATCTATCCCACGAACCTGCAAACCAGCTCAGAAGCTCAGCACAACAGTATAAAAACTCATTATACCGGCTATTCCCACCGTGCAGGCATAGAAACAGCCACTGGGCAGCCTCACCTGGCAGCGCGGGTCCGGCTGCTGCTAATGAGCGGCATTTAACGAGAGGAAGGTTGATGCTGGTGTTGGAGCATCTTCCTGCAACCACAGGGCTCGATGTGACTTCCCCAGCACTCCTGGTCAGCCTTCGCGATGCTCTGACCGACAGCAGGTTGCAAAGTTTTACTTGAAACAATTTCCTACCAGGAAACACCATCTGAATTCAATTACTGTTTGCATTAGGCAGACACATCAGAAGATTTTTTTTTTTTTTCCGAATAAAAGGAGAGAAATTTTTTTAGATCAAAAAGCTTTTGTATTTAATTTTAAACTCACTCTCTGTTTGAAAGATTACATTGGTTCAAATAGAAAAAGGAAATAATTAAAACTGAAATAAAACACTTGAACTTTTGAAATAAATATTCGCAACTAAAATAATTAGACTGCTCTGATTTTTTTTTTTATCAGAATTTCATTTAGGTAAAAATAATACTATTTTGGAAGTTTGTTCAGATTTTTTTGCTGACTATATTTCAAAAATCTCTCTCCTGTATTTTTTTTACCAGAAAGCAAACATTTTCCCACAAGCTTTATTTTCATCCCATTAATTGGTTTGCTAAAGCATACCAATGCGCTTGTTGAAAAGTCTACATGAAGATTTAATAAATTGTCCTTTTTTAAAAAATTTCAGGTTGAATCTTTAATGGCATGGGTAATGTTTTTCATCTTCATGAAGGATCGAACACTACAGATTTGCTCTGTTAAGAAAACCTGAATCATGTTATTCACACATGACTTAAGGATTTCACTAGAGGCTTGTATTAGTATTCAAGCTCAGTAACAATTTCATTAAGACCTTCAATACTTTAGGGTCAGGGTGTAGAAGAAGGGGTCCAGCTTTCATATAAAAAATGGTTTTCTTTGTGCCTACAACATGGCTCCACCTTGACCCTCAGTTACTGCTTCCTAATATGATGTTGGTGGCCAATCTATTTTATTTGTTTATAGCAATATTGAAATATTGATGAACATGTTGCCTTAGTTCAACAGTTATTGGTACAGGTGTGAGCTCAAGCAATCACTATGCGATTTAGTCCTGTTTGGCAACCTTTTTTTTTATTTTTTCTTTTTTTTTTTAAATAAGGTAAGAGAACCAGAAGCCTCTGTGGGCACTGAAGAAAGACAGTAACCAACTGTGCGAGGAGACATTCAACTCCAGGCATGGCAATTGCAGGAAGTTATACAGAATGCTTCTAGTCATCAGTGCCCAGGGGAAACTACTCAATGCAAAGCTAGAACAGCAGGAGATAACCTGATGTACAAGTAACCTGTTTAAGGGCACCTCGTGTCTCATTTCTTTGGGAGAAATAAGCTCTGGTTCATTTCTACATAGCAAAACTGTGATCCAAATAACAAAAAGACTTGAAGAATGAATACCTAAACTACAGGAACATGAAGAAATATCACTGCTGTGTAAGAGAAATGAATTCTGTGGTAGCATCACGTGTTTTAGTTTTTGTGGACTGTTTAAATGGATTCCTACAAAGATAACAAAGGCTTCTGAAGAAGATAACTCCAAGACCATCTATCTTAGTTGTCTTGAATTCAATATGGGTTAAGAAAGTCTAGGTTTAGTCTGCTGTATGATTCAGCTGTCATGTACATTTTGTATAAGAATTTCTTCACTGAACGAGTATGGAAGATACTGAGAGACAGCTGAAGGTATGTAACTGATTGAATAACAATGTCAGAAACAGAAGATATGTTGAGGAAAAAATTCTGACTTTCCGTCTGCAATCCAAGTCCCCAATTTATATAAGTTCTATTGAATATTATGCACATATATCTGGTAGAAAAGGTTGCGAAGTTTTTCTGTGCTTGTCAGTGTTAGTTCTGGCTAAGACGTAGCGTTGGCTTAAGTGGGGTTTTCAGTAATGATGGCATGCAAAATAACAACTGTGAGTATTCCTAAACTCCGATGATTTGTCAAAAACCCTGAGATGAGAAATTTTACTGAGCACATAGTCTAAGGGTTTCAAGATGAAAGACTGCTCAGGAGAGCTGGACAAAATGTAGCCCGTAGATTTTATGGAGAAAAAAAAATGATGACTCATGATATTGTTTTCCTTAAATGCAGGGTAAAAAAACCAAACCAAACCCCTGATGTACAACAGCACCTGCAAAACTTTAAAAAACCACTCATCTGCCTCTTGGAACATGACAATATTACCTCGAGTTAGGGCCACCCAACGGATCTATGGAAGAGTCAGGTAAGCCTTTCTGCTTTGCCCTGAGTTTGTGTCTTCCAGACCTCAAATGTAACCTTAAAGCTGCCAGGTTAGTTGGTGGTAGGTAAAAAGGGGAAAAAAAACCTTTGGAGAAGTCACGTCCATCCAGGTCAGTGGAACATTCACCCCAGTGTGATATGGAATAAAGTTCCAGCCTGTCCTGGTGCTCCTCTTGGCTACTGAGCATACGCTTTGCTGGAGGTTTCTGCTGAAGGTGAGAAATCTGGCTGCCTTCCCATTATGAATTATCGTCAATAGAAATGTCCTCATTTTGCGTATCGTTAGTGACACTGGGAACTTATTGTTTAAGTAAAAAAATAAATACAGTAACTGTTTAAGCACTGTGGATTTGTGTACCTTCAGGGGCAACCCACAGATGCCTGTAAGCTTAGTCTTTTCCTCTGTAGTAAATCTGAGTTTAAGGTGTTCAAAAGGCATTGTTAGATTTTTTTTTTTTTTCTGTTTTCTTCTGGAAAGCTCAGCTAAGGAATTTGCTTTTCATCATGCCCCTTAGGGTCCCCACAAAGTAATAAGTCAGCATCATTTTCTAGCTGCAGTTGATAACATTTATTGCTAATTCTTTAAACCCTTCTTTAAAAGAAAACAAGTCTGCAACCTGCATTGCACCCACAGGAATAATCTTTCTTTTCCTCAGTTTGGTAATTCAATTGTGACTTGTAAACTTGTGCAGTTGTAGCAAAAAAAGTATACAGTCAACTCTAATCTATCTTGAGGAAAGTAAAAAGTGCTTACCACTACTGGTGTAGTAAATCCTGGCTGCTTTATTAAATAAATGTAGAATTTCGCTCAGAAGCCATAAGGAAGAGGAGTTTTAGAATATCTGAACAATTTAGCACATTTTGAAGCTGAATAAAGATTGATTCTATTTTGGAGTGAGATTTAAGCTGATGGCATACCAAATCCAACTTAAATTAACTTGAAAAGTATAAGCATTATTTACGTCTTCTGAATTGTGAAAGGCAAACTAGTCTACTGGAAAAATTCTTGAATATCATAATCTTTCTGGTACTGTAAAAATAAAGACTAAAAAAGATCCCATAGCTGTCTATTATTGTAAGTCAGATCTTGAATAGTCTTTTTGTAATCATGACACATGTAAGCAGGACAAGATCCAGCAGATAGTTAAGCACACATACAATGCTAAAAGCTGAAGCGGTTTCACAGATTTTGATATACTTGCTTCCATATCTAAAGTTACGTGTCTGCTTAATTCTTTTTTGCACCAACAGAACAGAGTTTACAGGAATAGGTAATGCTTTAAAAGGTAACTTGACATGCAATCAACCAACCAACCGGATTTCTCTTGCTGTGCTAAACTAATGACATTGCTCAAAGACAAAATCTCCTCTTTAAGGAGTCTCTGACTGAACTGTAATAGTGTGGGTGGATTTGGGCACCAGACCCCACCTTCAGAGAACGTCAAAGATGAACTCACGTTAGTATTCATAAAAAAATCTGCTGTCTTCTAGAAGAGGAAAGGACATGACAAGATAATAAGTATTGGAAAGCTATACTTGCTTTATCATCTCTAAACTTTCCCCAAATAACCAAGGCTGTTGCCAGTGCAGAAGTATCAGCATGGAGTGGGTTACAAAATACATATTTTCCTTTAATGTATTAAAGATGCTTTCTTAAAATTCATACTGGCATCGGGAATACACAAATTCCCTCTGGCATTCCATCTGATGTTGTCTACACAGACTGAGGTGAGTGGTTGGCATTTATCTTTGAAATGGTTAGGGACTGGATTATTTATGTATTTATGCATCATGGTTTCTTAGATGCTTATTCTTTACCAATGGATAAGGAGCGCCTCTTTAGACTTAGAAATGTAAGCCTGGGTGAAGTTGTAACACTGCAGAATATGACTACACTGCTAGGATCAATTTATGTGGCAATGAGCTGCCAGGTCACTGGCCTTGGACATGGCACTGTGGTTAAAATGTAGTTTAAAAAGTACTTTAGAGACAGGTATGAATGACTTTCAGTATTGCTCATATGGCTGCATTTAAATGACCTGCAATGTGAGTTTTTGATGGGAGGAGGCTGGGTATCCTCGTTAGCTGCTTAACTGAAACCAGAACTCAGGACCTGAGATGAAACAGGGCTAAATCATCTTAACTTATGGTCAGTCTCTAAATTCAAATCTCCACATCCATAGGAGTTGTAATGAAACAATGTGTTAAACACTGACTAATCAAAAGCAATGCAAAATATAGTATACCAACAATTTTTTTTTTTTTTTTTTTTTACTTTTTGGAATTGGTCACAGAGAAAGCAAGAACCAGATAGCACAGGGACATTTTTTTGCTCCGAGCTTTCTTCCCAGCTACTACGTTACAAAAATATTGCAGAATTAAACAGTGCAGTTTAGCAAAGTTTTCCTCAGCTCTGTGCTCGTTACTGCCATTCTGTAGGCTACAGAAATGCCTGTAAGCCACATAAATAAATTAATGCACTAAGTGAGGGTCAGAACTCAAAGTGCTTAAAACCTGGTTCTGCTTCGGTCCAAATTGGCTCACAGGTAGTGGACTGATGGCTCCAAAAGCCGTCGGTGTGAGGGGAGCTGGAGAAGGGACAGTTCGAGCTGAGAGCAGAGGGATGAACTCAGACTCACCTTGGTTGCTTAATTTGCAAGCCTTGGAGGATTTTTGACTATAAAAGGAGAACAACTGCTGAGTCTGGGATTGGAAATAAAGCAAGGTGAAGAAATGCATGAACGAGGTGACAAGACCCTCCGTTACTATTTTCTTTTTTTTTTTTTTTTTTGTAATATGGCCTCAAGCACACAAAAATAGGAAAAACCTATGCTTTATTGCAGTGCTATGGCCAGAGCTGATCTAGTCACCAAACGATCTATGTGCCCAACAGATCCTTAAAACACGTTTTCACCTGATCTAGGAAACTCCCGCTAGAAAGGGGTACATATATTGCAGAGCCGTGTGCAAAGAGTTTTCTAAGTTGCAATCTTGAATTTCAGATTTCTAGGGATGGGGGAACAGAATTCAGCACTAAGAGTCCTAATTCACCCCTGCAATTTTAGTAGAAGTCATATCCAAACCCAAAAGGGAATTACTTCTACAGAAACTGTGGGAAAAAATAATGCATATTTCATACCGGGATTTCAGCTTGATTCACTCTTATTCCAGTTTCTGCATATTTACAGCTTTGCAAAGCTCTCAGGGTGGACTGGATGATTCGTCTTGAAATATGTAGGATTTCTCAGCAGCTATGTGTATTTTAGACACTAGTAAGGATGTCCATTTACACTGCCTTATGCATCCCATGTCTTTATTGTGAAGCAGTGTGTGAAAGTCTCATTGTGAATGCTCTGTTTAGGGGCAAAATAACCTTGGATGAACGTAGCTGAATTTCAGAGGAGTATCTGAAGGTTTATACTATCCCATACTTAAGGCACTTTTCTCCCGAGCATTACAAGTTTTTAGTGCACTCTTCATCGATATGCTTTATATCTTTGGTTGAGTCTTTTAGACTGTTTCTTTGGAGAAAAAAAACATGAGAAGTAATCAGCGGCAATGCAGCCGGACAGCTCGGTGTGTCTTGCGCCAAGCTGTTGCACAGAGCGGTGCCGGCTGGTGCCCGGGGTGCGGAGCTGGGGGCTGAGCAAGCGTGACCCTGCGGAGCAGCGGCGGGGGCAGAGAGCAAACCAGCAGGTAATGTGGCCAGGAAAGCACGAATTCTGAGGCCGAACCGGGCGTTTGGCTCCTTTCCAGACCAACAGCTCGCTGGTCCATGACCGCCAGTCAACGCTTTTAAACACAAGATGTATTTGCAAATACAGAGGCTGATTCGCAAGAGGCTAAGCTGCTGACCTGTGAGCTAGGCCAGCTCTGCTTATTTCTGCGTTACATTCGACATGGCTAAAGTCATCTTACTCGCTTTCGTGAGACTTTGGCTAAATCCTTTCATTTACTGGGTCTGCAATTTCTTAGGAAGAGTGTGAGATACTTTCCAGTGAATTTAGATCTGAAACCTGTATAGACTCAGCCTATTGCAAACCTGGAACTGATCTGTATTTTCTTTCTCCAAACTTAGATTTGATTACAATTCAGCATCAAAGCTTTTTTTTTTTTAATGAGAAGTATTGCAAAGCCTATACAATGGAAATTAACAGGCTTAAAAGCAAGGACCCAGAGAAATCTCTTCTGACTTCTTCCTGTCTAGGGGAACTGGCACTTGCCTTCATTGCATGGTGGTAAGAGATCTGTTTGCCTTGTCCTTTTTGGATACTTCAGGCATTCAGTATGTGCTGTAGCTTAGAAAAGCTGCATTTCAAGGAATTCTGTTGATAATTCCTCATTCTCCAACACAAAGAAAGCACAGGAGCAAAATTAGTCCTGATTGTTAACAAAGATATATTGAGTCATCGATGAGCTCAGCATCCCCCTTGCGTCCTGCTGGCTGCTTTCATAAAGTTCTACTCACTGCCGTCTGCCAAGGTTTTCTGAATTTGTTGTGTAGGCACAGATAATACAGTCTTAAGTAAATAGATGACTCTGATAATCTTCAGCCTATTTACTAAGGCCACTCTCCTTCAGAGCTGCACACTGAAGGAAGAACAGGGATAAAGAGGAGGAGAAGGCAAAGACTGTGCTGTACAGGACGGGAAAGGTGTTACAGAAAACCGGCTCCAACAAGGAATCCAGCTTGTTTCACTATTTCCATCAGCTCATCACTCAATGTCTTCAATAGCTAAAGTAAAACCACAGGTAAGCACATCAGCACATGTTTGAATTCAGACAGAGCTGTATCTACTACCACATGCCTGACAGTAAGGAGTTGAGGCTAAGGTAGCTTATAAACAGCTCTACTTACTTATGGAAATAGATATTTTCTTATTTGAGAGAGACCATAAGTGCTATAAGGACTATGAACAGAGACAGACCTCATATGACAGGAAAAGTTGGTCCTGATACGATATTAGGAAAAACTATCCTACGGCTAACAGAAATCTTAATATTGGATCATAATCTGCATATAGTTTGGATCTAAACAGAGAGATTAGAGGTCAAAATAGCAGACTAAAAGTAGAAAAATAACATTTCAGGGCAAGCAGCTAAACCCCTTTCTTAAGAACAGCTCAAGGTTGTAAGTATTTTCTATAAAAACCTCTGGTAAAATTCAGATTGTTAGAAATCTTCAAGCCAGTGTCAGAAGAACACCAGCCAGTGAGAATCTAGAAATCTGCATCCTTTGGAAGTCGTTTATTCAGGTAAAGGCTCGAGTTTTCACCAATTTTCTTCCTGTCCTCACCAGCGCCTACGGATTTAGCTGCGTAAGATCTTTAGGATTCAGCCCCATGTTTGAAGATGCCGCCTGTCTCGATTTGGGTAAAAATAAACCGCGTCTTATTGTCTTTTATAAAGCAGAGCAGCAGCAACAACATCTGGCAAAACAGACACCGGCATGTGTTATGTCGCAGCTTTTTCACGTGGTGCTATCTCACCCTTCTGCAAGATGCAGAGAGGAGTTCGTTAACATGTAAACTCTCCCCTGAAAACCCGATGAGACCTTTTTTTTCCATTGCAGTGCCGTAAACTGGGCTGTAACCAAGTCCAGCCATGCAGCTGCCTAATAACATTTAATTGCTTTATAACTCGGAAGCAAATTGTGTTGATTTAACTGTGTTATGAAAGAAGGCTTTGCTATCATTTTCTTGCAAAGCGCAACCCCCTGGCTTGCTTTTTGGAGCATTTGCTGTCTTTTTAAGATTTCGAGTTAATAGCTCTTCTGAAAAAATGTGAAAGAAAAGTATTTATGACATTATAATCTCAGTTCTCGTATACCTCAATCTTAGAATGTGTCATCACTTTTTATTCAAGTGTTAGCTTTTGTTCTAAGTTTTCCTTATTCTAGTTTTAATGAAAATATAATCCTGATGCTTAATTATGGCATAAGCCTAGTAGAGTTTATGCATAACAAAAATGTCAAAGCCTCTGTATTCTGCTAGGAGCCCTTACTTTTAAGCAATGCAATTAATTATTCTTGAACATCCTAGAGGTTTATTGCTTCAGATAAAAGAATTCAGAGTACCTTCTTTACTATTATTTCCAGAAGAAAAACAATGTAAAATAAAGATAATTGAAGTATCTTTGACAGACAGGTGGTTTTTTTAAGGAATTTTGTTGCTTTAACAAAGAACCTCCTTAAACAAATTTATGACAAGCTACTTTGCATACAAAATTTTGGTTTATGTCAGCCTAGGTCATCATTTACTTTATTCTCTGCCTTTAAATATACCATTGTACATTTGCACCGGTGAGCTGGATGCCAGTTTAATTATCTAATGTCAGCTTCTGTAAGACTGATAAAACTACTAAAACAGAAATTCAGTGCTGGGGTGGAATGGTGCTACTAAAA
The DNA here is from genome assembly GCF_036013445.1 of Caloenas nicobarica. Lineage (NCBI taxonomy): Eukaryota > Metazoa > Chordata > Aves > Columbiformes > Columbidae > Caloenas > Caloenas nicobarica. The sequence goes on from NC_088259.1 coordinate 14,263,717, forward strand.
TTGAAAAATAGCCCTTTAGTTCTGTCAGCAATACTGGCACCGCTAAATTTCTTTCCAATGCGAAAGGTGTTTGGTGTAAGTATTGCTGAATGGAAGCCCACGACCACATTATGAAGACATACAGAGCTAAATCTGAGGGCTGTGCCTTCAAGAATTGTACTAAGCTGGCTATTTTATTGTGGTTAGGATTTTGACACTAATTTGATTGATTGCCGTACACATCTTCTGGAAGAGGAAAAAAAAATCCATTAAACTGTTACACTTAAATAAAAGCCCCCAGCAAATTGCTTGCTGCAGAGAGCTGTTTGCATGAGAAAGCAGCAAGGACATAAGAAGCTTTTTCAAACTAGTGGCATGTGTTTTCTTGATAAAATGTGTAATTCTCTGCTCCTCATTGTGCATTTTAGTCATCATGTCTAGCTACAAGAAACTCACACTGATTTTTATCAGTTTGATTTAAAAACGATGTATTTTTCCAACAGCCAGATTTAGTAATAGTTTCTTATGGAGCAGCTTTTATTTTGTTTAATCAATGATATTGATTTCCCTTTAAATATAAAGATTGCGCAGTTCAACACTGGATGCAACAACAGTATTTTAAAGACGAAGTGACCGCCTGTTTTTTTAAGGTCTTTTCTCAATAAATCACTCATTGTTTAACAATCTCGTTTGGAATTAACCTTCAAGAATTAGTAGTTTTTGATCCTTAACAGTGAAAGCTCAATTATAAGTTAAAACAAAGGTCTTATCAGTGTTCAAGGCCCTCCTATATACATTCTGGATTATTTTTTCTAATTTCTAAAGTCCTAATTTTCACTGCCTTACCCTGAGTTGCAGTTTGTCGTCATCGGGCTCACTGGGTGTGCGAACACTTCTCAGAGTGACTAAGGGTTATGGAATCTGGCTCATTACTGTGTGTAAAAATAACAGAAACCGGGATGAGGGAACTTTTGCTTTGAAACGCCCACTTTCCCAGCTATTCAAGAGAAAGACCTATTGCCCTTCGGTTTTGTTTTGTTTTATAAAACCTATGATCTGGAATTTCTAGGCTTCTTTGGACTTGCTTCTCCTATTCTTTCAAAATATTCTGTCTTTCCTTCTTTCTGTCCTTGAGGGAATGATGAACAATGAAGAGCCTATGAACAACTAAGAACAATTAAGAGCTCCTCCTTGTCTCACTTTTCCAAGCCTTTCTCACAGAAAATGTTGGAGGATAAGATCTAAAGAAAGCAAGCTCCAAAAAAACCCAGACCCATCCCCTTATTATCTGTTAAGTGTTTTCATTCAGAGTATTTAAAAATACTCTTAAGTAAGAATGCATTCTGAGCCAGTCCCAGTTCCTCATCCCTTTTTGCCTTCTGCCAAGTTTTTCCTGCAGTAAAAGAAGATGACCAAAAAAAAAAAGGAAAAAGAAAAATAAAAATATCTTTACGCTCTCCTTTGTTTCTCTTTGTTACAACTTTCTTTAAAAGAATATAAGAAATGTTAGATAGTGATGGTGGTGAGAGAAATCTGTTCCCCAAATAACTTCCATTTTCCTATGTAAGAAATTGAAAGGACGCAAGTTTTTAATTCAAATTATTAGACTGGAATCCAGCTGAAGAAGAATGCCTATTTCATTCTGGATTGAAACTTTTGAGAAACCTTTAATGGAAAAATTCTGAATGGATTATGAACACCAAAAAGAATTACAGGGAAATGAAAGCAAAGCATTTGACCATCTGCAGCCTGAAATGTTGAAGTCTGATCGTTTTATCCTCCCTGTAAAGAAAGGCTGGTGTCTGTTGAGGCGAGGGTGTTTCTCAGTTCTTGCCGTTCGCTGCTGCTGTGTGCTGCTTCCACCCGGCACAGAAATCTGCAAAGCTGGTGAGACTCATTCTTAAAACATTAATATTTACTAAATGCAATTAATGCTTTCACACACCGTTGACATCTAATAGAAAAGTTCTGTAAGCTTGCTACAATGTGTGAAATGCATTTACTTTTAGTATCCAAAAATATCCTAATTTCTTTCTCAACATAGTCAGCACCAGACAGAAGCAGCTCTAAGAAACTAAAAAGCTCCTTCCCAAAACTCTTGATTGAAGTTCACTCCTGTGCAGAGGAACAGTTTAACGGGGGGTTCAGAGACACAAAATCCTTGCACTGGTGCTATGCAAAAGGGTAAAATTTATGACAGGAGAATTAAGAGGAAAACTACAACATGACTTGAACTAAGGTATAGGAAATTGTGCTATGTCATGGAACATTTAAACTCCAAATCGTAATTCTAACATAAAAAACCCCAAATGAACCAAAACATCTGTTTCTGACAGAGTAATATACTAACAAATTATCATGGCGACATGAAGTACTGAATATTTTTGGTGGAGATAAGACAGGTACAGAGGCTGGTCTGCAGGTTATCGTCCTTTCTCTTGTGGGTATTTTTTCTTTGCTCAATATGCTTTCTCCCAGGCCCTATCCTCCATTATGCCCTATATAGAGCTGAGCTAATTATATCGATCCGAGAATCACTGAAGAAAGCTGTCAGTAAGACATGAAGTGGGAGTTGGAAATGTTAGCTCTCCATACACCTTAATTTGAGAATATCTTCAAGAGGATGACCGTGAGCGAGGGCTGTGCTTTTGGTCCCAGTTATCACAGAACACTGCCAGGAAAGCAGACTTAAAGGATGAACGGCAGACACTTATTAGAGCAATTAAGCATGTTTTCTTTCACATTTAGTGTTCTGCCCATTTATTGCAAAATGAGACCTGGAGCCACACACTGTTGTACAGCCTCAGGAAAGAGACCAAGATCCTGTACTTCGGAGTTTCTCTGGTTCTCAATTCATGCTGGTTGTTTCATGCATTTCCACTTTGTCCTGAAACCCTCAAAATTGTCTTTCCAACACCATCAAACTCTATTAGTATTGCCCCTATAGCATAACATGTTTGATATCCTATAATGCAATAAAAGTAAACTGGCCTACATTTGACAACTGAATTGTGTTAAGAAAGGAAAATCGTTATAAAATGAATATGGTGAAATTCCAGTATTCTGGATGATACTCCACTGCTCATGTGTCACTGAAGCCAAGGAGAAAGAGAGGACATAATAAATGTCGTAAAGTTTTTTTTGTTTGTTTGATTTTTTTTTTCTCACAGTCACAGTGATGATGGAATATGAGCAAATTCTTATTTACTTTGTTCCGTGCCACAATTAGTGAAAATCAAAGTGTCTGCAGCTGCATTCTATACTGTAAATTATTAGGTAATTAACCTTAACTCACCCTGCTGAGAATCTCCAGCTTTCCAACATAGCTGAGAGCATCTTTCAAATGCAACAATATATATGACTGCATCACTGCTTAATTATAAATAAAATGAGCCTCTAATGCAGTGTGAGGGATTTGAATGGTGCTAATGGAGAGTGTGGAGGAGGAAGAGGGAAAAAGAGAGCTAGAGAGAATTAAATAATCTTTCATCAGAACAGAAAGGCAAAGATTCAAATTACAAAGATGCAAATATAAGAGCATCCTACCAAAGGATGCGTTACTTGCACACTGTTTTATTACATTTGTTGTCTTCCACAAGGATCGTGTTTGTTCTCTTTCATAACAAAAAATGTTTTCTGTTTAAAAAACCAGAGATAATAAGTGGCTAAACCAGATTATCTATAAATAAAACTGAGATTGTTGGAACCTATATCAGGGGTACCCATTTCTGTTTTTATGGCAGAAGTGGGCCCTAGGGACCTTAAGACCAAACCAGCTGCTTTCACTTGTATTTTCACAGAGTGACAACTAATGGGATTAACCAGCAAGGCTCAGTAGTAGTAAATACAGGTATGAAATATTATGGACTAGTAAATATTATTAAATATTAAATGTTATCTTCTATGTTTGAGGACACATAGCTGTTGGCTATAGAAACTTGATTTAGGTTTGAGGCCCTGAAGTTGCAGAACCACAGGAGAAAGCTCAGGCAGGACGGCTTAAGGCAGCTTTGCTGGCAATGAATTCCCCCTGTCCTGGGACAAGACGGGGTTTGTCCTCTAAACCATTTCCCTTTGCATTTCCCGTCTGTGTCATTAGGAGCAGTAGATTGCTAATGCAGAATAACCCAGAAGGGATGCATAACATCCGTAGGAAAAAGTGTTACAGACGAGGTTAAATAAGCTCTAGATTAGGCAGCAAATCACTGTCAGAGCAGAGTGCAGGAGAGCAGACCCACGTTCTCTTGCTGCAACCAGCGTACCTTATCTCAAACACATGCTCCATCCTGTCTGTGAAAAATCTCACCTAGTTTTGTCAAAAATGAGTGTGTTGCTTTTTGGCTTCAGCCTTGCAGCTGTTAGCAGAAAGTAGCTAAATTACAACTTAACCCCCAAATAATATTAATGTGAGAAATGCATTATTTTCACAGTGGGAGAAATTGCTGTGACATTATATTTGTATGAAAAAAATAGAAGGAAAAAAGGAAAAGGACACATCTAGTAACATATTGCTGATTATGTGACTGTTTCAAAAAGGCAACTATGAATTTTGTATGATCTGAAGGAGGAGGGAGGAGGAACAGGTCTGATGACACAAGTGAGATCTGTCATTAAAAGGCAGCAGTAAAATAATATTTGAAGATTTCTGTGTGCATGAAAAGAACTAAAAGGCCTATTTGTCTCTTCATGGGTGTGAATAGCTCCTATTGACATTAGCACGACAGGCTTGATTTATGTTGAGCTCAGCTCAAGGGATGAGGTTCCTTTACTCTGCGTAAAAGTGGTGAAGCTTATTGGAGGAATATGCATAATCTGAGAGAAGCTTTTAAGTTTAGCAGAAACCTTCAAGTCCTGTATGCTGTTAGCAATGAAGGGCTATGTAAGCTCTCCAAAGCCGAGCAAGAAGTGCAAACTTCTTAAAACAAGGGAGTTGTGGCTGCATTTCCCCCACTATGAGAGCACGTATGTATGCGAGTGTCAACACAAGGGTACAGGGCTGCAAGAAAATAGACGGAAAAGAACCTTCGTACCTGTAGCTTTCTATCGCGTGCTGGCATTTAACATGACTGCAAATATTACACAGTCCATGCTTCAAAAATACACTAAATAACATTTATAAAACCGTCAGCACTGAGAGACAGAAAGGATTAGGGATAAAACTCGGGGCTGTTAGATGTGGATCTGCTCCACGCAGATGATGTTGCAGATGGTGGTGCTCTACATGGCAAGAAGAGCAACACAAACTGGTGGCCCTGTACCAAATGACAGAAGGGATGAAGTCTCCCATTTTCGGTGTGAATTTCCTTTGAAGTTCGAGGAACGTTTTGACCCAAAACAAGCACTGTTGGCAGGTGAGAGGGAGAAGTGGGGTGGAGGAGTTTTGCCAATTCAGACAAACAAGTAAAACTACACAGCCTTGCGGGAAGTCTCTTACAGCTCAATACCAAATGATGATTTTTCCTCTGTCTTTTCAGTTGTCACTAAAAGCCAAACCTGACAAGCAGAAGCAGCTTGTGAGTCATAACTAAAACCAGGTTGTTAGAAAACAGCTATTTCTCTAAAAGCTGAGCAGCAGAGGTCAGATCTAGACACTGGGATTTTCAATAAGAAGGCAAGGAAGAAGGAAAGAGGTTTTTTCCTTGTGATCCTGACCCAGAGTCAGCTGGATTTTTGCTCTGCATAAAAAGAGTACCACACATGTAATCTTTTCCCTCTCCTGGTTCTTCCTCAGAGGCTCAGCATCATCCTCAGTATCAAACACAGCATCCTCCCGCCTCCGAGGGGAGTATATTTGTCCACCTATCTCCTCCGCACAAAACATTTATATTTCCTGAATGGCTTCACCAAGACCAACAGCTAATATTTCATTTAGAGCTGAACAGGTAGGGGTTTACAACTGCCAGGCTATGTAGCTCTAACAGTCAAGTCATTTTACATCTATGGAATATCCAAACCTGATTTTCCCTAATCAGACATCATTGACTTTCAGCACATATGAACAGATTTTTTTTTCAATCTCCCTTTTCTTTTTTTTTTTTTTTCCTTGTAAATGAGGTGTGGCTAAAAATGTCCCTATTTATGAATGATGGTTCGGCAGAAATGTATAATGCTTTATATAGCCACCAGATTACAAATCAATACAAGAAGTAGCATCCTCCATGCAAAACAAGGAGCACAGTAACCTTCACCAAGTTGAGTCACACAGAAAAAAAAAGCTATAGAACTTTGAAAACAAAACATACAAATTTTTGACAATAATCACCATTTCCTGTTTGCTTATAATTATAATTTAATTATGAGCCTAATTTTGTAACAATTTTTTAAAGTAGGTAGTTAGCATTAAAGTACTTTATACGCAATTATCTGCTATTGAGCATCCTCATTATACGGCAATTGCTACATAAATTTTCCTGTTGTTTAAGCATATTTTTTGCCATTTGCAGATTTCACTTGTAATCTAATAATACAACGCATATGATCAGAGATCAATGGTCCTGCTTTACATTGTGGTTTCCAATAAACCGTGGTTAAATATTTGATATAACGCATATTGACACATATTTCCTCTTGGAGGCAAGCTGACAAATAGCAAAATTTTGGATATTGTAATAGCCTTGCCTACTGCCATAACCATCCATCTAAAAAAAATGAATCTATTGAATAAATCAAAGGTTCATCCCATCTGAGGTCCCCTGCTCTTGAGTTAAACTTCTATCCTGGCTGAGCGGAGGGGAACCCGGGATCAGACAGAGGCCGATTACAATAAATTATCTCAATTTCACACACTTCCCAAGTGGTGCAAATGGACTGACTTCAGCAGAAACAGGGCAATTTATGTCATTTGAGAATCTGTCACCTGACTTCCAGAAAGGAAATAAATTTCTGCCTCTCATAGTGGCCTAAAATACCAACAGAGGCTCCAACGTCAGCAGTGGATCTCCCTTTGTGAGAAACATTGCCTTCTTGTGGCACAGATGACGTTCTGGTAGGTAACGTAGTAGATTCAGTGCACAGAAAAGGACTTTATGTTTCTCGTGAGCTCTGTAAGAATAATATTGTGTAAGGCCTTTCATATGATTACATATCGACTCTTTCACAATATGACAGAGGAAAGTGCTTCATTTGAGCTCCCTGAGAGAAAGGGGAGGAGATGGAACACAGATTTTTCTCATCAGGCTTTCCTGAGAAGTATCTGATTTCTTATTGTATATAGGGTAATAACTTTGGACAATTTTAGAAAATGGCACGAGGTGCATGTTCTGAGCAAAAGGAGGAAAACATGCTTTTGCAAAGAAAATCAGAACATATCAATATTTAAGTGTTTGGGGACCTTCGTGAGCACATTATAAATCTAGGTGACTTTGCCTAAAACTGGCACATCGTGGTCTACAGGTCTGGAAGCTGCAGTGGCCTCGGCGGGTCCTGAGTGTGCCAGGGCTGCCGGGAGGTACCTGAGCTGCACGAGATGTCAGAGAAACTCCTCACACCTTTCCAGATGTGCAGCTGTGCTGGGAGAGGGTTTGGCGAGGCTCCCAGACAAGTCTGCACCTCTGTGGGAAGGCAGAGGCAACCTGCGACAACAAACGTTGCCACGTTGACGGTATTTGCAAGCCGAGAACAGCAGGGAGAAGGGGAAGGGTTGGCTTTCCATGTGGCATTTGGTCTTCAGGTTTTCTTTACTAAACTGTCACGTAGGGTGATCTAAACAGTATTGCAAAGACTAAAAGAAATTGATTTAGCCATTAAAAAAATAAGAGCTCTTGGTGCTCTATCAGCTGTAGCTGGAAGGAGAGTTCAGGCTGGCACTAGAAAATTTATTAAATTGTTTGAGTCCACAGAGAAGATGAACTTGCAAAAACTCAGTGGTTGATCTATTTTAGTGTTTTTGGAGAGCAGCATAGTGCTCATCTCCCGAAGTAATACCAGCAAAGTATTCAGAGAGATTTTTATACAACCATAGCTCTGCTTTGGCAAGATGATTAATACCGATAATACAGTTCTATAATTTTCTTTAGTGCAGACTATGAAAGGCATGATTATCCTGGCCTCAGACTGAGCTGCATCTTTTGACTTCCTGGGCCGGAGCTGGAATTGCTCCTGAATTCCACTGGGATAAATCAGAGAACAAATCTTTAAGTTTCAAATGAAAATGCTCTCCGTTCAATATGTTTGCATTTAATAGAAAAAAAATGAACTCATGACCATAAAATGAACTCATGACATACTAAGCTAGGGTAAATCGACCTCAGTGAATAATATGTGAATATTTGAAATGACTGTCCCACTCAGTTTTTATATCCATTTACACCGATACATTAATTAATACTAAGTTGTTTATAGCCGTAGTGATTCGATGGCAACACTTTTAAGTATTCCAAAAAAGGCAAAAATATTAAATAGAGATGAACGTTTTCCACTAGCCTGGACTATTTTCTAGTAGTAATTTCACTTGCATGTAAAACATCGCACAAATCTATCTAGCTAAGGAATTAACAGCTGGTAAATAGACATATATTCCTTTTACATCAGGAAAAAATATGCAGTTGTTACATAGCATCTATATTCAGAAAGCCATAGTAACACCCAAATATACTTCACTGCCAAATTAGTAAATATAGGAATTTTATTCTAGCAGCATTATAAAATATTCCTATATGAAATTTGAACAGGTAGGATGCAAGTAGATATGAGTCAGTGGGTCCCTAATTTCTTATGTACTTGAGTAACACTTGAAAATGGAATACACACAGAGATTACTCCAACTCCTGCATGTTTGGACACTTTTAATGCTTTCCACTCTAAAAAGCCCCAAAGAAGAGTTCTGTCCTTTGTATTTCCCACTGTGAACAGAAATGGTCTTCCCTTGGACTGGTAACTTATTAACATAACTACCTTGCTATCTCGTGAAGACATGTCAGCTGAGTTCATTTAAACAATGCTGTTCATTAAATCCCTCTGATCTCAGTGAGAAAACAGGGCTTGAAGAAATTGGAAGGTAGCAACAGCATCCAAATTAGAGAGAGCAGCTGATCTACGGATGACAAATGTTTACTCCTCCAGGTCCTCCTGCAAGACATAGACTTGGCTCTGGTTGTCTGAATAAATGACCACCACGGGGCTTTTGCTTCAGGATTAGCTCCAGCCATTTTATAATCATGTATGACAGATTTCCGAGACAGAAGAATATGGTTGGTATGATCATATTTCCATAGCTTTGTTCTTCCATATTTAAAAGCACAGTCAAAACCTTCCTGCGCGTGAAAGATATAAGATATATAGAATGCACCACAGAGCAGTCACTGGCCCCAGATTTGATAATTCAAGAGTCTGATTTCTGTGAAGTTAAGCTGCGCAGTTCATAAAATGCATGTGTAATTGCTTTCCTAAACTCATTAAGCAATTCCCAAGCCTGTGCATCCCAATCAGGTAATTGCAGACCTAAATTTCCATTTGCATATTTTCTGTCGCCCAACTGGCATATACAATTACTGTGCATGGAAACTAAGAGCACTATTTTACATCCTAACAGGCTCAGAATCCAACCTCTAGGTCTTTTTCTTATCTAACTTTTGTTATACATTTCACATTGTTGTATTTAAAGTGGGTGTTTGCCATTCCTCATTCAGAACAAATAATGTAAGTTTTTCACTGTAAACTGAGATAATGTATCAGGCAGTTCCTGGAGGTGTTTCAGATAAATCTCTCATATAATTAATAAATCTAGAAGAATACACATTGATCTGGTTACTTCTTGTCCACCACTGATAACAGTAAAATAGAAAGTTTGTGAGGAAAATGAAATATTTATGTAGGAAATTAATAGGAAAAAAGTAGAATACAGCTTTCCCTGTTTTTCATTCTTTTCATGTCTATGACCTTTTCTTCCTCTACTGCACTCTTTTATTGGCTTTGTCAGATTCCCCTTTTTTTACTGAATTAATTATTAATTATCCGTATGGTTTATCAGCTAAGGCCTCAACTGCACCTGCCCCAAACTACTTGCAGACAAAAAAGAGAAGGTGGTTTTGGAACATGATTTGGAAGCAGAACTCCTCTCCTCAAGGTAAGATTTTATTCTATCTCATGTAAGCATTAAATCTTTATCTCTTCTTGAAAGGTGAGTAGCTTCGGCAGGGATACTGAGGTGAGCAGAGGCCTGGGAACAAGGGCAGGTTCCTGGGGCTCTGTCTCAGCTCCCCAGGCATACAGTGGACATGAGCTGGGTGAGTGTGCTCCGTCCAAAACAACGCACGTCAAAATGAAACTTTGTTTTCTGGCTTCCAGATCCAAACTTGAGATCCTGATCCAAAATTGTTGTCAAAGTGTTGTAGCATCACCCTTGGTACACATAGGCAGGAGTCCCCACCCTTGCCATCATCAGCCTAAGGCACAAGACTCTGAACTAACATCAATCAAAGCCGCAAGAAATTTTATACATGTCTAATTTTACCAATCAGATTTTTATGGATAGAAAAAACAAATAGCATCCTTTCTAAAGGGTTCTGTATCACTGGGATAGGAAACGCGTAAGCCACATTAGTGTTAATGGAAGTAGCGTGCATGCATAGCAGAATAAACACATTAAGTGCTGTTAATCGTCACTTAAATATAGAAATCTCTTTGAATAAGAACAGTGCTGGCAGCTCCACTGACTACAATGGTTTGGGATAAAGAGCCAGACATGTCTTTCACTTTTTAATGACTTCTGAAATTATGTTATATTTTCATGGATTAAACTTTTAGAAGGTATGAACCAACAATAAGTACATTAACTTTTGTGGAGTAGTGCCAATTCGTTCCTTAAGGCAATCTGTCTCTATATAAGATCAAGAAACAAGATTAAATATAGTTAATGTAACTTTTTTCTAGATTTGTTAAAAATATGCATACTTTCTCACCATTTTAATGAGAAAGTAACATTTTGTGGTAAAAGAATCTTTTTTTTTTCCACAAAAATTGATTTTATAATATCATAATTGTATAGAATTAAGACTGCTCAAAAATAGCTTTTACAACTTTGAAAGTAGCTGCCATCTTGAGTGTTCTTCTTTGGACGGAAAAGTTGCTATGGACATTTACAGCTTGAAAAGTTCAGTTTCATGGAAAATAGCCTATGTATTCCAAAATTAACCTCCTGAAGCACAGACAAGGAGCATCACAGTTCTACTGGTTATGGTATCTGGGAGCTGCAGGTCAGGACAAAACCTCTCAAACCAGTGCAAGAGGAGCAGGGGCTTTATAACTGCTGGCAGCCTTGATTTCTCTCCAAAGCCGTATCCCACTACATGAATTTATACTTCTTATCTTACTTCTTTTGCACCATGCAGAATCCTTTTGTGACCAAGTGACAGCTCCAGTGACCAGCATCAGACACCAGAGTGTGCACTTGTTCAAATGGGTTCTTGATGTGCCACCCCATATTAATGCCCTTCGAAAAGCTGGAGATAACAGTATAGCTATGGTGATGGTTAGTAAAAATTCAGAGTTGGTAGGCCCAGTCACAGGTTCTGCGTAGATTCTTATACCACGTATTATTTCCCACTAAGGCCTGAACTACGGAGAACAGAGTTAACCTCAGCATCTTGCCTGTGTCCATGCTGCAATCTGCTTCACACAGCCTAGTAGAAAAGGACATTTTTAAAAAACCCACATAACCGCTTTTAAAAATGTTTTTTTGGTAGCTTACTTATCTACTGGACATGTACTTTCTCCTGGTTTCTCAGCAGTTACTGGCTAGGGCCCTTAGGAAAAGGCTAGAAGAAAGGCACAAGAGACCATCCACAGAACTATTCATCCAGCTCAGCCTGTATCTTGTTTGCTCTTGAGCTATTTCTGGGTGGCTTATTGAAATACGTGACAGCAAAATTACTTGGGTGCCCAGCCTATGTGTTCAAACAAAAGAAATTATACCATTTTGCTAAATTAATTATACCCTTCTGGGTGAGAAGGTGATTCTGTAATTAATTTATTCATACCAAGCTGCAAAAGTCCGAATTACGCAGACCCTTCTGACTATTTCTCCCTGTTTGAGGTTCTACAAACTTAAAATCTTGAATGTGATCAATGTTGATTGATTCAGACACTGCAAACGGAGAACAAAAATGTTGGTCTTCTGAAACACTGATATCATCTGGAGGCATCAATTGCCACCGAAGGAAATACATTCCCAGATAAAACATTTGATTCAGATTTACCGCAGTCTGCCAAGCTGAGAGCCAGCTCCTTCCAGATGAAATATTTCTGTATTCTGTGACACGTTATCAACCTCCAGCTCTTTGAATGTGGTTCAAATCAGGCTGAGACTTTGTCAAACGTGGAGAAATAAATGGAGTTTCGAACTCTGCCTTTCCAGTGCGGCCCTGGGCTTGTCAATGGCAGTGCCGAATTCTGCCGCTTCCTCCTGCATGTCAAATTGTCTCGTCTCCAGCCTCAGAAGCTGCTTTACTTGGAGATCAGTGCACATTCGGAGTACAGCTGGGCACCTTATAGGGCTTTAATAATCATCTATTATTTTTTTAAGGAAAAATACGACCTTAATGGGCTCTTACTTTTCCTTTTTTCATTCAAAAGACAAGCTTAGCTGGAAGAGATAGTAAATAATTTTAATGTCCCTTTTCCTCTGATGCCTTTGGTGATCCTGATGAGCAGAACCCTACCAGAGCTGCTGTTGTGAGTCTGTGTCTCCAGCAATACGAGACGAACACACCTTTGATACACGCGCTGCTTGGAACACGCTTTATTGCCAGTCTGCACTGTGAATTTGCTTGCCAGAGAAGTTATAACACAACTGGGAGCACCAGATTGACTGTTTTATGAGCAACCAGAATTCAAATGTGGTTCTGTTCCAGTGGGCTGCTAAAGAAAGAAAGAGAAAGAAATGCCTGCTGGAGTGGAGAGCCAGCATTTCTTGTCTCATACAATCTATTTATTTCTGTATCATTTGTAGGAGGTATTTTAAAAGGCCAAATATTTTTAAAGCTACAGTCAGTATTTTATTGCCTTCTCATAACTTATTTAATGCCTCAAATCAAATGCTTTATCCTACTACTTTACAAAAAATATGCAGAACACAGCTATATGTCATCTGTAAAAATGTCACCCGCTATTAGTTTCTTCTATTTAAGTGCATCTTTATTACCTACTGTAATTATGAGAAATTTAGGCTGGTTCATATATTTCCCAAGGTACAGAAATCTACAGCATCTTATTTTTCCAGTAGACAGCAATGCAACATGCCTTTCTCATGGCTAAGTCTATCACTATATACTAAGACTAATCAGTGATGTCAAATACAGAATTTAATTTTAATGAGATTCTTCTAATTTTATTATTAACGGCTTGAACGATCACAGCAAATTCCAGATGATGTGTGGTAGTAAGTGCTTTTCTGGTTCACAAATGAACCACCACTTAGCCTAAGAATTCCTTGCAGCTCAGCTGTGATTATATATACAGAAGCAGAGAAAATAGTACTTCTATTAGAATTAGTGACAAGCTGGCATAAGTCATTGGGACACAGGAGCGAAGATCACTCATATGAGTAAAAGCTTTCTCAATTGAGCCCTAAATCTTTAGGATGAAATTCTGGCCTCACTGAAGTCAAAAGCTGATCCAAATTGTACCTACATTGGACAAAGCAGCATCTCCCAAAGAATATATTTATATGAAACCTACTTTGTTTAAAAGTCTATGTGAATTTTGTCAACTCCACGAAGCAGATTGAACAGAAAATAAGATTTTTTTTTAAAATTAAACTACTAAACTTTAAAATATTTTGGTCCTCATGCAAAATATAAATAAAACAATACCACAGTAACTCTGAATTTTGTACTATAATAAAGTGGCTTTCACTCTGTTCACAAGCCCAAGGCAAAATACTGCTCTCAGTGATCTAAATAGGAATCCTTTCAATATACATAAAAGGTACTGGCCAGGACCTAAACTCATATTTTTCATTGGGGAAATCTGATCAAAAAAGCTGGTTTTAAACCTTATAAGATTAGACAAGACCATCATGGAGCTGTCACCTGATAATCTAAAAATATTTATGAGCATTCTGTTTCCCATGCTAGTACCGCAGAAATACTCCCAGAAACGTCCCCAACCTTTTTGATTTTAAAACTGCTTGAAAATGTCTTTTCTTGGCTTTGGCGTTGCCATATTTCCTGCTATTTCTTCAGGAGCAGCAACATCCCATAGTGGATGGTGTTCAGACAGTCTGACGCACTTGTGCAAGGGTTCAGGGATTGCTCAGGAACGACTTGCAGCCCGTCCTGGCCCACGGTGCAGGAGCAGGAGGAACATCACCCACAACCTTGGTGCATCTGACGGCTCCACGAACGTTTCAGGTAGGAGAAGGGGACAGGAGGAGTCTATAGCACTTGACCTAGGCTTAAATAAAGCCAGGGAGAGTTGCTGAAGCAGGGAACTAATATTAGCATCTTACGATGTTGACCATACCCATGCACTCTGGTCTTGTCTAGTAAATACTTCATGAGTTCGCTGTGTAGGTTCCCTGGAATCCCATCTTTGATGGCTCAGATATGTGCTGTGACCACCAGCTATCCCAGAGAGATAAACCCTCTGCCAGAGCTCTCAGTGGGTGAGAGATGGGGGTCAGAGAGGCCAGCGGTGGGTTTAGGGGGGTCAGGCACACTCTTCATCCAGGACATGAGCCAGAGAGATGAGAGAGGCAAAACCCGTTCGACCAGCGGACATTTAAATGGACCACATGGTGTTTCCAAATAGAACTGTCTAGTTAACATCCAGGGAGGAATCTGACTGCAGCTCTGACAATTTACTAGATCCTTAATTACGTAAATAATTACTTGGTGATTAATTCAATTAATTCAGTCCATCTGAAATCAAGGTGCTATATTCCATATTTTTTTTTTTCCTGGAATCGAACTCAGCTGTGATAGATTCTTCCACTTTGCATTTCTAACTCATTGCATTCGATTTAAGAGAGAGGCAAAAGTTATGTTAAAGCCAATCAGCTACAGCCCTGATTTCCTTTTTAACTTTTTCAGCTCCAGAGAAAAAATGTTGCCAATCATCAGGAAATGCAATTTTGACTGTGTGAAAACTGCCTTTTGCAACTCCAGGCAATTATAACAGTCTATTGAAACATTTTCACTCTTGTGGCACTGTTGAAACGCCAATATTCTTAAAATTACACACTAGATACAAATACTGTATTGAGCAGACTCTTCCCAGTACCTTGGGATGGATTCTTATACCCTTATCCTTGCTGAATAGGTATTTTCTCCAAGAGCAGTTCTATTGACTGCAGAGGTGTTATTTGCAGTATCGAGTTTTAAGAAACTCAAAAAATCACCCTGAAACTATTTTCTCCCCTTGGTTTCAGCTGGCTATTAGGCAGAACCGAGAAGGGCCCCAGGACCATAACACCCAGAACAGTATCTGGAGCTCCCTCAGGTTCCACCTTCGCTAATTCAGAAAGTATTTCAATCAGCAAAACTATTTTTTCTTTCACTTTTCTGAAGTCGGTATGAAAGTTTTCACACTGGCCTAGAGACCGAACTTCCTCGGCTGTGGTTCAGTAGGTACCGAAAGCTGGTGCGTGGCTGATTTTCAGCACTGGGGGTACAGGCGGGGGTGATGCTCTGGGCAGGCGCACCAGCACCGAAAGAGAGGAACCAAACTACTTTGCCCACAAAACAGTGTCTTTAGGTTCAAAACAGGGGCAGGAAAAGCTGAACCACTCTTCTCCTTGTGAATAATTTTCTGGATTTTAAAAAAAAACTCATTTCCAATGTGATTAATTTCAAGAATATGTTCAACTCTCATTGCATTCAGTGAGTGCTAAGTGCATATTCAAGGATTTCTAGATAAAGATGGACTTTACCACCACCTAGGAGGTGTGATTCACAGTTGTGATAAATTAGCAGATTTCCTACAATCTCACTGCCAAGCTCACTCCAAGTTCAATGAGCACCAAATTTAGCAATGCTTTTGCATGCAACGTGCACGCACTGTTTGGTCAGCACACACCAGCTACTGTTCCATTTCCCAGCTATGAATCACATATGTTAAAGTGGATGCTTGGTCCGTCATACTGGTTGGGCTGGGAGGTTATTGGTGGTAGGACAGAATTTCTTACGTTCCTTAAAATTATAATTAAGCTGAGATGAGGACCAGAAACAAGACCAGGAGCTGAAGTCCTGTACTCAGAGTTTACAGGATTAACTTTATTGGGATGTATCTCACTGAAGACAGAGTGTCCTTGGGGCCTGTCCTTGATGTTCTTTGTCTAAAAATACTATTTGTCTTTTACCACTCAACTTCTCTATTCACAGAAAGTGTATGCAAGCTCTACTGAGAGGTTCAGAACTGTGATACAGGCATAGTTTGGGTAGGAAAACTATGTTGTTTTTTTCCCAGTATCTAAAGAGTGGTATTTTATTTCAGAATATCCTTTCAATTAAAAGAATACTTGGATATAACCCAGAATCTTATAATGCAATTCAAGACTCATTAATCCTCCCCAAGTTCTTTTTTCTGGCTTCTTCCAAAAATTGTTTTAGTCTCTCTTCTTATATTTTTCCTTTACTTTTCAGTCTCATTCAATTTTATTCTGATTAAGCTCTGAAAAGCCTTTCTTCATATAATATTCATATTGATACTTAGTTTGAAGGTATTCGTTAGCCAACAATAGCTTTTTTATCGTACTTTTTTTATTAAAAAATAATTAAAATATTCCTACCTCCTCACTCCTGAGAAGCCTGTAATCCAACTTCCACAGATAACAGGGAACAGGGTATGTGTTGTGCTTTTATATCTTTTGTGCCTTGGACTCCAGAATAAAAAGATATATAGATTTAAATATAAACATCTGTTTAGTCAAACACTGGCACATTTACAGCAAACAAGGGTAATTCTAAATGCATTCACCTGATCTATGGTAGTTAACACTAACGTCCATTCTTACTGCTATTGCCTGGGTTGTAAATGGGTACTCCAAGAAGGATACAATAAGTTCTCTCCCAGTATGCTATTGTTTGTATCAGGTTATTTTCCCTTCCCTCAGCCTCTGGACAGAAGTTCCCCTAAAGTTATGTGGACAGGATTGGACCCTTGACAGCATAAGGAAATCAGGTAATCCACCACCTTACTATGCAGGGGCTCAGATGCTTTTTCATGTGTATTTACTACCTTACCAGAGCTTGCCAGAAGACATACTAAAGATACTAAAGCCATTCGGGTCAGTGTGAGCACTGATGCAGTAGGGTTAGATGAAGCCCCGGGTAGCATCACTCAACAGCTACCACCTACTAAATCCCTTTATATGCTGCCTTGCGCACAATTCCAATTGACTCTCCCATAAGCCAAACTCCACACAGGCACAGGATAAGGATTTGGTATTTTCTTGATAGAAAGTAATAATACCGAAGCAGATGGTAAGGGAGGGGGAAAGTATCAAGAGAGATTATTGAGTTTTTATCTTACAGTGTGCCAATAATCAGGATTGGTGTCCTGGGATGAAGACCATGAAAGAAAGCAGGAAAAGAAATCAGAATAGCAGGTAAAGTCAGACCTATGAAAGCAGATGGGACAAAAGAAAGAAAAAAAATCTTCTCTCTCCTCTACCTGATACTTTAGGAACTGACTTTTTACTCTGTTTCATTAGAGAAAAGACATAGCAAAAACCAATTTTCCTTCTATTAAACTTTAAAAAAGCTCCTAATAGCTATTCTTTTGGTCAGCTTTATGAACAGTCAAGTGCTGCTTCTCCCTTGTTTCATACAGCTCCTCTGGCTAATGCTGGGGAGCCAGCTCTGCTCCTGGGAAGATGCCTACAACACTACACACCAGGCGCATTGTGCTCTTGCTCTGCCACATTCTCTAAGTACTGGTGGACACCGGAGCTTCCTCCCTGTGCCTTGATTTTGTCCCAAAGGGAGGAAGGGCTGTTCAAACCTGGGTTCCCTCTCCTGGTCCCTGCATGGGGGAGGCCACAAGGCAGGACTGCACATGGAGCCCAGGTACCAACGAGTGCATCCACTTGTAGGTATTAATGAAAGAATCTGACTTGTACGAAGCTAAGAAAAAAAGAGCCTGTAGATTTCATCTGTCCCGATGCTGGCACAAAAAGTCAGAGACTGCTATGATCACATAGTGAGGAAACTTGTTTGAAAGTAATTATTGCCTGGCCTCTTGAAAGATCAGGAAGTAAGACGGAGGAATATACCGCAGCTCTGAACATACATTTTATAAGAGCCAAACAAAATTCTGGCTTCAAAGGATTTGGGATGTGCTCTAAATCTAGAATAGGAGGTCTGTGTTTTTCCCTTCATGAGAAGCAGCTTCTTAAATCCAGCCTGAATGAGAGAAAATGAGAAAAACAGACAGGTTGCTGAGCAGGAGAACTAATGAATTCTGATTCCCATGGATTTGTGTTGCCTGATTAACTAATTCTGCCTGAATTCTACTAAGGTTTCCTGTCACCTGCATCTACCGGTTTCTGCATGTAGTTACCATCTCCTGAGTTAGCTATATTGATACTTATTGATTCTCTGCAATATTTTCTTGCATAGACAAACCCCTGGAGCCTGGTGTTGCTATGCTTACAGAGGAGTCCTAACCAGTCTGGCTTTATCCAGCCTCTCCTAAGTCCCTATCAGTAGTGATTTCTGAAGGCTAAGGACTAAAGCAATCCACCATCTCTTTCTTTCCTCCATCCCACTGGCCCCAAACATTGAACAGTCCCCAAACTTACTGGTTTAGGACCTTTCTCAGCCCCACGTATCGCTCCTGGTGTGTTGAGAGTTTCAAAGCTATTTTCTCACAGGTCACAAATTCCCCCCCGTAGATTTTCGGAGCTCAAGAGGTTGTACGCCCCCAGTAAAGCTTTTTCAGAATTTCGAATCTTTAAGTGTTTGTAATACTGCTGGCTAGTGTAGATTATCTGCTGTCTAATAATCTGCAGACTATCACTGCGGCTTTTCTCACTTGCTTGTTTGCCTGAGAAAAATGAAATCAAACAATGGAACTTTTTAGAAGGGAATGCAGAGGGACAGATGTATATGCATAAACCTTCCACCCACCTCCAAAACATGAGGATTTCCTTAGGGTACTGGGCTAAAAACGAGAGAAAATATCCTTAAGAAAACTCCCACTGTTTGTATATCTCTGCAAGAGACTGTGCTGCCTTGAATATAAAATGGATGTCTACCTCAAAAGCCAGAGGATTCCTTAGAGATTTAAAGGTACAGCATACAGTGAAGGAATTTGTAGTAGTTATCCGGCTCAATACAACATTCGAGCCTTTTTGACAGAATGAGTTTTTCTATTTCTGCTATAAAAGCCATTGGAGAGCAGAACAATCCTTTAGCAAATGTCAGCAGCAAAAAATATATATTCCAGTTTTTATTAAACTAACCTGTGCTAATCTATTTTAGACACTGGTTTCAAATTGTGTAGCCAGAGTATTTGTGTGTGTGTGTGTGTTGAGAATGGGTTGATTTGACATGCCAGGTGCAGAAACGCCTTTTGCATACTCAGACACAGTCTGAATCTCTGCCAGCACTTAGAGAAGGTCCTGCTGAGACCGTGCTACACAAAAACCGCTTCTGAAGCTGGAGAGTTTCTCTTCCGCAGCTCATACAGATGGTTCGGGCTCATCTATTTGACTTGTCAGCACCAGACACTGTCAGCAGTGCGCTCACCTGGAGATTCCCAAGGATCAGTAAAGGTTGATTGACTATCTGGCTCAAGACTGAGCATACAAGGAAAATTCCTGACAATATGAGCCCACTACCATCTCGTTCCCTCTTTTGATGCGTGTACATTTTTTCTCGGGGAAAGGCGCTTTCGTGCCAACAGGCACAGTCGGCAGCGGGCGAGAAGCCTCAAACTAACTGGAGATCAGAGCTGCCCCGGAGCCAAGCGGTGGGCTCAGCGACCGGGACCGCTCTCCCTGGAAAGCTGGCATAGGTAACAACGGCAAGGGATCCCTATTTCTGCACAGTTTAATAATTAAATCTATGTGGTCTTGAAAAAGCTTGTGATGCTTCCTTCCCCCACCAGGAAGGATGATGGTGCGGGGAGCTCAGAGGTGTGATGGGGGTACCCGACACTGCTCCCTCATGGGTCCGTTTGGTGTCTGTGACGCTGGGCAAACCGCGAGGGACAAGACCTTTGTGCAGCTCCGAGGATTCGCATCTGTGGCTCTTCACAGAGATCCGAGAGCTCGGCACATTGCTACAGCTGCCAGTCCAATAAATCTCACCGGCTGTGAATATGCTAGACTTTACTAAAAGATTCACAGAAAATAACTGTATGTTTTAATGACTTAAGACATGAAAGTGTTATTCTAAGTAGTCAATAAACAAAGTGGGGTTTTTTTTTGTTTTTTTTGTTCTTTTTAAAGTATCAGCCCGGAGCAATGGTTTTGGAAGTAAATGTAAAAAAAACTTTAGCTTCTGTCAGATTAAAGTAGTTTATACTGTGATGCAAGGCATTTGTCAAATTCCCCTAAAAATGCCAACTGTGACACAATCTGACTAATTATGATTCGGAAAATTGGAGAGATTTGTGTTTGTTTGGGAAGGGATTGTTTTGTGGTTTGTTGTTTTGTGGTTTGTTTTTTTGTGGTTGGTTGTTTTCAATCCCATATTAAAAATGAGATAAAAGTTATGTTTTCTGGCCATCAGTACTGGCTGACTTATGTATCTTATTTATTTTTCTGATTCTACATTCCGTATTTTATTGCCAATAT
Organism: Caloenas nicobarica; assembly: GCF_036013445.1. Lineage (NCBI taxonomy): Eukaryota > Metazoa > Chordata > Aves > Columbiformes > Columbidae > Caloenas > Caloenas nicobarica. The sequence goes on from NC_088259.1 coordinate 14,284,436, forward strand.
AGACGCTTCCATTACTGCTGAATACAAACTAAATGAAAATCTGTGGTCCATTGTACATTCCCTTTTCATTGCCTAGGAAACCATGAAAGATTAGCAAGGCAAACTTGTGAAGACACATAATATCCATCATCTGTATGGCTGTACGAAAACGTATCTCAGGTATTAATACTGCTGTGACAGTGAAACAGTAGATTTTTATATCCAAGGCATAAGGGTGCCAGCAAAATCTTTCTGAAACTGCGAAAGTGAATAGTTCAGGGGACAGGGCCTTGGGTCTGGTCTTTATTCCCAGCCTTGTTCCTACTGTGTTAGCCATGGCAAGCTGCTGCATCATCCCAGATATGATCACCTTCCACCAGATTTTTTTTTATCAGAACTTCAACTCTCAGGGCTCTCTGTTCTCCTGTGCCTGTCTGCCCCTACTGCAGGTAGACCCTGATTACAGTCATCTGGGATATCAGAGTGTATTAATAATACTGTGATATGCAAACACTTTTTTTTTTTTTTCCTACTGATTTCCTTAAAACCTTCCTCCCACTATAGGCATAATTTCACATAAATTACAGCCCATCTGTCTCAACCCAGCCTTCATCTCGTCAAACTTCTTCGTTGTGCAGAGGATTTGACTGACCAGGGGTCTGTACCAGAACAGCTTTTCCTCTGCCCCATCCTACACTGAAACATGCCATGGGAGCTGTTAAAGTCTCCTAAATTACAGTATCTCCTTTTTTAGATACACAAATATTTATAATTACTGCTAACACTTAAGGCAATGAATTCTGAGCTTTTAGCAGCACCAATTGTATTTACTTCTTATCGTCAATTTTTTTTTTTTTTAAATTTTTTTTTTTATTTTTTTTTTTTTCCCCAAGCCAAATATTTGATGGAATTATAGTTCTGGCGTCATGAAAGGGAATGGTTATCTGTTACTTTTTCAGTGTTTCCCAGCCCGGGGCATCTGTCTTTGCAGATGACAGCAATAACACAAAGCACTCTTATCCCAGTAACCTGAAGTGCTCTGGGTCTCAGACACATTACAGATTTACATTTACATTTTGTTGGTACCGTGGTTAAAAAGAACTGCAAACTCATCATTATAAAGAGATATACAAATCCCTCTTTTGTTTTCAAAGAAACCATTTAATTGTCTATTTTTCATCCTCAGATTTTTCCCAGCAGTTTCATTAGCTGACATGACAAAATGCCAGCTCATTTCATATTTAAATATAGGACCAATTTAAAATAATATATCTTTACTGTGAGAGCAAATTCATCTGTTATTATTCCATGAATAATGTCCAAAAGCAAGAACTTAAGCCCTTTTCTCCTATTTGCAAGGTTGACAGAAGATTTGTATTTTCTGTAATAAAATAAGGTGCTTTTGGCTGCTTTATTTTTTTCTTCTTTTCTGCAACTGCAGACGCTTAAAAAAAATCAGAAAAATTGAAAGAATCCTACAAAGTCTAGCACCTACATTGATTGACTGCTTCAACGATCTATGTGGAAAGCGGACACATCTTAAACCTTAAATTTTGGGCCACAGTCCCCCGCTGACGGATGTAGGTAGATATCTTCCTCCATCTCCTTTGTTCCTTAACCAAAAATCGTTCTCAGAGGCTCTTGCTCCAATAAAATCAGGTCTCAATCTTTTGTTTTGAATAACTGTTTCCGATCAGCCGCCAGTTCAGCCTTAGACCCGACTCCTGTACAAAGGTATTAATATTAAACTAAAGTGCACGTTTTAAATAACTCAGTGGTCATCCTGGCACTCATTTTTGTCCGTGCAACTGCTTATAGCTGCAAAAATATCTCCGCACAGTGGGACTGATGGTACTCGGGCTTCAAAACAGATGTTGGCAGCTGGTTCTCCACCGGTGCAGAAGGGTAAGTGAAGGCACAGTCACCCAGGAGAGGCTGCAGCTCCCAGCAGCTGCTTACAAGTGACCTGGTTTTTCCCAGCCTCTTTCCCTACGTCTTCTCCTTCCAGACTTATAAAAAAAAAAATCAGTGGGAGCCCTACGACGGTTTGGAAAGGTTTTGGATCCTCCGTTATTGGAAATGCTTAATTCACTCATCCTCCCAGTTTTAAAACTTTTTTTCCTCTTTCACAGCTCCTACAAACGTGGGGGGTGTGGATCCTTGGGCTTCTCCCTGAAGAATCATCTTCCCTTCCTATTTGTAGTTCCCTTTCCTATTTAATGTAAGTATCCCCTTTTCATGCATGCAAAAAGCAGAAAAGAAATGTAATTACATACATTGCTGCTGATATTTCCATTGAAGTAATGGATTTTTTTGCTAATAATAGACAAAAAATGAACACAGTAACAATGAATCCCATCTGAATTCTCACGCTAAACTGATAAAAGGAAAATTCCAATTCCTTTACTATTTTTATAAGATACTGTCAGTGTAAGTAACTCATATGGTGGATAATGGTTTCCCATTCTCGCTGGGAGATTAATGCCTCAGCAAAGTCCATGGATTTATAGAGGACATATTTGTAATGTTTGAAGCCTGGTTTTATGCTTTAGATGGGACACAGAGGGCACTTCTAAGCTCATTTACAGTTCCAGTATTACACAAGTACTTACTGATTTATTTCAAAAGTGTTAAAAAGGAACGTGGCAAGCAAATAGGAAACCTATGTCCTCACCTTTTTACTATGAAATTCATCCTGAGACAGAAGATGTGCAAAATGTTTCCAGGACTCATTTAAACTCTGCGTTAAGTATGTAAAATAATGGGAGTGAGGGTCTCTGTGTGGCAGCATTGCCATTTCTTTTAAAAAACAGGGTTTCTAGCCCTGGCCTACATCCTATTTAATTCCCTGAAAGCTCCATTAAGTGACTTCTACAAGGAGCAGAGTGCAGACTTGATCCTTTCACATTCCCTTCCAAGCTAAGCAGGTTTTTCCAGGGAAACACAGATCAGACAGATATATAGCAAGTATAACAAGTATGGAAAGATGTTGCCTTGGTTCTGAAAAATCACACTCTTGGTACTGCTAGGCTAGTTCACCCAGGAGCTAGAGATGAGAATTTTCTGTGGAAAGTGAAATAGTCTCTTTTCCTCACCATCAGAACACGTTACTTATTGAAACAGGAACATTTCCAAGTTCAAAGTAAAATATCTAATCAAAACATGAGAGAGAAGGAACTTACATAAGACATGGAAAATCTGAGGTCATGTTCCATCCTGTTCTGATAAATGTCCTAATTGCATAGCTCTGGGTATCTGGGGCAGATCTCACACTCTTTCCCAAACAATTTCAAAAGACCTGAGTTTCATTCTCCCACAGAACAAAAGTCTATTTCAGAACTCCCACTATTTTACGCAATCCATATTCCTAGACAAGTATAATATCTGAAATCAGGGAGCTTCAATTTATCCTTCTTCGAGGAGGACTCTAAAGTACCAGCCACTCCACACAGTCTCCTCAGTTGCGAGGACAAACGGCACCAATGCCTCCCCAACCCCTCACGCAAATCTGTCCATTGCTGTGTACATTACTCTTTTTTTTTTTTTTTTTTTTTGCTTTTCATTGCTAAATTCTGATAGAAAAGCAAGGTTTCATGATGTAAAGCCCTATATTTAGGGAAGAGAGACTTGATTTTCAGAAGGATTTGGTGACAAATGGTATTAAAGGATGCACCAGACAGTAGCTAGCTTGGTCCTGTTACTCACTGGCTTAGCTTACTCACTGACTATTTTTGTGCCTTCAGTAAATTGCTGGGAAATGTCTTTCCAGACTAATTTAGCCTCTGGTTGGGGAATGACTAAAAAAAGAGGCCAAAAAATCTTGTGGGAGCTGTAGAGTCACAGGCAGTAACATTTGGGAAGAAATGGAATGGGATATAGCACATGCAAAGTAATAAAAATACAATGGCTGTAATAAAAAGGCAACAAATGGTGGTAAATCGCTGGAAGGATTCCAGGGAGAGCCCTGCCTTGGTGAGAGGCAGGTATGTGGCATCTGGCTTTGCAGAGCTGAGCACCATTCTTGGCTGTTCTATGGTGCATCAGGTTTTGCTTTAGCAGGTCGCTGTAGAACACGCTCCAGGCCAATCATATAAACACATACTTCCTCGAATGAAAAACAGACCTCCTCCTGACCTAGTAGTTTTGTACCTGAAGGGCTTTTTCCTTTAATTCCTATCCAGAAATGATTTTTGTTTGTGATGCAGTCTCAAATATTTAAATTGTGCTCTTTGGTTTTTGTTCTGCCTTTGATCCCATTGTCATTACCTCAAGCACCTTTCACAACGGCCTTAACCTTGGACACATCACTGTCAAAAAACCTCCCGTATTTCTGTAAAATTGCTTTGTCAGTAAAAAAAAAATGTGCAGCTGTTTTCCTAAATATCTGCAGCATGTTACTCCTGACAATGACTGACAAGGATTCCTCTCACTGAGTCTAGAGCAGTGAAACATCACTTTACATTAATTATGGAGGGTAATGTTATCCCACAGTTTGACCCAAATTATTTGGTATTTGACCCAATATCTTTCTAAAGTATACCCTCTATTTTTAGGGGAAGGAAGCTCTTTCAGGATTGGCATGCATTGAAATTCACAGCTCATTGGTAATGTAATCACAGCACTGCGTTAATTGATCTTACTCAAGATGACTCCTGCATGTCATGCAGACTGTCCCAGAGCTCAAGTAGACAGTAGGATGTTCCTTGATACATTATTTAGGGCAGGAGAACTCACTTCTGACAATACAAGATTTTATTCTACCCAAGTTTCAGAAGCTCATGTTTGGGAGATATTCAACAATAAGGCAAAGCTTTGATCTCTTTTCTCATGAATGATGGAAGAATTCTTAGATTTACTGCCTAAAATTTCCACTTTATTAAGCTGTCAAGTTTTGCTTGGTGGCCTACTACAGAGTGAAATACTAAATTTGATTTAAAGGTCAGAGGAGATGTGTGGCACCTACAATCTGCCTCTGAATTGTTTTTGTAACACTAAATAGAGTTTACAAGGAGAGAAAATTGGAACTGGTCAGCATAAGCCATTCCAATCACAGTGTCTTTGAAAAGACAGCTCTACTTTTAACTACACTAAAAGATAAAGGAAACGGATACATTAGTGTGGTACTCTGGGATTTATGGAACTCCAAGCAGAGTTCTGTGACTGTAATTGTTACAGCTAAACAAGGGAAAAGCATCAGGAAAATGTTTCTAACGTTAATGCAGCAGCCACAATTATAAGGAACCTTAATTTGGCGAGACACTATAATCTGAATTTACTAGAGGCCTAAATAAACTCTCAACAATAGGCTCTGACCACCCTCCCAACAGACCTTGTTATTATTTCTGTATCTCTACATCTTTTAATTCACAACTCAAATAAGGCCCCAGAAGAAATTACTTTCTTTTAAAATAATTTTACAACTGCAGCCAAATATATTATCATTTTAATTAAATATGTGAAGTATAACAAGGGCCAAGATATAAATTTCTAGGAGACTGAAGCCTAATTTAATTTCCATATTTAATATATAAAACTTATGACATCTAAAAACTCCTAATATCCTCATTTTCCTCTTAGTACAGTCCTTTATCATGTACATTTCATTAGTCACATAGATAAAAAAAAACAATTACAAACTAACCGTTAAGTCTATATGAGACATTACTTGGTAACAAAATCTGGTGTTATATTAAGTGGAAATTTCTGTTTCAGAAAAAAAAAGAGAGATAATTTCCATCTACCTCATTAAAGAAAACAGAAGTTCACTCATAATCACCACTTGATTCTCTATATGGTGTCTGACTTCGGTTTCTGATTTTCTTGCTTAGAAATTTAGAAGAAAATAGTTTTTCCCTTAAGAATCCTGAAAAAGGACTAAACCTTCAAGAAACCATTCTGTGACATTATTCCTCTATATGGAAAAAGAACTTAACCCTGAACAAGACTGAAATGAATGAAAATATTGACATTCAGCTGAGAAAGCAGCTGGGAAGTAAACTTGTCCCAGACTTGCTAATTCCACCTCCTGACAGTGAAACACAAAACCCCCCCGGGCTGACTGCCTGGCACCACATTGCTGGGATTCAGCATAATCCAAGAACAGGGGAAGCAGAAATATGCTACGGTTGTTCTCTATTTTTTGACCTGACAGTTGCCATTTGGGCTGCGTATATAATACTTCACCTTGAAAAGCTCCCGCGTACCTTCTCCCTGCCTGTTTCCTACAGCTTTCAATAAAAATGCCCATGTCTCAATTTTTTTGGCCTTTTCTCTTACATTAAGGGTCACTGCGGATTAAAAATACAGTTTGAAGGCAGAAAGTGGCCATGGTTTCCAAGTTTTAGCTTTTGACTTTTTCTTTGAGGTTTCACATAAAACCCTTACACTGGAAGCAAACCTGAGCCTTTGATCCAAAAAAGATTCAAGTATAGTTCTAGTTCAGGTCCGTTCAAGAAATATGACATTTCAGAGATAAAGTCAGATAAAATTTATGAATTCCTTAAACCAAATAGGTTTGGCATTTTTTTTCCCCTGTTTTCTGAAGGTCCTTTATAGACTACTTGGCAGATTAAGACAAGAAGTGAAATATCTGAAGAAGTTCTGCATTGAATGGCGTGGTCTGGAAATACAGCTTTTGCACTGACTCATTTCTAGTTCCGTCCTGGATCCCAACCGTGGACCAAAAATTCTTTTTGACCCAGCTCTCGACAGACGCTGCCCTAAGACCATCCAGTTTCTACTGATGTTGAAAACCAGCCTAGGTTTGAGCTTTCCTTCTCGGCTTTTCTATTACGTATTCTCTCCAAACTCAAACCTGGGTTCCTGTCCACGCAACATAAAGAGGAGATTCAGGTCTGAGCACATGGGTTTGCACTACAAATACAAAATGTGTGTGTCTAAGATGGGGTGTTGCCTGAGGAAGTATTACCTGGGAAAGGAGGAAATCCTGCTGCCAAGCACGTGACACTGGCCAGGCATTCCTGGTTTTCAGCCCAGAATGATGCTGTTGTAAAAAACTCACTAAATGCAGCTTTTCTGGAGGCGGTGCTGCAGCTGGAAGAGGTCACCCCACTCAGCCTGCGTGGCCAAAGAGGCTTTTTCCACACACTTTGTGTCAAAGCCGAGACACCTTTCGGTAGGATCGAAACATCTTCTGTTCAGCCCTAGCTGTAAATATGACCTGCTGACCTAACAGCATAAGCGTTTTACATCTGTACTTAAGAAGTAAATTACGGAGAAATGAGTCACTTGAGACTGGTAGAGAGCTCTCAGGAAAACAAAACAACAAGCCCTTCAAAAAAACCCACATTCAAATGGAGCAAAGAAAGCTTGAACTTGACTGCAACATGGCATGTATCAGTGGGGTCTGAACTCTTAACAGTAAAGTGGCTGCCTGACAAGTATCGCAAACTGCTGAGAAAGACAAAAACATACAAATATATCCCTTTTTGTTTGATCACTCAATCACTTGAGATTCTCATCTGAAGCAGCAAATACAGTATACAATATAGAGAGGGTCTACAAGAATTTAAAAGACACTGAGTGCGCTCAGTTTCTATTGATCACAGTTCTGTATCTTTGTGGAATATAAATGATGAATTATCTGATTGAGTAGCTTTAAACAAAAGAAGAGCCTAGATGGAAAATGTTTAGCAGGACCATTTAATAAGATAGCACAGAAAAGATGGCAAGGCTTTCTTCCTACAAATACTTCCAGCTTTAATCATAGAAGCATATCCACAGATTTACAAACTCTCATTATTTTGATGTATTGCTGCATTTCTGCCTAAAAATAAAACAAAACATGTTAAGTTTGGCCTGAGATGAAATACCGAGTTTCCAGTACTAAAATGTTGCAATTATTCATACTGAAATATCAGGAAACCAGCAAGGAGATAAACATTGTTGTTCATATACTGACAAAGTGTGCCAACTGTTTCTACATGTGCTTCTATTTCAGAATAAACTAATTAACATTAGCACAAGTGTCAAGTCATTAACATAGTCTTCTGCACAAAGTTATCGGGCTCTGATTGAAACTTCACTTTCACTCAATTAAATGTATAGCCACTTTTCCCACCGCTCAAGCAATATGATCTTAAAAAAAAAAGAAAAAGAAAATAAAAGAAGATATAGAGATAGTCACCCAGTAACTAACTGACAACTTCAGCTATCTCTGTGATTAATCTGTTTGGATAGGCAGGAAAACATGCAGTGTGTAGATTACAAGACAAAGCTGATGGATAGCATTTTTACTGCACAAAAGTTAGTTACAATAAATTGGAGAGTGTTCAATAGATTGGATTTATCAAAACAACAAGAAAAAAATGAGTAGAGGCTTCCTGAATGCAATTTATTTTAGGGCTTAAAGCACGGATTTAAGACTGGATCCTGTTATTAAAGACAAGGAAAATCATACACCTGTGAGTGAAGATTTCAAATGTCTGTATCTGCACGCTGGTTTCAGGAGCTTTTACCTGAAGTTTTGGTTTGCAACCGTCGCCGCACAGGATCGAGTGGGTGGGAAGCAGCCGTGTTAGAGATAACCCTGTGAACCCACTCCAGGCGCACACTTCAAAAACATCTCCACAGGGAGTAGCTGAATAACTAAGATTAAACGTGTTGGGTTCTTGTTTAAAGTAACTTTGGGTCTGTCTGGTTTTTGGGGTCTGCTTGTTTTTTTACATTCTTATTAAACGCAGTGAGACGAGTCCCTTCCTTTGGGCAGAGCCACAGAAATTTCAGAAGCAAGATGTGGTCATTACTACTAAATTTAAAACAAAGAAAAATAAGATCTAGCTAGGTGTCAAGTCAGCACTATCTATACTAGAAGACAATATTTTCAAAACTTTTGAAGACCGATATTCTCACAGCATGAAGGTATAAAACAAGATTGTGAGGTACCTGCCGTTAATGATCAGTAAGCAAACTTCCACGATCAACAATCCAAACTTGTTGAAAAACACATTTACCTGTCTATCTCTATTTATTTATTATTGATTTTCATTAATTGTAAAGACACAGACTACTGCAATATCTGACTGATGAGTTTTCATTTTTCATGAAAGTCATTAGCTTCTTAATCCAGATATTGCAAACCCTTTGAAGTATCATAACTCAACTGCCATACACATTATCTAATTATACAGCATTTGCCTATAAAGAAAAATAGCTCAGATATGAGAACTGTACCAAGAAAAGCAAGGTTTGATAGGAACTTCATTTATAATTTGCAGAGATTGAACATAAAACACAAACTTAAACAGCTGGAAATTCAAAAGCAAAGTCCCTTGCAAACAGCACCTGCAATTCGACACAGCAATGCCCTATCTGCCACCCGTGTTTCGGTATGTGCGATGAGCAGACTGTGATTTTCCTGGAAGCCTGAGTACTGATGCCTCTTTAAGTCAGAGTTTGCACACAGCTTTTATGGCAGTATCTCGAGAAAAAAAAAACAACAGTGGGGAAATGGGATTTTTTTTTGTTGTTGTTGTTTTCTTTCCAGTTATCTCATAAATGCCATTGACCAGTTCTAGTCATGACTAAGAAGTGACTCATACTGCAAGGCAATTCCCCCGCAGGGCTCGGGGTTGTTTGGGGCATGGAGACTCCCAGCAATTGCACTCGTGGGCCTTTGAAGCTTCTCAGTGCCACAGTTATTTGTACAGCAGCTACAGCACTGGTCTGTTTTTCGTTGCCGTCATCTATGATGCCGAAGCACCTCAGTACGTGCTGTGGCAGTGCTCTCTGCACCCAGAAAGCCCTCCCTGCAGGTACCCAGCCCCATCGCTTACCTACTGCAGGCCCTAAAGAAAGGAGCTTTTCGTTTGGCCCTCACGCTTGGCAAGATGCTCCGGTGAGTTTGTCATCATGTGTGTTGCTCGTCTCTCTGATGGGACCTTTTGAAACCATGCAGTAGCTTCAGGATCCAAACTCAAATTCTCCTGCACCAAATGTATGCTCCAAACTCAACCAGATGCTAGATGGGTTACACCTCAAACAGAGAACGATTTGTCCAACAAATGGAGCTCGGCCCCTCTACCCTCCCTAGTTTGTTTCAGCTGAAAATGTCCATTCTATATAATAACATATGCTTTAACTTGCAGTTTAATAAGTGACTGCTATGAAGCTCAGCCAGAATAGCAACTGTAAACCAGCCAGATCCCTATCAAACTACCGAAGCAATGAAATCAAATATATCAGATTCCCAAATGACCTCCATAAATCCTTGTTCACCGACACTGATATTTGTTAACAACAAAATTAACTTTTTATTACTTTCTTTCTGGGACTGTATTTGCCAACACTGATTTTTGAAGCTCCTCAGATCAACCAGACCAGATAAATTAGATTAAATTAGGTTTACTGGCCATGATGTGAAGACACAAACATAACACTGAGGCTTATATTAAGCCATGATTTGAAGAACTTCATATAATGCACTGTGCACTGGAGGCTAATAAAGAGGAAGAAAAGGAAAAGACCTGCTATCTCTGATGCTTACACAACATCCTCTGGATATTTCACACACGAAGGGCTACCTCCTAGCCTGACATGCAACATACAGTACTCTGTGTGAAGGAAATACACATCCAAGTAAAATTTGGTCTTTCACTCAAGGGGTGTCAATAGAACCGTGCTCTGAGCAAATGCTATGGACCAGTTTCTGAAATGGAGACACAGGTGGGACTCTGAGGTGCCAAAACAGCAGCAGGAATAGCATTCTCTTGGCTCAGATGAGCATAAAAAATGCCTGAGGTGCAAAAACGTGCTTGCTGTTCCAAACAGGAGGGCAAATAAGGGTAAAGAAGTGATCAGAAGATGGGAACGGCAACCTCAGTCTTTCATTAATTGTGGATCCCAATTTTGTAAAATGTTTTCTTCTGTCAAAGTCATGCAGGTGGCAATAGTAAAAAATAATACCTTTTGGAAGCTTTTGTTATACTGGGCACTGACAGTTGCTGCAACGGCCACAGAGGTTACCACAAGGAGTAATCTGATTTTTACTGAACCAGGCTGGTTTGTTTCTTCCCTGCTTTTCATGCTGATGTCTCTCAGTGCCAAGGAGACAGACTTTAATATGGGACCAGTGAACACTCACCTTGGCTCTCACCGTGAAAAATTTGCAAAGCAAGATATAACAGGGAGATATGATTCATTTTTATCCCATCAAGATTGTGTATAGGCAGCAGGCAATATGTTTTTTAACACATTGCCTTTATTCTGGAGTTTTCCTTGACAAGTTTGCACTGTTTATGAAGGGGGAGGTTAGGATCCTTGGCAGAAATGTAAATTACTTTAGTATTTTCTTAACAATTTTTTGGCTTGAATTTATGTGAGAAACTAGATGTGAGGATTTATGAAGGACACCTGCGACAGGTTTACTCTGCAAAAACTGAAGAGGGGAAAAAATAAAATAAAAATAATAATTAAAAAAAAATATCGATTAACAGCATTAAAATAAATAAATAAAAAATAAAAATTTGAAAGTATCCCAGAATTCCTCTGACTCTTCTCTAAGCAAGTTTGCACCAGCATCTTCCAGTGCTCTGGAAGATGTGCATTAACCTGTGCATTAATCAAATGAGGCCTGACCTGGAGATGTGTTTGCAGTTTTAGCTGAGAATGTGAGTGTGCAAAGCTTCTTAAAGAAGCTCATTCCTTAAAGATAACTTCTGAATGTGCAAAGGCAAATGATCCTTGAGTCCTTAATTTTACTGATGGGTGATTTTTCACATGAGACGTGATCTTTGAGAGGAGGAGGTAATTCTTTAAAGAGTCAATGACCACTTGTCACATGTTTTTGTGAGAATCTCAATCTAGAGATAAAGGAAATAAATAAAATCCTGCCTTGTGGAGCAAATCTGAAAAGTGGACCTGGGAGAAACCATGCTTCATTTATATCAGAAATCTTTCTTTTAAATGACTGACACTTGCAAATATTTTTACTGTACCAGAGCAGGGTGCCCGTAGAGCTAGGTGAAGAATCTCAGTGGGTTTTCCCATGGACAATGGGCTAGTTACTTCTAAAATTTCTACTTCAGAGTAACTCGTTATTTGTGGTAACGTTAGACCCAGAGGTGTTCTCAAATGTGAGATGTTAGAGCCAGACAATAGTTGTTTGGAAGAGAGAAATGTGTGCTCTACACCGAGACTGCAAAGCAGCAGCTGCACTTTTAATTAAAAGTTATGTCCTATATATATCTGTGTGTTTGAGTGTTTCTTTGTTTTTAATGAAATTTTTAGATAAAGAGAGCTTTTTTTAATTATACTTCTGCCTCCTGGTGCACTCCTTCCTTATTCATTTTTGCTATCATGACTTTTTTCAATTTACGTTAACAGATTAGGCCATATCAGAGCTTCTGAGTATATTAAAGGTGACGGCAGCAAAACACAGCTCTGTTTCTTGATCTATTCAGTAACAGTTTCTTTAGTCAACCTTCTTTCTCCCCCTCCTCACCATACACACACTAATTACTCTGACACATATGGATCTTAAGCATATTTGACAAAAAGTAATGAATGAAGTCTCACCACTCATCAAGCGAATGCCTCAACATTTGCATAAGCTAACATTATTATCACTCTGTGGATCTGCAGGTTAAAATTAGGGATTTTTGACCTGGGGTATTTGACCGGAATAGTGATTCCTGAAGAGCTACTGTTCCAATGATATCCTCACACAGAGCAGTTGGCATTTTGGAAGTGTTGAACTACACTCAAGCCCAGCAGAAGTCGGGGAAGGATTTTTGGCTGCTAGGAATTAAAACCTTCGATCCTTGTGAATGAGCAAATACGAGGAACAAGGAAGCTAAAAGAAAATTGTAATGAGATCTGGAGATAAAGAAGAAAGAAGCCAAAAGCTCTAAAATAAAAGCAAATGATTAACAAGAAGAGTGAATGGTTTAATTTAAGGAGAAGTTACAAAATTAAGAAGCAAGTCACGTGAGGGTTGAAAAAGATGGCATTAAACACAATGCACCCATCATGGCCCAGGTCTTCAGCGACATGGTTTTGTGTTCAGTATTTGGATGAAATATGAAAGAGAATTCCCTGCCATTAGCTTGATAACACAACACATAGAGATAGGAATTTGCCCTCTTGACAATTAATAAATAGATACAGGGAAATAACTTCTATGCTAAAATGCTGGCAGTTAATTTTCCTGCCGTTGCCTTGCTTGCTTCTCCTTGCTTAAGCAGAACACTCCTTTAGTTTTCTTTTTCCAGGCACAGCACAAATTTTCCTCCATATGTAGAAGGCAGAACAATTTTGGTAATGTTGACCCTTAAAAAGCAAGAAAATTTGGTTTAAATCTGGTTCTAAGGAATCAGCCAGGAAAAAGGATAATTGGATGAAGGAGATTTACTTCTGAGTTCCCAGTCCTGCTATCGAATTTTGTCTCATAAGCTCCTTTTCTGTCAAGCCTCTATTTTACAAACTGCTTGCTGCAGTTTTAATCTTCATGCAAAATAACTGCTGAGCATAAAGTGTGTTTACATCAATCATGCTAGAAAAGTAAACAAAATAGAAGCAGTAGAATTATGAATGAAGAGTTGATTAAGAAGTGACAGCAAAAGATTTGTGATAATGAAGGGCTGAATAGTGCTTGTTTGGAAATGTGCCAGTTACTTGCAATTAATTTTGCCAGCTAGTCAGCAGGATACCTGCTGGCTTGCAAACAGAATGGGCATTTTCTACCCAGGTTGGTATGCATCTGCAAACTCTTGGGTACTAACATGTTTGTAATGTGTTATGACTTTGGACTGGAATAACAAGAGCACAGTAGATCTAACAGCCTTGACAGCATTTGGTGTTAAATTGAGATGCTCTAATTGTAGACTCTTGCTTCCAGTCCTTAGAGCTCTGGCTTGCAGCAGAACTGCTCCTACCTGCCTGCTGATGGGCACGTCCAGAGCCACCTCTTCGTAGGGTGGACAAAGCAAGGCTTCAATTCACAAACTAGTTGGAGAGTGTTCACCCAGCTAAACAGCTAGGAGGCCATACTAGACTGATCAGTGCTATTTGCTAGAGAAGGGGGAGATGTGGGTCCCAGATCCTGCTCCATGAAATGCCAAGTCAGGAGCAAGAAGCCAATTTTCTTCCCCTTGAGCGTATTTGCATATAGAGGCAGTTTTCTATGGTGAATTCATTAGTTCTCCTTTATAGAGGTGGGTTAACTGAAGTGGATAAATGGACACAATGTCAGATGTAGTGTGTTTTCTGAAATCATATAGCAAACAAGTGACAGACTCTGACATCACGGCCCTGGTATAATGACAGTCAATCTCTTACTCGAATCACCAGTCTATCTTGCAGCCTGCTTAAACAAAACCAGATAACCCTAGACCAAACTTCTAGAAAAAAACTATCACGATGTATCCACAGGGTCAATGAAACAATTCCCTTGTGCTCCTTAAACTCTACAAAATGCACATTTTTATCTACTAGCTGAAGTATTTAACTATTCCCAAATGCAGGCTGATGACTAATCAATCCCCATCCAGTCAAGCTATTGAATTCAGGAATAACCAGCATCTCACACACTTTGTAATAGCTACTGTATGAGAAGAATTTCAAAATAATGTGCAAGTCTGAACAGCTGAAATATTTCCCTCTATTACAGACAAATTACTTCAACAGATTACCAAGAAAGTTTGAAGGTAGGACTATTAAAATGCAAAGTTTTTGCTGGTTATTGATAAGGAGCATGAAGAAAAACCAGGAGGTGAGAATGTGAAGGGAAAGTAATAAAAGGAAACCAAATGATTCATTTAATTAAAGGGTTGATTAAACTTGAAGACTTGTTATACCTCACATTTTTCATTAACAAACATTTCTATTTAGTGGTCGGTTTTGTTTGGTTGGTTTGTTTTTTAATTTAAGCTCTTCCAGACATGGTGTGCAATTCACTATGTGCAGTTTGTGTGCCCAGCCCTGCTTCTTTTGAAATCCACAGTCATTATGCAGGCAAAAAACTTCTTTGATGAATTCTCACTTCAGCCACAGTTTTGTGAATCCTAAATGCTCTTATATTAAAAGACTCTGGCGTCACAAAATTTTAGGAAGACAGTTTTTTGCTCTGTGATACTACTCAGATGTAAAAAAATTTAGGACCTACAAGCTGAGATTATAAATTACCTTCCCCATTATTTGTCCAGGTTCCATGTCATTGCAAACACTGGACATAGTCACATTATTGAGATGTCTCTCAGAGGGCCGGTTAATAAAACCATATCTGCTGGCTTATCAGAACAATATTAGAAATTAATGAAGTTGCATTTACTTGGTATCAAGTAATTAAATAGAACATAATGAAATGCTAAATATATCCAAAACTTTAAGATTTGGTCTTTTAATGTAGAACTGTGTGTGAGAGAGCAAGAGAGAGTCAATATCATTTAATCTTTTATGCTTCTGTCATTTAATTTTCATCCACCCATCCATTGTAACAGGCTAATTTCAGATTTACTCTGTAGTTGAGAACTAGAGAAATGAAATATTTTTAAAACATTAGTGGTTACAATGTGTCCTGAAACTGCCCCAGAACCTTGGAGACTTAGCTCACCTAAAACTTTAGTCAATTAAAACTGTTAAAAACATGGTTAAAACTGTGAGTGCACAACGATGGTCACAACCATACAAAATAATTGCTGGGTAAAAAATGAACCTCTCCTCAGAGGCACCTCTGCACACAAAATTTGAAATGTCAAAGTCCAGTTTACTAAGTGAATCTTCCCCAAAATCCTTGGTCTGTAAAATTTTGCACAAAATCTGCGTATAGTGAAGCTAGTTCTCTTCTACAATTTTCTGAGAGATACAGCCCAAAGACATACTCTTTCTTGATCCTCAAAGCTCAAAATGGAGCAAGAGAAAATCTGGTTCCTGGGATGGTCTAATCCCAGAGTCACGCCTGGCCTTTGCTGGGCAGAAACTGGAAACTCAAAATGCTTAACGTGTTCCTGCCCCAGCTGTTGCACATTCCCTACCTGGTCTTGATTTGATGTCCGACAGAGATCATTTACTCCTCACAGTCAAACACCACTATTTAACGTATGTGAGCTATACAGCATCCAAGTAAATGTATGGCTAATTGCAGCCACGGAGAAATTCCAATCCTAACACTTCTGTATTGATTTCAATGAGGATCAGTCCTGCTCAGAGTCCTGCTCCAAAGCCCTAGCTCTAGTATTTGGGAATAAAATGACTATCATTCACCACTTGTTAAAATAAATGCATCAGTAAAGATTCATCAGCAAGCAAAATTTCACAGGTTATATGTGCAAAAATGCACATATACCAGAAGATATATGTCATATATTAAAAGTGTTAAAAAGCACACCGTTTTATTGATAAAAACACTTAAATTCTCTCTCTGTCTCTCTCAGTGTGTCTCTTGGGAGCTTTAAACTCAAATGACTCTGATAAAATATGAAAGCTCCCATTGATTTATTGTTAATAGCAAATAAATAAATTTAGGGGAGAAAATGTACTTTGAGACATTATTGTCACTGAGGGACCAACAATATCCTCAGCTTCCATATAACTGTACAGAAATCTGTTCAAAATCTCTTTTGCATATTCATGGCTGTGGTCATTCTAGTGGGCAATATCTATAACCAACATTTTTCATTCCCTTACTATCCTGTCTAGTTTACAGGAAAAAATTCATCATGAGTATTTAGCTAAAAGGTTAATATTAAAAGTATTCTTCCTGGAGTGAAGTAAAAGGGATACTTGTACAAATGATTGAATAGGTGTAGAAAAAATAGCAACAGACTCAAGATCATTGGTTTAGAGATTCTCTACAACACTCTTTTTTTTCTGTACTTAATATACAGATGCCTGTTGTGCCTATTTTTTATGGCTACTTTGCTGCTTTTGCTCTTCACTATTGTTATTTCCATTGGTCCCCTTGTGCCCCCATGGGCATAGTGTGGAGTAGAGATGCTGCACAGTCCTGTGGTGCACAGATGTACCGAGCAGAGTCCTCTTGAGCACCTGAGGAAATTATCTCTGGCCTGATTTTCAGCAATGGATGCCCAAAGCAATCCAAACACTAGAATTGTACAGTAAGAGCATGTGGAATGCTGCCAGCTACATCGCTGAATGAGATCTGGAGCTAGCAGGCTTCAGGAACTACACTGTTCCAGCAGTCACTATTTAAGAACAAAACCAAACCAAACCCAAAGCTCACCCCAAATCAAGAAGAGACAGAGGAACCTTGCTGGGGTAGGCATATTTAGCGAGAGTTACTCAGTTTTCCTGGGCAACTGTTTTTTCCCTACTGATCGACTGATCACGTATGACAAAATAATTTTCATTAGGTAACCTTTGGATGGCAGATGTTCAACATGACATTTTGGCAAAGGCTGGGTGAAGATGACCAGTCCCTGCTGGTTACTCAGTACTTAGCTTGTGCCTGAGACCAGTATCAATCCAGAATTGAAGTTTTCCTTTGCCTAGATCTGTTGAGGAATATAATCAAAGCAAGGTGTAGTCAGAGCATATTTACCACACACTGTTAGAGCTAAGATCCTGCAAAATCAACTGGCTGTGAGCACTTCCTTACTTTTTTGAATAGGAGCACTGATTTCTTGGTACAACATCAGAGAAGAGCAACAGCCTAAGTCAGGTTGGTTTCAAGTTGTCTTTGGTCTTCTCTGGCTTTGGCACTTTTAAAAATGGCATTTAGTATTTATGTGAATTTGAAAGGATCAAAATATCTTTGAACCTTTGGCCTTTGATGACGATATGCCGCCACTTACCTACCTGTATATTGATAAAGACTATCTTTACCTTCGAGGTCTATAGAGCAAAGAAACATTTTGAAATGATCCCTAGGAAAAGAGTTCCTTACTAACTCTAAAGTTAAAGCCCAGATAAACTTCACATTAAATGTGATATTTTTATGATTTATGCAATGCTGGTTTTTTAAAGGATTTCCCATAATTAACCTACATGTGCCATATGTAAGTCCTCTACCTCCAAACGACCAGTACAATCCAAGGATGTCCTAATTCCACACGGCAGATGTGTTCTGCCGCATTATGTCCTGTAAGATGTATCAGATTAATATAATTTGTGTTATTCACAGGCACGACCTGCATACATGGGATAAACCAAGGCAGACTGACAACCTCACAAAAGGAGATATTCACTCAGGAGCTGGAAGAGAAAAATCTCCCAAATGCCTCCAGAAATCACTATTTCTTGTTAAAATGCCATTGAAAGAGATCTCTTTTGCTTTTTTGTGTGGATCTTTCCGCTTCCTGAAAAGCTCCAACACCAGATGCTGAAGCTGGAGCTCTACAAGGTTTTGTTTTTTTTTTTTAGGTTTTTTTAATTCTAATATTAATAACAAAGGAACCAGGAATAATCTGAGCAGCTTTACCTGTTAAGGGTATTTCTAGCAGTGTATTTGCCTTGATGACAAAGACCCAGTACACTCCCATGGACTTTTGTTTTCCTTTTTCTTCTGTTGTTTTGTTTATTGCTAGAGCATTTAAAAATATTTTTATTGCAGATTCTGTGCTCAATTTCAGGCTTAAAGTAAATATTATGCTCTACACTGCTACTAAAATAAACCTTGTAGTATAGAACCCACTGGCAGTAGACTATGACTTATATTTCATATTTCATTAATGTTATGAAGTCTTACTTAACAGAAAATCATGGTTTCACAGCCTAAAGCTTATTATTTAAAACCAGCTTTTTTTTTTTTTTGGTAAATCAAGCTCAGCACTACATGGTAATAAAAGTTTACTTCCAGTACCTCCATAATTCCCTACGGTTGCTGTGTTCTCCAAGTGCTGAATAACAACATGCTATTGAAATGCCACCCAGCTTTGCCAAACAGGGGAAAATGTCTCAAAAAGCACTCTTCCTTTCTAGTTCCACAGCCCGTAAATACAAAACACTGTAGAGATTTATAAGCGAAAAAGAAAAAAAGAAAACATAAAGCCCACTCCAACACTTTTTGAAACTGAAGGCTTGTTTACAAAAATGTGGTATTTGCCTTAGATTATCATTTACTGTAAGCAGAATTATTTCACAGCTCTGTCATGCAGATTCACTGCTGCAAATTTTGCCACAAGCCATTTAAATAAGACTATCGTTTCCCTGGTCTAGACACTTAGGTTGTGATTTGGCTCATCGGAAAAAAAAAATAATTCCATCTGTAGGGGAAGTCAGGCAGTTTGGCTCCCTTTGGAGCTGGAAGAGGGAAACACCAAACCCTCGGCAGCAATTCCTCAGCCTCGGTGCGGGGCCGATGCGGGTGGAGAGCCCTGTGTCCCCTCCTGCCTTGGGAAGGAGCCAGACGATGCGCTGAGCTCCAGAGCTGCCCACCCAGCGCAGCCCAAACCCCCGTCCGTGCCCTGCACCAGCACCCCCACCAGCACCGCTTCGTGCCTTCGTCCCCTGCATCACCTGAAGGGACCTCGCGGAACTGCCGTTGTAATAAGTCACTGACAAAGAGCAATAGCAATTCACTTCGTTAAATGATCAACAAGAACTACAGGCAAGGATTTATGATTTCCAGAATCCCTTGCGCTGGTGAGCTGAAGCAAAGCACTTACAGTATAAAATCCTTGGACAGAAATTTAGACCTGTTTGCAGTGCAGTTACTGCAGTGAAGTGGTTGATGACCTTGGATGAGGTGCCAGTTCAGAAAAATATTAAGTGGAACAATAAACTTAATGGTTCTTTTGAAAAATGCAGTGTGGCTCAGACTCTAATCTGGTTTGTTTAACAGTGAAAAACATTTTCCCTTATAAGCTTCCTATATATTTCCCCTTATGTGGACTTAGCTCAGTTGGAGACTTCTCACTCTCTGCTGCTGAAATAAAATGACTTAATGTGTAACTTTAAACTGGGTCCTTAATCTTCCATCATTCACCTCCTGTATTATGCCTTAGCTTAGAGTTAATGGAATATTTAACTGCCTTAAGAGGAACAATAAACTGAAGTCAATGTTTCCCTTCAAGTTTTTATCCATAATTTCACCCCAATAAAAGAAAAATTGTTGACTGGGAAACATTGTAATGTTTTCTTAATAGCATTTTATTTGTGAGTATACAGAGAAATTTCATTTCAAAACGTGCTAGTGAAAAAAGAATGGCTTATAAATCCCTCAGCTTTAAATGCTACACAGAGAATTATACACAGAAGGGTATTTCCTTGATTATCCTGGGACATGACATGGCTTTTGGTGCTATCTGCAGCGTTCTAAAAACAAAAGCTTTGCTCACGTGATTCTGAATGATTTATTGTTCAAAGGGAAGCATGTCTTTGATGGCAGGTCTCCTCAAAACTGTTACTAACAACAATGAAATCCAAAATTCCCTTCCCACTGCTCAAACATTTCTCTCTCCTTCCTGATCAAAACTTCAGACAATTTTTGAAGTCTGTTGTGTAATAACACGACAAGTAGAAAACAGACTCCAACAATTTTCTACAGAAATTTCAGATTTATGGACTGTTGCTTCAACCCCAACTCTACCTGTTCTTTCACAGGGAGATCCATGGAGTTTGCTCCAGTAAGAAACAGTGAGACCCTCAGCCCCACCAAAATACGCACAGGAGCAGCATCACCAACATATCGTTTGGTGGAGATGCAGGATGAGATCCCTACAGAAAGCAGCTAATTCCCCTCCGTAATTGATTGCACACAATGAACCTCTTTCACGCTGGAGCTGCCCTGAGGACCCACTCAGGCTGCAGCTGTCCTGCCACTAACCACCGAACAAAACCCAACAGCAGCGTGTTTCCGTCCCATTACACATGCCAAAAATCATGCTCATGTAACTTTTATGCTTTTCGTCTACCTTGCCTGGCCTGCCATCATGCCACAGCTTTCAGAAAAATGAAACCAACCAAATCCAATACGTCTTCCAATCCAACGTCTTCCAAAATGCTGATGTAAATACAGGAGCAGCTTGCAGGCTAGTTTTGCAACGTGCTGGGGAAACGGCGATCTGTCCGTGAGCTGCTGGGGATACCGCAGAGACACACTGCCTGCCGTCTGACCCCTGCTGAACACTCCTTTGCAGACTGACTTCTTATGATCTGTGGATTGAGTTACCCATAAGCATCAGAGACTCTTATAGGTTGTATTTCAACTGCAGAAGTAAATGGCTCTCTGTTTAATTGAGTCTTTCCAATCGGGGTAAATCACCCTGATAGCTTGTGGGCAGTTGCCCAGGAGCCTTGATTTGGCTGGAAACATTTAAGAGTACACCTGATCTAAAGGGAAAGCTGAGCAGCAACAACACAGTTCTGCCACAGGGCCGAGGACTAGGGCTTATTCTCCTGCACCAGCTCAGCATCACCATTTCCATCTGGCTCAGGATAACGTGCCAGGCAGCTGCCCATGGCTCACAGGGTCAGCAGAGCTTGTCCTTGACTGTCTGCAGCAGCTTTTTCATGGGGCAACATAAAACGTGCTAGCTGCTTGAGGAGAGAAAGCAGTGTATAAGCTAATGAGCAGTGGGACATCGTGCCCAGTTGGTTTGTAACCGACCTCCGAGGGCAGATATTCAGCCTGTGCCCTGCCTGCAGCTCTCTGACCGTTTGCTCGTTAGATTTTTTGCTGTGTAAGACTCTCCCTTGCCCAGTTACGTGCAGGCAGCAGCTCCCTGTTATGTATGCTTTGACCTTGCCCAGATGGCCTTCACAAATTTCAAATCCTTTCCTCATTCCTCCAGCAAGTACAACTTCTGGTGGCACTTACATACGGCACAGCGTGGCTCCCGCATCTCGCAAGGGCAGAAATCCTACGGAGAGCCAGGGCAGTTGCACCATTAGGCAGGCTTCACATAAATCACAATTACTGGTATTTACCCTCTGAGGAGGGAATCTGGCAATGTTAGGAGTGGGCCCAATGCCTCTGAACCAGATGGCCTTGAAGAAGTTGTCCAGGAAGCCATATATTTGTATCAAGTGCATTTGAGAGGATAAACACAAGCCAGAAATCTCAAGTACCTCTCCATCCTCTGCTCGCTCATCCATCCAACGGGATAGCTCCCCTTCCAGTCCTACTTGAGAACAAATTAACTTTCAAAATTACATTAACATCAACTGGCTGGAAACTGCAGGTTTTCTGTTGGCTTCAAGCGATAGGAAGCAGCCCTACAAATGTGCGTTGTGGTCTTTTTCGTTTGTTTTTTAAATGGAAACCTCTGATAGAGTCCTTTACCCCATCCAAGAGACAGGATTAGTTCTTAGCATCAAATCCAGCAGATTGGTAACGCAAAAAGCAGTGCAACCTCGGTTTGCGCCAGGCACGGGGTCACAATGACACCTGCTGCTGCTCGCGGCGAGGCTGGTGCGCGGAGCCCACCCCGTGGCCGCGGTGCTGCCGGTCGCATCTGCCGGCTGCTGCGCCAGCCCTGCAGTCAGCCTTGGCGATGCCACGGTCATTTGTGCCCACACGTGCAAAGATCGCAGAAACCCTCATCGCTTCTGCTGGCAACCTTCGTAATCGCAGGTGTCTAGAAAAGGATGGAGCAGGGTGGGAGATTGTCAGGTTTCCGTAAAAAAGGTCGAGAAATTGCTTTCCTTTGTCTCTGGTTTCTGTACGTGAAAACACTTCGCCTTTTAACACTAAACTCTCTGTTATGAAGGAGTCTCTGGCCTTATTAAGGGGCCACCAGGGAAGGGTTTCCAGGGTAGGTATGGCTGCTATACTTCTTTAGATGTGGAAAACCATACAGACATACTACAGGGATGCAACCAGATTTCACTCTGCGTGTTGCACTCCTGCGTGAACAGCAGGAGTTACACACATACTATGAAGAGAAATGGCTAGAGATCAAACCAGGCTCATCAGCTTGCATGCAGTGTACGCACACGGTCTGAAAATCTGCCTTTGTCCACATCTCCTGTTTAAAGAGTCAGAGAAAGGGGCTAAGCCACACGCCTGTACGATGCTTTGCAAGTGTGGGTCAACATATTGTCTTCATGAAAAGGAAAGAGCAGAGCCCTTCTGTAAGGTAACGCGCCTGCCCCAGCTCCTGCATGACACTTGCTGGCAGGGGTGGGAGCACCCAGCAAATACCACGGGGCACACACGGCGCCCCCCATGTGTGGGGCTCAGATCTCTTCCCATCAGGATATTCTGGTACTCCAGAGAATCAACATTTGTCCCTTGAGAGTGTCTGCTCCAGGTCTTTGCTGCTATTATACTGTAGACTTTAAGCCAAGTTATGTGGAAACCCAATTAGGAAAATATTATTTTATTAAATCATACTAATTATCAAGGGAGCATAAGTTACACATAGTCAGCCCGCATAATCTTCCTAGGGAAAAAAAACCCAACATAACCCTAACTTGATATTCAAAGTAGAGAGAAAATTAATCTGCATAATGCGAAATTATTTAATGTCCAGATCACTTTGCAGGTAGTGAAAGTTATTCAGGCATCAGGCATTAGCAAGGTAGCTTTAAAATGGTTTATATTAATCCTTGAAAAGCAGCGATTCTACCTGAATTGATATTTTCTCTTCACAATTGCTGTTCATACAAAGTTAAAAAAAGGAAATCTAAGAAAGAACAAAGGCTTAGATCTCTTTTACAGCATTGCAAGAATCTGAACAGAAATATTCTCCCTTTCACCAGCTCTGAAAAGTATTTTGGATTAGAAAATTATCTAATGTTCTCCTCTTCTTCCTCTAGATTTTGAAGGTTGTAAATGTTTGAGTTGGCAACAAAAATCCAAGAGCCATAGTGGATTTTGGAAATTTCTGTTCTAATCCCAAGGATAGTAATGAAAAAGTGCTATAAAAAGGGTCGAGTACTTTGTGATAGTTCAGCTCACTGGAGACTGATTAGTTAATGGAAACCTTATCCAGTTTCTGCACATTACACTGTTCCTTGGAAAATTTTATTTTTGACTTCTCTTGCTCCTGTGACATTTTGAGAATAGAGATTTGCCTTTCCTCCAGAGCTTAATGAGAGAGAGAATGGTAGCAGTGGATGATGGTATGTGACGTGGGACGGATAAGTAAGGAAAATATTGATATATTGCTCAATATACACAGCAGTGAGGGGTCAAATGGGCTAATACCCGCTGCTATGAAGTACCAGCGTACCCAGCATGTATATGGTGCTTTTCGGAAGAAGGTGGCACAGACCGTGAAGCCTCACGTCTGTGTTGCCGTTCTGAGCACTAAGAGCAATCGCACGACCCTGACAGCATTTTGGTCGGCATGGCCTGTTGTGATGAGTTGTAATCAGCATCACTTCATGGATAAAAAGAGCTCTAAACTCGATGGCAACAGAAACTTCTTTTTTCCTATCGATTTCTTGCCTTCTGTGCTCCTGAAGTGGCTTCTTTTCATTTCAGCCCAGGGAGACCCCAGCTACGCTTCACTTCCATCATGACACAGCTAGGAAAGAACAACTCATTTCAGCCAAATCCTGCTCCTCCTGGAGGCCTTTGACACTCACCCCTGGCAGTGCCTGTTCGACACATAAATCACCCTATGCCAGTACTTACTGCTCAGGAAAAAAAATGTTTGTAGTAGGTTTTACATGCCAAACTGCTGGTTCTAATCTCTTATTATTGTAATTTAGTGATCCTAAAGGTAATAAGCCTGTCAGACACAAGCATGCTACAGGTGCATTTTGGTATTTAGAAATTCCAGCCTTATGTCCTGC
Organism: Caloenas nicobarica; assembly: GCF_036013445.1. Classification (NCBI taxonomy): domain Eukaryota; kingdom Metazoa; phylum Chordata; class Aves; order Columbiformes; family Columbidae; genus Caloenas; species Caloenas nicobarica. Next base: position 14,309,075 of record NC_088259.1, read on the forward strand.
TCACCTGGTACGGAACAACCACATGTTGGATCTGGAACTAAGTATCAGATTTCTATCAGTCAAAAGAAACCAGAATGCATTTCTCTAGCTCTGAGCCCACTGATAGTTGTTCTGTATGTAGAATACAGTTATTGTAAAAATCTATAAAAACACTTACAAAACAAAATATTGCGCCTTTCTAAACAAGCACCAATACTCAGTAGGAGCCTGGACTCTGACTTTTCCAAGATACACTAGCAATGAGATACCTTATAAACCAGCAAAGCACCTGTATCTATTAAGATTAAAGTAGTTTCACTTAGACCATGTACTGTTGTTCCAGCATCAGTCAGATGTGATGCCACAGCAGCAGCTTAGGAACTGGCTTAACTTTTAAAGGTATAAGTGGCCTCACTGAAACCAGGGGAGCTAAGTATGCACTGAAATAAAACATGTCCTTAAGTGGTTTGCTCAGTTAGGGTTATAGCTGTGGAAGCTGGACTATGAATTAAGGCTTTGGTTGTTGCCAGCAGGGTTGTACAGGAGATCCAGCCCAGAGATGTGCAACGGACACAAGTGAGAAAAGAAGGGGGTGTTCAGGGGTGCACCCTCATTCTGAAGGCAGACAGAGAAGGAACAGGGTGCGATGTTAGAGGTTAACCTGAAAGCAGCATTTAAGTGACTAATGTCAGATGCACAACTAGGTCTAGGTCCCCAGATTGCCCACCTGTAGACACCACGGGACAGGTAGAAGTTCCCTCACACCCGGTCACCGCAGGATCCGTGTGTGGCTGGAACCCCCGTTTATCCTGCCTGCTGGCACCAAATTAACAGGCACTTTCAAAGCAACGTAGCAGAGCGGTTTCTGGACAAAACAAAGCCACCTGGAGAGCAGAGAGCGAGACAAAGATATTGCACTTACATCAGACAGACGATGTTATGAGGACCCTGTTACTGCCCCAGTGCCACTATGGCCCCGGTCCGCCTGCGGCCAAGGGACGGCGTGCAGAGGTGGCCGGGGAAATGGTCACTTCAGTAATTGTGCTCCGTTACAACCACTTCATTGCAACATCCCTGACACCTGAAGAGCTGCAATTTGATCGGGTCCTGCACTGATATTAACAGACCTACAGCCCAAGACACAATCCGTGTCTGAGAGAAGGAAAATGTCCAGAGGCTTTTGCTCTAAGAGTTATAACAGTTTTATTTCTCCTGCACAGATTATAGAGCAATTTCAGTGTCTCAGGTTTATATGGTGAATAGAAAATTCAGTTTCAAGTGACTGGGTTTAGATTTCTAAGTAGCTGTTAAAATAGAGCCTAAATTTAATGGAACATTGCTGTCATCTGAGGGCTCTTTGGTGTTCGTCATGAAAGGAGCTCAGTTCAAAAAGGAATGAGTACCGACAACCTAAAATATCTCAGCACATTTGACAACCTCATTGAAAACCTCAGCAGAGAGACCTGTTCTCGATTTTACAGGTGACAACTGAGGCAGAAAATGTAGGGTTGGGAAGATGCTTCTTCCACTGATGTTCACAACTTTCTTTGAAGAAGTCTTTGCCCAGCAGTTTTGCTCATACCCCATATTGGCAAAGCATTTGGGGATGTGCTGAACATTAGTGGTGTGAGTTTTCCCGATTAATTCTTTGCCAGTTTCCCACAGGACCCTCTGCCATGTAAACCTTTGAAGACTGGGGCTTGGATTCACACAGAACGTGGCATATGAGTGAAAAAGAAAAAGGATATGATGGTTTCTTATATTTGTGTCCATTTCAGTGACATTTCCTAGTGCTTTATTAAAGTGCTCATTAGCACAGCCTTGTCTGCCTTATCATCTACTGAGATAAAGAAAACAAACAGTCACATATATCATGAAAAAGGTAAATATAGGACCACCCTCTGGGTTCTTCATAGAAAAACCCAGAGTATTGCTGCTACTGTTGCCCCTTGTTGGCTGTTTTACGCAAAGATTAAGCACATGTCAGAAATGGTGTGTGAGGTATGAGGAATTAATCAAGAGAAGCTGCTGGAGACGGTACAATACACACAGTACTTAAATGGTACCAAGTTCGAGAGTCTTACCGCAAAAATGGAAATGTCTCATTGAAAAGACTGTACACCAAACCCTTTTTATCAATCACCTCCTCTCCCACTGTTGTCTTTTCTCCCCATCATTGTTTTGGTTTGCTGTTTGCTTCCAAAAAGCTCAGACTCTCTAGCAGGGAAAGCACAAAATCAAATTTCAAAGTTAATACCTGATTCTTACCTTTGTGTATATTTTATTTTGCCATTTTCATTTTTAGCTGCAGTCTAATTTTTTCGCCTCTCCCTTGAGAAGTTTTGCTTGGAAACAGACCTGAAACTTCACAGCTTTTATTCCCTTTTCTCTGGCTGTCCTAATCCTTATAATACATAATTTTGAATTCTTTGTGGTTATTGAACTGCTTCTCTCTTCATCTTTGAACCATCTTTCTGGCTGAGAAATAGACAGCAATACCGATATCGAATAACGGTAAGAAAAGTATTAAAATGGTGATCACCCAAAAACTTGCCAAAACAAATCTCTGCGTGGTTAACAGACCAAATTTTTATGGTGGAACACACTAGTATGAAGGGAAAGCTGAATGGAACAACCACAAGGAGGATGGTTTCATTTCCAAGACAAACCCAAAATACTTACATTCAATTTCTAAAAGAATTAGAAAGGAACTTCACTGTATATCCTGCAAGGCTACTGCTGGGGCTGGTTGAATTCAGCGCCGCTGAAGCCACAACCGTGGGTGACCAGAGGATTGTGCCACTGCCTGCAGAGCCAGCTGTGCCCCAGATGTTCGGGTACCTCTGGCCCCCTCATCTCGGGGAGAACATCCCCGGAGAAAAGGAATTTCAGAAACCACATGGAGCTGACACCCCGCACTGCCTAGCCTGCACTTAATGTTTGAGGAATAACCACCTTGTGTGTACCATAAAAGAGCAGCATTTTCCATCTCCCCTGCTTCTTGCCCTATACCAGGCACCGGCCTGCTCAGTGATCCACCTGCCACTTGTGGAAATACAAATCCACTATTATTTTGTTCTCTTACAAGGACCAACCTGCTTTATATTTTTTTTTAAGAATTCATACCGGTATTAGCTGAACATCTTCACTTTCGTCTGACCGCTACCTATAAACTATTCATAGCAAAGAAAACTGAGGGATAAATTATATCTCTCTGCTTCTGATGTAGATAAATATGATCATGTAAAATTACTCCTTCATTTACGGAAATTGCCTTTCAGTCTTAAAAGAGATATGTGTGTCCATTGTACCTCTTTCTTGATCAGATGTTATTATTTGAATCGTCATCTCTCTGATTCACGGTGTGCACCCTTATAATTTTTCCAGCTACATCTCTTAGTAATATCTCCAGAAAGAACTAATTATGCATGCAAAAATAACTCAGAGCAAAACTGCTACTAACAAATCACCCAAAAATCCCAGTTCTAAGTGAGTTTTTCTTTCCCTTCCTGTACTGTTGTGATCATTTTGTTCACATCAAACCTTTGCATTTTAATTCCTTTACCTCCATTTCCTGCCTCCTCAGAATCTTTCTCAAGGAATGATGCTAATAACAAAGGAAGTTCTGATAATTTCTTTCTTTTTGGCTAAACTGAGTGAGAGAAGCATAGGATTTCAAAACCTGTCTGCTAAAGACACCTTTGCCTTCCTTCCTCAGCCCTGCCAAGGAATCAAGTTAAGGAACGTGTAATAGAGGGACTAGGGAGACAAAATTAGAAAGCTGGGATCAGATTTTTTGTTAGATTTTAAAAGGTAGAAACCTTCATCATTATTCAAAAAAAAAGGCATAACCATCATCACAGAACCTTAGCATGATTTTACATCTGGTCAATAGATTGCCCAGAGATCACATGTTAGTGTGAAATACAGACTATTATTATTCTCAAACTACAGAGGGAGAAATTCATATTGCTTGGATTATCAGTCTTTCAGTTTCCTGAATGGTGCATTCAATAACTTACGGAATGGGAGACGATTGCACAGTGTCTTCCTTACACAAAGCTTCCAGCACTGAGCCATAAGCTTAAGGGTAAAGTTTTAGTGAGCAGCTGCCAAAACATATAAGGTAGGACCACCCCTTGCCCCTGCTCTCTGCCTGGGCGGAGACCCGGGTCCTGCACCCCTGTCCTTGCACTGGGTGTTCAGAGAATGATGCTCTACCAGGCTGCTCACTTTACAGATTCTTTCTGAACCTCTTTTTTTTTTTAAATATTTTTTTTTCCTCTTCTCCTTTTTCTTTATATGTAGGACCACAGATCAGAAAGATTGTCGTAATTAGAGGTGCTGAGTTAATTCTTCAGTTTATGGAGTTCATTAGTATAGTTCACATTTATTTAATAGCTGATGGTCATTTCAAGTTACTTAATTAAACAGGAGTACCCCATACACTCAGTACTCACACGAGTACCCAAATACCTAAGAACTCATTTGCTTAAAACTAACTGCTTTGATGGAGCTCTTTGCTGAGTGAATGTGCAAAGATCTGGCCTCCTTGCAATGCCATCCCAGCGGTTTTACCATCAGAATTTCCAGTTTGGCCTCACATTTCTCTGACATTTCCTGATAGGGTTTTTCATATGGTGCAGTGGTTCCTCAGATGGATGAATCCTGACTGCTGATATTTGCAAATCATATTTAACAGCATTGTGCAACAATCATTCAAAAATGTGTTCACTTTCTTCCTTTCCTAATCAATAGCTAAAGCAATTGGCAGTAAAAGTCAAATAGGAAATTATGAGAGTATAAAAGGTAAAAATCGCTCCACAATGCCACTCAAAAGCCTATAAGAGACTGATTTCATTACACGTTATTTCCCTAGGTTTGAACTTTTCTCAGTTGCTGATGATTGATGTGGTAAATTTTATTTTCGCATTTAACAGATTTTAACCTGTGAAACATTTCTGTATCAAAATGAATCTGGAGATGCTTCTTACAAGGTTTACCTCCCAATAAACTTGTGTAGACTTCTCCCAAGTTGGCAATGAGCCTGTCATTTCAACTTTCGCAGCAGATTCTCAGTAGCAGTTAGAACTGCTGTACCCTTGTGACAGCTTTACAGAGCTGTAATTTCACTTTGTCCGTAACCTTGAAGCAGCTGCAATCCAGGTCACTACTGTCACGTCAGAATGAAGGGGTTTTCTTTTTTTCCCCTATATTAAGTCTATAGAGCTACAAGCGAGAATAATTAAACACAAAGTTGAAGTTTGGGAGCGCAGTGCAATACCTGGAATAAGTCAATATTTCTCATCTGACATCCGCAGCTCTGTATTGCTTCTCACCTGCCAAAGCTGTTGTCCTTAGTACATTAAAACCTCTACAACAAAGTGTGGCAACTATTGAGACCATCTGTACATATACTACAATATCACTTGAAACCCCCCAAGATAACATGCCACCACCATTCCCAACTCCTGACAGATCTTGACTGTGATGAAACCACCATTCAACAAAACCTTTCAACTTTGCAAACAAAACTGAAGGTAAGAAATGTTTGGACCGACTTCAAGATTTTTTTTTAATCACTTGGCTCTGGAGATTTCCAGAGTGAAAGTTAGTGTTTTAACATAAAAGCTGATATTTTCTCCTATTAAAAAAAAAAAAGCCTAATAAAAAAACTTATCTGGAAACTGAATTGCTCTTTATAAAAGTTTAGATATCAGCAAAAATGGAAATCCTGACCGCAGCCATTTCTTCTGGCTGCACATCTCTTCCCACAGAGTGATGTGGTTGAAGGACAACAAGAATGTCAGAGATCAGAGGAGAATTCATGGAAGTGGTTGTGAGCTGTTCCAGCCTCATCTGCATACAGATCCTCCTAGAAAGGGACGAGAAGAGTTTCCAACATGCAGTTTTCTCCAGGTTTGTGTTTTGCCAAACCGGCTACAGCAGTGGCTCGTTACTAACAGAAAGCAGCCTCCACATGTCTGCCAGCGACTGCCTGGACACTCTTTGCAATCCCTTGTGCAAATAACACCAAGTGATCGCAACAGGTGCAAGTATTTGCTTGGATATGGCAAAAGTGGGAACTGCAATTAAAGACACAGCATGGTGAGAACACAGAGAACATTACATGCAACCCTGGCGTCCAGACCCTTGAAAACACTTGCAATTTCCCATATTTCAAGCAGTAGCTGTTGTTACTCTATTACATAGCTGATAAATGTAACTACCTTATATCTGTCATTGTAAAATGATGTTTTGAAAGCCCCAAGTTCACAACTCGTTCTTTCAACCTATCCTTAGCAGCCCATACACCAAATGGAATATGGCCCATGTTCACCTTTGAAAGCTGTGTTGCTCATCTCCTGAAGATAAAGGAAAGAAAACTGTCTTCATCAAGTTTGCAACATAGCTGAATATGGGGGAAATGGCATTTTAAACCAGATGCATTACAGTTTTCATGGTTAATGCAAGTCTTTAAACTTGATTTAGGTAACGCATGGCTGTGTTACCGCAGCAGGCTTTGCTGTGAGATAGAAAGGGCAGTATTTGATTGAGGGCTTGTAGCTTTAAATAAGAACAATTAAACCATATTTGATGTTTGAAAACACACACACTCGTTCTCTGTATCGACTTTTAAAATCTGCCAAGCTGAGACTACTGAACCTGTCAATGGGCTCATGCGTTGATTATAGACAGGAACACAGTGACTTTATCTTGAAAATACACAGAAAATGCTCTTGTCCTGGTAACTCAATTTGAAGATCAATACCATTCAATTATTTAGTGTTCTATTCTCACTGACAGTACAGACAGTACGATTGTGTGGAATGGATGAGGGAGGCTCTGGTATTTGTAAGATCCCACACACTGTGCGACAGACCGGGGCTCGCACTTGTTAGGAAGCTTTAAATACATCTTGAAGAGATCACCCTGACTCACACCGGCTGCTCAGGCTTCCCTTTAACTGGTGACAGGACGCGATCCCAGCCATTCCCACCAGGCATCGCCGAGATGTTGTCACAGGGCGGAGTGAGGGAACCTCAGCCTCATCACAGCAAGGGGACAGCGTGGGGCGACATCTCAGACAGATGCTGCTCCCAACAGCTTTTTGGTAGCGTTGCCTCCGCTGAATAATATGCTGAGGAACTGGAGAGAAAACCAGGACGAGCGACTAGTAGAGAGATGATCCATGAACAGTTGGACTTGGGGAAGAAGCTTTGTATGTTTTCATAGGAAGCAGTAAGAGTTGACCCTTCTCCTCACGCTTACGCTGAGATGAAAGCTGTAATGGGAAGGTCTCTGCAAGAGGCTTTTCACAGATGTTTTATGTCTCAGGGATTTTCTGCAGGACAGCGTTATCACTTGTCACTAAATATTTAAGAACATTATGCAAGAAAATACACACTGCCATTACAGCTTAACACAGCAGCCGCCACCAACATTTCACAGGCAAACCTGGCATAAGCTGGCGCTCGAGGATTATTTGATTTTATTTTTTTTTTTTTTAATTTTCTTCAGCTTGCTGTTCATCATCAATGAATTAGAACTCGTAACCTAGAGCTGAGTCTTGTTTAAGGACACCCGGGAGCTAGGGACACTAATAATTTCATAGTTTTCTACCTCCTTTTCTCCAAGTGTGCAATATTCAGAAGAGTATTTTATAATATGGGAGACAAGAGCTGGGTTTTTACCAGTATTTTGAATAGGATGATTTTCTATATATTAACTACATCTCATATTTGCAGTAGCACAGATCACTGAGTTTGTGTTCAGCGCTGTAAAAAGTAGCACTTAATTCTAAAATTGATTGTTCTTACCACTAAAAAGGCAAGAGTGAGTGCTCACGTGCTGGATTAAGAGCCCCTGGAAAGGAATTTGCTGCACTGTAATTTGAGAACATGGCATAAATGGGAATATATTGATATTATGCGCAGTGTGTACATCTGCCTTGTTTGCCTGTTCAGCACCAGACTGCTCGTGCAGAGCAAAACCCACTTGGGCTCATGGGGAGTTTTCTCTGGAGCCGAACGATGCTTCGCTCCAGAGGCGCTGTGTGCCGTGGGAGCAAGGGACACGGGTCACTCTGCGTCATATCAAAAATCCTTCCACTGTTCTCGCTGCCTCACGTTTAAAATTCTCCCATTTTATCCAGATGTAAGTCAATTTAACGCCTGTTTAGATCAATGTCAAAAACTCCTCAAAAAGAGGAGCCAGGACTTCACCCTCTGTGACACTAGTGCTACTGTGCAGTCTCCTTTTTCCCAACTCTTAAGTTATGTTTGCACAATATGGGATTTTTCTCCCCTCCTCAAGATTACTGCAAATAGATTTTAAAGATACCATAAATCTACAATGAAGGCCTTGCAGCATTTTCTGTAAGTGATCAGACTCTGAATTAGTCTAATTCACCCTGGGAATTCATTCCACTGTAAAACTTTCAGTGCCGAAAACACCTTAAAGATTATTACTGTTTCTCCATTGATTTTATAGATGACGGAAGCCTTGAGATTTTGTGGTTGAGGTCTGGAATGGACTTTTTCTCTCCTTTGGTTATCAGCAGCTACAAATTGTATAATTCACGTCTGAGCAGTGAATAAATATGATTGTGTTGAACAGTAAATTGCAGTTATGAATCAATACGTTATATCCAAGAGTGTTTATGGAGAATGTTACCAAACCCTCTGAAATGATGTAATATGGCTGTATTTCCTCCCTGTTCTCAGATTTACTGCTGTTTGCTGGCAGTTCGTTATGTGCAATGGTTCTGCTGGAATTTGCTGAGGAAAATTATCAGGACATTCCTTTTTCTGTTGCTATTGTACTGAGCTGCTCTCGGTGAAATCCCAGGGCTGACAAATTGAACACATTTATAGATGTCAGTAATCTCTGTCTAGAGACTACCAATCTCCCTCCTTTTAAACCACAGTACCCACACAATTAATTGATCAGTTAAGGAGGTAAAAAAAAAAAAAAAAAAAAAAAAAAAAAAATCAGTCTTGCAGTTCACTCAATCTAACTTTTCTGATAAGTACTTCATGCAGACTTAAAATAGAAGGAAATAATTTTCTAGTTAAAAATCTTCCCAGTGCATTCTTCTGTCAGCTACTACAAGAATATCAGTAACTTCATTTAAAAAAGAACACATTTAAAGCAGTGTAAATCAGTGTCACAGGGTAAATATAGATTGTACAGAGCTACAGAATGAAAATAAATTAAAAAGTGTTTTGTCATACCACTTGATCTTAGCAAACAAGAACATATTTTCTATTTGTAATATGACTTCTGAATACTGTTTCATATTCAATGATAATATAGAAACATTGCATAACTGAGCAGTAGGAGAGAGAAAAGAGACAGAAAGTATGTCAAAACAGATGATGTAGTCATGAAACCCTGCCCCATTGAAATAATCGTGAATTCTGCAGTTTGTTTCAGTAAAACTAGGGCTGCCAGTGCTAATCCTACATGTGATCCAGGAAAATGAAAAAAAAAAAAAAAAAAGGAAAAAAAGAAACACATTCCTACTAGCTTCAGTTGAGCTGAATCACTTGCCTTTCTAAAGGGAAAGTAATCCAGTTTTGACAGGGCCAAAAAGAATTTGAGAAAAGATTTTGACAAATAATGACAGTAAGCTGAAAAAGAGATGATGAATGTGGTGTTTTGTGTCTAATTGTATGCCTAGAGTAGATTTTTTTTTTTCAGGAATAGAATGCGATGATAGTGACTAAGTGTAAAATCTGTGTTTGCAGAGCATCCCCTAGAAACCTCCATTTTAAGTCATCCAAACCTCTCAAAATAACTGCCAGGTTAAATGAATTCCTATCCCTAAGACTAGAAAGTTCTTTGCCTTTAATACTCAAAACAACTATTTTGTATTGTTTAAAGTTATGTTTGTATTGTGTGGCCGCATGGATACCTACTTTACTCTGAAAGTGATTTTCAGTTGCATCTTGGGTTCAAACAGTTTAAGTGAAATAAGAGCAGGATTAAATATTAGTTTGCTTCTTTTTTAATTCTAGGGTTTACTTTTGTAATGCTAATATACTAATGGAGTTGACTGCTTCTTGTCACAGCAGTCTCTGCTTCAGGTCAGTAATTAATTATCCTGTCTTCATTGACTTGCAGGGCAAAGCAGGACTCAAAATCACTAGGGTACAACTGGCGCAGTGGCTAGCGTGTGAAATATTGCATAGGAATCTGATTACTTGAAATTGCTACTCAAGGACTAATGCACTCCAGCATGTCAGTGTTAAAGAGTCAAACAGCCAGAGTTAGGAAAGGAATTCGATGCTGCAGGACTTGACGCCCGAGGTCGTTCCAAACCTAGGCAAGGCTCCCGGACTTCTTACATGGATGGGAGAACATAAGTGCTTCTACAGGCACTTCCAAAGCCCTTGATCAATAGGAAACACTAAACTAAACCCAAGTCTCTAGATAGGATATAAATCTATCCAACTAATTAATCTAAGTCTGTCCAGAAGTAAAAGTCAAAGATACAGTGATGGGGTTCTGCTAAGCCTGTCCTAGAAGAAAAAATCGTGTCTGAACCAGATTCTGCAGGGGGCAAGTGTTTTATTCATCTGTACCTACTCAAATAACATCCACATGCATTTTACATACCCAGAGACAAAAGGTATTAAGTATGAAGCGTTGCTTATTCAGTGTGTCTCTTGCACGTATGTCCAGTGCTGACTTCCCCTGCAAAGAAGGGCTGTGTAGAGGCTGCTGTGCACATTAAAAAGATATTGGAGCAGCATGGAGTACTCTTCTGGACAGCTCTTTCTTCACTTGCTCAGTGACAACCCCCTGACAATTTCTTTCTTTTTGTTTTCAAATCTAAACTTTGTTTCCTCCCTTTCTGCTAAGCTTGCAAGCCTTTCAAACAATACCATTTTCAATAATTCACTAAATAATACCTAATGTCTTAAAACTTTTATAGCACTTTGGGTTTGCAAGCTGGAAGAGTTTTTACAGCCTCTGAGGCTGCCACAAATCAGAGAATTCATTATACAGCAAAATACACTCTCAAATCGAGACTGTTCTTGAAAACAAGCCTATTTTTTCCTGCAATGATAGTTGCAAAATTACTAGAGGTTTTAAGCCAAATAGACTCTTTCACAAATGAAATAAGATATGTCTGTGTTAAATCATTTTTGAGGCAGACATAATACTTGAGAAAGAGTTCCTACTGCCCTCCTTCACCAAAGTGACCTAGCCAAAGGTTCATTTTTAATCAGTTATGGAGTGGCTGGAAAGGCTCAGGTTACTGCAGATCACTGCAGCTGCTTCTTCCTGGGTGACCCTTGCTATTCCTCTAGTAAACTATTCATTAGAGAAGGAGGTTGTGGGTTTGCTTGGGGTTTTTTTGTTTGCTTAGTGTTTGTTTTGTTTGCTTTCTCTCTCTCAAATCTTTGGTTTAGGTGTGGAAGATGCACTCATGCCCTGAAATATCAAAAGCAGAGTTTAATCACCAAAAAAAAAAAGCTAAAGAAATATAAATGGAAATTAAAAATAACTCTGAACTTAATGCTGTTCGTTGTTCCCTCTTATCTTGTGCAATATCAGGAAGAGCGTGATTGCATTTCTGTGCCCCAGCTGAGCTGCTTCTAGTAAAAAACGGCAGCCAGAGGAAGACGCTGGCGATGCCAGTTATTTTGGGCAGAGACAAAATGACGAGCAGTCGTCTTGTGGCAAGGCAAATTGGTAAGACTTCATTATTTTACTCTTCTTTACAATAGAAACTGAAATAAGCTTTGGTTGTCTATAAAGCAAGCCCAGAAAATACGGCAGCTTTATGCAGTGTACTCCTTGGTCTTCTTTGTTGTTACGCTTTTCCTTAGCAATATGCAATCCTGATCCAAAAAATCCAAGATTTGTCTTGGTCAGGGGAAATTGTGACCCTCTGTGTGAAGCTGCCAGGTTTTACTCTCTTTCCAGTCAGGAGATGACAGTTCACAGAGGTGACACCTGGCAAGGGTTCCCAAGGACTTCCCAGGCAAAGGTGCCACCAAAGTGGCAGTGTCACATCCACACTGACATTGGGTTAAAGCTGGATCCATTTAACATTTAATAACAGGAAGGCTTATGCTCTGATGGATTACCAGTTGTGGGATGTCAGCCCTGGATCTAAGAAAATGCTTTTGTTGCAGTAGAGGTTTCCCTGACTCTCACAGCATCCCTGTGCTGTCCACTGCACATCTCCCATTTTGTTAACGCTCGTGTTCTTCTGTCTTTTCTTCAAAACAGAAAAGGACATCTATTACTTATGTAACGAAGGGTCATTTTTTTTTTCTCTTGATTTCACAGCTGCTATAAAGCGAATAATTTTGTGTCTTCTTCTTTACAGTATACCTAATATATACTGATTGCTTTTGGCAAAATTATGTTAGCACAATCTCACTACATTACTTTGCTGAGTGTGTCTACATTACAGGAGATCTACTGCCATTAAGAGAGAAAAAAGCCCAGTCATTAGGTTTAAAATAGGGTAGGAGATGAAAACACTTCACATTGCTCTTACAGACTTAATCTAGTTTCTGGGAACCTTTCCTTTCACTGCTGCTGAAGATAGATTGGGCTTTCTTACTCTTTTACTAAGTCCTCGACGATCAAAAGTCTAAATAAGAGAACTGTTAAGTAACACATGATGAACTAAATAATTTACTTACTGGAGGGCTTCCTTAGCAGAGCTTTTTCTGTCTGAAGATTAAGGGCTGTCAGTGTACTTCAAAATCTGTTGCTTTTCAAGCTCTCCCTTGCCAGGAATACATCTGGTTCATCTGACTGTAAATGCTGAGCTTTAATTGCTTGCTGGAATGTCTGCATGACAAGCCTACAACCCAGATTCCTTATTTAAAGAACTTCCTGAATATCTTTATTGAGAAAAAAAAAAAACCCACAAACAAAATCTCACTTGATATCATGGCTTTACTTTTTTTACATATTGCATCAAAAGATCAACAAAAACAGGTATCTGTTCTATTCCATTCTTCTTTATTATTCTACACTTCAGCTCTTATAAAAATTAGATACATGATGTAATTTTAAACACACAAATATATATTGTCAAGAAAATTATTTTGTCATTATGACACACCTATGTGGTACCAATCCCGGAAGAAGGAGAAAGAATTGAAATACAAAACTGCTCTGTGGGGTAGGAAGTTCAAAATATTTTCTAACAGATGTATTTACAAACAAAATGGTTGTGTCAGAGAGACTGGAAAATCTCCATTGTGGAACTCTGAAGGAACTGCTCCAGAACAGAGAACAAAATTTGGAAGGGGGGAAAAATATGCCAAGACTGACCTTGTTTGTTAGTGGCAGCTAACAACCTTGGCAAAGACAGGCAGTGTGCTATTGAGATGAGCGAGACGAGCTCAGGAGGCAGCACCCATGGCACAGTCCGAATCACACGCAGAGAAACGAGTCACCCGCGTACTGAGGGACAGCGGTGGCGAGACGTGCCTGTACAAAGGCACTCAAGGGCAGAGAGCCGTTCTGCCCTTCGGTGACACCGCATCAGGTGAACGTCACAAAAAGCAAGACCTGCAGGGGTTAGATGCCCTTAGGAGCAGCTGCGACTCAACTCTTCAAATGTTAGTTGCAACCCCAGAAATGTCTATCTGCTGTATTTCCAATGGCTTTACTACTTCCTCTCCTATGAAGGCAGAATGGTAGAAAGCATATGGGGCTGCTTTTCCGTACCTTTACTCTGTTTTTATTTAGGCAACTGCCTGTTGCTTCTCTAAGCAGAAAACAGCCTTAGGTAAAACTTGCCTATTGCTCAATGTGCTGCTCTGCAGCCACGTCCAGTTCCATGTGTTGTAGACCCCACTTCTCAAGCGTACACACATTTTAGTACTCAAAGTTACGGAAGAATTGCTTGAATTTGCCCTCATCTTGACCAGATTTCTTTAGAGATTTAATTCATGCATTTTAGCACAAGATGGATTACAGCAATATGCTTTTGGCTGATCTCTCAGAGGTAGGTGTTGGTAAACTACGAGCAAAATGTTGCTGTCAAAGACTTGACACATACAAAGTACCAAGAGCCCAATTTTGTCAGTTTTATGTTGCCTGTCTGTTAAAGAAAGAAAAAAGAGTAGAAAATCGGCCCAGAACAACCAATGTCACAAAAAGCCCAGATCTGTGAATTAGAAAGCAGAAGGATGAAAGAGGTCATGATGCCCTTTCCTACGCACCCATGTTCCCTTTTACAGTTCTGTCCTACAACTAACAGACCACGCCACCCACGCAGTCATGGGGAAATCTTGCTCCTGTCTGCATCAGTGACAAACTTTGGCCAAGAGCAATTTGTCATTTGGAGACATGGAATTTGATTCTTGTCTCAGTTACACAGGTAATTCCCTTGTAGTAATGCTAAAGTACATGGAAGCGTTATCTTTCCTATAATTCTCTCATTACAATTCACAAATGGTTAGATTTGCAGTGAGATGCTATTGTTTCCTACCACCTTTTTCCTTAAACAGGCTAGTCTTTAAGTGATTTCTCATATAAAACCTGTCCACGGAGGGTTTACAGATTAGAGAACTTGCTGTTTGCCAACTAAATTGTTTCTCAACCTTGGGTAGGGAGGAGTAAAACAGTGCTACTGTATAATTCTGTAAACTGAGATTAGCTTAAACTACATTATTTAACACAGAATCCCCACCCCCCCAAAAAAAAAAAAAAAAGATTGGTGGAATATGTATGAAGAATTCCAAATAATTACTTGATTGTGATGCTAATACGAAAGAAGAGTGCTTACATTTCTCTCTCTTTCTCCTTCTTTCGTATGCAACTTCAAGACCTTTTCTGAAAGCATTTCCAGTTTCTAGTCATCTTTAATTTACCGATATTCAGAAACATAAGGAGGAAGGAAAGGGAGAAAAAGAAAGGTATGTTTAAGCTTTAGAAAACTCACCAGAAAAAGATGAATGCCCAATTTAACTCCAAAATGCAATACCATTTGATGTCAGATAAAAGGCTGGATTTTCATTTACTCTGTTAATCATAAATACAATGAAGAGAGGAGAATATCTTTTTTAATTATTTCATTTCATCACAAGTATGATCTCAGTGATGCAGATCATAAAAATGCTTTCACTGAGGTGAATTAAAACCCTTTCACTTACATACTCCAGTAAAACCACCAGAGCAAATTGTTTTATCGAGTTCTCTTTGCCAGCTACATATCCCCTCTTGGAGGCGGTGATCCGAATTTGTGTCAGACACTGATCTCCAAGCACAGCTAGAATTATCAAGGATAGCTGGAAAAGGGACTTGCAAAATAAAATGTATTAATGGCAATAATAAACATAAATGAATACTCGCACATAATCGCAGGTGATCATGAATAGCGAGGTCTGGAGTTGTGTCGGACTGTTAAGAGGGCATCACCAGTAGGTGGTGGATTGGGGTTATGATGAGGGTGGTGAAACACCAGCCCAGGTTGCCCAGAGAGGTGGCGGATGCCCCATCCCTGGAAACACTCAAAGCCAGGCTGGACGGGGCTCTGAGCAACCTGAGCTGGTGCAGATGTCCCTGCTCGTGGCAGGGGGGGCACTGGGTGGCCTGTAAAGGTCCCTTCCAACCCAAACTGTTCTATGATTCTGTAAATGCTGCTCTACGTCCCCGTTATTCTCATACCAGATGTTGCTGTCAGCAACATGGAATAAGTGTGATCATTGGAAGCCTATCATCAGATACTGGAATTCCTAAAAGCTGGGGAATTTCACCTCCAACACCTGCAAGAAAACATAATTCCCTATCTGCAAGCAATGAGCCTGAGAAGTGAGGGAAACTTTAACAGGGAAGAAAGGATAGGTCATTAACTCAGCAAATACGGCAAACTAAATGAATTAGTCAAATACAGCTCAGACGGGTGTCGTGATCTCCGCATGTCGTTGTCCCTTCCCCATGCACTGAACTCCAGTTGCACTCAGCTGGAAGTGGGGAACATGGTCCTGAGGCAACTTTGGACTGGTCTCTCTCAAATCTTTTGTGAAACATTGTCTCCTCCGATTCTAGGAGTCCACTTTCTAAAGCAGTTTTGGTTTTTGGTTTTTTTTTTTATTTTTATTTTTTTTTTAATTTTTTTTTTTTTTCCCCCCTCGGTGACTACACAGAAACAGCCTGGCATGAATTCGCTCTTCCGTGCCGCAGCCCCCTGCACCCGCAGGGGAAGGCTCCCCGGTGAGCCGCCCTCCTCCCTGCAGGAGCCCCGCGACCTGTGCCGCGCTGTCGCCTCTGCTCCTCATCACGGCGCAGAAACACCGTTTGAAGCAACGTATGAAAACGTGGCTGCGTCATTTCCATCCCCGAGCCCTAAACTGCTTTCTCAGCTTAAATCAATTGCTTAACCAGTTTCACACTGCTTTTACAGATATGCTGGCTCACAAAGCATCACAGGAGGAATCTGGAGTTTAAGCAGCTGCTTCAATCCAAACTCCCAATATTTGAAACGTAGGAAAGGGCATCGCCACCTCTGTAGTTGTTTGCCTGACAGTGCTGGGCAGTAGTAGCAGTTCATCTGCTAATGAAGATGGAGAGTTTTAAAGACTGTTCCGTGCACAGGGGCAAAAGCCTCCTTCCTTTGGTCCACAGGGCTTATAGATACTGCTCAAATGGAAGGCAACGGCAAAGGATCACAGAAGGATCGATGTATGGAGATGCAGCTCCAAGAAATCAATCTGCAAAAAAGTCTGAGGGAATGTTTATTTTGCTACATGTTCACATCTAGAGCCGCCAAAAAACATCCTTAGAAATAAAATCCCCATGGAATGGATTAATATTCTGTTTATATCGAAAGAAAGGTAAGGATCATTGAAGGAAGAGCAGAATATTTAGAATAAACAGATAGTTTTTCCTTCTGTAACTTTCTCCCACTGCATTCCTAATTTTAATACTGAGTTTAATCCTACTAAATCCTCACACAACTAAGTCTTTAGTCATGCTGGTAAGTAACACTGTGTATTCAAATTAGTGTTTTGATGACAGAGTCCTGAGAGCCACCAAAAGCAAGTGCTGGCAAACCAAGGAACTGCTGTCAATGTTTTCTTGTGTCGCTTCTGTGGCTTGTCTCTCCAAAGAGCAAAATAATGACTTGATAAAAACATCAGCTTGTTACTAATCTCTGCATTTGTTTTGGAAACTGGAATGACCCGAGGATCACAGCATCCGTCCACCGTTTCCAGCTGCTGCTCTTCACAATGCTCTCAGGTTGAGGAAAACTTTGCTGCAGTCAGTAAGCCCTGGGGTTGTGCCTTCAGTTTCAGAGTTTGCCAGTCCTGCAGCATTACGGTACCTCTTCTGTAACAGGCAGAAAGCCCCAGCCGGCAAGTCCATTGGCCATACTTTAGAAGCATCGGGCTTAGAAATGCTTGTGGACAAATTATGTTCACAGAAGGTCCCACCCTGAACCAGCCCTGGGCCAGCAGTTCACCTGCCACCTCTGCAGGGGCATGAGCTGCTTATGCTCCTCAGGCGATCGTGCTGCAATGAGGTGCTCTCCTTAAATTTTATTTATTCTAAAAGGAAATTCTAAGTGTTCTTCAACTACAACAGGTTTTTTTGCCTTGTAGCTCTGTCATGTCCAAAGCCTAAACATAAGTTTACTCTCCCTTACATACAGCTTAGTACAGATTTGCAAAGCCAGTATGAGAATAATTCTTGAACCTACTAGTTGTTCTTATTAATCTAGGCTGGACCTGAACTGGAAGAGCAGGTGTGAAAGTTTTGCCAGGGCCTGCCGAGCTGCCCGTCAGTGGATTTTCAGGGATGGTGCTCTGGAGAGGATGTGCTGGCACAACAAAACCTGCTCACACACCAACGGCAGCTCACTGCTGCATTTTTCCCCCCTATACAGGCAGCAGGGATGATGCATTTCATGGACTGATCACTACGGGCTGATGCTCTTCCATAAAGATTCTCTCTGTGTTGCCAAAGAAACACAAAAGGATTTTTTTTTTTTTTTTAAAAAGAACAGATCCAGACACACCAAGTGGCCGTTTTGTTCCAGTGTGTTGCACTGAGAGTATAAGTCACAGCTCCCTCCTGCAAAGTCAGGATGATGCACCAGGGATTGTTTTAACAGGCTGATTCGCCTCCGTCAACACCAGGTTCATATTGCTGCTGCGTTACAAGCTCGACTAATACTGGAGAGATACATCCTGAAATTATCACTGAGCAAATACAAATGGAAAGATGTGTGCGTTGTTCTCTGAAGACTCAAAATAAGTCACATTTTGAACACCTAATTTAGCAGAAAGTATTGCAAATAAGAAAAGCAGGAAAAATAAATGAAATGTAACTTTCTGCTGCTAGAGTTTCAAATGACACATGCCAGGGCTGTTCCCTAAAAAAAAAAAAAAAAAAAGAAAAAAGACCCAGGCAACAATGACTGAGGAAAGAAAGCAATTTGAGGGGGAAATGATAAAGGAAAATAAAGATCAAACCCACAAACTGTGAATATTTACTGATAATCAGCAGAAGTGAATCAGGACCTGCCTCTTAAAACTCTGCCAAGCTGTTGCACTGGCTGCACCATTAGTACAGTGGAGCTAAAATGGGTCTTTCCAGAATGAGGCATAATTTGGGTGGGCTAAATGGACACCTGGAGATGCTGTCATTATATGGATATTACTAGGGACTTATATAACCATTAGGGATATATATATAACTAGGGATATATATAACTATTACTGGGGACAATGGTTATAACTCTTGGACCTCAGGTGATTGCCTGAAGCTTCGTAGGAGGAAGAACATCAGGGTTTGAGCACAGGTGCCACACATTCAGGAACTGTGATTAGGGGAGATTTATCCAAGCTCTCATTAAGGTAATAAATAGCTATTGTAAATAGTCCTAGGAAGAACCGGCTGCAATAGCAGGCGATGCCCAGGGTGGTATGCTGGAGACCAGGGGAAGTAGCTCAAGTGTTTTGACGTCAGCGAGAAATACAAAACATACTGAAGAATTTTATTTGGTCACTTTGGACAGTCATGAGGGGCTGTGTGCAGTGGGTAACCCCTATCACACAGCACCCTTGCTGCCCTGTAACGAGCCATCTCTGAGGCTCCCCGAGAGCTCTCAGGGTAGATATTGGGCCATCGCCAGGGGAATTCTCCCCAAGAAATCTACTTTTGGTTCTGCGAGATCCTTGGTAGGAAAAAGATGCTTCTATTAATATTTACAGGAAACAAGAAGGACGACGACTCATGAATGCAAAGCGAATTCTGTGTTTTCATCAAACAGTATCCACAAACATTTTCTTTCCATCTATCCCATAGAGATTACTTTAACTAAGAAAACTCATTTCCATTTGTTAACAGAGAAGAGACACTACAAAGACTAATAGGAAAATTATCAGGAGATTTGAAGAAGTAAATAACTAAATTGCCTTCACAGTTACTTGTTCCATCTCTATCCATCAATAATAAAATATAGAGATGGAAATAGCCTCTGTACATTTAGGACTGGCTGGGAATATCCAAGAGTGTCCTGTCAAGTGTGGTTTTTTATTTTCCCCTTTTCTTTTGGTTTTCCCAGACCATTTGAAGTTTTCACCAAGAGAACAGACCTCCTGCCACTTTCCCTTGTATTTATACATGCTAATAAAGAAGTTCAGCTGATAGTCATTTATTGTATTAAGACAGGGTACAAATTTGATGCCTGGGCATCGACTGCTTGGCTGGGGCAGCTCCAGCAGTCAGCTACTGAGCTCTCCAGCTGCCATTTGGCAACAGAAATGCATTCTTGCACCTACAAAATGACTCTGCTGCATTCAGTTGCAACCATTTCTGACTGCAGAAGCCAGCATGCAAAAACCAGAGGGCAAACCAAGGGTGACTAAAAAAAAGAGTCTTTCATATTCTCTATTCTTTTCTCTGCAAGCTTTGTTTTATAGTCTCTATTATGTGTTCATTGGAAAGGATCAAAACCTATTATTTTCCCACTTGCTGAGCGGGAGGCACAGGGGGGGACTTTTCCCAAGCTCCTGTCTCAGCTAAAAGCCCCTTTCCCTGCCCGTTTTTTTCGCAGGACAGCAGGGACGGTCCCACTCTTCCCACACCTTCCCTGCCCACAGCCACGGCAGCACTCAGACCCCCCCATGACAGGGGCTCCCACCAGGACAGATGCCCAGGGACACCAGGAAATGCCACCGCATGCGGGATGGTCCTCGTGACCCGCCAGCAGCGCTTGGCAAGAAGCACCAGGTTGCTCACTGGCATCTCTGGTGTTTTCAGGTGCTGGCTGTGCAAGCCCAGCAACTCAAAAAACTTTTTAATCATTCCCACCCCCCCACAGGTTAACTTTTAGTCATGAGTTCAGCTAAGCGAACCATTAAAAGTGAAACAAACTGAGCTGAGCAACAAATGAAGATGTGCCTCAGGCAGCCAACACGTTTCTTTTTTAACTTCCATCTGTCGAGCGCTGCTTCTGAGGGATGTGACAAAAAAGCACCTTTGCTTACAAACAGCTTTGCTCTCCTGCTGGTGGGTGGCCTTACTGAGGAAGAGGAGGGAGAGGCTGTACAGGCTGCGGAGCTTGAGTCTGATACTCAGGCCTTTTGAATCTGTTGGCTGGTTTGAGAACTACATGGAAGGGGAAAAATAATAAATCAAAATTTAGAAAAAATAGGTCTCCAGAAAGCTGGCTTGGATGAGGGTGTTCGCTTTCCCTTTAAATGAAACTAACAACAGGCTGAGGCAGAATACTTGATCTTAACTTTCACCTCTAGGCAGGAGAGAAAGAGAAATTCTCCAAAACGCAATGTGAAACTTCCAAGAGAGATGTTAAGCCATTAGAAATATTAATAAACTCCTAATAAAAGGATCAAGGACATTTATGGTACTATTATTATTTACCAAGTTGCAGTTCCAGTTCAGAAAAGGAGGCTGTCCCTGAAGAGTTTACAACTAAGAGTTGTACAGAAATTAATGCACCCCTCCATTTGCTCACGGGAAACATAGGTGCATTAAAAAAATTACTGACTGGCAATCCAAAAAACATTGAAAGCATTTCACCAGCAGTATGAGAGAAATACCATTTTGGGTTTTAGAGAGTCACGTGAGGCTCTTTTTTTTTTTTTCTTCACTTTCCTGAAGTTGGCAAACTAAAAGCCTCTGACAGCAACAAGGGCTTCCTGGGAGCTGAGGATGGCCAGCTGAGTAATTCTCTCTCTAAAAAAAAAAAAAATGTCATTGAGATCATTGGTGGTAATTCCACCTGAAATGTACCAAAGGCATTTTTTAGTAGGCGTACAAAAGGTAAAATGGCTTCTGGCAAATCTGGGTTATTTCTTCCCAGGAATACTATTCAGAAGATGATGTTGATTCTGAGATCAGCCCTGACCTGGACGGTGCTTTACAGTTTGTAGGCTTGGCACACCATGGGATTAGCTCTTGAAGGAGAAAGAAATAGCAGCAAGGGAAGTGCCGCAAATGCGAACTGATGGTGGTGCAGCATTTGTGCCTGAGTTTTGTTCAAATTGGGCCCCCTCTTAGTTTCTCAAACATTAGGAAGAAACCTCAGTGCAAATGAGATCCAGGTCTCTGGTGCAGGGTCCTGCTTTTAGCAAAGTCCCCCGCAAGGGCCACTCAGTGACTGATGAACAGACCGCTCAGGAAGGCAGCAGAAGGATTACATTGCCGGCTGGTTCACCCCCTTCCCAACAACATAAAAGCAAGTTTGAGTGCAGGGAGGTTATTATGAATATTTGCATCTAGAAGTGAGAACATCTGCCAATGTATCTGGTGTACCATGACCTTGCCTAGCTTATGCTTTTTAACGGAATCTTTTAATCTTAGCTGCTTTAAAAAAATATATACATATTTTTTTAAGAGATTTGTTTTAAAAGTGCCTGGTGCGTGCACATGTGAGTGTTTGCATAAGAGCTGGAAAGCCATTCACAGGATAGTTGATGCTTATGTGTGGTGAAAAAAAAAAGGATATGACAAAGCAGACAAAGAAAATGCTTTTAACAAATGCATAAAGATGGTAACCTGTTGGCAGCTCTTAACTCTGGATACTATAGCTCAAAGGTCCTGAAACAGCCAGTTATGAGAGTTGGCAAGATACCAGGGAAGGACCCCTCTATATGGATCCTGTTTCTTATGCCATTTCCATAAGTGTTTTCCATACTATGTTCCAGCAGGAGCCAGAACTAGATGGAAGATGGTCAAAAATTGTGCACTACATTAAGATAATGAATGATATGTGCTGTTTCCATCTATAAGTTTTAAAAAATTACAAAACCACCCAATAAATTTCTTTAATAAAAATCTCCATTTTTAAAAAACAATTCTGCAGAGCTGAATTTTATGTTGAAAACTAACAAAAAAAGAATTTCATGGTTGGGCTTCATTTGAAGTTCAGCTTACAAAAGTAGAAAGCTTTTTTATTACCCAAAAGACCTCATATATAGACTTGATGCAAGCTTATTTCAGGCAAAAAAACTCTTTAATGAAACATGATTTTAAATGCTTCTCTCGAGCAACGTATTTCATAATTTCAGAAATAGGTGAAGATTAACAACAGGGCAGAATATAACTACTCCTGCCTTTATACAGTCCTAACATTACATTCAGCCCTTTGAAGGCAATCACAAGACTGATGTATCCCCCGGTGAAAGTGAGTCTGACACCCCTGCAGTAGGGTAAATAAGAGGAGTTTTGTCTCTGCATTTGGCTTTTCTTTGGGACTTACTCCTTGAGTAGAATTTAATTTTGCCCTTTCATGTCCCCGAGATGTATTGCACATTTGTCAGCCAAGAAATCAAAATTTTGCCTCTGTGGCACCTGGATTTCCTGAATTCAGACACCCTTCCTTTTACATTAGCTTCAATATGCACGTTCTGAAGAAAAACATTTTTTACATCCATTCCTTTAGCTATAGATCGAACTTCAGATACTTGGCTACAGCTTTCCCTGACCTCAGCAATGTTGATTATTTCCAGCATCTGTGGTAGGACTTGTAATACTACAGCTGTAGCAGAAAGACAAGCACCATAAAGGACAGAAACAGACTTGAGAGGTGTAAACTGAGCAAAATTTATAAAAAAAACCCCTGCAGTCTGTGACAATACCCATGCAAAGCTAAATTCTGGAAAATACGTGGAAATTCACTGGGCAAGTAGTTCTCTTGCATCCTTGTTTCTTAACGTATCATCAACTCTTTTCTCACTAGTTTGTAATACTTATTCACTGACTAGTCAAAACACGCACCAATAGATAGTTTGCATGACATCTCATCTGAGGATAGCACTACATAGGGATATTTTTTATTGGTTTCAACATAACTCCATATTATATACAATTATTAAAATCCTTTCCATATGTTGAATTGGGACTGATTTTGTTGCTTGGATAGGGGAAAAAAATTGTTCAAAGCAACACCAGCTCTACTGGTTGTGCTGAAATATTAAAAAGTATAAATTATTTACATACAGACTGAGACACAGAAGAGAGATGAGTTCTTCAGAACATTACATATATAAATTATATAAAATGCTTTATTCGAGAAGTTTAATTTGTTAGAAAGTGTCCACCTGATCTTACTTAATTTCATTTTTTTCTTTTTAAAAATCAATGTTAGCCAATGTTTAGAAGAACGATATTGGAATTTAGCTCAACACTTTGAAAACAGAAAACAACTACCTCTCATCAACTATAAACATTGTCTCCCTCTATAACAAAACCAATTACATTTATTGAAGATGTGCCTCAAACAAAAGGGAACACTAGATTTTTATTGTAGCAATAAAGACCTTCATCAAATAATTTCTAATATATTATTTCAATATTTGAGTTCTGAGCATACTCTGCAGGACAGCTGCAGAGTAAAATGGTTCTGTAGTAAAGTCCCAGCTCTTTATGGATCTTAGTGAAGTTTTCATTTAGTTATATTCTAGTAGACCAAGCGCTACTTCAACAGCAAAATTGCTTAAGATAAAAAAAAAAATATCTGCAAAAGCTTTCCTAATGGTGTGGTTTGTTCTACTTAAAGAATGGTCTCTTTTTTGTTGCTTTCTTTATTCGGGTTTTCTTCTGAGACTTCTTTGAGGTCTGGATCAAAGCTACAGTTTAATTTTATTTCACATTGTGCAGTATAAGTTATCACATATGAACTTGCAGCAGGGAAATAAATATCTCCTCACCTTAACTGCTCATTTATTGTTCTTGATATGCCACCCTTGATTAAAATAGAGAGCTTGCTTGCTTCCCAGCCTGAAATTAGCTTTTCATTTTAAGTGACTAACATTCAGATCTGAAAAACAACAGCCCATTTGTTTCAATATTCACCATATCCTTTCGGAAGGGGCTTACATTATGGCCAATTAGCAGTTAATTGTGATCCATAATTCAGACGTTTGCTCGCTATTTGGAAATGCAGAACCTGGGCTGCAGGCTCCCTGCCTGCGTGGCTCTGTGCCTTTCACCCAGAGACGGGGACAGACTTGGGACGGGGCTGCGGCAACAACTGTCCAAACTTGGCACGTCTTAATCTTGGGAACAGAGGGAAAGGAAGACAATACACAAGTTGTTCAGAAAGAGTGACTGGCCACTTGCTTTGAACACCTGCTCTGGGGCTGCGAAGGCGTCCACTGCAGGATCCAAGTTCGAGACAACGAACATCAGTTCCTGCTTTCTACTTGCTGGATCCTCAGGGTTGTATCTATACAAGCCTTTTACTCAGTACTGCTTGTTTTTCTGCCTCTGACTATGCATATGGGAAGGGGCAGAAACAATTTTACTGTAGAAATATATCCAAGAAAGAGCCTTATGGATCATACGTGGAAGGAGGAACTGATGTCTGTGTAAGCCGTATGCATCCCTAGAGTGGCAAAGCAGTTTAATACCTGGTTACAGTGAGCTGAAAGCCAGGAACTCGGTTCGGTCCATATTCATCCAGTAGTCTGAACTGGAGAGCTAATGAGCACCCGCAGACCCCATGTCAGTGATTTCAATGACAGGAGCTTTCACGTCCAAACCTGAAAGCCCAGCGACACAGGAACGCCAGGCTTGCTTTGAACAGACCCACATAGTACTTCGGGGGTGTGTGCGATACAAATATTTTCATTTAGTTGATTTTCAGAGGTATTGCTCTTAGCTGGGGGGTTCTGCGCTATCCAAACAGGGTACATGGATCAGCAAGCTAGGAAAGGATACCTCTTCCAGTCTCAAAAACCATTCGGACAACAAACGCGCAAATAAATTGGGTATAACAGCACCTGACAGGTGGCCTTCTCCACTGCGGTGTGGCCAGCGTTGCCTCCAAAAGGAGCCAGCGTTTCTGAGTAATTCTCCAAAGACGACTTTCCTCCCGAGCTGTGCACACGGCTTTGCCGTCGCCGCTGCAGAACTCGGGCGGTCCCCAGCGCCCCTTCTCCGCAGCCACGCGGAGCCTGCGGGGCTCACTCGCCAGGACTTAAATCTTCTGCTGACACTTTACTGCTTTCCATTTAAAAAACAGGATTCTCCTGGATTACTGTCGTCGCTATGGGCAGCAGTTTGTGCTGGAAGGCAAGTGGAATAACAACTTTCAAACAACTTTATTTTAACGATTCTTCTAGCGGACTGTAGTTCTAAAGACAATTTTGATAAAGAAGCACGTAACAGGATTGAATTCTCAGAGTAATCAGTCTCCCAAATGGAAGAAAATATGATAACAAGAGATTGAAGTACACCCAGGTTGTTTTTCCCATACTGTCTTACTCATCTCCTAGCTTCTGTTCTTTTCTCTTTCCCCTATCTGTTCCTGTGTATTATTTTCAGAGTTGTTTTGTACGAAAAAAAATACCTTCCAAAAATGTGCCCTCAGTACCAGGGTCTCAACAATTTCAGCAAGGACTGCTTCTAATCTACATCATAATTGGTGCTCAAA
This sequence comes from Caloenas nicobarica, assembly GCF_036013445.1. NCBI lineage: Eukaryota > Metazoa > Chordata > Aves > Columbiformes > Columbidae > Caloenas > Caloenas nicobarica. The sequence goes on from NC_088259.1 coordinate 14,334,945, forward strand.
GTTTTTTGAGGTTCTCTTAATAAAGGCCTGTTGCAAAAAATCTCACAGCAGAGAGTCACAAAGCAGTCTAAGGGCTAAAAAAAACCAATAATAAGCAACATCACCTGGCAGAGCAGCCACTGAGAGATCATCATTTTAATCACACATTTTAAGAGACAACGCCAAGAAGCTGAATTTTTCACAAAGCTCTGTGCCTAAAGGCGAAGATTATTTGGAGATGATGGTTTTACCCTTAAACAGTGAAGCGATTTATTGAGATGTACTGTGACAACTACCAAATTACAGCTGTGGAAGGATTTGTGTGAAATATCCAACCAGAGAGGCTTTTCTAATCAGTGGTATCTCATCTTTTTTATTAGCACTGCACCTATGATGCCTATGAGATGATAGTCTTGCTTGTCTGTAATACAGTGTTTTTAAATACATCTCATCTGCAGGATCTCTAAACATTTTGCAATAGATTAGTATTTCAGTGGGTTTCCCTGCCCTTCCCTCCCGCTTTTGGTGGTAAATCGCAGGCTGAGTGAGACATCTAAATAAAACAAAGCTTTTTTTTTTTGAAAGGAAAAAAGGTTTTCTAACATCAGGTCTTTGCAAAGCAGGCATTGGTATCTTAAGGATCTTAAATGTTAATGGGATCAAAGTTATGGGTTTTCTTGAAATTTTATTATTTACATAATGAAACGTTTGTTCATTATTTATGATACTATAATCCGCCTTTCCCCCCCCCATTACTACAGAAAGTGACCTGAAGCATAAAAGATGAAGTGATTCATCCCTGGGTACATATTAGACAAACAGGAGAGAGGCAGAAAAGAGCCGCTGGCTTTTGAAAGCAGGGAGGGCTTCAGGAGGAAGCACTTCAAAGTCTATAATGCAGAATAAATAAAAAGTGGAGCAAATTGCCTGGGCTGTGGGACAGGAGATATCTAGAACCTCTGGGCTTGGCAGGTGGATACACAGAAGAGCACAAAGGGAGACAAAGCCTGGAGGCATTTCGTAAGAGGAGAATGGTCTGTTGAAGGTCACAGGGCTACAAAGAGACATCAGTGAGTTTTAAGGAGCATTGGAAGTGGTAACTTTCTGTGCCCTCCCAAACCACGGCCTCAGCAGCTGGAAAGGTGGATGTGTTCGGGTACAGGTGCATGCAGCGCTGGGGAACAACCTCACACTGCAAACCCCTCTCATGAATTTTTAAGTCTTACACAGAAGGAAGTGAGACACGTTCAGTTTGTACTCAAAAGAAAAAGTCATTCTTTGCTGTAGTTATCCTGAAAGTCTCTGGAAAACAAACCAACCACCTCCCAAGAAACCCACCACACCAAACGCAAAAGACGACCCAACCGCCTTTCATTGCCACTGCTCTTTTTGCTAAAAAGTTCAAACATACAGATAGCATATTTGCTTTCAGAATTACTTGAGGGAAATGAAGAAGTGCAACCACTGAGGCAATAACAAACACCCGGAAAACATACTGCCTATATGTCTTTTGAAGTTAAATACAGAAGGAGAGAACTGAGCTTCCTGATGCTCTCACCGAAAACATTTTATTGTCTCTGACAATTAGTTATCAGTTAAAATGGGTTAAACTATTACATTTTATAACTTAGTAAAATGCAATTTATGAGAGATAATGCATTTCCTGCTTTCTGAAACAAGAGAGCTTATTGCTCCAGACCACCATATACCAAGCTCCAAAACACACTGCTTTGTCCAGGTAGGATCATCCTGCCCCTTTCAGCTTTTGTTTCCAACAGCTTATTTCACAGGTGAGGGTTGGGAGGTATACATGCAGTTAGTTCCTCAACATGCATAAACCCACATTTCACCCCTCCTTCCAAGAACATTGTCCAAACAAGAGCACGGAGGTCACATTATCCAAAAGCATTTTTATTTTGCAGAGCTTTCCTTCCGCCCTACTCAATAGAGAAAGTTCCTGAGCTCCATGCCAGCTGTGCCTGTGCTACAAATACACAGCAAATGTACAAATACGCAGCAGTTCTCACCACCTTCCTCCACACACCCAGATATTTTTTTTCCTACATAAAGCCAGAAATACAGGAAAATGCCACCCAGGCATTACCCATTCAGCTATGGAGCGCAGAGTAAATCACAGAGTGCTGCCCCACAATATTGACGGAAAAAAAACCACCAATCAAAACCAAAACCCCAAAACCATCAGGCAGTTGGGTACATTTAAAACAAATGAGAAATTCTCCAGCAAAAACACAATTGCACTGGAAACAAATGAAGATAACACAGCAATTCCCTTCAGACCAGTACCGGGGCAGCCAGGAGAATAAAGCTTATTTCCTGAAAAATGATGAGGTTTCCTTTCTTTTTCAACATACATGAGCCATTTGAGTGTCCCTGTGAGCAAAAGAGAGAAGGCACCTACCAGAACGACCAGGTCCTGCCGGGCTTGGGGCACTTCTGGGCAACACACGCTGGGTTTCGCCCGGCTCCGCAGCGCTGGCCCCGCGCACCAGCTCGGGGTGGCGCAAGAGGATTCACTTGCCCAATTCGCTTTCTCCAGTTGCTGGGAACGGACGTGGGCAACGCAACAAAGCTTTTGCAGCTAAAAATGCTGCTTAAACTGATACATACTCCTAAAAATAACAGCAATACAAAAAGTATTCTTCAATAAAATAAGCTCATTCTTTGAACAGAAGAGCAAGCACAAGCCGGTCACCCGCAAACTCATACCTTGCAACAGCTTGGCTTTAGTGTCTGTGTAGATTCAAGTTTTAACTGAGTCTTCCCAAGTGACCACGCATTTAGAAAGAATTTCTCCCAGGTGATTTCTCTGATGCCTAAGAAGGTGTTAATTGATCCCACAGCTGGGATCAATCCATTAATTAATTGATCCCTCAGCTGGGCATTGAAGGGTCTTTTTCATTAGTAGAGCTGCAAAAGTATGTGAGGACATTGAGTCCATATTTCCTTCTGCAAAATGAATTTATCAATAGGTTTCCTAACAATTTCTTAAAAAAGGCATGAATCTTAGCTAGTCTCCAGAGAAAGGCTAATATTTGAAGAGAACTAAATTCCACCCCCCTCAGCCAACCTTTTTATGTAATCTCTTTAGAGTTTATTTAGTGCATGTTAGCAGGACAGTAGAGAGAGAAATTCTGAGTCATCTTTCCTCTGGCTGCTCTGTGGACCTCTGACCCTAAAATGTTTAACAGCTGAGAGGAAATTAATAAATCTTAAAACAAGAATCAGGAAGCAAGCAGGAATACCAGTAATTCTGCAAAACAAATCCATTCATGTGAAATTGTGACGTTAGCATTCAACATCTTGAGATGCACAAAAACACAGGGCACAAAAAGGGAGGAATCAGCAAACACCACGATGGTGAGATGCTGTACTTTCTTAGGAGGAACTTGTCAGGTTCTTGATAGCGGGTGTTTTAATTTAGTTGGCTTAATTGAGGTTGCGTGCAGGATGAAAGATTTTGGAATTTTAGTACCGAGTATAAAATGTCATCTTCCATAACAAAAACTGACACTCATGGAGACAAGAAACTTTTGAACAAACAAAAGGTTAGTAAAGCAAGATAAGCATCACCACAAAGTACAATTCATGTTCCGAACTCCAATAATTGCATAATTGGAACATATAACACCCCTTGTCACTGCAAGTCCATTTTCTCTAATTATCTCTTTTTTTTTCTTTCTTTTCTTTTTTTTTTCCCCCCTCTTTCTCTGTGGTTTCCCTTTGAGTTTTAGGAAAATAGGAGGGAGGAGAAGAAAATGAATCTGTTGCTAAATAGCCAAGTGCTTGATTTAATGCCATTTTCTTCACAGAAGTCATCTGTTCTGCCCATGCACGGAAATAATTTAGTTTAACAGCATAATAAACATCTAGAAAGGCATTAATATTTGATTACTAAGTGGTGTTATTATACTAGTGCCACTTCTTTTTAAAAATATTGGCTCTAAAAACGTATAGATTAAACATCTAGAGGATAAAGTGTAAGCTCTATTTGAAACTGCCTAGAATGAGCTGCAGAGAGGGATGGCTTATTGGCCCTTAAATTAGTACATATCCTGGATTTTAACAGCTCACATAGAAAGCTTTAAAATGAATCAGACGTCTGTCTGTTAGTAGTTCAGTTTTGTTATGTAAAGAAGAATGATTCAGATGTGAAGAAACAAAACAGAATGGCAAATCAAAAACATGAAGTGGAACAGCTCCAGAAAGAAATAGAGATAGTGTTTGTTGGTAAAGCCAACAGCCGGATAGTCAGGCCTTTAAAAAATTTTTTTTGGTGTGTGAATAGGAAGAATAGGGAACTGAACCCAGGAGCCTGTGTGTTTTGGTTTTTTTTTCCTGAGAAAAATCCATTGACAGGGACAAATGAATAGAATTAGGAAGAACACTTAATTCTCCAAAAATTTTGGTCCAGACCAGCTCATTTCCCATCATGCTGTACTCCAAGCCATCTTATTTGCTAAACAGTACTTCATATAAAGTCCTTTAAGGAAAAATGATGAACTGGGATGCAATGGATGGAGCTGCTCAGATCGGCTTCTGCCCTGGGGCATCATCACCTGTGGCTCCCAGCTCAGCGTTTCCATCACTCTTAGGTCTCTGTGGTTACTTTGCAGTTCTCCTGTGCCTCTCCCTTCTCTGCCCAAGTGGTAATTTACAATTTTGTACCCGATTCAATGTGATCCAATGAAATACTGCAGGCAGGAGGGTGAGCAGCTGGCATTTGCGATACACAGATACCACTTTTTGTTTGGAATAGGCTGTTAAGTATCTCATACTGCACAGTTAACACGACATTTCTGCTCTCCACCCGCTGAGGAACATCAGGAAAAGTTCCACTCGCGTCAAGGACACTACACCTGAGTTAAAATAAAAGGCCTAAGGAAAGTGGGAATTAAACATAAAGGTGGGCCAGCAGTTGCAGTGTGGGAGAATGAATACCATTTTTGTGGGTCTAAGGGTCTAAGGATTTTATCCCTGCAACAATTATGCTCTGACTTGTCTATCTTACGATCCTTTCTTTTTACTACTGAGCTTGCTTTTGGTACCACAGTCTTTCATTCCAGCTATGAAAATGCATTTGTTTAGTGTCAGCATAGACTGAACCCACGTAACAGAGAGCTTTGCTGTTAAACAGACTGAAGGTCTATTTAGTTCCACACGTGTTGTCCAAATAAGTCATAACACAGAGAATGCAAAATGGCAGGTACACCTGTCCTCAACAACGTAGTGGCAAATCTCAGTCTTTCCACTTCTGTCTTGCATCAAGGAAGTCCCTAAGTAACATTAAATTCTCAAACCTATTGCCTTGTTGAATATGGATTTTTCTTTTTCCTTAAAAAAACCCATTCTTTCCATGCAGAAAAATATTATATATAGCTCAGACTTAAAGAACACTAGGAGAAAAAACCAAAAAACCAAAAAACCAAAAAAACAAGCAAACCCCAAACCCAAACAAACAAAACCAACAACAAACCACAAAAAAACCCCCCTGACACTTCTCTGGGGATCCATCAGCAATAATTACCTCCCCAGCCTGGTTTCGGCTGGGAATCCTCCCAACACAGGCACAGACATTTTCCTGCAGAAAACGAACTTTTCTGCTGGCTTCAGTCCCGACGCCTTGCAGGTCGAGGTGTGGGAAGGCGGAGGAGAGCGATGCTAAACCAGCAGGTCGCTGCTCTGCCCCGGCAGGCGCCGTCCCGGGCAGCCCCGCTCGGTGCAGCCGGCGGCTGCCAGTCTGTCCACGGCAGTGGGACAAACAGACTTTTCAAAAAGCGTCTCAGTCACAAAAGTTCTGTCAGTGGTGCGTCTGAAGTCATAGCTGTTTATTTTCTCACAGTCTCTCTCTTTTCTTTTTTCCATTAGCTCTGGACGCAATTTCAAAAAGACAATGGAGGAAAAATATTTTTGGTAGCTTTATTGTGGAGCACTTGCCATTCTTTGTTCCTCTCTCTTTAAGGGTAATGTGACTTTTTATAATAGAAGGGGTCTTACAAGTCTTCTCAAACGATAAAATCAGATCATTTACATGTAGGAATTGCCAGCTGGAGAGGAGAAGACATAAGCTTGTGTTCAAGAAAAGTTTCACATCACGTTGAAAGAAACCATCTGCTTTTTCTTTTTTGTTCTTGTTTAAGAACAGCTTGTGTTTGCAGCTCACAATTTAAAACATGGTAATAACCCACAGGACTTTGTGAAGCATGGATCTTGTTTTCCTGCATGCATAAAAAAACCATAAAAGAATGTGAAGAACACATTTACTTCTGATCACTGTCTTTTTGCGCTTGGTTATGTTTTCACAATGGCTGTAACACTGCTGTAAAATCCAACTGATGGGTATAAAACGTAATATAAGGCATAGATACTAATTTACGCTGTACGCTCAAGTAGAGCCGAGCTTTTCTTTCTTTGGTGTATATGCAGCCAGTTTCTGATTATGATAGGCAAACAAATTATTCATCTGCTCATAGAGTAGACTAAGGTTTCAATAGTGTTAGGAACTTCAGTTGTACTAGCGATAAAAATATCCCTATTAGCCACAGAACTACTGCAAGGAATTCCCCTCAGCCCTTTCTAAAGACCATTTCATTAGCTGTCTCTTTTAGTGAGTGATTTTCTTGGCACACCGGCGGTAACCAGAGGTAAGGTATATATGATATTGCGTGAGTGCTGGCTGGTCCCTCCAGGGCAGTTCAGCGTAACCTTCACACACACCAGCCCATTCATTTTTTTGCTCATCTGCTCTGCGGCATTTCTGTCTGAGCCAGGGCAGATAGATGATTGTAAAAAAATTGCCAGATTTCCAGGTAGATTTTAATTTGCCTGGCTGTGAAGAATTCACTTTTGCTTCATGTGTCAGCAGAGCTTTGGGGCTCAGTATTAACTTTTCTTAAGCCCCTTCATGGCTCCTTAAGTCAGTGAAAGGTCCAAAGTGCAGGACTTCTGTGTGCCATTTATCCAAGATTTTCAACAGAATACTCTGCAGTAATAGATGAATGTCTGATTTAAGGGCCATGTCTTTGGCTCCCTATGTAGCCCAATTTGGAGTCTACCTCTTATTGTGTTTTACATTTATGTAGCTTTTTAGACTTTCTAGCCCTTATGACCGTCTGCCAAAAAACTGGCAGGATAAAGTACTAACAGAAGTTGGTGAACTTGAAAAATGGATTTTTCCTGTGGATTGCAAGTCTGGCTCAATCTCTGGTTGAAATAATGCACTTTAGTGAGCTGTACAAAAGGCAGCAAATTATTGAGGGTATTTCTCCCCACTATGCTGTTCCTTGTCTCTCTCCTGTATCCCCTAGAACATCTGATGACTTGGTCTGGCACATGAATGATCCCATCTGTACCATTATGATATCAGACATCTGCTACCCATCAAGATGTCAGCTTAATTTGAAAAGAAAGCATCTATAAACATACGCACAAGCACCAGCCACAATGCTTTGTGACCTTTGGATATTTACCTTAAGAAATTAAATGCACCTCAGATAAAATCAGAATTACGATCAGTGTGAAAAAGCGTGGTGTGATTTTGTTCCCTTAAGTGGAACTGTGAATTCAAGAACATTTTGGCTTCATTCTTCTGCCTCCAGAAGTGAAGTGACCTTCAACTTAAATTAAGAATGACCACCAATTCTCAGAGCCACACATTTAATCCAGGTTAGTCTGGTGGAAAGGACAAACTTCAGTAGATCTAGTACATATAATCTGCCATCTGCTAGATTTCTAGTAGATCTGAATGTAGAGAATTGTGGAATAGATGATAACACCTCCATCTCCTCTCTCTGACCTGCTCCACTTCCCTAGAAACCAGAAGAATTCCCTATCTTCACTCCAGTGAGAGAGAAAACCAGTGGTGGACTATCAATTGAGCATAAATTCTGATAAAAGAAAAGTTTCATGAAAGATATAATATTAGGCAGGTGGAAGAAACCATAGGAAAAAAAAAATCAGCGTAAGGTAGGATGGTGGGGAAGACCCTGTCTTGGCAGAATTAGGAATACTGAAGGGTCTCCTAAATTAAAGGTGGATGTGCATAGTGATTTAGATAATTATTTTGACAGAAAAAATGTGTCCAGAAATTGCATTGCTATTTAGAATAATCAGCAACTCTCACGTGTAATAAGAGGAGGCAGGAATGTTTTACAGTGGCTTTGATTGCTGTTGAAGAGATGGTAAGAGGCAATAACACTGGTCAAAACACTGGTGGCATTTAAACAGAAAAACAGGTGAAGATTTAAGACTTTTTAATCTAAAAGAACTCGACCCGAGAAGAGAGGGAACCTGTTAGTGTAATCAAGTTTGGATGACAATCTCAGGAACATAAGTGCAATACGGGATTAATTGCTTTAAACCAAAAGTGTAAAATCAACCTGGAATCTGTAGCCCAGCCTGGATGAATATGAGGGAAGAGTTCCATCCTAAAGGGCTGAAAAAAGCATATTATAGGTGAGGAGAGAACAGCTCAGAAGTCAAGCTGAGTTAGGCTTTGCCAGAGAATATTAAGGACGAAAAGCCTTTTTAACAATATAAATAAAAGGAGAACAAGAATAAAAGTGGCCTGCTATGCAGTGAGAAAGGGGTCAAGAGCAAAGATAATGTAGATATTAGCCCCAAAACAGAGCTGACAAATACATCAAAGGCTAGAATTTGTCAAGCCCTTTCACCAATAGTAGAAAAAAGTATTTTTCTGGCATTCCTTTCTTTTAACATGCATTTAAAAATAAACTAATACTTGGTATAAATATGCTAATGGTCAGAACAAAAAGTTTGAACTTCACTTAGAATCTTAGTTAGGTTTTTATAAATGCTTTTGGCTTTTAAAGCCTCTTAAAATCCCACCATTACACAAACTTCTCATTTTAGGAAGTTTGCAGGTACCAAATGCACACTTGTGAGTCTGACCAGATCAACCAACAACTTGCAAGTGTTCACAAGCAGGTACATACCCGCAGCCGCTGGAGGCACCGAAACCTTTACAACTCGGAGATGCCTGAAGATGTTTGAAACGCCTGCCCTCCCCACTGAGCTATGAAAAGAGATAAGCTCTCAGTTAAAGAAACTTTTCCGAAAAAAAGCTCAGGTTTTAATGGATCAGATGTAAGCTAATTTCACAGGGCTATGAAGACCCTGAAGGTTTGTCATGATAAATAACATATTCTCTGGCCAGCTACCATCCAGCCTCCCGTTCCTCTGAGCAGCAGTGACAACGCTGACCTCCCTGTAGTCACTTTCTTCACAAATCTCAGGGTTTGGAGTAGCTCGTTCTCACTGAGTTTGAGAGGTCTACCAATTTCTTTCCCATATGATGCACTGGAAATAACGTGAATTAATTTAATTTGGTGACCTTTTACAACTGTCAGGCTGCAGTAATTTCAGCTTTCTTGATTGTCTCTGGACCAGTTGAAAAGCAGTAGGAAAGGAGGCTTAGTGTATCTGACACTTTGTGTTTTACCGTGGACATGCTTGAGCCTGAGAGGTTACCTGATCAACTCCAGTGCCAAGAAAAAGGACGGTCTACAGCAAAATGACAGTTTTGATTTTAAGATGTCTCTTAGGCCCTTTCAAAGTGAACAGTCATGATTCTGAAATGCCTTGCACATAAACTTATGTTAGAAACCTACTGGATTGTACTTAATACAAAAATAGACATATGAATTAGGATATGAAAGCAGAGAAAAGATATTATTTCAACAGTTCCGTACTTTTTGCTGCATAGATTATGCTATTAAAATCTGACAAGTCAGCAGTCAAAATAAAACACTGAATTTGTTCAAAAGTAATAACGATTCAGACTCTGCAACTATGTTAAGCGGCTCCAGAAAAGAAAATAAATAGTCTAAGCATTTTCTTCTTGCTGCTATAGTTTCTGTGGTCTCTCTAGGCATAAATGATAGTAAGAATGCTCTGATTTTTGTTTTGACAGATACAGTGAATCTAACCCGATGTGTATGCATAAGTTAACCAATTTCATTTTGTTATCCATGGTAACACGTATCTGTCCAGACAGATCTGCTCAAGTTCATAAAAGCAGAATTTTCAGTGAACGTTCACTGGCAAATGGCTTCAGACCTCATCTGCTTAACACAGAGAGCCTCATAAAAGTCAGAAAAACTCTTCAAAATGAACTTAGCAGAAAATAGGAGCAGCTCTTGAGAAACTTGAGGAACACAGTAACACATATGAGTGGACTGGCAATTCAGTGCCCTGTTTTCACCTTTAATTCCCACTGTGCATGTTCAACACTGTTAACTGCATTTGCAAGTAAGTCATACTATTTATTTATCCTCATTTTAGCTCAGCTTCTCTGCTGTCATGGTTACTTTGCACTAGTCTGTCCATGCAGTTGATATCTGAAAATGATGGGTACATAAATATTTTTAAATCAGAAAAGATCTTGTCTTTTCTTTCCTATAGTGCCTACTTGACTACCTGCAAATTAGCTCTTCTAGTGACTTGAGATGCACTTGCGTTTCTCTTACGTATACAAAGGTGTTGAGCATAAACCATCCTGGTGCAGATGTATAGCTACTTCCTTAGTCACTGTTCACAAGAAATTTCGGATAACGTTTCTCATGAAGCTGACATCCCTCTACAAACCAAAACTCTGGAAGTTAGATCCTCATTTTAAATTGTTTGTTGGAAAAAACGCTGCAGTGACAAATGCCAATTGAGCTATTACCAGCTATGGTGCTGCTTGATTACCCTGGTCCTGAGGAGATGTTATAGAAAAGATTTGCTCCCACTACATGTTCACAAGAGAGTGGAAGATTTCTCTTACAGCTTCATTGTGTTACGCAGCAACCAGAGCAGTTACTTGCTCTGAAAACATACACATTAATACCCATGCAAGGATGACCCAAAGGCAAGGTTGAACCAGAAATGGTACTACCCTTACCATTCATAACAGAAAAAAACAAACAAATGAACAAAAAAACACGCCACCAAATAAACAAACAAAACCACCACCAAACAAACAAAGCCCCCACTATCTTAAAAATCACATGAGAAGGATTTTTAGGTAAGCTGTTTTCTTTCTCTTATGGCAACTAATAACAAAGGGGAAGAATTAAAATGAGACATCCTTTTATACTTTCAAAAAAATTACTACAAATTTTGCAATGTGAGTTTTGGCAAAGAGTCTTTCTGCGGCGTGTGTCAAGCACACTATTAAAGCCTAGTTTTACCATCACATTCAAGCCGAGATCTGAGTGCAATTGTTTGTGGCCGAGTTACTTCCACTCAGAAAACTGCAAACACACAGTTTGCTCTCTCTACCAACTGAAGAGCAGATTTATAACGGATATAAATAAAGCCAATGAATGTACCTGTATATCCCTTTTTTAGTGCACGGAGGAGTTCTCATTCTCTGCACAGGAGCTTTCTTTATCTTGACATCTGGAGAAGCGATGCCGCCGACCAGCACAGGACACAGCGCTGCGAGGCTCTCTGGGAATACCCAGAGCTTGTAACCATCCAAAACATCTTGATGGCCTCCATAAGAATACCCAGAGCAGTGATAAAGATGTGATTCCCAAGCCAATCAAAAGCCAAATGACACCAGTCTTAAAAATAGACAGCCCAATCAAACTATCAGCGATGGTGCTTTAAAACAATAAATATTAGTTTTGTCACTACCTAATAGCTTCAGAGTGCTCTGCCATGGCTGGCTGTCACCTCAGAAAATCTTGAAAGGAAACACTAACACAAAACAAACCAGTATTTTCAGCTGCTGTTGCAACTTTCGATGAATTTTCTCCGGAAATGTTGTGATTCTGTCTTTCCATAGTAGTGACAGACAATGCCTTACACTTTTTAATTGAATTTAATCTTTTACTCACCTACAGAAATAGAGAATACTTAAGTGTATCATCATGCAAAACAAAGAGAAAAAGGCATAAGAGGAAAGATTCAAGGAAAGAAGGGCTTTTTTTTTCTTGTGAGTGACGTGAGGAATACTGTTGCTTGTTATGTCCTTTTCTTGGCATTCTCTTGCAGAATTTTCCCTTTCATCCTATGCTGATAAAGGAGAAAATATAGATTAAAAACCATGATGTTCAGCTTCCAGGAACAGCAAGGTATGATTTGGCAAGCATATACCTGACTTTTTTTTTTTTTTTCTGGAAGCACTTCTCAATTTGCAAATATTAGCTTCCCAGGGTTACAGGTTGCTTACTTGCAACCTCATTATTACTACACTTAATAAGATTACTTATAATCAAGAGGAGTCCATCAGGAATATACTATAACACATTTAAAAATGTCCTTGCTTCTGAACCTTTGTTTTTTTAGATAACAGCCCTGATTAGCATTAAAACACCTAAACACAGGCATTGCCCTGATGTGACGGGGTCTGTTGGTACGTGGAAGTGGACACCTGCAGCTGTTTATCTTTACAATTGCTCCATTTCCTTTAAGTTTCTGTCCTTTTACAGACTTTCAGTTTAACTCGGAATATTTAGACAGATTAACATCAAACAAGTAACCCAAGAACCAGCCCCCAAAATTACTATCTGTAACTTGTTTTACACAATTAGCAGAACACAATGTATAAAAAAAAAAAAATCCACCAAACCCAGAAACAATCAAAACCCAGGAAGAATCCTTGACGATGGGAATTCAGCATTATGAGCTATCCCACAGACTCATTTTTTTCAATAGTGTTAGAAGGAAGGTTTGAAGAGAAGCTCACACACCTAAATCACCCAGAAAATGATGCTCTAAAAGGATCCTGAACTCTGTACAGCAAACCATGGAGTCATAGACATTCTTATACTGGAGGAATAAACAAAATGCTTTCCACTCCCAAAAGATACAGATACGAAAATAAGCTGGACTTGCTCTTACTGTGTAGAAGTTAAAAGCAAATGAAGGATCATCTTCCATTACAGCTGAGTGAAAACAGTAATTTTTTTCTACGCTGTTCTGTACTAAGCTGGATGGGTCACTCTGTTCAGTGCTCATCTTTCAGTGGAGTGAGCTGTAAATGAATTGTTCACAGAACTGACCGAAACATGTACCAAAAAAATCTCACCCCTGAAAAATGTCGATTCTCGGACCTATGAAATAATAAAATAACCTTTGAAACGGCATGAAAAAATTTTGCAGGCAGATTTCTGACCAAAAAAATTCAGAACGTCAAGAATGTGCTACCTGCTTTTTGACTTAAAACACTGAAACACTGTTTTCAGTGGGGACCAACGAGCTCACTTCTTCCACAGCCGAGCAGTTTGCATGGGTGACGTCTGATCAGGACATGGGGCCATTTGTTCTTGTCAGATGTTTGTTGTGATGGGCAAGCCCTGGACCACTTTTCTCATCTAGTGATTTCTTCTGCTCTTGACAAAGGGTTCATGAAGAGCAAACGGAATTTTCTTCCTCAAGTCATGTTCTGTTCTGTTCCTCGTGGTTTGCTACGCTCACTATCACTTTGGCAATTCCCCTTTTCAGGTTTCAAGTCCTTCTTTCATGTGGGAAGATATCAGCAAAGAATTCGTAATCCACTTTGTCAGCTGAAGAGAGTGATTGATGCACTGTACTTTCTGAAAAATCACAACTAAGCTGTCTGTCACTGCTTGTTTGCTTCTACAGGTGTTCTTGACCCAGGCAGTTTGCTTCTTCATACGTAGGTGCTTTATTTTGCTTCAGTTTCTTCATATAAAATAAAGGCATCAGAACTGCCTTGGTTTAAGAGCATTTCAGATGGCACTCCTCCAGGTCAGAATACAGAAAATGTGTTGCAATCAGAGTATGTTCATTTGCTTACACTAAACAAATTTACAAAAAAAGTGTAAATGAATTATAGATTTGAATTTTAGCACCTATGCATAACGTAAACCTTTTGGGACCCATTTTTTATGGTTGGCATCATGCACAGGAGGCATCAGAGGAACAGTACTTTAGTTTCAGAGAGAGAGATTCCCCAAGAGGGATACTGGCCTCTGGAATAATTCCTGGCAATTTTCTGGTGAGGAGCCAAGGAAGACAGACAGAAAAATACTTTTCGAAGACCCTTGAATAAAATTGCTGAAAAGACTTAGCAGATTTTAAAGACTAAATGAACTTTTGCTGTATGAATAAATATCTCCCTCCTCTCAAAACCAGTATCATCTTTAGTGGTAGTCTGATTGTTTTGGCAAGTTTCACCTGTCGTCTTCATTATTAGTAGACTAGGAAAACAGTTGCGTTGGAAAAAAACGGGAAATTAATCTTTCCCCTTTCAGTAACTCTAATGCCAAAATATCTATAGGAGATCATTGCTGTAAAATCCTGAGTTCAAATCCAACAGTACAGTAGTAATAGAAATTGGAAGTGTCTGCTCAATGGAAAGGTGCTGTAGAGTACTGACCAGGGAAGAGATTTATAAGTGATTACTGAAAAATCCCTAAAGCTGCCTGCTCATTGTAGGAGCTCAGTGTTGGAAAGCAAACAAGATTCTCAGATACAGTGAACTACTTGAGGCATATAAATGAGAGTAGGTAACACCGCTGCACTCTGTACTGAGCCGCCCTCCCCCAGAAATCCGCATCCAGCAACGATCAAACGGTCACCACGCTTTCAAGAGCGCGTGAGAACAAGGAATGGATAATGCAGTCTGATAAAGGGCCTGAAGGACCTAAGCCGGCAAAAGTAAAGGGGAAAAATATGTCCCTTTCTACTTGGAAAGAAGTCAAGATGAGAGCAATGAGAGCAGCGAAAATGATAAAGACAACGGGAGGGGAGAAAATGCTGCAGACACTTCCTAAAATGTAGTAGCTTGGATTGATGGATCTGCCTAGAGATTCACTGCTGCACCGACTGCTAGAATGAAGGGAGGCAGGGAACAGGCATCGCTGGCTACAAGTTGAAATCTGGCGGTACAGGCAACAAACTGGTTGGTTTCTGCTCCTCTCACGTGAGAATCTGGACTCACTATGGTTACTTCTTTCTGCGCCTATAAATCAGATTTGATTTTCAAAGTAGCCAAAAGAGTTCAAAAGTCCTTCTCAGGACTAAGACAGCACAAGTTGAAAGAAAAAGGTTATATATAATTTATACACTGATAAAAGTGATGCTTAAAAAGTCCCCACTAGGTAACACAATATAAAGAGAAGACCCTTGGTTTGAGAGGTGAGTCAGCTCCCACTTCAGCTGATCATCATTTATAAATTTGAAGGAAGGCAGTCATAAATAAGCCAAGCCCAGACTAGACTTATATTACATTTTTTATGGTAAGATTTACATCAGTCTTAACTTCTTCGGTGGCTCTAGAGCCCTCAGGCTGTTTCTTCAACTCAGTGTGGAAATAGCATTGTTATTCACTTCTGATATAACATAACGAAGGATCTGCAAGCATATTCAGAAGCTAAATTAGTGCCGGTACCCAGTGTCTGTTCATGCAGTAGAGGCAGAGCCAGGGGTTGGCTCTCCAAGGGCCTAAAGGCAAAATTGTTTAAATCAGTATGACAAGCACGGCTAAGCCTAGAAATGAATAATCAGGAATGACCTTAACCTACACATTTCGCTTATGACCTCATTATAATTATTAGTCTTGAAATATGCCAAAAGAGCATGAAGTGATTTTTTTTACCATGGTGGTTTGCAAAGAGCCTTCTGTTTTCCCTTCTATTTCTCTGTCCATAGGTTGAGGCAATAATAACACAGATCTGGCCACCTGCATGTTGTCCAGTGAGCTCGATCCCAAGAGTAGGGTCGGCAGCTGTAATATCCATTGACTTCCCCAAGAACTGCAGGAGCTCAGTGGGATGTTTCTCAGTCCTTCACCCGCAAGGGAGAAGCAGCAGCACATTGAGATGCTCGAGTTTCTCTGCAAGATATACAGAAAAAAACCCCAGCAAAATGCTGGTATCTTAAAGAAAGAAAAGGGGTTGAACTCACAAATTACCTGAGATCCCAAAGGAAGCCGATTACACTAGACAATAACAAGATACATTGACACAAACCGAGATAGTGTCCAAGGAAGCAGGGCTTATAAAACAATGTAAAGATAGCTGAGAAAATCCCTCCAGTGCCGTGATGGAGGACACGTGAGACAGATGAGAGGGAGCTGCTGACGGCTCTGTTCGAAAGTCTTTGGATCGACCCAAGAAGCTCCACCATCATGGCCTTCTCAGATGCATGAAATCTGGGAAAAGAAACTTCATTATTCAAACCACTCATGCAAAACATTTTTTTTTTTTTTTTGAAGTCATGATATTGTGAAAGGACTTTAATGTTATTACTTTAGTGATTTTTGCCACTGAGTGCACAGTGTCGAGTGTGTAGATGCAACTGCTACTCATGGAGCATGTTAACCTGAAGTTAATACTTTGCCTGCCTATAACTATTATTATTGTTAAGGCAACCCATGGGTCTAGACACAAAATAAGACTCTGTCAAGTTAATAATTTTCAGTGGAATGAACATGTAGGGAAAATTAAGACTTCAGCTCAGCCCTGAAGATCTCAGCTCCAAGTGGGATCACACATGATACTTGCTACTTCTGGTTGGCACTGAGCAACCTTACATTGAACAGCTTTACTAGCACACTGATAAAAAGGAATGGTCCAGGTCTCCACGCTACATCATATTTGTGGGTGCTATGCAATATTGTATGCAATTAACAAAAATACACTTTTAATGGAAGTTTCTGTTCTCTATCACTAGTGGCTGCCACGGTGGACCAAGCTGTCCCCAGAGGCAAAGACCCAGCACAGACCTTCTCAAACTCCTGTCTCCTTTCTGTGAAGGGAGGAAAGTTGGCGAATTAGGGGGCTCCATATATCCGGTTCTTGTGTGCTTTCAGTTGAGTCATGAAGAGACGCTACCAAAAAAGATTCATCTGACATAAAACTAGGAATTGTTCCTTCAGTACTTAGGGAACACTACTCCATTAAGTCGTTACTTTTTATATAAGATATGAATGTGTTTTTCTAGTGGGTGAGTCACAAATTCCTACATGTCTCCTCTACTGCAATCCCAATTTATCCAAGACATGGTCTTATCTTTTCATACCATCATCTTTTGTTACATGAAACCAAGCCAATTTAATCTGCTGCTATGTGTCTGAATAGAATTGGGCATGTGAAATATATTGTCACCTCTGCATTCCAAATGTACCAGCACAAGCTCGAATATAAATCACAAAGGGCTTCTTCCTATAGAGACTCTTGATTTCAAATTTATTACATTGCTTCTTGAGTTTGGAAGGTCAAAACATTACACCAATTGATTTCAGGGAGAGTGGAAACAGACTCTTGTTATTCAGAAAGCAGTTTTTCCTGTAGGGTGAAGAGTCTTTTACAGGAGGCAAACGTAATAAAAATTAATTGGTACAACTAAATTAAGAAATACAGATATGAAGAAGTCTGATACTGCTGAATCCTTTAACAACAGTCAAAGGTAGAGTTAATCAACTGCATCTCTGGGCAGCCAGCAGCCAGGGTTCTAGAAATGGTGAATTGAGAGATAAATTAAAGCCTCCTGATTTTTTTTTTTTAAAAAAAAGAAAACCCTCATGTTACATTTTGGCTATTGATCAGACAAAGAAAAACACTTCTTGAGCTGAAGAACTGAGCCAGGTCTTGCAGTAGTTAGGTCAATGTCCTCTAATTAAAGAGACCAAGCCAAAAGCCAATAAACATTTTGCTTTAGAAAGAGCATCATATAAATGACGAGTACCCTAAAAGACCACCAAATTGGATTTTTTCTGCACAATTCACTAGCAAAAAAAAAAAAAAAAAAGAATCCACTCTTCACTTTCAAAATTTCAACCTCCTCTTATTTCAGATGCTTCATGCCAAGAAAAGGCCAGCCTCAGAAACTATTTGGAGTAGAGATCTATAGGTTGCTCAGCCAGACATTTTTCACCAAAGATGAGAAAACTGATCTTGCTGGCCTGTACATAAGACTGATGTTAATCTCCAAACTAGGTATTGCTTTGAATTCTCTGCAGAGATTTCAGATGTCTTTGTTAAACCACTTCTTCTCTTTTCGGAATGCATCTCAGAGAGCTGAAGTGTCTGGTTTTCTTATCTGTCTTATGCCTGGTTTACAGTGGCAGAATTCCCTTCAGATTATTGGTTTATAAATAAATCAAATCAATACCAAACACTCTCTATTCTAATGCACACCACTTTACACTAAATTAGTCCAAATCTCATGAAGGTGCCTCTTTAATTAGAAGGTGGAAGAGGGAAAAAAGTACTGTAAAAGTCTTGGTTAAGACTCTAAAGCTAATATAAAACAAATAAAAAACCTCTTGTGCAATTTCTTTGTATAGTAATTGATAGTATTAAATTCTTAAAATATAGATAATGAATAGAAACATTGCAGACTTGTTCTTGACCATAGCATTAGTATGGATGTTGGAAGCCAGACATTCTATGTCATCTTGCAGATTTTAATAACACCTTTACTTGCTTAGGTTCTTTAGCAATTAGTCATTTTTCATAACCCTGGGACTGTTAACACAGAATTTGTTATAGTAATTTTACTCACATTGAGTGACATGTTTGAAAGTAATTGTTTCCCAATAATCTCTGCTAGGTCATTGCAAACTGTTAGATGGTACCCTAAAGAAATATCTTCTGGCAATGAAGCTTCCGTCTTTCATCTACACATTTGTGACAACAATAACAATCAAAACATGAAGGATTTTACTTTAAGCAATATCTTTGATTTTCCATGATTTCACAGCTCGTCTAAAATACGTGCCCTAAGAATTGGTTTGGGAAGAAATGGGGCCTAGGATAAGAAATACCAAAAATAGTAACACCATAACACTTATCTTTGAGAAAGATTAAAGAAATAAACAACAGCTGAGCTCATGAAAGCCAAAATGTCTGCATGTTATGTATTTCAACATACAAAATGCCATTAGAAGTCAGAATAAAATTTTACCTTCCTAGTAATTAGCACGGAGACAAAAAGTTCAAAAGGAAAACCCTGGAAACATGGTGAAGATCTGATGCCCAGCAACAGAACAAAGGCCACAATCACATTATTTCTAATGCAAACCAAAGAAAACAGGAAAACAGAAGATCTTGTGCTCAAGGAGCCGAGATGGCTGTCTCAGTGGCTCCGTCTCCTCCGTGCTCGGTGTAAAATCGTGCACTAATTCCTCTTTGCAGCCTGGCAGCCCCGTCTGTCCAAATCACAGGCTCTGCAAGCGCAGGACTCCTTTGCAGAAGGTGTTTGCTGGAGCCATAACATACCCACATTAGGATCCTGAGTCTTGTCAGTGGCGAATGGAGCTAAATCCTGTTGGTGGCCGGTCACGAGTGGTGTTCCCCAGGGCTTGGTGCTGGGGCCAGTTCTGTAACAAGCGACAGGATGAGAGGAAAGAGCCTCAAGTTGTGCGAGGGGAATTATAGATTGGAGATTAGGAAAAAATTATTCACAGCGAGGGTTGTCAGGCATTGGAACAGGCTGCCCAGGGCAGTGGGGGAGTCACCATCCCTGGACGGGTTTAAAAGACACGAAGATGAAGTTTATAGGGACATGGTTTAGTGGAGGACTTGGCAGTGCTAGTTTAAGAGTTGGACTTGGTGATCTTCAAGGACTTTTCCAACCAAAACAATGCTATGATTCTATGTGATGCTTCAAATAATATTCACAGGATACCATAAATAATTATTAGTTTCCTTTTTGTTATTAAATGAGCACCAGAGCACTAAAAGCTTTTTTTTTTTCTTCTTTTTCAAGAGCAACGAAAAGCCCAAATTAGTTCCTTTACAGTGCTCAGCAATTTCACTCAGATGCTTGAAAAATTTGAAGTAATTTTGCATCCACAACCAATAATTAGCACAAAATGAAGGGTCTGTACTACCTCCTGTTTAATCCTTTTTATTTCTTAAATGAATGCATGTAAATAGAACACAGAGCAGTTTGTTCATGTAAGAATATAGGGGTAAAATAATACAGTAGAAAAGAAAATGTTTAGGTTTGATACCTCTGGAGTCACAGTAAGTTGTGACTATGTTTTTTATAGAGGCATTTAGAAATACAGCGTGTGCAGAAGGTGTCAGTGTGTGAGACAATCTACTTGGAGAGTTTACATGAACAAATATAAACACACCAAATAAAGGCTCACTAAATTAGGGACAAAGGGAGGATCTACAAAAAACCACACACTGAAGGCAGTCAATGCAAACGTGATTGCTCTTATCTCTCAACAGTACTATGCAAAACACTATAACAAAATCACAGCAGGTTTCATTTTGGATCTAAGCTACTAGGGTCAAGTAAACCCCCAAATGTATTTGGGCATGGCATCATGTAGGAAAACTCACTCAAATTATAATAGCATCTCCTGTTCTGCTCACTGACACAGGTACTGCTGATGACTGAGCCACACCTGATGGAAGCATTGTGGAAACAATAAAAGACTGCAGGTAAAATAAAGGAATGGATATTACTATTGCTTATGCTCTAAACTGAAATCAAGAAGGAAGAAGGAATGTCTTTTTTTTTTCTTTTTTTAAGTCAGAGACTATAGAAATACTAAGTCACAGTTCAACAATCAGAGCGACACTCTGACTATATTTTGAACATAGTTGTATAGTAAGTTCAAGAGTGATAATGACTCCTAAAATCTATTCCGAGTCTGCTTCTTGCAAAGCTGCAGCCCACCTCCGCCTGCTCGTGCCCTGGCTGGATTCTTATATTAGCAACATCACACATTTCCTTCACACAGCTAAACAAACGCAGCAGGAAGGCAAGAGCGAAGGGATTGTAGGATCACACCCTCAATCCCCAGCACGGAGATAAAGCATCTGCATTTTAGAGAGAAATTAGTGTTCTAAACTGTCTTGGAATAAATTACTCAGACCAGGGTCACCTTAGCTAGAGTGAACTCTGAAATATGAAATCTTCTTTCAAAAAAGCTGGACAGAGAGTGAGCAGTGAAGGGTAAAGTAGTATATTTTGTAGTACCTCTTGAGAAAAATATATCTAATCTCGGTATCAGTTCAGCCATGGTGAATAATTTAGTCATACTTGTAAATGATGGTGTAATAAAAGGTCGCCAGATCTGTCAGACTCTCAACTGCTCAGGTAAAATTAGATCTGCTTTACCAATGTTAAAAATATTGACATACGTAAAGACTTAGTCCATTAAAACCAAAACAATAACAATAATGCATTTTGGAAGGAAGAACTTGGAAACCTCCCTACCAGGAACAGGTATAAGAATTATGAATCAAAAATTAGCAGCTTACAAGGGACCGTATTTCAGCCTTCAGCCAAGCCATTTTATACTGCTACAGCAATATAAAGGAACTTTAAAATCACCTTAGAGTTGTTTTTTCCCAGGTTGTGCTGGCCATTTCCACCAGGATTCACATAAGCCATGTCAGGGGTATGGATAAGGTGAGGTACCACTTAATACCATAAAATCCAGCAACAAAACTTCTCCATGAGACTATTACAAATATGGCCTGAAGTAGCCTTAAATATTTTTTTTTTACCTGAACGAAGTACCTATTTGCCCTCTCAGCAGCCCCAGAATGACCCTCTGGTAAAGAAAACAAAGTTAATGTTAGTGTACATCTACCATTACATTTCAAGCTGTGTTTGTGCTGAATGACGGTGTAGCTGAATGAGCCTTTGGCTTGTCTTGCCCTTCATGTTCAGTGACAAAGGGAAAGCAGATCTGTAGATGTTTTCAAATAACTGAGCATCCCCAAAAGTTTATTTACCAGAGATAATTCTTAATAAAATCCTTGTCATCACTCACAGCTTGTTGTTTACCCATGTGATAAATTGGAGAACCCTATGACAAATGAACACGTCAGTTTATCAAGTACCTTTGATCACTTCATCTGTGCTCTGACTGGGAATCCATCATCATGAGGCTCGTGCTCAGTCCAAATGTCTTAACATCCAAACTGCAACAAAGAAAACAAGTTGGTGTGAGTAGCAGAATGACCTTTGCCTGGCGTCTAGGGATTTAACTTAAATACCCCTGCAGTTTTCCAGTGCAGTCATGCCAGTTCTTCCTGTTGTATTTTGTAGAATCAGCCACCAAATGTCTCAGCATCTCTAATTCTGCTTCATGAGCCCTGGTCCCGCCATGATCTGCATCATTGCTGTCACTGTTGAATAAAAGCATCATGATAAACCCTTGCTGTCTGTGCACATACACACAAACACATGCCAGCAATAGTTATCACCATGAACCTGCCTAATTGAGTCTGAATACACAAAATTTAACCTAATAGCTGCAAAAATTTGCCTATGCCAAAGCAATAGTGCTATGTCCTTCTTTCTCCTAGTCTACTCCCTCAAAAACTTCTCCTTAACCTCACCGAACACAAATGAGAGCTGGAGAAGTGTGTATTTTCGCTTTCAACTTGAATTACTGGTGAGAAAAGTCCACACACTGATGTATTTAAGTTCCTCATCTGACATAATATTCAGAATTTTAGCACCCCTCTGAATTACGATCTGCATGTAATTTGACATGTTGATCTATCATAATTAGCTGAACTGTCTGCTGTTGAACAGAAACTCTCAGGACACCACGAAAAATACCTGGTGACTAACAGCATATAGATATGCGCATATCTGTAAATTTATATATATATTATTTCACATAATGGCCATGACACCCACGAAACATGTAATTTTTATTTGTTTTCTGTATTTTTAAAAGCACACCATTCGATAATGTAAAGATTCAAGTTTTCCATTTTCCACATTTGTCTGATCTTCCCTTTCCCTTTCAGCTACAAGACAACAGAAGGAAAACATAAGTGGGATGAAAATGAAAAGGAAACAGCTGTCCTCTACCCCCTCAAAACTATCTTAATAAATTCAAAAGGAAAGGCTGAAAGAAGATGCAAAGAAAAAAAATCATTAAGGGATCTGTTACATATTTAAAATACGTTTGAAAATTATTTTAGAAATACTTTAAGTGTCCTAGCAAAAAAATTTTCCATTTTAATCAACTCTTAAAGAATACTTATTTCTCCATTATTTGCTTTCTGTGCACTGATTCATTGGAAAAGCTATAAAAATGTTTGCAAAGATATCAACGAATACTGAAGCGCATGCATGAGTTTGGTGAGAGAAATGCATTGATTAGTGTAGAGTTAAGGATTCATCAGACTACTCAGCTGAGTGATGTGTTTTTACAAAGTACTGATAATTTCTCTTTCTTTTCTTTAATTTTCTTTTAAAGCTTTTATAGAGAGATGATCTCCTTACAAATGTCATATGAGTTAACAAAAAAAAATCATTATTTAAAGATCACAAAGTTCAATGAAAGCTTAAGAGTACAGTGGAGTGAAAGAGGAAATCACCCAGAAAGTCACCAAAATACCATAGATGTAACCAAGACTGAAGATTTAAGGCATCCTTTTGCATGTATTGCTGCACAGACAATGAAACATGCATCTGCTGAAACGGGGAGGCGAGAGAGATCTAAGAAACTAGAAGACGAGAGTTTTAGACAAGCAGACACCAAAGAAGAGTTTACAATAAAATACTTAGTGCTGTCATGCATGGGTAGGAAGATGACAGTGGTAGCTGTGCTGATGATGATTAAAAATATGGCGAGTGCTTTATGAGACGTGGCAGGCAACAGATTCCCCACTCAGGCAATATATATTTCCACTTCCCTATCTCCATTCACTTTTATTTTTAGCATAGAGCGACTTTGGTGGTAACAAACACAATTCATCAATGGCTTCCCTCGAACTGAAATGCCAGAACACAGACAGCTGTCTGGCACAAATGTCTGCAATACCCAACGTTATTTTTCATACATGAATTATGATGTGTTTTCACAGCAAAATCCTTGAATCCAATAATCTATGTGGATTTGGAGACTGTGCTTTTACATGCTGGCTTATGTTCATTGTCGACAAACATGTTTGAAGCTGGTCGTGCTTCAGAAATATGAAAACAACCTGATTCGGCTCCGTCACGTGGACAAAAAGGTGTGTGGAGCAAATACACCTATGCTTGTAGTTTGCTTGTGTGTCACTTCTCCTCCCATTTCTCCTTCACACTAACACATTCCATACACTGAATCAACAAGATTCCAACCCTGCAATCTATTGGAACGCTCCCTGAATTAAATACAGAAAACTTGCACTGGACTCCAAGAACCCACGTTTTTGCTAATTTGTAATCAGCAATTTGTGCAGTAGGGAGTATCAAGAGTTTTTATGGGCCACACATTCAACAAAGAATGTAACCAATGCGATGAAAAAATTCTAGTGAAAAAAAGACAAAAAAAACCCAGACCCCGAATCGACACTGTTTGGTGTCAGTGCTTCCATGGATTTCCCACGGTGTTGACCTATGTTGGAGTTGGGTGTGAGGAACCACGACTCTGCCTTTTTTTGAACAGTACTGGAAATGGTTGTGATCTGTGTCTCTTAATTGTATATTATTGACAACGTCTGAAAATGACTGAATGTGATTAACCAAGCGAAGGACTTTATGAAATTAGATAGTAAAATGAAATTAGTGGATGTAAAATTCATACATGTGTAATAAATTACATTAAACTACATTGCCACCAAGTAAAACTTTTTTCCTGTGAAATCAAGAATAGTCTAATATTCCTATAAAAGACAACAAAAATATCCATTATAAAAAGACTGCTGTCTGCCACAACTGCAATTATCTGTCTTACAAAATGATGATCTAAAAGCTCTTGACATGACAATGAATTTCTCTCCTATGTATAACGCTGCTTTCTGTAAAGAGGAGGTGTACCAGGAGAAATAGGGTTCAGAAAATATAAGTAAGGATGATTTCAATAAAAAAGAAAATAATGCTGAGGATCCACTGCTTTAGATCATAGGTGCACAGTGCACAGTACAAATGAATAAGGGCACAATGCCTACTGCAGGGGTCTTACGACTGACACAAGTGCTGAACTGTAAAAGCACGCAACACTGGTGCACAAACAGTTAAGAAAAAATTACAGTGTCAGGAAAATCCCAGCAAAAAATTAGGTAGCATTTAAATGAGACTGTCATCTTCTTCTGTGGCCTGAGGTGGAACTAAAGTGTTGCCTTTAGGTCAGTTTTACATTATTCATTTTTTTATTTGTATCTATTTCATAACAAGGAAGGGCATCTATCCAAAGGTCCAGATATGCCTGACATGAGTTTCAAGAATGAAAATAAAATTAAACTCAGTTACCTCTGTGACAGTCAGCCAATAAACTTTACTCTCTCAATATGTATAGGTACTTAAACACTTTGCACCCGCGAAGCTTTCAGTATTAAGTTGATAAAGACAGAAGGTGACAAAACTGTTCCCTTTATTTGTTAGTGGGTTTGCAATTATTCCTGGGTCTCCAAGGATGCAGCCTGACAGATGATGTTTCAGGGAAACTAAATGCAAGTTTTGTTATTCTCAGCACCTTTTTGCATAATAATGAGACTGGGCAGAGGGAAGGTTATGCTCCAATATAAGTGCACGAGGTTTGCCTCCAGGCTGCTCTGCAGGAAACCTGAGCCCATAACAATTACAGTGTTTGTTACTGGAAAAATGAGCAAGAGTAATTAGAAAGATACACTTAAAATCACTGGCTCCTTGTAATATATGCTTTCTAATTTAGTTTGGCAAAAGTGGCTTGTAACAGTGTGAGTACATATTAAAGAAAAAGCAATTAGGCAACTAAACAACCATGATGACAGCTTTTTAGTAAATAGTTTAGCTTTTAATTTTGAAATGGCAGGTCCCACTGAGAACAATATTCCAGAACTGTAATTTTGTAGAATGTGACGATATGTTGTTGGCAATTAATTACAAATTTCTCTCCTTTTTTTTTCATGGGGAGACATAAGGTAGTGGTCGCCTGTTTGCAGAGTTTGCTCTGTGATTAACACCACTGTCTCCAAAACAGTTTGCGACATAGCAAGTACAAATTGAAAGTTCTGTTTGGCTTTTGTCTGCAGTCACCTTGCAAAGTGGGAATTCCAAGTGTCCTCCAGCTGCCACGGGAAGAGCCCCTGAGCTGGGCTTAACCTCACTGCTGATGTCCCTGGCAAGCTCGGACTCGGCCAGCTTGTGCTCTTCAAAGCTATGACACTTCTTATTTTCCCCAGGCAACTTAAAGGACAAAGAAAAAAACCCCAAACAAACCAATTCTTTGGGGGGCAAAATCCTAACTGAAGGTGGGTCTGGTGAGCCTGGCAGGACACCAGAAGGAAGGAACGGTGGAATCTACTCTTGGCTCCATCCCACTCTTGGTTTGTGTCCTTGGGCACATCCCTTAATATCTCTCCCCCTTCTGTTTATGCTGCTATTTACTTTCTCCATGTAATGTGCAAAATGCATTATTACAGTAGTTGAGTGTGCAAGTGTGTTACAGAATCATTGGTAATCAGGGGATTTATATAAGTGGTCTATATAGGAAATGTGAATTTCAATTTAACCTCCAGGGACTTTTAATTTTAAAAATCAATGAGCAGTTGCATTAAAAGGTTTCTACTTTTCCCCGCTCCTCTTTCCAAAATATCACTAAGGATTTTAACCACCTGTTTAATAGAAATCCATTAACACAATTTCATCACAGCAAAACAGAAATGCCAGCAGCACGGACACTCACCAGGTCATGGTGAATAAACATTCCCATCCTTGCGCCACGGTTCTTGCAGCACTGAAAACACACATTTGGTGCTGCTGCCTTGTCACCAGGGAGATGTAAGTGTAACTTGCTGACCTAGAGAAACAACACGAGACATGAGATAAACCCCCTTAAACTGCAAGGACTTCACAAAACAACAGGATTTCTAGAAAACAGCAACAGCATTTTTTTTTTTTTTCTCCTCTCTTTCCTAGTACATTAGTAGCTTTTCCTGGCAGGGGCCCAGCACAGCACTTATCTAGATACATTCAAGCATCTGAGTGGTTCCATTAAACTCAACGGGGACACTCACATGTCTCAAGCAATACAAGAGCAGCTGCCTTTCTGGACCCGGTCCACTGGAAGGAGGAGCGGGCTGCCATGACATTTTATTAGATATATTTAATAAGTGCCTGTAGTGTGGGAGGAAACACCTTAACATTTAGAAACCCCTCCAAAAGAAAGACAGAGATCATCAGGTTGAAGAAGTGCAAAGGGAAAACTCGGGCAGATGCAGGGATAAATCCCAGCGTTGTCAGCGTTGCTGTTCGAAACATGGCCCGGGATGAAGCGAAGTACAGAACAGAGAAATCCATCTCAGGAACTACCAGGAAGCTTGTTTGCTGAAAATTCGTATCAGACTAACATGGTTTTGATTGCTCAGCTCTACCTTCATGCACAGGTGATGGTGAATATATTTACCCGTAATGTCATTTACCACCTAACTGAGCTAAAGTGCTACTGCTGCTCTCACTTGCCTTCCTCAATAAATGTAATGGAGCAAACCTTGTAACTGCTTTCTGATCTAACCTACTTAGATAGTATTTCCCATTCCGCTTTTAGGATTCAGATGTTCAGATGATCTGAATTGCTGAAAATTATCAGAAGTGTAATTTCTCTAACATAATTTTCAAAAATTGCCTAAATAAACTATGTAGGATTGGAAAAATGAGATTGAGACCTAGAAGACAAACTAACCTAATCTGACTATTTCCTAGACATACCATGATGCTTTTAAATATTTTATTGCAATATTAGACATGAAAATTCAGTTTTAAATATAAAACCAAGCCAGTCCTGGAATTTCCCACAACAATGCAGTAAATTTCATGCATGAAGAATGCCAGCTCATACTGTAGTATTTCTCCTTTTCTTTCCCAACTTATGGCCTTAGACTGATATGAATTAATGTAGCAAACCACCTAGAATTGCTGACGTGAGCTATTTTACCAGCAGTACAAATTATTCGAAACAATTATTAAACAGTATGCTGTAACATATATTACACATATTGTAACAGAAGGAGAAATAAAACCTTTAAAACATGATAAAATGAAACCAGGTAAAATGAATAATAATATAAACTGAATATTAAATGAGTAGCAGTAAAAGAACCCCAATATTGTTCAAACCTAGTTATAATTAATATGCATCTGTTGATTATCCTGTTACAGATTTAAGTATTAACTTGGAAGAAATTATCTCTGCATGGATGTAAGATTAAGTAGACTTTTTCCTATATATGAAAAAAAAGTAAGCAATACAAACAACAAAATATAACTGATTCCTGGAAAACTCTCCACTGTATTACAACAGACCCATAAAACTCATACACGCGAAAACTTCATCTACTTTAGAACTAAATTGGAATTGAGTTTGACTTTTTTTTTTTTTTTAATATCTCCTCTAGGCAATGGTGGAGAAATGTTCTGATAACGTACTGTGAAACTTGTTTAAATTTTCCCAACTCGATAAACACTTAAACACACAATTCAGAAGTAACACTTAAATATGGGAAAGCTATCTGGCACTACTTGCAGCTAAGAAAAGAAAAGAAAAAGAAAGAAGGAGATAGGTATTGTAGAAACTTTCTTTCCTGCACCTCAATCTGTGAGCTGCGTCGTATAAAAATGAATCCATTCCAATACACAATTTCCAGAGTGAGAACTACCTCGCAGCTGCTATATTCCTTCTTCTTGAAATAACTGAGGAGTCTAGCCTCATTAAATACAATCCAATACCTGATTTATTCTTTATTTAAATAGCAGATACTCATCAAATGTCTTGTATTGATCAGTATATGAAAGGATATCTACACTTATTTAAATGTTTTGCATTTCTTATTCTGTGTCTCACACCACATAAGCAGCAAGGAACGCATGACTGCAGGACTGTAATTAGATCAGTTCATGAAGACTGCCAACTGTGTTATGTGGCTTTTAGTGCTAACAGGAAAGGAGCTAGAAGCCCACTGAATCCTTAGACATGATTTCTTTAGAATAAATTGTTCTTGCGGTCTTTGTTCTCTGTTTCTGCTGAATAGGTTTATAGTCAGAGTTTTCTCTCATTGATAGAAGCATTTATTCTAAAATCTCTTTTCTCTTCAAAGGAAAACAAATGAAGTAGAAATCAGAACATTCTGAGCAATTGGAATTTGATGCTTTCTGTGATAAAACAATTGTTATTCACTGTGGCAGTGCATTTCCAAGAGCAATTTAAAGAAACTGGATAACTCTTTTTTCAAGAAGTGCAGTGGATTATGCGTAGCTAGTGCCAGAGGTTCAGTGCCTGAAAGTAGCTGCATAGGGAAAATGCACACGCAATTTGTGGAACTGAAATTGCACATGCAAGTTTACAATTAAAGATCACATATTTCTTTCAGGACAGACTGAAGAAAAAAATCTCCTGTCGATCCTTGATTTGTCCCAGGTACAAATTCATGGAGATCAAGAATCACAACGCAGGGACCAGCTGTTTGGCACGTGACAGCTCAAGCTGCCTCAGAGCACAGTTTTGTATGAGCTCGGTTGGCAATTCTTCTACCTGGGTTAAAACTTTCAGGTGAAAAAGGCTTTAAGAGGTTAAGCCAGACATTTGCAGCAGGGAGTTTGAGCAAATCCATATTTCTTTATGTTGCAACAGTTCAGGGATGCTTCCCCACCCTGTGCTGCTTTCCATCAGGGAAGGCTGTGGCAAACCACTGAGGGACATGGAATTCTTCACATCCTCTTTTCCAAGTGAAAATGTAACTCTATCCAAAAGAGCTTATATTGGAAAACAGAAGCTGCACACCACCAAAGTTTACCGTTTCTAAAAAACAAAGCAAAAAACCAGAAAACTTTGGCTTTTTTTTTCTTTCTCCCCTGAGAAAAGCTTCAAAAGAAGAATAATAACAGTTTTAATGCTAGTGTATCAACCGTCAGAGTGTGTAGTACACTCTGCTGTGCTGGCAGAACAGCATCCATATATCGAAACCCAGTGGGGTAAAGTTAGGCTGTTTGCACAAATAGTCTTGCTTGTGCCCATGAGGCATGGTGGTGTCCTTACTTCAGTGATCACTTTGATTTCCACGGCAGGAGGGAAATAGCAGCACTTGTGCAAGTCAGGGTGCAGAAAATTGGGTTAGGAATTGAGAAACTGAGGAACACAATTAATGATGAGCTGGGAGCCTGTGGCAGGAGCACGGACACATCCAGACACACCAGTACAGCTGAACTGGGAAAACCTGAAACGTTTTTTACTCCTCCCATCCACTTCTTGCTTCATATTGCATTTGAGAACTTCAGCACTAGTGTAACAACAGTTCCAGTTGAAAATGGATTTATTTGTTGCAAAACCTACAGGCTCGAACATCATTTCAATCCAGGTATTGAAAAAGGCAAACACCCTGTGAAAAAAGTAGCACACAATCCTATAATTAATTGTGGCACCTTTCTGCAGGAGGGAGAAAGACCAAACTGAGATCGTGCTGGCATTTTTATGATGGCATTTCCTAACTTTAGCAAAATTATTTTTGGTACTCTTCCCAATGTTATTCTAACATAAGATGCAAATCTGTATTAATGCCACAGGTTTAGAAAGTAAGTAATCCAGGGGGAAATAATTTCAGCACTTAGGACTGACACCCATATAATTTATAATTACCTTTGGATCTGCTTTAAAGACCTCAGAAACCTTGTATTTTTGCTGTCTTTTATTGCAAGTTAGCATCACCATCTCAACAGCAAGCACTCCATGAGCCAAAAGCTTTGTCAGGCTTTCATGATGTGCTGAGAGGTTCACACGACCTCTTATTAACTTATTTTCATGGCCTCTCTGCCTCCTCATAGAATTCTCATGAGGCAAAGCCATTGTAAGAAGTATCCAAAATAAGGTAGGTAGGCAACTAAAGGCTACTGCTCACAATAATTAATACCGAAAAATGGTACAACACTCTGACTTGAAAATCAGGCAATTAATAAAAGTCCATTTGTGAAATTTTTACCAAGTTAAAAGTTCACATTGAACTGGCAAACATTTAAACTCAGCTTTTCTTTTAGTCTTTCATAAACTCATTACGGATAACAAGTCAGGACAATGATTGCCTGGTCACTGACCCCTCGTCAAAGCTTTGATTCATTTACTGCTGAAGTCAGTGAAGGCTTTTCCTAACTATTTCTGTGTTTAAAGCTCCAATATTAAGTTAAGTCTGCTTACCGGTACAATTTATTTCTCGTTTCCCTCCACATTATGCTATTTGGCGTATATTTTAGCTACAATCTGCCAAAGCTATACTTTATAAAGGAAATGTGTCCTCTAATGAAGCTACAGGCTTTGGACATTCTTAAATGTACAAGGCTTGGTTTTGTACAGCAAGAATATTTTTTTAAAGAAGTTTATTTCTCTGAAGTATTTCGGAGGCCTCCAAGTTACATCCCTGAAAATAAGTAATGCTGCGGAACAACTGAATCCTGGGATAGTGGTTCATGCCATTGCCAACAGCAGAGACCCATGAAACTCAATCTGTAATTAAGAATGTTTGAAAAGGTCACAAATTCTTTATCAGAAAATGAAGTTAACCCTGAAGCAAGGATCTTCTGGTGGCTTTTAAAACCAGGTTATCCCTCAACTACTCCCTCAAGGCTCCAGTAATGCCACTCTTATCCACACCTTCCACTACGCATGGTGTCACTCTGGACATGATCCAGGGTGAGCGAAGGAAGCAGAAAAGAGCATCACACAGCTCCAAGCTGCCCGTATCCTGTTGGAAATATTTTTACGATGGGTTTACTGCCATAACCTAAGCTCTAAAGAAATCTACAGCTTCATGTTTTAATATCATTTGTACAGAGGAGATCAATTTTATTCTGGACCTCCACTTGTTGCTTGCCAGAAAAATCAGTCCTTAAAAAAAGAAAACCAGAAAAACATGGTTTCAGATGTATTTCTGTTGACATAGGTGGAAGAAGAAGCATTAGTTATTTCTTTTCTAAGGACACCTGAGATACTTGAAGAACTATACAAAATATCCAGAAATTCAGGGAAGCTGTCTATTTGCTCCTTTACATACTATAAGACAAACAGTATTTAGTGATAGGGAAAGGCTTATCTTAAAAACACGTGAAGTGGAATATACTCTCCATAATCCATATTGCTCAAGCTGTAATATTCACAACATGTAGGTACAGATATTACCACTCTTCCTGAAAGGACCAGATGTACAAATGGTTAACCTGAACCTCAATTATGAAAAGAACACAAAAGATGCAAATCACTGAGATTAAGAACATTAGTTAGTAGCTGGTTGCCAGGAGGTAAGAAAATACTCTCCAAAGGAACAGATAATTTTCCTTAGTGGAGCTGTTGCATCTCTCTGTGAAATATTATCATTGGGCTCTACTGAATAGAAAGTCTTGAATTAAATGAGTGCCTGGTGGGATGCAGGATTTCTTATCATTGTACCTGTGCATATGTTTGACCAAGGGATACTGGAAGCTGAAAATCAACCACTTAACAGGGAGCCCTTGCTGTGTGCCTTCTGAATGCAATGCAATTCATTCTATCTATTCATTCTGAATAAGCTTTCCCTGTTTTGGCTCTAAGCATCACTATTGCCTATGAATAAAGTCCAGACTATCTGCTGGAAAAGCTAATCCAAGGATGGATGCTTGTTTGTAAATAAATCTAGATACTAACTTTCCCATGCTGCCATGACTCAGAGAGAATACAGCTTGTTACAATATTTGTTATTTAAGAGACTACTAGGACTAAAAAAAAGATCGTAAGTTTTGTTGTGCTTGATGTAAAAAAAATCACAAACAAATCCCGTTGAGCCTGTTTTGCAAACATGCTGAATTTATGAGAATGAAAGGCAAGTCAGAAAAAGGTCATGCCTATTAATTTCAATCCTTGTGCAAAACCAGCATATTCTATACATGCGTAGCAAGATTTGTGGCATTTGGGTAAATACATTTGTGTTCCTTTAATGCTATTAATAGTATCTATGCTCTGCATTGCTAGGTATATTTCAAATGGTATCTTTTGCAATTCTGAGATAATTCAGTGAAATGAAAGTAGGATACTATAGGCCTATAATTTTCTATTTCCATCATATTAGCTCCATCTCACTTGGCCAAATCCTTTATACTTTGAAAAGTCTGTTAATAGGATTGGACAGTTTTCTGCTTTCTGCTATGAATTTTTACCTCAACATTGTAACAATCTGGCAACGTCTTGTGAAGTTTGGCAGTGCACAATTAGAACTGAATGGGCAAGACTGGAGAAAAGCGGGACTTCCCCATCCCATTAGCACTGCCCTTTGTGGCCCTTATCCTCAGCCACATGACGGAAAGATGCTCTACTCATCCCACTGACATCCCGCTTCACATCATGTCTATATTCAGCCCTGTAACGAAAAACAAGAAAAAAGTCTTCTTTCATCTTAGCATAAAACCAAGTCCCTTCTAAGCTTCTCTGTGAATGCAAAAAGCAGAGAAAGCCCAGAACAGGACAGTCTACTGTTAGCATGCTCACGTAAAGAGCATGGAAACCAGGGCTCAACTTTCATGTCAGTCACAAAGAGAGGAGAGTGTCTGGCCACCAAATGCGGAATATTTTTTCCTCTGAATTTCCTCCCTGTTTCTGGCAAGAAATCAATCCTGGACCTGAGATGTTTTACACAGAGATAAAAGGGAGTTTCATGCTTGTGCCAGCGGGGATGCTGTGGAAGAAGGAGAAGACGCACGTGGGATGAGTGGTGGGGACTCCTATAAGGTAACAGCTTTGGCAAATATCTTCAGGGCTTCTAACCACATTGTGATTAGTGAAGACACCACAACAAGGTCCTGCTGGCAATAGAATAAAGAATATGAGGATGTGAGAAGCGTAAATAATTTATAAGGACTGTGTAGCAGCTCTGAGCCACAAGAAGCTCTTTGACTTCTATTGTATATAGCAAGGCATAGATTTGTCATCTCGCTTTCACTGCCAAGTTCATTGTTGACGAGGTAAGTGTCTGATTGCTCAGCAGAAAAGCAAGAGTTTGTATTACAGGATGGAAGACATTGGATACAATCAGGTTGGGAAGGAATTAAAAGGTGAGATTAAAAGGTAATTAAGAATGGTTGTACAACAGTAATCTTCTAAGCAGGCACAGATGAGTCAGTTTTCATCAGTTTTGTTTACATGAAGTGTGAAATGTTGATGAGGACTGGTTTTCTACTTCACCTTCATCAGTATTCAGTAGTGAAGACGATATTAGTAAATGAAGGTGAAATAAGAGCTTACACAGTAGCTGATGTGACTGTATTTCAGTGCTGCAGACAACACGCACAATGTAATGGATGTTTGGTGGCTAGGGAACTTAATCGTTAGCATGGGAAGGAGGAGCTGAATGAAGTACTAAAATGAAAATTTGAAGACTAATTGCAAAACTCCCTGACAAAATAGTATCAACAGCAATCTTCTGTTCTATCTTAATTTACTAGACACCAAGGCCACATTCATTAATTAGGAATCTGATCATACCAGCAGCAGAGAGCGATTTTACTTGTGCGAGGACATCCACTGATTTCGAAGTCATATGCTTCTGTATTTGTAGAATTGGATACTAGATGCAGTATACCAATCTGGATAAAATAGTCCCATAGAAGAAAAGATTCCCTACCGATGTCCTGACGACTGCCTCCAAAGATCAAAACCAGCTTAATTCTGCTGAAGAAAAATCTATACACATCTGGATCCAGAACTGTTTATGTTTGCATCTCATTTTATGTTGAATTTTTCAGAATATATATGCAAATATTTATAAGTTTGCAGTTCAAGTCTGGAGACAGCGATGGATATTGGTAAGATTGTGACTGATTTGGGTCTATGTTGTAAATCTAAAGTGATTATGAATCAATCATTAATATGTTTTTATAGCTTTACCATCTGGTGCAGGTGGAAGTCCCTGTCCCGCAACTGAATCTGCATTCGAGTCACTCAGTTTTTACAGAAGTCACTTCTCCTCCAGAATCCCACAACCACTTCTCATCCCTCCCCCCATGAGCTGCAAACAGATTAATTCATGCTGCATAGACCTACTAAGTGTTGCACATATTTACACATCCTTCTAAGTTCTTCTGAAGTAAAAACATATACAGACAGGAAGGTATAATCTAATAGCTCATTTGCAAATGAATAAATCCGTTGCTAGGTCTCATCAAGAAAAGCAGGTATGTGCCCTAAACAGAGTTCTTGGGATTGATGCTGATTAGGAACTGCAGCTGGGTCAAATTTTCAAGAGGAAAAGTTCTCTCATTGAAGATACTAAACATGTAGCTCCTAGGACAGATACTCTGATTTGTGCCTCCGGTTCATTTTCTGGGGATACATTTTGTGACTGCAAGTTGTTCTCCTTGAAGAGAATTTCAGATCTGCAACATGCAGAACTGGAAATGTATCCTCAGTTACGCTGTCGTGCCCTCTATGATATGCACCTTTCTAACAACGTGCCTCAGGCTTCATTAGCAATTGTATCTGACACTGTTGTGAATACAAAAATTCTAGAGCCAAGGCTGTGAAGAATAGTAGATATCAAACACGGGTACTCTTTCCAACCCCAGCCTTCGTGCAAAGATTAGTTCTCATGAAGAGAAGTTTCGTCCTCGGTTCTGTTAGAGCAGCTACATCACTGCTCACAGGACATACATTACTGTGACATATAGATCTTGGCTGTGGGAGTGAGGCCCGTGCAGAGCTTGGGGGTCATAGTGCCTGCCGGGTTGGGAGTTTTACTTGAGGCCTCTGTGCCTTGCTTCGCCCAAATGAAGAATTAGCCTTTTCATTAAGACGGTCTTTTTGATTAAATCAATGAACCTGTAAGACAGGAATTATCACGAAGACTCTTGATAATAGAACTACTTCAATGGGTTGTGCTTCACTGAAAAATAATTTTTCAAGGGGAAAAGGTCAGTTTCATTACGTTTATTTCAATTTTTCTCCAGCATATTTTATACCTTTTGGTCTTAATGCTATGTTGTTCCCCCTCGACCCCTCCAATTTTTTGTTGTTGTTTTCTATAACTGTCACCATCACTTGTTCAATTACATCCCTTTGGTTTCTTAACTATGGTTATTTTATAATACATATTAGTCTGTTCGACTTTGTAACCAAAATGGAGAAAACATCTTTCTACCTTATTGTTGTAAAGACGTGAAGTTTTTTATTTAAGCATTGTAACGTAACGTAGACACATGCTCTCCTCCAAACTGGGCGTATCGTCCCTGCAGGGCAGGAACGGGGCTGCCCCTGGAGTACAGACTCCAATGGATGGATGAATAATCTCAGCCTGAACTATCTAATCAACAAGATGATTAAGATGCGGGGAACCATCGCTCACCTGAAGATACAGATGTCTTAAGACTGAAAGAGAAGAGGCAGGCAGAGTCCTTCCCGGGGAGAGCTCTGCCTGGCACACCTGCCCCAGAGCCAGCCTGCCTGTTTGCAGTGCACACAGACCAAAATAAAGACTGCAGGAAAACTACCAAATGATTTAACAACTCGATACCATTTTCAAAAGCGAATTAGGACCTTAATTGTCATAGACTTCCAGTGAGATTTATATCTCCACTCACCTTATTTTTAGTTTTCGGAAGCACTCGAACCCACTAATTTTCAGTGTAATTTAGGCTTCCAAATCACTACAACATTTTTTAAAAATCGAATTTAATTTCTCTCTGCTCACCTCACCACTCCCTACTTTCAGCCCAAAATGCAGGTATAAGAATGAGTAACAAGGTTTCAAGTCAGCCAGGTAGAGCCAAATTAACTGTTATCCACTCAGCACCTCTAATTTACTATTTCATTAGAAATGATGGCAATTTGATACACAATAATCCTGAGAATACCTTGCTCAAAATCCTCTGAGAAAACCTGGGAGTGACGGTTCTGTCAGGTAAATTAAATACCAGGAAGTAAGGGGATGTTATTTCACCTACTGCAAATCAATCATAGGTTCTATTTAAAAGGTCATTTGTATGTAAGTGGAAATTTTTTAACATCCCTGTTTAAAGGCACTAACTGTTATATGCAGAGGCATAAATCTATGGAACTCTTGAATACTAGAAAAAATGCTCAGAGGCTTGTCTGTAAGAACCAATTACCTGCTGATTCACAAAATTTCATGAATTATTAAAGAAAATCAAAGATTGATGGGATCTACTTTTAACCATTTGAATTGGCAATAAAAGTGTACTGTTTGGCTTCCCAGGAATATTTCAGAACTTGAATTTTTAAAGTGATTTTGCTCTGAAGTGAGATATGGCTTATTCACTGTAATATGGTTTAATTGCAATGATACCTAGAGGAAATGTTATTTACCATGAATAAAAATAATGTTTTTTCGTGAAGAACATTGTATATTATTTGGATGTGTATGTTTAAAGAAAAGCAGTAGAGATGACTACTTCACCGGTTTTCATTTTAATTGTGCAATAAAACATTAATCAGTATGAAACACAAACTTGGACCTCAACAGTGACCTGAGGAGGCCACATGCAAATTAATAGCCTGGATACTGAATATGTACCAGTACAAATTTCTTCAAGCATAGTTTTGTTTTCCTCATGGAATGACCTGAACTTATGGCCAGGACCTTGTTGTACCTTTTTGAGTTCGGAAACTTAGCAGTTCTGTGCTTCTCAGTCAACTTTCAATTGCCGTGTGTGAATACGTAGGACATGTATTCAAATATAGGTGGAAATTCTTAGGTTTCTACGACTTGGCCCCGTCTGGCCTTGAAGGAATTCTCTGTCTCATCAGGCTAACAAGTTGTTGCATGTTATGGTGTGTTGTTGCGAGGTGTGGCATGTTGCGTGTTCCGTGGTGGTGCATGGTGGTGCGTGTTTGTTATGGCGTGTTGCGTGTTATGACGTATTGTGGCGTGTTGCGGCATGGTGTTGCGTGGTGCTGTGTGTTGCGTGATGATGAATTCGGTCAGTGCTTACTTACCTTACTGAAAAATGGTTCCTTCACACCTCTCCTGCTGAAGGTCCTGTTGCAGCTCTGCATCATTGACTCACAGTCTCCAAGCGAGGACGCCACAAAATAACATGTGGATTGTGCACCTGCCTGACAGAAAAAGAATCCTTAGGGACTACTGCAGTGTAAGGTAATTATAATAATTACAATTTATAATTTCCCAAAATTTCTTAGGTCTGCCTGTGTTACCCCAACTCACAATGTTTTGCAAAGTCTTGACAGAAAATATGCAAGTACTTGCAATACAATTTAATGAAGGATGAAAAACGCTAATTCAAGATGCCTACGAGAAAGATCTTATCATTTCACACAGAGTAACCAGCTAGCTAATCTGTCTGCCTTTTTCCTTGAAGATAAAAGACCCAGTACATTCACCTCCCTGTTAAAACCATTAGTGAAACTTGAAACCATTACTAAAACTTCTGGTAACTTATATAAAAGAAGGTGGCTCACAGTCTTCGCAATAACTGTCATTACTCATTAATGTCTACACGCTACTCTAAAGACCTTGATAGTTTTCTTTCTATTGAACTCATTTAAAAACCTTAAATAGTTTCTTGAGATCAGCTAAATGTCCTTTCTATAGAAACTGCTTTTCTTTATTAAAATTCACTCCCATCTTGTCTCATCTTGTGTCTGAAATAGATCCTACCTTTTTATGCATCACTGTGATCCAGATTTTCCATTACATAGTTTTGCTTTTATTTTTTGTAAAATACCTTCCTTTAGCGGCATCCTAGTTTTTCTTTTGATTCATTTCCTTGCTCTTTCCTGCAGGTAACTTTTTTTTATTTTTCCCCTCTTATCAGCTAAGCCTCTTTTTATCAGAAGGGTCAGAGACACTGCCTTGCTCTGTGTGCACAATTCTAGCTGACATTAACGGGAATCCCATGTGCAGGTCTCCGAGTCAGAGATACTCCAGAGGATCAAAACCCTCAGTCACTTGCCAAATGCTGTGCCTAAACTAAAAACTTACTGAAGGATAAACAAACAGAAGAGAATTAACTTGCTTAAAATAATAAGACAAAATAAAACACGCTTTCCCCCACATTCTTATCTGGGAAGAAGAAAGCATGAGTAAAGGTAAAATGATGTGGCTCTGAGAAGCATCCCCTGAAGCCATTTGCAGTCCAATATAGATTTCCTTTCCTGGCTCACCTCTGGCTCTACTGTTCAGGCTTTTTGGGGTAAACATGGGGTTCAACTAGGACAATGTGGAAAAAAGTCCAGTGGAGGAGTATGGCAACATGTGGAAAGATAAGGGAAGAGCTACAAAAAATTCTCCAGTGAACTCCGGTGTAGCCAGAATGTTACAGAAGTTCTGGGTATGTTGCAAACCGACGGACTTGGGTACCACGGCAGTGACATGCAATAAATACCTGGAGGGGACAGGAAGGCCGCAGGAGATGAGGGGTTTATTTAAACCCTTTAGTCCTGATCTGTGAAAGAACCCAAATTGGAAAAATGGTGATTGAGGTTATTGGTTAGATCCAGAATCGGCTGTTTATTTTGGACATCCGTTTAACGAAAGTAG
The DNA here is from genome assembly GCF_036013445.1 of Caloenas nicobarica. NCBI lineage: Eukaryota > Metazoa > Chordata > Aves > Columbiformes > Columbidae > Caloenas > Caloenas nicobarica. The sequence continues at coordinate 14,374,334 of NC_088259.1, forward strand.
CAGGGGATATGCCAAGACACTCACAGCAATCTTTCCTTATTAGGAATGGATTGACAGAAAAAATAAATCAAGAGATTCTCTGTAAATCCAAGCATTATACCTCACAGAGCTATCCTTCACAAAATATTCTGCATCTTATTAGTGTTTATACGAAGAAGAGGAACCAAACTTTCTCCTTGTATTGTATTCTCCTAATAGCATGCAAAATAATCAAAATACACAAAGACATACTGTCATCTTAGTGCTTAAAAGCATCATCTAATGCATACATTTCCTTGCTACCTCCTTACTTCACCGAGTGCCAGGACAAGGAGTCTCCATCGTGTCTGATTTCAGAGATATCTTCAAGCTTCTTTTTCAGAGAATTATATTATTTTGCACTGTTAGCATTGTTGTCAGCATAAAGCCTTATAATAAAGGCTGCTTAACCACCTATTTCAACAGATACCAATATACTGTAAATCAGACGACAAGATGTGAAACAGATTGAAACTTGAGATTGAAACTCAACACTTGATCCTACCATTTCTTGCACTTGGCGAGGCATATATTCTATCTGTTCCTCTACAGTACAAAATTGGAAAGATGTTGAACAATGTGAAATCATTTAGCTTGATCTGAACACTTTAGAAACATAGTGGGGCCAAAGTAACTGAACTCCGACCATGAAACAAGAAAGCATTGACAGTTAATGGAAAAGTTAGAAACAGCAGCTTGTAGATATGTTCTTTCCTGAAATGTTCTTTGGATTTTTTGATAGGCATGTGAATTTAGAAAAGCCTTTCAAATCTCATTAAAATTTTTACAATTCCAATTTTATTTTGTCCCACCTTTACATCTCTCATTACCTTGCACAGATTCTTTACACAGGTGATCACAGAAACTCAACCTGAATGAGCGGTTACCTGCTTCATAGTAATTCTGCTGTACAGAAGCAACAGGAGACAGGAGCTCAGTCCTAAAGTGAAATATCTAAGTCAGGAAATGTGTGATGTGGTAAGCAACAGTAAATTAATTACACTAGATGCTTTCGGAATGTAAGCAGAGGATATTGGTACAGGTGTTTGCTCACAGAAGGTAAGCAATGGGCTGTTGGGGTCATGCAGAAATTACTAAGGGATACTTAATATCCTTTCCTTTACTGGAGATCAAAATACACTTTAAAGATTATTTTAGTGTTAATTTGTTTGCGTTTTCTTGGACTGTCTATATGCATTTTAAGACCTGGTTGTACCCTCACTTTCATTAATGCAAAAAAAGAGTAACTCTGTAAAATGTGAAACCTACAACAGGAACAAAAAGAAATACTATGAAGTGAAGAGCAAGGATTAATTCTTTTCTGAAGCAGTGTAGGGTCTTAGACAAAAAAGAATCACAGGAGGAAGTTAAGGTGAAGTTATAGAGGTGTTTCTAAAGGAGAACACTTCTGAGAGTGCACGTTGCCCAGCAAATTTGAGGCACTGGGACAGAGATTGAGGCAGGGCAGAGAGCAGAGCAAGTTTCTGTTGCATGAGTCCTTCTTGGAAAAAATGTGTGTAGCAGAAAAGATCACAGAAAATTTCTAATCATGTGCTCTCATTTAGGAAAAGTAATCCTTCCACCACATCTAAAGCCAATGCCTCTGCCATAAACTGGCAACAAAGACTGAGACCTTAAAGTAAACTGAAAGTATTAAGCATTTCTGTTCAAAGGCAATATTGTTCCTGCTGAGCACATTCTGCTGCTTCCACTTTTTCATATTTTTCAGTTAGAAAGACTGAGTTGAAGCCTGAGTCCTTCAGAGTCTAATAGAAGTTTTATCCACCTTCAAGCTAGAGAAGACACAATTACAGGGAGCATAAGATCACAACCAATTATAGTCTGATCATTGATGCTGCAACTGTGATGGGAAATTTTGCCCAAATATATAGTCACAGTGTAAAAGACTTCTGAAGCCATTCAATTCTGAGCAAAATAGAAGTGCAAGTTTATAGAGGCATTGGAAAGCTGGAGAAGGTGATAGGAAAAAGAGCTAGCCAGGGAGTTTCTTTAGGGCTCTGCAGTATATTATTTGCATGATTTCATTCTTGTGCAAACCCAGCAAAATATAGGATTGACTCCAAATGAAATAAGTCTCTGCTGCAAATTCAGTGTAAAGTTTATTTTTGAAAGGTGCAGCTTTTATCTGTGGATAATTTTTTAGCCCTGTTTAATATGAGCTTCTTTATTACTAAATCTATCCCAAAGATTGAATAGTCCTTTCGAAGGGGGGAACAGGCAATTTTCTTGATGTTTAGACCAAATTTCATTTTCACTTTTTATGGATGGTCAAGTATCCTAAAGGAGGAAAAAATACTTTTTTTCACCTCTTTACTAAATAACCAAAATCATTTCCCCCAACAGTGAATTCAAACTATGAATTAGGAAAAAAACTTCATTATTGGGTGTTTTTAATCTACCAGCTAGCTCCCTGGTGGAATCTAGAGTGGCTGACCTGTATGGCAGCTCTTCTTTCATTGAGGAAAGCAAAACAATGCCTTCCAGTGCCTTTGAGAAAGAACTAATGTTTCATCTGAGTTGGCATGGACTGAAGTGACAGAGAAATCTTAGAGGACTTCAGCGAATGCTAAGTTGGAGGAGAAAGCACCTAAAAATACTGCAGCTCGACAAAAGAATACTTTTTTCTTAGTTAGAAAAACGTCCTTAAACTAGAACATATCTCAGCATGAAGCAAGGTAAAGATATGCATTGCTGAATAGCTTGACCATACATTGAGGGAATAAAAGAGTGAGAGAGCTGCATTACGTTGTGTAACAGTGAGTGTTCCATCAGGCCATGGTGGTTCTGGTTCAGGACGTCTGAGAGCACAGTCTGAGGAACCCAAAGAAGTGACGGATGCAAAATTCATTAAAACTCTAAAGAAGCTTCCACATAAAGAAATAAAAGGAAATGTTCCGCTTCAGAGTGATGTGGATACTAATCAGCACAGAGAAGAACATCTGTTAAGCGTAGAAGCAACTTTTTTTTTTTATAATCTTCTCATAAAGAAATTGTCATCCTAGAATTATGTCTTTCTATAAGAAAAAATGGTGGGAAATATAGGTGATATTTTTCATATAATAGAATAACTAGAAAAAGAATCCTAATTGATTCAGACTAATTGTAACATTGGACCATATGTAGCACGTCTTCTTAGTGGAATAAAAGGAAAACAAAACAAAACAGAATTTGATTCAACAAAATGGGTTTGAGTAATGTAAATAAGTTATATGGCAATGTAGGCGGCCACCAATAAAGGACACAAAAGTATGAATGATGGAATTACATGAAACTTTGCAACGCGTATTAGCAGCCGCAATGGGTTGTGTGATAAGCTACATTTTGTTATGCTTCATAAATGCAGCATCTCAGCAATTTTACTCAAAATGATGTGTTGAATTTTGAAGAAACCCACAGTGTCTATTGAACTTTCAGGAAATGGCATAAAATTAAATATTGAATTCTGTTTAAATTTGCCATTTCCAAATGTGAATTGCTCTTTTACTTTCCAATAATTAAATTTATCATTTCAACCCCGAATCCATATGAATAGGCAACTTTTTCACACATAAACAGATGGTACGTTAGTTGCAAATAAATGTGGCTTCTCTCCAGGCCATTTTATTTGTAAATACAGAAGGAGACAGGGGAAAATTCTTCTCCAGAGTTTAAGCCATATTTGTCTTGAGTGTGGACGGGGAGAATGTAAATAGAAGGAAAATTCACTGGTACCTGGCTTTGCGCACTTGCAGAGGATCCCGCGTGCCAGACACGTCCCACCCCGCGATCCTGCGAAGCCCCGCGGTGCCGCTGGAGATGCGTGGCCTCCACTTTCAAACCCCAAACGTTAAGACTCCCTCAGCCCTCACAAAGCGGCTTCTGTCACCGCTGGGACCTGCCGCGTTCTCGCAGGTCCTGCAGTGGCACTTTGTGACGCCTCACGGCCGCGGCTGCTTGGGATCCGCACAAACCTGGTGCTCAACCACTGGCTCTTTTCCAACGTGGCTCAAGGGGACTTGTTAGTCCCCCGGAAAGAGCAGCTGGAGGAAAGAACTTGAAATTCCACGTCTCCCTCTCAGCCTCTTCGCTTCTTTCTATTCCACATTTTCTCTTAAGAGTTTATAAGCACTTCGATTGAAATCCATTAAAAGTATTTGACCCCTAAATCCAAGTTCTATTCAGGCTTTTTGTAAACATTGAGCTAGACTAATCAGAGCCACACACGCATACACACACATCTCTAATGATGAATGCAGATAAATTATCACTTTTAATTCTTTTTTTTTGAACACAACTTGGTTTCATTTTACTTTTAGATGTTTTTATCCTGATGGAGGTTTTTTTCTCCCATGTACGTATATTATTTTTCAGATAATAGGACAGGTAGCATCTATCCTTCCCACTCCTACTGAAATACAAGCTACACAAAACCATCTATCTGCTTAGTGACAACAACAGTGTTGCTGTTTTATTTCTTTTTTAAAAATTAGTTTCATCTCTCAATTTTAGTTTGTCTGTGAAAGAAAGCTACCAAGGGAAAAAACTGTATTCAGATAGATGAGGACGATTTTACACTGCACATTTACACATGTCATTTTTCATCAGTTAATTGGAGACAGTTATGCCTCAGTGTTAAGATGGGCTCATATTGATGGTAAAAATAATGACAGCATAACAAAAAAGTGTGACAAACTGCATTATGTACCAATTAGCAAGTCTTACACTGCTACTATTACGAGGGAAATGAAAGACAGATCCAGATAGAAATGATCCACTTTGTTTTGGGGCAGGTGATGTAAAGATGCTTTTTCCACCCACTGAAGCCGTAATTTATCCCCAGAAATGCCTGTAATGAGGCCTCGCAGGGACCACTTTCTTCATAAGTCTTATTATGGTGCTGCAGTGGGTCCTGGGCTCTTTTTGCCTCTGGAGACCCAGTTACACTGGGGAGGGATGGAGAGCAGAGCGTCTACTGTGGGGACTTCTTGCTAGACACTCCATCACTAATGAAATCAAGATTTATAAGAGCGGCAGTCTCTGTCCATCTTAAATCTTGGGCTAAACAAATTGGGAAGGCAAAGTACAGCTGCTGACGGGTTGAGAAAGTGCTGCTGAGGATGAGAGTGATAAACAGACTGGTTCAGTGTGGGCAGTAATTTATAAAATGAACCGAGGAGAAAGTAAGACGTTTCTGTACAAAGAGAGCCATCAGACTCTTCTTCCAAAAATACCTGCTTTGTGCGTGGGGTTTTTTTGTTTCAGCTTAAAGAGCCGATAAATATAGAATTGGAGGCAACAGAACAAATATCAGCAAGACAGCTGAGTGGGTGTTCAGGGTTATAAATGAAACTCAAAAGCTTATATATGGTATTTATATCACGTCACTGAAGTGAATCACAAAATCACTGTCTGGACTTGATTGCTTTAGTAATCAACAATGTACTTCTCAAAACACTCAGACACATACACAAATACGTTCTGAAAAATAACCATGATCAGAATTGCTTAGACTGATTTCAGCTGAAGGAGATCTAATCTGCGAATTCCTTGATGATGCTCTGTGTTTTTTGGGAGAAAGCAATTTCAAACAGCGTTGAAAACAGAACTAGGTGGGTACAAGCCATACGGCAAACAGACTTTTCCTCAAGTAATTCACAGTAAGCAACAGTTAACAGGAAAGTAATGAACCAGGTTCTCATCCCTGATCCCAATTAAATAAATAATTTCTGTTCTTTTATCAAAGATGAAGCATTTAAACCAGTCTGGTTGTTGAATGCTAAATAGAATATTGACCGAGGGACACTGAACAGGGAATCTGAGGCTGTAGGATAACTGGAAACAGGCTGTTACAAGTAAGCAGAGAAGCACTTTATCATTTGGCTTCACAGCCCATTTCCATTTCCTTATTTCCTTTGCTTGCTTTGGTTGGTGCTAGGTATTGACAGGGCAAACTCCTGTATTTATGCTCATGGACTTTGCTTCCACTTCAGTCACCTGATCCCTCCTTCATCCTACAGACAAAGGTCTCCTCTATTTTCTTTACAGCTTTGTGATCTGGATGATAAAGTGCACAATTACTTAGAGGTGCACTGGGATATCCAGACATAACATGGGTCAAAAGAAGTTTTCCAATAAGAAATTAGGAAAAAATAAAGTCAAAATCATTTACATAATTGCGCAGGGATTCTCCAGCTTTTCACTGCAAAGTGGAAGTGGCTTAAAAGCCAGGGAAGCAAGACAGGGAAAAAAGGGGAATAGAATGTCCTATTCTATAAGTACAAGAAAGCCATTTTTCTCCACTGAAACAATTTTAAACTAAAAATTTTTCCATATTCCAACATAACTTCTTATTTAAAGATGTTTTTCTTGGGAACTGCAAAGATTCAGCTGACTTGTGAGTGCAAGTAAACTTATGCAGGCTATTCACATGCCTAAAGGCTGCAGAATATACAGAAAGGTCCGGTATAAACTTGTCAATATTTTCTGTATGAAAAAGCAAACAAACACACACCTTAGTCTTTCTTTTTTCTTGCTACTTCAATCCTTCGCTTCCTGCTTTCCTAGCTGGTGTACGTTAATGGACACTTAACATCTTTGCTTAAAAGAACCCTAATCACAAAACTGGAGAACCGCTTGCCAGCGAGGACTAGTGGAATCCCAGGTTTGGCTCTCCTGTTGGCATTTGCAGGGCAAGAGATTTGCAGTCTATCTTTGGGATGCTCTGTCCTGAAGCTGAGACTTGGGCCAGCTTTGCAGGGCTCTCACTTGCGGCCACTGCAGACTTTCTTGTTGTGGGACGTTGAAGCACCTTGTGAAAGGGAGCTCCATACCAACACATTCTTCCCCACTTGCTTGAATGTGTCAGAAATAGAGAAATCTGTACACAGCAGCCCGAGCTGGTGAGCTGAGGGGTGGGAACAGCAGCACCTTACTCACCTGGTAGAGAAAAGGGGGAAAAGCAGCAGGTTGCCCCCATTCCAAGTCATCCCGTTAGGAATGGCACCCTTGTGCTTCCACTTCCCACAAGAATAATCTCACCCTCTGCTATTTATTTTAAAAACTGCTTACTGGGGTACTGCAGCTGAGCAGCTCAGGCAGCAGCCTGGCAGGAGAGCTCACTGGAGTCTTTTATCTCTCCCCAAATGGCTGGAATTCATTACAGGGAGGCCATAAATTGGTAGAAATCCTCATGCTGAGATGCCTCGGAAACATCCCAGGCCATTCATAGCCTTGACTGCAGCTCTCCATGCTGAAAAGCTTTTGTGTCACTGCTGGCACTGATGGACGGCTAACACACGAGGGCTGAGCTGCTGCAAACAGGCACCTTTTAATGGAAACTGGATTAATAGACTCAGCAGGTTACCTGCGAGGGCTGGATTAACTGATGAATTATCATCCTGACAGTGAGCTGTCTGTGCTGGGGACTGCCAGGGGAATGGGAGACAGCTTTCCTTTGATGGGGTAATACCATGTTCAGATCCAGGGGGAAAACAAGCAGGAGAGAAGCAGCAACCCCCGTGCTCCTTGTGCTGCTCCTCTGCCCCTGCCCATCAGAACTGGGCTCTCCACTCCTGTCTTATCCCTGGCTGTTTTATTTAAAAACCAGTTCCTGCTCCTATTAAGTAGAACTTAATATGCAAGGCTTTATGAAAGATCTCCAGACTATATTTATTGGAAATCAGTTTGCAGTGAGGGACAGAAAACGTTTTGTTAGTCACCTGGGGATGCAAAGGATTTACCTGTCCTGGAGGGTGGGCAGTGGCTCAGCTCCAGCAGTGGGAGGGGTGTCCGGGGGTTGGAGAAGTTGCCCCACAGAGCTTAAAGTGTGGCAGATGTTCACCCCTGTCCCAGGTATTCCATTTGATTAAAATAATAAATAAATAATAATAATAATAAGTAACCTAACCATGTAGCTCACTGCTGTAAAATGCTGCAGAAGGTTCAGCCTAACCTTCCAAACTGGGCTCATTTCCACTTTCCAAACAGGAGAATAGCCATAGAACCATAGACAATTCAAGTTTGCTAGTTCTCTTCTCTTCTCTTCTCTTCTCTTCTCTTCTCTTCTCTTCTCTTCTCTTCTCTTCTCTTCTCTTCTCTCTCTTCCTCTTCTACATAAATTAGCTATATTAGAATTTATTCTTGCCTGGATGCGATCCCACAATACTTCCTAAAAAAAATGGGCTGATACTTCTATTGTTATCTCCATGCACATGCTGTTTAGGTGCTCGATATTACTATGAAAACAAACAGTATCCTAAAAGATGTCTCTCATATAAAGCTATATCCCTCTTCTGTTTCTGTTTGCAGAGCCACACATCAGTTTATAGTCTGGGAGTTATGTAAGTTAATTTATCTTAACTTTGTATTTTCTGCCATTTTCTTTTTTTGCTCTCCAGAAAAAGAAAAAAAAAAGCATTTTCTATCAAAATGCTTTTCCTATCTAAAATTGATTTTAGTGAAACGCACTCTTTGTGTGAGTTCTGTGCTTGTGTAATCCTTGCTAAATGTCTTTACAGGTTGGTGAGCTCAGTCTCATGACCCAGATCTCAAGCTTGTTAATTCTACCTTCATTCAAGCAAATACCGTTGGTATCAAAGGGAGTTTGCCTGAGTAAAGGACCTTGGGGTTTATCCCAGGAGAGTAAATAGTGCTTAAGCTTCAGAGTAAGTGCTGAACTCTTTAACATTTTGTTTGCTGATATTGATTTGTTTCTACCCAAAGAAATTTTTCTCCTCCGCATTAGAGAGAGAATCATTGCTTAAATAATGCTCTAGAGGAAATAGACAATCAGAGTTTCTACCTAATACAGAGTAATCCCTGCAATAATGGTAACAAAGTTTTGCATACTCGAATGTGCTGTAATGTACTAGCAATACAATATTGTATTGGAGGATTAGACCTACAACATATCGCATTCCACCTACTATATACTTGTGAGTAACTGCAGTCAGCTTTCATTAATTTTGTTTCCTTCATCAAGTTACATTCATCTGCAAAATTTAATCTTTCTAATAGCAAACAAAATCATGGAAACTCCTGTTTCCTCTTTAACATGCCACTTTCATATTGATTTTAGTTGAGTTACTGTGTTTGCAGCAATGGAAGGAGAAAAGGCAGATCTGCAGAAGCCAGACACCTTATGAGCAGCATATACATAAAGATAATACAGAAGAGTTCAATTATCCCATCCCAAAATGTTTTCACTTCAAGGAAAAAAAAAATCAAGTATTTTTTCTTAATAAAATGGTTGTACTCTGCATACATCTCTAAATTCTATCTCTCTCCCTAGAGCTGTTTCATGGATATAAAGATATTTTTTTCTGCCTGGCTTTGATCATTTTTAAACCAGAATTTGTTCTATCACTCAAAATGGGCTATTTCTCTACCTGTCGGAAGAAGCAGACTTTCACACAACCAATTTGTTGCCCTTGTTGCTAACAGAAGGGAGCACAGCCCAGATTACCAAATTAAACACAGCCCTGCAGATGTTGAAGCATCTGAGGTGTTGGGCAGCAATTCATTCCCACTGTCTCCTCCTCTTCCCCTCTGTTGTCAATGAAGGCCTCCAATTCTCCACCCTTCAAAATTAGAGACAAATACAAATAACAGCTGCTGCTTTTGGTGCTCTGAATAATTCATGGCAGCTCAGTCTCAGTTTTGCAATGTTATTTACATCCTGCAACACACAGAGAAGGACAGTTCCACTGGAGGATTCCTCGACTTTCAAGATATGGAATAGAAAGACATTTCTGAAAAATAAGTGTCCTTAATATTTATTTTTATTTTTTCTCTTATGGGCACCCTCTGAACTCGTGCTAAGATACATAGTCAGGAAACACTCCCTGAAAAGAGTTCAGCTAACAGAGGATTTGTAATGCATCTTTTAGAATATTTAAAAAAAAAACCCAACAAACAAACCAAAAACCAGCAAACTGATTTACTGCTTATTTGAAAGCCCCTAGATTGAAAGCATGGAGATGGTAACCTTGCACTTCACCAGGGGCTGGGACAGCCTGTCAGGGCTGTGATTTCTCTATTCAATTTTGGAGCAGATGAAAAAAGCATCAAAATTACAGGCAGCAGAAAATTTTTCAATTAACTATTTTTAGGTAACATGATAGCGTATGAAAATTGAAACTGCTCATAAAATTATGACAGTTTTGACAAATTCTCCACATTCCAATATTGTCAAACTGAAACTAATGTGATTCTAGACACAAGAACTTTGCATTTTTTTTTCTTACGTAGATTAAAAAAGGGGAAAAAATAAATACAATGTACTGAATTTTTACTTAACTTCTCAAACATATTGAGTCTTGTATTTTCATATTGATTCTGAATGATGGTTTTTTCCTCCTCTGAGAGCTCAAAAAATTCTCATGTAATGGTAAAACAATTCTCTACAGTGATAAAAATGCTGAAAATACTAACACAATGAGACACTTCCAGAAATACATCGGAGCTGATAAAATTGGAATAAGTAACACTAGTGGCATGGAAACTGCTTGTTCTTGCAAACTGCTGTCCCTAGGGAAGCCCTGCAGAAAGGGAAGGATCTGGTTACTTTAATGAATTATTTGAATGAGAGTTGAACGGAGACGTATATTTTGGGGTTTTTTTAGATGGAAGTAATCTCAATTCTAAATACTATGTACAGAAAAACCAATCTAACCAGCTTTAAGTCAGTCTTAATTTTCCTATCAGGCACCACATTCAAACTGAAAAATACTTCAGAGCAAATGGTAGTCCCTGATAAGCGCGTGTTCCAGAGGTGGAAGTTATTCACAGAACGGATTTGGAGCTCTTTTACCCAAGGCATCCCTTCTGTAAGCCGCAGAAATAAATTCGCAGAAATGACAACGAGAAATAACTGGTCATCACGGTCTCACTGCGGACGAGCGGGGCGTTTCATCCAGTCGGACTCTTTTTCCAAAGCTGCTTGCAGACGCAGCCCCAGCTGCCCCGTCCCACCCATCAGCTCCAGCTGATGGACCTCGCAGGACGGACCTCGCCGAGCCCTTCACCCCTTCCCATTTTCCCTGCCCACTCTCCCTTGTTTCCTCAGCTCTTTTCCCTGGAACCGCCACAAATGATCCCCCAGTTGCATTCCTACATAATTTTTGAGGAAGACCTAGGCTGAACCAATTAAACTAGTGAATGAACAAGGCTGCACCACAACCATGGGTATCACAGAGACATTTGGTGCTTCCCTGCTAACAGAGACACCTTGTGCACGTTGCCCCACGCAGCGTTTCTTCTGCCAACAGTACAAGCCCGTTCAAGAAAAGTTGTGATCAAGCTCTTTACCTATTTGCTTTCAATTTATATTTGCTGTGTCCCCCTGCAGAAGCCTGCCTGCTCGTGCTTTGTTGTATGACTTTGGGCATACGCTGCTTAGATGCCGGTTTCTAAGGCAAGGAGATCTGGCTCTACCAAGTACTAAAATGCTGTTTTCATACTCTCTGCTCTCCAGGGTAAAATGGTTTTTAAATTTAACGTCTTGCTAAATACAGGGCAGCATCTAACTAGCTAAGTGCCTTCACAGGTTTGCCCCCCCCGACCCCCATTCAATTCTAGAGATCCTAGTGCAGCGTCCCACAAGAGGTACGAGGTGTCCAGCCAGTAGAGAGCCTCAAGGGCTGGGTCCACATCACCCTTTGAGGCCGTTTTGGGCCAAGATGGTGCTGGACATTTGCTCTTTCCGGCAGCCAACAGCCTCGGCAGAGAGAGAAAGGACGTTCAGACACTAGAAACCTCATGGGTCTCTGTAGAAGAAGGTCCAGATTGTCTCTTCATGCTGATAGAAACTGATGGAGCGATAGGGAGATGGGATGAGACAATGGCCACACTCAACAATTCTCACTAGGGGTACAAGCAGGGACACCCCGAATGTGGCCCCATAGGTGCCACTCACCAACAAGCTCTGTAACCTGACCTGTCCTGCACCAGTGCTCAGACAGCAAGGCTCAGACTTGGAAAACCAAAAGTATCTTTAGGATTTTAATGCCTAAGGTGAAAGACGACTACAGGGAGTTTCCAGCCAGTGGTACTCTAGGTTATGAAGGAGCCATCAGAACAGGTGATCACAAAGTGAGAGGAGATGGGGAAGAAAAAGTGATTTTATGACAGGAACCGAAAGCATCACGTGTTGGCTTGCAACCGCACACTTCTGCATTTGTCAAGAGGCACTGGGGACAAATCACCTAAGGAAACATGGCATTTCTCATCTTTGATGTTAGTATCAAAACATGCACTTGCTCCAGTTGTGATTGTCTGCAGAACACTACCTTGACTTCAGAGCCAATATTTTACTCCTCCTTTTTTTTTTTTAACCTGGCATCTGGCGTATCAGATAGCAACTGACTCCAGTGTAAATAAAATTTCAAATTAAAAATAATGAGCTGCATGTGTGTAACTCATTTTGGATTTTAGATAATTGTCCCTAATTTATGCAGCCGAAGTGCAGTTTCCCATGATTAAAGGCTATCGTGTTTAACTTGTCAGGGAATTCGTTTGATACAGGTATAAAAGAGCTATAAAGCATGCCTGTGATTGCTGTCTGAATAATACTAATGCATTTCTCCCTAAATTGTTCAATAAAGAATGAAATACACCTGATCTGTGGGTTCTATTATGACAGTTTTAGAGCTTTAACATGAATCAAAAATTAATCCTATTAGAATGTATTTTTCATATATACATATATATATAACTATTGTGCTAATGGAGTTTATTCAGAAAACCACTGTTTTATTCAAAATGGAAGTCTGGGTCTTCAAAATTAGCAGAAAATCCAAGAAACAAATCTCAATGGAAACAAAGTTAGTGTAAAATATGGTAGAAAGAAATCCAAAAAGAGCAACTCACACGCATTATTTCAGTGATTCCTCATTCATCAACATAAATCCTTGATTCAGAAAAATCACTTTAGGCAAACACTTAACTTTAAGCATGTCCTCAGGCTCCTTTCTTGCCTTTTTTTCCTTTTTTTCTGATTCTACAGAGTTAATAAACCCCACACTGCTGTATGAAAAGTTAACATAAGCAGGGAAAGATTTAAATCAACATGGTATATTTTTAGCTTAGGTCCCTAAACACAACTAGTAAGTACCAATTACATGTCTGGATCTTCTTCCTATCCCCTTTCCTTTTTAATCTCTTGGCTAATTGCAACCAAATCTGACCACATTAGTTTGTTCCATCAATTAGTTACAACCAAGTACCTCTAAGTATCCTCAAAGTCATTACGGTGACATGAATTCCAACGGGCAGGTTGGTAAATGAGACGTTCCCCTCTCAGGTCCACCACAGTAAGAAGGTTTCCATCAGAGCTCAACTCTTATCACACTCCAGAGAGTTGAATCGTGAAGCAAAACCCCACAGGAAATCAAATTCCTTAACTCCAAGGACTTGGAAAACTTCATCTTTCCTTTGGAGCTTGGGGTGGGTAGGGGAGAGGTAACATCTCTACTCTGTTGGGAAAAGGCAAGTACTTCCCAATTACAGCACGAAACAAAGCGTGGGTACAGGCTTGCCAAAGAAAACTGGTTTTGTATAATCAATGCACTGTTAAAAGCCTCAGGGCACAATGTTCTTCTTAAAACTACACAGATGATTTTGACACAGACACTCAGCTTTCCTGGTATGTGCAGAAGGCTATTGAGAGCATTGAGATGTTCAGGGAAGAATTTTGATTAAGGATATGTGGATGACAATAAAATTGCCACTGATCAAGTAACAATGAATCACCTTACTTGATAGTTTCTTTTGTTTGTGTAAAATCAATAAGTAAAATTACTAGTGTTGGGATAAAATACCCACAGATATCTCTTATTTAAGTCTATTTTCTGTTTATTCTGTTTGTTTCCAGGTTGAGATGATTCCAGGTCCTATGTTCCAAAAAAAAATGAAAATGTCCAAAACAAACCTCCTAAAAAATAAATTATTCGATTTTTCCAACCAGGTTTGACCAGTTTGCAACCTCTTTTTTGTTTGTTTGTTTTTAGCAGATTCTCTGCTACAGGAGATCCACTTTTCTGCAAAACCAGGAAACTTTAGATTTCCACATCTCAAAGTGGCTCCTTCATCACTGTGGTTCTGTTTTCAAATAAAAAATAAAGATCACAACCTAAACTCAAAATAAGTTGAATATGGGTTCATTAAGAAGAAAAATAATTGTGGGAAATTAATTTAAATCAAGCCTCCAAGAAGATTAATGGAAGATATCATGATTTTATATACGAGACACGCCTAATGTGATGCATCAGGACAGGTTACAGTTGGAAATTCTTCTGTTGTATTGATTATTGCTTTTGTTCTACCATTTGTTAAAAAGGAAAAACAAAACAGGAAGCCACAAACAAACAAAACCCCAAACCACAAACAAACAAAAAACCAAAAGCACAAAATCTGGTATTATGTTTCATTATGGAAGAAACTATAGAGGTAATTGTTCCAGCCTTAGTAAGAAGGGCAGCATTAATCTGTGTCCCATTACTCCAGCATTAAGCCATCATAAAAACTTAAAATTTTACTGCGCATTATTTTGTTCTTTCTCCCGTTAAAGTATGTTTTCTATCAGTTAACTTGGGCATACATTCTGCCAGATAGGGCAAGCTGAAATACTTTCTCTCCCCTTATTTTCAGAAAAAACCTTTTTGGCTACCATTCATACAACAGAAAACTCATCTTAAGGCAAATGAGTAATGATGAGTTGAAATTATTTTCAGCTTTTAACAAGAGCCATCAGTAAAGCTTTTATATCTTGAAATATGTTTAGTTTAGTTGAAAGAGATAGATAAATTACACATAATGTCCTATTTCCAATTCACCACTAAAAAAAAAAAAAACTCGTTTTCTTTCTCCTGCCACAAAATCATCTTGGTGCGTGAGCTACTGCGTAATCTGTATATAAAAGAGTAAAAGCCTTTCGTAGACAAATATGCAAGACACTCACGCTCATGCGTGTTATGTAGCTTATGACGTGACACATATTTGGTATTCATGCACTTCAGGGCAAAACTGCACAGTATTGTGGAGGAAAATATTTGATAAAAGACTGGTCGTGAAGTTGCAGTTGGAATACGTAAAACAACTTGACAAGTTTCACAGATATTTCGCATTTCTTTTGCTCAGAGACAGTCATTTTCTAAACTAATTGGAATAAGGCTCTAAATTTCATGGTTTGGGGAGTGGGGAAAAAAATCCCACAACCTGACCCTTACGCTGTTCTGTTCAAAATCCATGGTTTAGTAATCTGCTTTTAACTGATACTCTACTGATGAAAGGGCCTTGCTAAAATATTTTCTGACAATGAAATATGATATGATTAACCTCTTGCTATATCTGCCCCCTCAAAGAATGCAGACAACATATTGTAGGCTGGCACCGTTCAGTGGTTTGGTGAAATAGCAGTATTGTTGGAGCTTGCATCAATTATTCATTGCAGGGTCAAGGAGGCTGGTTTGGGGAGGTGCTGAATTCTGCATCTTCTGTTTATGTGCATGGGAATGGATGATGTCCAGTGCTTCGAGACCATGGCTGCAACTAGTAAATACTCATGTCTTAGTTCTTGGGTCCTGGTTAAGGAGTAACGTGTTTTGGGATGATGTATGTCACAAAACGGGAAAATTTACATGAAAGTATGCATCTGAGATAATTCTCATGAGAAGGCTCAAGTGTACATATAATTTATGTATATGCACATATACTATGGACTTACTGTATCATTTTCTTTAGGCCAATGTTGTCCTTGTATCAAATGTCACTGGCCAAGGAAGGAAGGCAGCAAATAATTAGCTCAGCTAAAGAAACAGCAGCTCCCCAGATCCAGAACCAACAATCCGGCCCTTAGATCTATCTCGGCTTTCTAGTTTCAAGAAATGGAGGTGGCATCATGGCTGGAGGGACATCAGACACATCAGTCCAAGGTGAGCCCCCCAGGGCAGGTGGGTCCTCGGCTGCTCAGGGGAAGCAGAAGGAGCAGGAGGTGCGGAGCACCAGCTGTTCCTGGCTCTCAGTAGGTTTACACAAGACATTTAGTCTGTTCCTCCTTTCTTTTACCTGCAGGATAAGTTACCTCTGTCTAAAATGTTACTTAGGACAATCCAGCGTGTTTCACAGGACTAGGTGCAGAGTATAAAACTCACGAGGGTGACAGTTTGACAGGCAACCGTCCCTGGCTGAGCGGGGAGAAATTCCAAAGAGAAATACGAGGGGTCCATGCTTACAAAACCTTTTCCCTTTCCCAAGGAAAATCTCCCTAATGCTTTCATGCTCAAAAGGAAAATCTCCCTAATGCTTTCATGCTTTCCCTATAAAATATATTTTTTTTCCCATCTTTTCTCTTGGAGCAGTGAGAAGTGCCAGCTAATTTATAGGGTTTTGTCACGTCAACATCCGTGTAACTTGCTTATCAGATAAGATCTCGTATCTGCCATCATCCACCCCTATCAACCACACTGAGCTCTGTTTAGTGTGTTCTGAAATGACCCCCCAGTGACAAGCTCATTGCCATTTGTGTCTGAGGTCAGTAAGGAAGAGCAGGATCCCCCGTCTCCTCTCTGAGCAGATAAAATGACCCGAACTCCCTTCCAGTGCAGAAGCCAGATGAACTACTGAAATCATCAAGCCATACAAACAATCTGAACATGACATTTTGTTGTGTGTTTGTGAGTCACCAATTAGCCATCAGAGAAAGGAAGATGAACATTATTTCCCTCACTCGACAGACTGCACGCCTCACGTCAGGGAGGGCTGGCATTTTCTGTGGGGTTTCTGGATTTCATACATTAACTTCCACCCCCAGTTTCCTCTCACCCTAAACTACTCAGGTCAGCCATAAATAAGCTCTCGTATTCCAATGTATAAACCGTCATTTTAAAAATGTTATTTTTCCTGCTGAAATATCTAATTTCTTTGTTTGGTTATTTTGTTTGTATAATACAGCAAAATACATAAAAATAAAATAATTAGCATTTAGCATCCATCCAAAAAGTGCTGGGAGAGGAAAGAGAAGAAACAGGGATGTATTTCCTTGTCTTGATTTTAAATAAGGAAAATATTTGCTACACATAAGTTCGAAATACACAGCCTTCTTAGGCATTTAAAAAACATGAAGTCAGTCATCTGTAGAAGTGTTTTAACTCTGATATCTAGCCACTTGAGCGATAAAGCTGCTGTATACATCATTTTCTCTTCTCATAACAGGAGGAATGAACTAGCTTAAGTTTATATTAATGAAGAAAACAAGTGATTAAATGAATCCTTTTCGAAATTCTGGTTGTGAAAAAGGTTGCTTTCATGCATGATCACAGCAAATATTAATGTCCTCATTTGCTAGTTAGCCTGCTTCTCAGGAACACTGCTTTACAATAAAAAAAAATAGAATAAAATCTAATTTAATAATGCCACCTATTAAGGAAACAGAAACAGCTATAAAGAGAGAAACCCCACTGGTTATAATTAAAGGCTTATTGAGGGAGGTTCAGCTGTATCTATGCACTGTTAAGCCACATGAAAGAAAACAATTGGAAAAATCCAGAGCAAGTTAGGTGTGTGACCACTGTAATAAGAGTTAATTAAGAGAGAATGAACCTGAAAGGTGCAGTTCACAAAGCTGAACAGAGAATTCAGGGAAAAGACTTTAAAACTCCTACTCTTCTTGAGAAATGTGTTATTCCCTGCTTAGAACCTGGAAAACCCAAAGGGGTACTTTTGTCTTGTACTCATCAATATGAAAAAGCCTATCAGAATATTGCCTGTGGCTACTCATTTCTTATGGTGCTGCTCTGGGACTGTCCGGTTCTTACTTTTTCTTTAGCAGGGGGGCAGGAAAGCGACTTTGTGCCCACGTGGCAGATCCCACACCCGAAACTCACCCAGCGCTGATCACTCATCTTTGGTCCCAATGAAGAGAGAAAGCACCTGGAACCCTCAGCTTGGTCTCACAATCGAACAAAACTTGTATTATATCAGAGAAACGTCTTAAGATTAGACATTTAGGTACAAAAATAGAAATAGGAGGCTATAAGTAAATACAATATAAAAATCTTGATTCCAGGTAATTCTAAACTAAAAATATGCCTTTCTAGCTGTTTCGTCTCCTTAATCGGATTCCCTAATAAGTGTATCAAATTATCAGAGCAAGGGATGCAGACTAACAAAAAAGTTACAGCAATCTCTGCTCTGAAACTAAAGCCAGCCTGTGGACCTGGCCGTTCTCCCATGAAGAGCTGGTGCTCAACGCTTGGTGCAGGCTCGATCCCTGTTTATTTTTGAGGCTCGAATTCCCAGTTTCCACTTCTCAAAGAGAGGCCAAACCACAAGGCTCCTGTGGGATGAAGTCCTGCCCCAGAAATTCTACTTCAGGGTTTGTTTAAACAAAGCAGAAGGAAGAGAGCATCCCATTCTGGGATGTGCCAGGTTGTACGGGGCTGTCGGGTTACAGACACACACTTATCTTCAGCTCATTCAGCGTTATCGACAAGCAGAGTTAACTACTGCAGAGGTTTGATGCAGACCCCAGGAAAATATCACACACCTTTACTGAACAGGTTAATGAATGTGCAGACATGAGACTCGGTTTAAACCTGTTTTTTTAAATTCGAAGTGTCTTTCATGGCTTATAATAAAATTGTCTTCATAGCACTGAGAATTTTGTGTAAAGTTTAGAAGAAGGGCTATGTAATCAAAGATTAAAATGAATTCGAGATCAAAAGCTACGGTTGCATCCTGTCCCTGTCTGCAATCTACAGAAACTTCAGTATTGCACATCACGGTCACAGAGCAATTGAAAGCTACAGCCACAGCTCCCCTGATTTGGTGAAGTTCTCTGTTGAGTTATGCTAACCCGCACTCGGATCTGGTTTTGAGAGAGACAGAACATTTCGTGAGTTTTTCAAGTGAAAAGTTATCACCTTACCTCTGAAACTGTTTCTTGTCTTCGAAAAAGGCCAGCTGAGAAAACCATAATGGAAAAATCCTACAGAAAATTATAGCAAAGGTTAACTTAGGTTCCTTCCTATGATTTCTAATTTTTCTTTCTTAACCGTCTTGGGTTTTTCTGTTCGCTTGTAAATAATGTAAACGGTGAGGAAGACAAAACAATATATTAATAAATGTATGTTCTCTAATATGAAATAAGGCTCAGAATAAGGAGTATTTACATTGTAATGTTGTAGTTAAAGTAGTTACTTAAATAAAGCATTCTAATTGAAATAGAGAGATACACCCCAAAGTTGTAAATGAAGACTGAGGAGCTTTTTAACACCTCTTTTAAATTTTAATTAAATATTGGAAAACAAAATTCTTGGGATTCCCCTGATAAAATAATTTAGTTGTGGTTCAGTTATTTACTGGATATAGTATTTGATCTAACCTTGGACTGCAGCAATGAAGAATGAAAAGACCATAATTAACACCATGACACATCATTTCTCAGGACTCAGATCTTGTTAAAAATATGGGATTTCTTTTTAATAGGATTACAGGTAATTTAAATTATGGATAAAATGGTGCATTTTAAAATATTGATTTTTATAAATAAGAGGAATGTTAACTAAAAGAAAGAGAATGTCATTCCTTATGTTTATAGTATTTCTGTTTGTAAATGTTGTTGTTTTCAGGAGCTGGAATGCTTTGTCCTGTTCTGATGCCCAAGACTGAAAAGAGCACGAGTGCTAGAAAAAGTTCAATGAGGGCCACAGATCTGATCAAGAAATTAAACAAATTAGTTACATCACTTATAGTATTAGAAGCTGAACTTAGGAGAAAGACAAGTGATATGATCACTGACGTGCTAACTCATGGAAAGAAATTAGACAGTGGAGATCTTTTAGCTTTGCTGATGAAGATTTAAGTAGCTCTATAAAGAGCAAAGATTAATTTAATCTACAGATCAGGTCTATTTCTAAAAGTATTCTCAAAGGCAATTCTGAATGCTGAAGTATTTTGTTGGTGGAAAAGTTGCGCTGACTAATCATTTAAAACTATATGAACAGTAATAAACATTTACAAAACACAAGCTTAGAGCCATCAAAACCACTCGTTTGAATATCACAAATTATTTTGATAGGAAAATGAATTTTCAGGGGGATGTTTCGTTTTGACTCTGAAATGGTTTGACTTTCCATTTCAAAATTATAGGTGCTTTTCTTTGAATTAATCAATTTTTTAAAAGAGAAGTAAACATAGAAACAAACACTGAGCTGCCCTGGAACAACACTTTCCATGCTATTTTTCCAGAAGGGAAAAAAAAAAAACCCAAAAAATCAAGTTTACATGAAATCAGTTCAGCCCAACCCCACTTTGCCACATTCTCTGGCACAGTCATATACCCAAGAACGTGAAATACGTTACTATAATCTTTCTTAAAAATATCTTTCTATAAATTTTTTGCAAATGGTACTAGAAGTAAGGTAAAGATGGTTGATTTGCTAGTCTTTTGTGGCCTTTGAATTTCTGGGTCACCATATTTTTGCAATCCTTGGAGAATCTTGATCGTCCCTAACATGCTTGTTACACCTGTAGTTCTGCAATAAGACACATTATAAAAAAATCTCCTGATCCAGTATTCAAAAAGCTATCTAGGTAAAAAATCTCATTTGTCAGTTTGAAAGGCTGGGTACACCAGGAGGTTAAGTGAGGTATTTTTCGTGCTTAAAATGAGGAGATAACCCAGCTCACCTTTAATCTTCAAAAGTGCCAGATCCTCCAAACTTCTAATGAGCTAATGATAACCTGATGTACTCAGTACTCCACAAAAACTTTTAACAATTTTCAGGACCAAGCCCTAGTATAACTGGTACAATTAACACTTTGCTAACGAAAATGTTATTTAGTTGAGAAACCCACAAAAAGGGTTTTTTTGTTTGTTTGGTTTGTTTTTTTTTTCCTTTTAGACTGAATGTCTGTAAAAGTGGCAACTTCACAGCTCAGGAACTGAAGACTTCAGTTCATCCCTGTAATATAATAAAAGTGTCAACCATTGGTAATGGTACTTCAGTACTTACACAGGTATTTTGCTTGTTTGGGGTTTTCTTTATTATTGTTGTTTTCTTAAAAAAAAAATATATATATATATATTTTGTTTTTTCATCTCTAGGTTTTGACTCACTCCAGCTGCTGAGCCAGAGGTGCACGTCTACCTAACTTCTATTTTGTAACCTTGCAGAGATCACTATTCCAAAACCAAATCACCTCCATGAAACCAAGAAGTAAAACTTTAGCTCCAGGCTCTACCAGTCTATGAAATCTTTATTGTTTCTTCTACAATTTCTTTCTAACTGTTCTGCACATCTGCAGTACATAATCAAGTTGACTTTTCATTACGCAGTTCTACCACAGCACATCCCTTGCGCAGAGCAGAAATATTCGATTTAAAAACAAACAAACCCACCAAAACCAACAAAAGAGAAACAAACCCCAATGTTCACCGAGAGACCATATAGTAGAGATTTTATTAGCTGTAAGCTCCATGTAAATTACAGAGGGATTAAATCCAAGAGTCTTAAAATCCTGAATTCTAATGAAGGCCAAGCATACTTCATGGGAAAATTAAGACATCAAGAGTTGCCATTTCAGAAGCAGATTTGTAAACATTTTTGATGGTTCCATTAAAAACTGCATAAACCAGCATGTAGAATGAGCAAGGAAATATTTACAAAAACATCCCATATACAATATTTACATGAGCATTAATCCATGCCAGAACCCTTTATTGCATAAATGCAACATATTCTAGCAAACTCTCAGTCATAAATGTTCCAAATATTACCTCAATCTGCCAATACTATTACGCTAAAAGGATGGCAATGAAAGTACATGACACATTATTATAGATAAAGTTAAAATAATATATTTTTTGAGCTTTTTTACCACTTCGGAGGAAGCCTCTAGTGTTTGCAATAATTCATCTAAATTCCCTTAGGTCTAATTTTCTTCTTGACCTCCATTCTCACTTTTGGTTACCTGCTAACAGAGAAGAATTTCCAAAATAGCACTGAAGCCACGTGTGCCGGATTAAATGAGATTTATGGAGAAAGAAAACAGGAGAGGGGAACTCCAGAAACTCCATAGCTCGGTCCCTCAGTGCCACAGGATGCTGAGTTTCCTTTCTCTAGTTAAAGGGAAAAATCTTCCCATTAAAACACCCCAGCTAATTTCCTTACAGTTATTTCAAGATTGTGCCAGAAGCAGGGATTCGGCTGAGCTGCGCCTGGGGGAGAACCAGGCGGCTGGAAGGAGCCCTCTGCTCCCAAGCTGCTTTAAGCAGCACCTCCCCGAGGGGAAATTCAGCAGCCAGGGATTGCCAGAATTCATATCTAATCCTCACGGAGCTCCTTCTGTCAGTTTTCTGGCTGCTTTGCCAGAGAAAGCTCGAGGATGGATCCAGAAGCTCTTGTGTGAACTAGTTGATTTTCTTGCACCTTCAGTAAAGATACTTATACAGAGTAAGCATGAAAAAAACCCAGAAATAATTAGGATGAATAATGCTTTGTTATTCCTCCACAAGACATAAATACAGAGTGTTGTCACGAGAAACATAGGAAATCTCTACAAGGTGATTTTAGTTTTCCCTTTTCTTAGACACTAAGCTGCCCCCCAAAAGAGAATTTTTAGCAGAAGAATATAGAGGTTATTTTAAGAAGTGGTTTCAGGCATAAATTGCTGCAGCAGCTCCCGTAACGTCACTCTCAGTGTGTGCTTGGGCTCAGATTTCTCCCCAGTCATTAGCAGGTGAAAACTTTCATTTTATGTACACAGGCCCAGAGCAATGCTGCTGAGGAAGCCTGTAAAATCCTGATGTCGGTGAACGTTTTGTCATTGACTTCGCCAAGGCCAGGGTTTCAAACCTGAAGTGGGTATGGGACAGATCTCAAGTTCCTCTGTTTTGCTCAGCAGTACTCATTTATTTATGTACAGTCTGACTTTAGTCTGAATAAAAGTGATTTCAGATGGCCTATTCATCAGAAAAATGTATAAAAGCTTCCAGAATCACACTTGAATCCTGAGAATATGATAGTGCAAAATACAAAATATTTTTGAATCAACCTGCAGTAATATGAGTATTGCTTGTTGGGAATAAATTGAAATCCAAAAATGAAATACTGCTCTTTCGGGGAGGAAAAGTAAAGGGGAAAAAAAATAATCTTATCCTTCATTGATAGTTTCAAGCTGCCCATACTTTTTCATACTTTAAAAAGGAGACCACTTGGAATTGATAATAACACTGCTAGGAAGACTTCTGGTCACACCTGCCAGAAATCCTTTGAAAACACAGTTTCTGGGAAGTTTACAGCAACTAGTTTTATAGGCTTGCCAGTTCAGGTGAGCCACAGCTGAGTGTATGATGATCTGGGCTGAACCCCCGACTTTGAAAACAGAACCCCGAATTTCAATTCGTCAACGAATACATCCTATAAGCAGAGTCACTTTATCTCTGAAAACATACGCTGTTTCTTTTTTAAGCAAGTGTCTGTTCTTTATTCCTTATAACAGCCTAAATGGCACAGACTAAGTGTGCCCCGTGCAAATGATGTAGCAGCAGCATTTACTGGGTACAGACGGGCACCTTTGTTACTGAGCACAGCGTGATCGCCTCTGGAGAGCTTTAGCTTTACTTTGAGGTTTACTTGTTTGTCTTTAATTCGAAACTATGAATCCTCAGAAGTGATTTGTAATTCGACTGTGCCATTATAGCTCAGAGCCTCGGTTTTATCGCTCTCTATGATCTTTCGTTAGAGAAATAACTACATCAGGATCATTTGATCAGGCACGGGCACCCACCGCTTTGGCTTCTCAGAGCGCTGTGTTCGGAGCCTGCCTGAGCAGCCCAGCGCAGGACGGGGGTGTGCTGGGCGCGGGGTGGCGATGGCCATCGCGCCAGGAGCCTTTGGCGTCTGCGGGCGCCCCCGGGCAGGTCAGTCCAGCTGATGATGGGCTTCGTTCCGCTCAGCTGCCTGTCCTCTGGGGGCTTGCGAGTGATATCAGACTAATCTGCGTAACCCCTGAGCACGCAAGGGGAAAAGAAATTAAGGGTATAACAGAGCTGTACTGTGTTATCTTCTCTCGTTACTCCACTTAAGTGATTGCAATCAGTAATGGCCGAGGCTAGAAGCTCCTAGAGCTCACCTCCTCTATGCAATTTGTTCTTTTACCTGCACCTAAGGTTGGGGGGTTGGCATTTCAAGAGGGCTTTACCATCCTGTTTTTCTTTATTCGGGATCATTCCTTCCCCCAAACTGGGCGCCATGGTTACTGCAGCCTTCCCTGCGCTGCTGCTGCACCAGCTCTGATTTCCCCGGCAGATTTCTCAACTAGATGCCAAGAAAATGTTGTGCCCAGAAACATTCGGAGCTGCAAACAAACCGGCAGCTTTCTTCACAGTTTCACTGCTTCCCATCACTGGAAGGCAACAGTACAGAAGCTGACCGGATTTTTCTTCAGCTGACAAGCGGCTCTGCAGTTACATGTGGAGCTATGTACGTGTATGCACATATACGCAGCCCGCCAGCTAAGCAGCATACTTAATTTTGAGGAAAGCTATCACCTGGTTTCTAAACTAAAACTTTGTGAGATGACAGTGCTATTAATAAGAAATAGTAAAAAGGATAGATATTCTTCTTGTCAGAGTTCAAACTGACAGAGGTTGCGAAATCCTAAGATACACGTGGCATTAAAATTTGCTTCCCAAATGTGGCTGCTGTGGATTTCAGAGGTCAGGATCCCATCTATGTACAAAGTTTATTAAAAAAAAAAAAAAAAAGTATCTTTTACTCCAGCTGCAGTGATCTTCACTCACCTTCCTTTACCAGAAGCCTATTTGTACTTTTTTCTTCTCAGCCCCACAAACAAGGGGATTTTGAACTTTGGCGTAACATAATAACTTTACATTCCTGTGTGCTCAAGTTGTGTGCACTGAATTTTCCCCTTGATGCCTGTCTGAACATCGCAAAAACTGTAAAGAGTAACTCTCTTTTCATGGCAGGCAAGGGTATAAATAAGGGTCTTCAAAAACGAAAGCTAAACAACAAAACCTGAAAACGAACATTGTTTTTCCTGCTGAAACATCACAAAGCAACTTTTAAGAGGACCAGAGTGAAGAATGGCAGGCCCTTTAGTGCCTGAGTGACGTTATTACTTGGTTAATATTTTGCTCTTTGTTATTTAACCTCTCTTAACTAACAGCTTAGCTTTACACATTGCTCTCTTGTGTTGGCAGAAGAAAACGTATAAGGCAATGAAATACTGCTTTATGTCAGCAATGAAGAAAAAGTATATTTGTTTACATGGTCGTAACCCATATATACCTTAAAACTCTGTCCTGCAAATATTTGAACAGGTGTCTAAATTTAAATGCCTGCCCAGTTCCACTGACTTTGATTTTACAGTTGAAAACCAGAAGCTTATTGCCATTCATGTTGGGAGAACGTCCCTTGGACACAAGTATGCAAAATAAAGTCTTAAATAAGCCCTAAATTCTGCATAAATCCAGAACATATCTCAAAAATAAAAAGGAGACAGAAAACGATTTTCAAAACAATCCATTTTTTTCCTCTCTTGCCCAGACTCGTTTAGCACCAGCAGACGATTGCCTCCGTTTTCTTCCACCGAGTGCAAACACCTCCACACACTTGAGGAAATCGTGTTATTTCCTCAGACCGCTTGGATCTGCGAGTCCTGGCACAAAGATTTCAGCTTTGATTGAGTACTTCACGCCACATAAAATACTTAGAGCAATGTCTGGGCAAAGAAGGGAAGTTTATTTCGGGCTTTTATTTTTCTTTTTTTCCCAGTCATTCTCAAACCCCGCATTAATATATACCTGATTTTCAGTGTATGTGCCCGGCTCAGAGCTCCCGCAGGGGCTGGAGCAGCAGGTTAGGCTCAGTCTCATGTATTTTATGTTTTTAATTAGAGTTTCTGTTCCTATAAAGAGTCACATTGGAGGCATAAGACAGTTTGTGGCTTCCCTGCCCATAAACTGCCCCAGTAGAGAAACTGGCTTTTCTGCTTCCCCATCCCATCACCACCGGGTAACATCTCCATGTCGCCACCTCCTGAAAACAAAAACCCTGGGTGGTGGCTGCACTAAGCATTGGGCCAAGCTCTGTCTCTGCAGAATTTGTTGTATAGGTTCAGATTCCACAAAGATAATTAAATAAACATGTATGAAAAATTGTACATGGACTTCTACTGGATCTCACAGCTTTGGCCACATCAGTTCCGTGGATTCATCAAAGAAAACATGTTTACTTCCCTTTCCATTAAGAGAAAAAAAGAGTATATGAAGTTTTTCATTAGCTATTTTAGTAAGATTTTTCTCAATATGTAGAATCACTGTTTAAAGAAGAATAAAGGAGGGGGGGGAGGGAAAGAAAGAAAAAAAAAAAAAAGAGCATCCTATAATCTCCTAAGAATTTTGGTGACATTATTACTCTGAAAATGTTTCTTGTTGCATGCTTCAGCAGCGAAAGAAAATAATACCCTCTATTATATCAAACAAATTGTAAAATCTTCCTAGAGCAAGCTTTTCTGCTGTTCCTTTTAACAATGAAATGTCATTTTGGCAAGGGAATCACTAGGCTCCTGAAATTTCTTTTTCATATGATAAACACTACCAAGACTTCCGGAACAATGAAAGAGCAAAAGCTTGTTTGAATCTCGCTACATCGCACTTTAACCGCTCAGAACAAAAAGATAAGCCACGCTAATTTCAAAAGTATTTTCGCTTTAACGTATTTCCCTCCTTTTCTGCACCAAAGGCTTGAGAAAGGGCTGAGAAATCTCTGCGTTACCTGCAGAACAGAATAAGCAGACCAAGAAAATGTAAGTTTGTTTGGGTAAAATACCGCATGCGTACTCAGCTAACTTCTTATGGTACTGTTCGGTTAAACAACACTTCTGCAGCTGCGTTTTAGAGAACGACACTCCTATGGTATATGCTGAGAGGCAAAAGAGAGGAAATAAGTATTTAACAAGTGCCAATTCTTTAAAAGATGCTGCTTAAATATTCAAATACAACACACTGTAACATCCTTATGAGATAAAGCAAATGACGATAATTTTCTTAGGGTGGTGTGTGATAAGTGTAAAAGAGAAAAGAATAATTAAGCTTTAATTACAGATAAGAGGCAGATGATGACATTTAATGATAAAAAATTATAATTAAATAATGTTGTAATTATTATTAATTGCTTTCCTGACTGTTTTTCTCTATCTGATCATTTTATTGAACTCTTCAGGATGTGTTTTTCTCCTTATTTGTTTGTTAATCATGGTCTTTGAAGCCTTTCTGATGTTGTCTATTCCTTCAGTAAAACTCAGGAGCAAAACTTGTCCTTAATAAAAATCCAATGAAGAAAAATTTAATTAAATTTCACTGGTGCCAATGGCATTAAAGTGGAGATGGAATTTCACATTCAAATCACCAGTTTAACGAAGCTCGCATATAAGTTGGGACTTCTGCACCTAACGACCTTCGACCTATTTCTGTAGTAAGTAGTAAGGAAATGGTGTAATAAACCAAAGTATGGGTGAGACCAGGATAGAAAGAAAAATTTATGTTTTCCCTTTGGAGAAAATAAGGGCTTATTTTTTAATATTTTGAAAGGGTTTCTGAAGATTTTGATTCTGTAGTTTATCCTAGCAATGTTTTTTATTGCATGATATCACGTTAATAAAAACAAATTGGTGAATATAGAATTACTCCAGTTAAACACATTTACTTCATCAGATTCACACCAATACATGCAAGTCAGAGACAACTATGAACCAGGAAAGGGGCATCCAAGAGAAGACTGAGAATTATGGCAGAAAAAATATTCTTCTTCGATTCAATTCAAACTCAGAATCAAACAGCACTGAACACATACACACAAATCTGGAGAACCTGGATGGGTAGTTTGGCCTAAACGTTGTAATTATGTACAGAAAAAAGAAATTCTTGCCCCACATCTTGCTGTGCTTCATGCCTCTTTATATAAAGAAACAATCCCACATACTGTCAACCCGTCTTGGTATGCTACAAATCTACTTACCATAATTTACTCATAAAACAAAGTATTGGCTGTAGTTTGTACTGTTTCTCCTCCTCAAGACAAAAACCAATAAACAAAAAAAGAGAGTTTTTAAACACAAACTACCAATATTTTTTTCACTTCATGAAAATACATTCCTGGGGTTATAAGGCAGGAACAGCTTGAGGAAAACCACCCTATTTTTTACTTGGAGCACTTTTTTTTCCTAACAAAATTAGTAACAGATTTCATGTCATTTTGTAACAGGGGAAAACAGTGCACATTTGGCACTGTTTAGGCATTGCCCAGTTGTAAACCAGAGAACAGCCTGGCAATCTCTATTTAATCAGTTTTATTGGATTTGCTCTACATTGAAATCAGTTCATTATTGTCATTATCCTAGAAGATTACTCTGTTCATGAAAGGTATTTAACCATCCATAACCTCTTGGCACTGCTTATTGCCAGGAACATTGTTTGAGTGATGCCAAGAGTCACATTGGCTACGCAAAGCATGAGCAATATGTTATTATATTTGATTGTATCTCAGGATGTGCCATCACTAGATACAGTAATGCTACTGGTTCCTATAATGAATATAAAATAACTCGTTCCCATCATTTTGGCTAGAATACTCTTCTTCCCTGTCTGCTGTGAGTTAGTCACCGCCAGCTGAAGATTTCCTGGTCAGAGAGCGCTCATCAAATAGAGAAAACCTCTAAAACTAAAGCTGCAAACAAGCAGATTCCAATTGGCTTTACCAGTGGCAAAGAAACATGGGCGAATCAGTCCGCCAGTGAACTTGATGATTAGTTTGAGATGGCTCAGGACAGGGTGGCGTTGCACAAGCCGCGGCTTCCAGGTTGTGCTGGGAAGGCAGCGCTGGCACCAGCCAGTCCTGACATTTCTCCCTCACAGGGAGCTCCTCATCGCTTTCTGCAAAGCCCTTTTATTAAGCTCTTGAGAGAGAAGACACCAGACCTAAAGAGGAAACCAAAGGTCAAAGAGAATCAGCAGAGAAGATTTTTATGCTGGGCTATATCAAGCTAGGCTGGGTCTCCAGCATGGCCATTTAATTTTATGTGGTCTGGCATATTGAGTCCCTTACCATATTCTCAAGCAACCATTGATGCAGTTCACTAGACCAAAAACATTATGCAAAGCTACCCTTTCCAAGAACTCATCTTTAGAAAACATATATTGAGGCATTATGCTCAGAGTTTCCATGGTTTAATTTTAAGAATGTTAATATTACCATCCAAGACTATATTTTTAACAATTAATGTTTAGGAGTGTTTTTTTCAAGTTACTCCCCCGTATCTTCAGAGCATTCAGAATTATTAACTCGAAGTACATGTTACATTTACATTTTACCATTGTTTTTATAGCACACGCACACCCAAATATTCACCCTGGAGTAGCAGATTTTCCACTTGTAACACAAACACTTCAGATTGCAGCACAGTCCCATCGGAGGTCACCCACAATGGAGCTATTAGATCCGATAACGGGTTTCTTACCAGCTATTGTACTTGACCGTAAACTATTTTTCACAAAGCTAGATCAGCCTGACAATTTGCCACCCACCCTAACTAAAACCTGCTCTAAATACTTGGTTTTGTTTTATTTTAGCAAATGATTCATTTTGGTCCTGGTTCACCAATTGTCTGCATAACTTCCATCTCCATGCTGTATCTCACTGATATCACTGGGATTTAAGGACACGGATACACAATTTGCTGCAACAATGCTCTTGTGATTACTGAGCACTAGCAGAAACACAAACACACTGTTTTAGCACGTTTGAAATAGCTATAGGAAAACCTGAACATTTATTTTGACCATGACTCTTCTGAACATGCCACATGCAACATCAATGCACAGCCTTGTGCTACCACGAGAACCACAGGCAGTTTCCCATCTATCAGCTAGCAGAATACTGCGTTCAGTGCACTGCCACTATCTCATCTGTGATTTAGGCAACATGAACAGCAACTAAAAATTTTCAAAAGGTAGCAAAATATTGCAAAAGCAAGATGGTGCTTTTGTTTTCCTTTCCAAATGCTACCCATATAGCTCTTTGAAGAATGCAAAGTGCATTTTTACCACAAGTGCAAATGAATATATTTTCATTAATTAAAAAATAGATCTTTGCAACCTTTAAAAAGATATATTTTCCCAAAGTTCAAAACACAACTGTAGCTGGGATACAACTTAACATTTCAAGAGTGCAAATAACAAAAGGAAACAATTCCTTTGCATCTTTTTTCTAACCATGTCAGGTGTTCTCGCTTCAGCAAACTGTTGAGAAAAATAGATAGAACATATGTTTTCCATTATTTGCTGGATAATCTGATGATATAGACTTTCAGCATGACTATATTCTTGGTGAAAGTGAGGCAGTATGAAATATTCATAAGCTAAACTCTTTGTGATTATTAAATAAATCTGAATTGTGTGGATTATTTGCTGTTCTCTTGTGGGTGGGAGAATAGTTTAACTTGTTCTGAGAGCTAGTTATATGAATGGTAGGAATATATGAGCAGGGTAAGAATTTGCTTACTAAAGCTATTAAAAATCATATCAAATGTCTAATGTTAGGAAAAGATCTAAAGTAATGGGCAGAGTAAAACAGATGAAAACTCTAAATGATATTGAATGGGAGTAATGCTAATCACATGTTTATCACAACCAGAGACGTAATAATAATAAGAGCTATATTACATACTATGGAAGATTATTTATAACTTTAAAACACCTAACCACGCCTTGAAATCTATATCAGAAGTAAATATTACTGTATATATTGTTATTTAGAGACAGCAACCTGCAGTCATGCAGTGAATTATCCAAGGTCAAACAAAACATTAACTGAGTTAGGAAGAACAAAGGTATCCTGACTTCCAGATTTTGCTCCATTTGTACAACTGCACTAAAGACTTTATCGGTGCTTTGTGTCATACAGTGGCACTGTGGCTTCTCGGTGCTCTTGTGGAATGACACTTGCTGCTGGATCATTGCATTATAGAGATTTTTTTCACTGGTAATTATTTTCAAAGAAAAACCCTCTATAGCTTCGGGCGAAGTGCATGTCTGCACTGCACCGAGTGCTGTGACTGCAGATCAGACGTACTCGAGATTGCTTCGCAAGAGCACCAACATGAGCTCTGCCAACCGGGCGGCCACAGCAGCAACCAGCTCACGAGGGAGCGCTCCGGAGTCACCCAGGAAGCCCAAGCACATCCTGCCAGTGCTCCGCTGCTAATTAAAACCGCACGTTGCATACCCGCACCATCTGTAATCCGGAAATCATGGTGCCTGCAGCCTGGCTGTTGGGCTTTCTGACAGTTGCTATGATACCTCCTGTGCAGCACAGTGACATCCAGCAAATATCATCCCTGCGGTCCAAGGTCTCCACTCTTGGGTGTGAGCAGATAGCCACAGAGTCAATTTAGATGGGGAATTAGGGGTCTAGCTCATTCTTGGAACTATACAGATTTAAAGAGGAAAGCAAATGACAAGCTAAAGCAAATCTCCGCTGAAAAATAGCTCAAAAAATATTGTGTGTAGTTCTCTATTTATGCCTAGATGTAGATCTATTGGAAGTGTGCCAAAGTTGGGAATCTTACTGAATGACTCTATCTGCACAAGTATTTGCAGGGCAGTCACATTAAACCTCAGAAATCCTGCTATTTAAAAACTTTAATTTAAACAGTGAAGGACTCTGTCTAGCGTATGCTCCTCTTCTGGGCTAAATAACAATCTGTTTCAGTGTATATTTTCCATTTATTAACACACAGGCCCATAATTGCAACTTCCATTTTAATCTCAGGGCACAGGATAGAATAAGTGGATTTTTAAATTCAACAAAATCAGTGTATCTAGAACTTATCTTTCATTAATGTAAATGCCACTTTTTCTAATTTGGCACAAAGGCAAATATCTCCTTGCATCCCACCTGTGCTCAGAGGACTATATTCACATGTATAACTGTAAGTACAGTAATAATTTTAAACTTTATACAATATGGTATCTCCCACAAGCGCTTGGCTTGATGGTTATAAATACTAAGGCTCAGTTCAATTACATTAATTAATTTTGAGTATGGAATTTTGCCCGTTCTTAGACATTCTTTTATTTCCAATTGTAGAAATACTTCATCCATCTGGGTAATATCTGCAAATTTCTATGGTGCCTATTCACAATACCTTGAGCAGACGTTAGGAAGAGTTTGAAATGTACGAGGTAAAAATGTGGAAGCTGGGAGTTATTAATAGAAGAACTGAGGATGTTCTTAAATAGAAGTCCCAATACTTAAAACAGCTCATTGCATATAGTAATTTTTTATTATTACCAGCAGAACAGATAAAATGTCTAAAATAATCTGTATATTCTGTAATTTTCTTCGTTTCTCAGTACTAAATTAATCTCCTCCAGAGATTCTTTTGCTGTTAACAGCAGCGCGAGAACAATTTGGGCTTTCCCACTGACAGGAGCTCTTCCCTCACAGGGATATAGATGGGACTTTCACCTAACTAGAAGGTCAAATCAAATCTGTGGGGGCTCCAAACATCAAAAATAATAAGGTCCCAATAAATGTAGACCACAGTAACAAGTGACCAAAAAAACCCCACGAACCTCTCACCATTCCTTCTTCTCAGGAAGTTTCTTAATTCCGTTTCCAAACAGGTCTACCTGAAATACTTCTCAAAACCTTTCTTTTTTATTAGGGCATCTCTAATAAGCAACATCTACAAGTTAATTCTTCATTTTCCTGCTCTGTGGTGAGTCATTTTCACTGGAGGAAAATAAGTTCAACATGGCAGTTACACACAAGGAAAAATGGGCAAGTACTGTTCTGAGCTGGCTGCGTTTTCTAATCAGATTTAAAGGGTGCACAGGGATAAAGACAACCCTGCAATGATTTTTGGGGTCTAACTCCTTTTTACTTAGAAAGGATTTACATATCTTACAATTATCAAAGTCTGATGCCTGGAGCATAAATGAGATTGCCAATCCCTGCATAACCAAAACCAGACTCCACCCTCTTTTCTAATATAGGACTTGCACTCTCTTGCATCTAGCTCAGAAGAGAATGGGTCTTTTTCATCTTTGATGACGATGCTCTTCATAGGCTCATTTTTACTTCTTTTAAAAATGTGGGTTTGCACACCTCACATGTGTTTGCACATTCACAACCATACTTGGAAAAAGTTGTACTTGGTGACTACAGTTCTTTTTTTCCTAGTACTAATTAAAAAATAAATACAAATTACTGAAGACTTTAAAAAGTCCCAGTTGAAGCAGAAAGTTTCCTCCTGATGCTACAAATCTGCCCTTCCTCTTTTAAACACTGATCTTCTACCTGGCAGGTGCAGTAGGTACAAAATATACTCAACAATAATTAGCTAGAAAAGACCAAACCCCATACTGTTCTAGCACCTGGGAGAGATTGTGCTGAGTGCCCACATTAGCTTGGATTTCAAAAGGAAAAACCTGCTTTTGACAATTTAAAGGGATCAGGGCAACCCCTGGGCAGAAATGCATCTGCAAGTGACAATGTCTCTCCCTACCCTGTTATTTGCCTTTCGATTGTGTGGGTTCTCTCTCCTCTCTGCACTCCTCTGCCTTCCTGCAAGAATGCCTTTGGTTTCATTTTGTGACATATCAGTTTGTCGTCCCACTCCCAGTTCAAAAGTTTTTCTTTTCTCCTGTTCCTGCCTCCAGACACCAACTTTGGTTTCTAGACAAGCAACAACGTCTCACCTTACTTTTCTGAACAACATGCACCTTCCTATTGACAATGTTCCCATCTTGATTTAGGGACAAAGGAGACTTTTTTTTTGTCTTTTATTATTTCCAAAAATACTGTTCTATCTTTTTTAATATATGGATAAAAACGCTTCATTTTTCCTGGCAGTAACAAAACTCTTGGGGTTGGCTTCAGTTTTCTCTTGGGTGCAGATTTTGTTATTTGCTGTCGTTTTTAACACATCACTTTCGATGATTCAAAGAACACAAGCTGAATTTGGACAGAAACAGCAGTGGGAACGAAGTCCTTACATTTGTCTTGCTTGTGTAACACTTTGGTTTTCACTGTGAGACCCAAAAGCAACTTTAAAGAAGCCCTGCTAACCAGTGCCAGCAATACTAAACGATTCCTACTGTGTGCCCACCCTCTGCCTTGGCTCAGGACCTGTTGTCTTCTGTGTGCTCATTTCTCCACTTACGGCTCAGAGCTTCAAAAGTCCTCAGCACTTGCCAGTCTGCTCAAGGTGGAGGATCCTCCCCTGCACCCAGAGGAAGGAGCTGTCCCAAAATCCAACCAGGTATTTGGATCTCTAAACAGCAGCTGAACTCTTTTGAAAACCTCTTGCCAGCTCTGAACAGCTCTTTACTTCTTCGCAATGCTCAAAGTGTCACCAGGTACCTGCCACAACTCACCCCAACGAACTGTGCCTGCCAACAACAAAATTAGTTTCTTAATATTTAAATACAGGAGGAGCATGGGGGTGTTTCTTTGGGCAGCAACCACATGCTGAAATCCAAGCTGCTGAGTCTTCATGCTTCTTGACATTTAAGCTAGCTCCATGAAGGCCGAAATATTACCTCCACATGCTGCGAGGGTTTGTCCTATCCAATCGGAAAAGAAGAAAATGTGGAGTTAATGCTAAAACCTGCCCAAGTCTCTCTGCACCTCCTTCACGCTGCAAGAACCACTGCTTGTATTAAGTATGCAGGTCCGAAGTGAGCAGGAGCTGTTTCAGTGACGTGACCATGAAGCAAAATAGCAGCAATGGCTCTGGTTCAACTGCTGGCTGTTGTACGGAGAAGCTGTTGGTGCCTATTGCTTCATTTTTCTTTCTGTGCTACAGCTTTGAGTAATTCCAACTGAAATGGCGAGGAAATACAATATCAGACTCCTGTGTGCCAGATAGCACCGCTAACGATCCATCTGCAAAATACGTTACTCGCTTCATTTAAGGTTATTTTGAAGAGGTGGGGAATCATTAGGGGAGAGTCTGCAGCACAGTGACATTCATTAGTTTTGCCTCTGACTTGTGTGCTTGGCAAAGTTCTAAGTTAGACTGCCCAAACGGGACCTCTTGCGTTCTTTACAGATTTGCGACCTATTATATTCGGCACTCCTGACAGGAGGGCGCTGGTGGAGAAAGGGCAGAGGGATGGCACCCCAGGCAGGAGGAGCGGGTTCTTCCGTACAAGGTCCCTGTCCCTTAAAGTGGAGAAACAAGCACATGACACATTTTCTGTTGGCTACTTCTGCCCATCTCTTCTGTTCCAAGAGGTCAAGCAACATTAGATTCCCACTTCCGTCCCTCTCAGGAGATCCGCCATCCTGAACTGCCAAAGTTTGGTCCCATCAGCAAACCCACCGTTTTCTCAAAGCCCTGACCAACAAAACTTTATTTTCGATATCACCCTTCTCGGAAGTCTGCTGACCTTTTCCCACCAAAGCAAGGCAAGTATTGTTTTGCCTCACTGGAAATAAAAAAGAAATAAAAAAATCACCAGGCAAGTATAAGCAACAAGGAGAGAAATCAGAAGAGCGTGTAACACAAAGTATTTCTTCCAAAGAAATATGTGTCTTTCTTGGAACAAGAAAATTCTGCACCATAAATTAGCTGGGGATGGGCAGCTAGAGCCTTGCTTAGTGGCAAGTATACATGCATATACATACGTGCAAGTATACATGACAACCATAGTTAATGGCTTGAAAGAAATGACTGAGCTAAGTAGAATTTTCTGAGAAATTCAATCAAATCCAACATTTGCTACCCTGCATTTTAAGACAGGTGAAGTTAAAATATAAGATAAAAGAAAACACCCACCAACTCTGACTCACTTCAGTGTTTTCCCATGGCTCCAACACAGTGGAGAAAAATCCACGTCCATCTGTAGCAGAGTGCAGGTGCTGAGGTCTCACTGCAGCCAAGTTACAGCACAAAAGTAGTCACCCAAAGAGGAGGGAAGAGACTGTAACTGAATTGATCCTTATTTAGGTAAATTGGCTGCAGAGCAGTGTTTCTGATAAGGAATGAAATGTGTTGATAGGCATCTCTCCTCTGCCTCTCTGCCCCTTCTTTCCCTGCTTCCTATCTTTCTCTAGCTAATTCTTTCTCTCAGCCAGTCTGGCAGAGCTGATCAGGTTTTGATAGGGGGGCAATTTCCCATCAAACTGCTTTTCTTTGCCCAATAGGTAATTGCTTTTCAGCAGAATGATATTTTTCCTCAGGAAAATAATGACAGTTTCCTCTGAAAATATTCTGGTTTTTCTTATGACGAACTTCATATATGTGAAAAAACTGCCTGCTCCAGATCTTCAAGATTTTTAAAGATGAAAATGAACACCTCTGATATTAATATTAATTTATTCAGTGGAAAGATCAGGCTCACCTTCTACACCATCTGCCTTGCAACATATATACGTTTTTCGGAGAAAGCCTGAAATCTGTTCCTGGGCACTGCTGTTGTTTTTCTGGGAGGGGCAGATCAAAAATATCTGTTGTTTAACTGCTATTATCATTGGGTTTGAAGTAATTCTGAGAGCCCAACAGTTACTTGTAAAGCTGGTGTGAAGGAGGTTTCCAAGTAAAAGACTGTGCTTATGAATGAAGAAGAATACACATCTGGAACAGCAGCTTTGGACTTATTAAGGAAGACGACATGCTACCTACTAAGGGAATCATAAGCATTTTTCATCATCGATTAACTCCTCTCTTTCTTTCTCTCTCTCAGTTTCATCTCAGAAACAATCCCCAGTTCTGCAGCTCAGCATCATCTGTGATACAGTCTAGTAACCCAAAACCTACCCGTTTGGAAACAATATTGTTGCCAATTGAGTCACTCTGACAATAACAGATATAATAACTCCTTCTCCCTTATATCATCTGCTGCAGGCAACTAAGAACGTTATTCTTATTTTCAGTCTGGGCTTCTGCAATACTGCAAAATGAGAAGAGTTTCTACTCCATAGCTATGAAAGTACAGGAAGGGACATGTCCTCATAAGACAGGGAAAAACTGAAAGAATATTGTACATAGACCTTGATAAATAGCCTGTTTTCCAAGCGGATGGAAACCACCTCTAGTCATTCACAGAGGTCATTCCACTGGATGACAGTGACAATCCTTTGACCACCCCATCTCCAACAGTGGTCAGAGCACAGACCTCGAGCAGAGGCAGACACCTGATTGTCTGCCCCATACGCCACATCTCCAGCTGTGAAGGTGAAGGCTTAATTCTTGAACTGAGATATTTAGTATTCCTTCTAAAATCTTTCTTCACCATCAATTATAACTCCTGACGGGCTTGTTATCCATTTATTTGCCCCATTTTTTGCCTTCAATGAATTTCTGTGCCAGTTAGTTCCACAGTTTAATTACTCTCTCTGTGATAGAGTATTCCTCTAAGGCACTCCTAGAAGCATTTTAGACAACTATTGTTGGCAGGTGACATCATACACTCCCAGATAATCAATCACGTGCAAGGGATAGTGTTTGGGTATGTAAAACTGTACACAGAAAATCAAAGTCTGCCCTTTATATATCTGGCCTGTGCTATTTTCTGTTATCCATCTGTCTTATACTGCAGGATTTTGGTTAACCCTCAACTTCACCATTTTCTCTATGTATTTATGTCATTCCATCAAACACTATTTCATGTTCCCTCTTGATGCTCCATTGCCGTGAAACACCTGCTATTTAAATGACTAGATGGTCTGCTGCTTATTGCAGAATGCTTCCTTTCTAGACAAGGGGTTAATTGAAGAGATCTGTACACAACATTTTCGGCAGTCTGTTCTACATTACAGTAATTAACCTTGGGTCCAGGACGGCAGACATGAGCAATTTGTTTTCACATGATCCTTCAACTGAAAGCCTTATTCCTGAGTGTCTCTGACAAGAGAATTGTACCTTAAATCCTAGAAGTAAGAATACTTGCTTCTTATAAATCACAGTTGTACATGCGCTTTTTTTTTTTAAGATAAGTGCTACTTAAACATTTAAAAAACAGTATACAAATGCCTAGAGAATGAACAGAAAAATCTGATCTCATCCCGTTATCTGTGTCATAAATTACATAATTACTATATCTAAGTTTGTGAAACAAACTGCATGCAGGGAGGAAAAAAAAAAAAGAGAATAGAAAAGAAGCCTCTATAATCATAAGCTTCCAGGTAGGTTGTTTTAAAAAGATGGTAAATTAACCGCTGAATTCCACAGTAACCCGATTACAAATTACATGGTACATTTGCTGCAGTTAGGAGTACATACAGTCAAATCACAAGCACCTTAAGTAACCTAGAAGTCAAAAAATATAGAGGGAAAGAGTATCCACCCCACTGGCAAGGCTCACAGGAGAAGGTGAACTCCGTGTCATTGCCCAGACCGCTGTCCAGCCCAAGGACACGTTTGCAGGACAAGTGTGCTGCTGCAAGCTGCAAATCTTGCAGATAGTCTAGCAAACTCAGGAAATTCTAGTCCTCCTACAAGCAGAGTTATGTACAGAGACATAATATAATATTGGAGAAGACTGCCTCACTTTTTTACAGAATTACATTAATTTGAGTTTACATTTTGCAGCCGATACGCCAGTTGAAACAAGAGGAGATGGACTTTTGCAGATGTCATTCCAAAGTTGTCATTCCTTGCATAAGGTCTGAAAGCAGCTATTTTACTAAAATGGTTACCGTCCTGTCCTATATGTCCTGGTAGCATAGCTGCTTGAGTTATTGGATGAATCAGTCCAGTACTCAAAAAGCCATAAAAAAATAATAACAACAAAAGAAGGCCAGTGCTTTAACAAATACATTATTCAGCAGCGTATTTGTTAAATTATCTATTCATCTCTGTAACAAAATGAATAACTTTAAAATACTTGTTCAACCACATATTTTAAAATGCCACAGCTAATCCTTTATTTGATGATAATTATTCTACTAGCTGTAGATGAAAGCAACATAAGAAAGAAAAAGTTCCCTTGACAGCTTAATTCCCGTGTCCCAGTATCATCCTCAATCCAAGGCTCTAAGATACTAATTTAAGGTAAAGCACGATGTTAATTCTTATCGTATTCAACACGTCTTTTAAAACACAGTTCTTATCATCAGCCAACTCTCCAGCAAAACTTCTCAATGGCTGTCTCCAGCTTGCAGTGCTAAAA
The DNA here is from genome assembly GCF_036013445.1 of Caloenas nicobarica. NCBI lineage: Eukaryota > Metazoa > Chordata > Aves > Columbiformes > Columbidae > Caloenas > Caloenas nicobarica. Next base: position 14,413,554 of record NC_088259.1, read on the forward strand.
TCCCAGGGTAGATTATAAGAGCAATTTGTACACAGGATCAGAAAAAGAAAAATCTTTTTTGTTAGGGAAATTGTTACATTCATCTTAGATTTCTCATTAGATAAGACTAATTCCGAAAGGTGTGCATTTATTAATCAGTCTGTGCTTCAGGCTCTGACTGCTTTTATTTCGTTCGGATGAAACCAAAGAAAGACAGAAGGAAATAAATATTAAGGGCAGCTTATGCTACGAACAAATGAAGCAAACTTCAAAGAAACATACTGCACCTGAATTTATAACTGAATGTTTTAAAATGAGTCTTCATATTATTTTCCTCCACATTAATTTGAAATATATGCTTGAGATTTCCGATTAGGAACAGTAAATCAAAGCCCCAGTCCTAGAAGCCTTTTATGGCCTTGTTCTGAAGGTCATTTAAGCATTCACTAAAAGAAATCAAAAATACAATATATAATCCTGAATTTGTGAAAATGTAAGCAATAAGATTTGTAGATTTGCCAAAGATCATAAGTGAAGGCAGTGACAGAAACCCGTAAGAACCGAAAGATCCAATTCCCAGACCCATCTTTCTACGTGGTTCCATAACTCTCAATTCTTCTGCCTTTCCCATGTTGAACTGAAATCAGAATAGATTCAAGGAGGTACCGAAGGCACCTGCAGTCATCTAAAACTTTTTATTAGAAATCAAAGGAAGGTGCTCTATCTCCTTTTTGAAGATGCACAGCATATTTTCCCCTAGGGAGTTAGCTGTAGTACTGAGAAAGTGATTCACAATGAATAATTTATCCAATGAATTTAATTTGTTTTCTTACTTCTGCAATATCCATAATCAGATTGTGATTTTCTCCCACCTATTTGTTACTTAAAACTGTTTCACAGATTAATTTAGCAATTGCTGCCAGTTTACTATCGTCTCAGTTATCTGATTACCACAGGAAGGTCTGAATTATTTTGACAATAGTTTTGTAAAATTGATGGAATTTGCAATGGTAAGGCAGAGTCACTTGCACCTCAGTAGAGCATAAAGTGTGGAACACTACTCTCTGCATACAGACAGCACCAAGGCTTTTGGCTTTAAATGACAATTAATCTTTATAAAAGAAAGAAAAATAACATTCAATGCTATAAAAATAATTTTCTAAATTTTCTGCAAAAGATTTTACTCTAATTATCGAAACATTTCACTTCACGTATCTCTAAGTAAAATTAAGCTAAATTAAATTAAGTAAAATTAATTCCTTAATTTGAGGACTGTAGGTTACTATTCACTTTAGTGGCTTGCTACAAATTCCTTTTTTTTTTCCATCATCAATTCTTTGGCCTTTTACGCTTGAGTCTGATGTCATATGAAATAACAGAAATTCAGCATGTGAAATAATAGAAATTCAGATTACTTGTGTTATTTTACCTATTTGTACTTCATGTGCTCTCCAGAAGAAACACCATTCCTGAAATAACAAGCTTAAATAACAATGCTTTTTAAGAAAATATTTTAAAAGTAGCTCTAGAGACTAGTCCAGAGACAGTTCTAGAAACTCTTCTGTGTTTTATGAGAAGAAAATAGTGGCTCTAGACATAGCTTTTGAACTAGTCCCAGAAATATTTTGAGACATTATATGAGAAACTGTTCTAGAAGCAGCTCTGAGGTGGCTTTAGAAATGGCTCCAGCAAGAAATCCAGCTGTGTCTCCTGAAGTTGCTCTAGAGGCCAAATTTGAAGCCGCCTCCAAAAACTATTCCAGACTTTATTCCAGCATCAGCTTCTGAAAGTGTTTCTGAGAGGGGCTTTCCCAGATTGGCCCCAGAGCTGCCTTCGTGGTTTGATCTCTTCTAGCATCAGTGCTAGAGGAACCTCCAGGAGACGCAGCAAAGCAAACATCAGAAACCTCCAGAAAAGTCTAGTGGAAGCATCAACAAAATGGTTCATCCCTATTTACACCCACTACTTGACCTCTTTTCAATTGCCTTTTTCGACAAGCTTTGCCTTCCAATAATTTTTATCCAGGAACTACATTTTGCCAAAATTGTCTTCAAATTCAATAACTCGGTGGAATGATTTTCAATGTAGCTTGAAATAAGGAAGATAAGAAACATTTTGAGTAGCTTAAACAAATGCGAAAGGTAGGATTAGGACAACTAATCAGGCAGTAACATTTTGTACAGAGGATGTGAGAGTGGCAGGACTGTCCGTCTGTTTGGGTTTGCCTCCGGGAGTAGACACCTTAGATCTACTGTGTCTCTGCTAACATATTGTTGTTTGCTTTTTATATCCCTTCTTTATGAGCTCTGAGAAATCATTCTCTTCACATTTCAACAACGCTTATAAAAAGCATTCATCACATAATGGTGGTTCAGTGAATGTTACTCAAGTATTTTGGTTTTAAAGTAGGACATTATTTTAAGAATTAACTTTATTGAGATATTGGCCACTGTCCAATCAGTTATGGCAATTCTGAACTTTTCTGTCTCAAAATTTCCATTTCCTTCTTATTTCCCCGATTTCTGCATAACAGACAGAAAACCCCAACTTTATTTGTCAAGGACTTCTTACTTCTGAATAAAAGAAGCTAAGGTATGACCAAAAGTTGTTATCAGCAACAAAGACGAGAGCATTTATTTTACTTGCAGTCTGATAATCACCAAAGCAAGCAAGATAAGGAGTGGAACCAGAACGAACAGTTTAATGCTATATGGTATTTCATTCAAGAATATTGAATTCCTCTGTTTGTGCTTTTGCTCTGTTTTAGTCCCAGTTATCCCATTTCTTACCCCATTGAACAACTAGTCACACACTGTAATATCTGGTGTGGAAAATACATTCCTACTGAACACCAATTTATTATTAACATGGAAATACTGTTCATGTTCTCAGTGGACCAACAAGTGGCTGCTGCCTCTTGGATATATAACAGTTCTCTGCTCTATAGATTTATCAAAATGATTTTTTATTATTTGTTTTAAGTGTAGGGATAAGCTTTATTCCTCCAAAACAGACTTACAGAAGTCATTCTGTTTTAAAGCATTTTGACGTGCTGTTGAAAAGGAAACCCTGGTACCCCAAATTCATCAACAGTCAGGAGAGATGCAGCCCTTACAGCGTTGACTAGAGGGAGAGACGACTGCCCCCATTATTAGATGTTTGGGTTTGGTATACAACATGAACAGAGGGACCTTTGAAGAGAAGTGTGGATTTCAGGCATTTGAGAGCATCAGGCTGGTGAGTAAATGCATTATTCCAAGTCCCATTGCTGATCAAGAAAAAAACAGATTCTTCTCCATCAAGCTGACAGTTTTGAAGAAAAGTCAGATTGAATGGAAAAAGAAAAAAAAAACCAACCAAACAAAAGATGCACTATAGCGTCTAATGGAGGGAAGAAAACAACCCCACAAACCTGTTATTCTCTTCTATTCATCATTTTATTACCACTATGTTTGAGGGCTCTGGAGGAAATAGCTCTTTACAATGGACTTCAATAAAAATAATAAAAAAAAAGAAGTGGTAAAAGAAATGATTGAGAGACATTTTCCACGTGTAAAGGTCTGCATAAACAATAATAGATCCACCAGTAGAGGCAAACAGAATCATGGAATAATCAGATATGGTCATGAAAACAGGAAGCTTAACACAAACGTAGAAACTATCTGCACATTTCCAGAAGAGTTTTTGGTCTCTAAATCCATTTATTTTTGGACAGACTCCTATAAACAATTCAAACCAAAAAATATGTCCCTTAGAAATGTCACTTCCAAGATGCCTCCTCAATGGAAAACACAGAATCAGAGTGATATGGATTGAAAGGGATCACTGGAGGGCATCTGGTCCAACCCCCACACAAAGCAAGACCAACTTCAAAGCCAAGCAGTAATTCACAGCAGCTTGGAACTTTTGAAATTATTTCTCATTCGGCTAGTGCTCTTTTCACACTTCGTCAGATAAAATAGCTGTATAGTATCATAGACAGAGCTCCAAACTGAGTGAAGGATTCAAATCACAAATAGTGATTCTTCAAACTCTTCCTAAGCTTTAGACAGTCCTTTTAATTCAATTTATTATCCTGCAGTGATAAGTCTCATCCTAGTGTTAGACCTTATTGAAAAAGCCCTGTTTTGAATGATTAGTTTTTCTTTTCTTTCCTTTTTTTTTTTGAAATTGATTTATTTATGTTAAATACAGCCACTCTCAATCTTCCTGTGCAAAAGTTTCTGATCGTCAGTCAGAACATTCCACTGTAAAAGTCATATTTTTTTAAAATATCTGTATTTCCATTCTCTGACACTTGTAGCAGAAAAAAAACCCTAGCAGTTTAATATATAAAAAATTAACTCAGCTATTGATGCTATAACTGAACTGCACCTTTTGTGCTTTGATAGTTTAATTTGGTACCTCAGGAAGGAACACAGAAGATCTCTGACGGCAGCTTGTAACAGAACACAGTAAAGTGTTTGTACTGCTATTGCCAATTATTACAGGGTGCATTGAAAAAGAGACTGAGAATATTAAAATTTAATATACTAGAAATGTAAGTAAATTATTATTCTTGTACTTCATAGGCAAACATGTAATTTCTCTCTGAATTGTTAAATGGAACTTTAAAGCAGCATTGGTAGTTGCCATGATCTCTCTCAGGCAATCAAGGTGGTTTCAGTAATTCATAGCTCTTAACATTAACCTTTTGTGCTAATTCTAGTTTATAGATACCCACGTTAATCAGGTTCAGAACACTTCAGAGATTTTGGAATTTCGCTCTGATTACAAAATCAATAGCAATATTGTCTGTCTGTCAAAACTAGGACACAGGTGGTCAATATAAAAGTCAATGACATTTTATAATATGGAAATAGTGCAATAAAGTGTTTTATCAACAAGTCACTACCTCCACCAGATATGCAGCTGCATAGGGTTCAAAATTCTCCCAGAAAATGAAACCGTACGTACCATTTGAGTATAACTGCACGGACCACAAGAAACAGAAGAGTAACAAAATGCCAGCATGTATCACCATGTACACGCAGGGGCTAAATCCTCAGTTAAAACCAAAACCAGAAGCAAATAAAGTTTTAATATCCCCTTCTGATCAAGTGCTTATTCTAACCTCTGACTAAAACTTGAGTATGTCTGATCTGTTACAGACTGGATGGCATCAGATCTGAACACCAAAAGTTCTTTTACAGGTACATGAGGAAACAATAGAAAATCGCATTACCATGGCAACCGAGTTTAGTTTGAGGTTATTTCACACCATTCGCGGAATCTCAAAACAATCTAATTTGGAAGGGATCTCTGCAGGTCATCTCATCCAACCCAGTGCTCAAAGTGGGGCCATGTTCAGGTCTAGTTGGGAGCGCCTCCAAGGAGGAGGACTTCACCGTGTCCCTGGGCAACTTGTTCCACTCTTAGATCACCTATTTAGTGAAAAAAAAACCAAACCCAACAGTTTCTTATATTTCTATCCTTATATTAGTAGCTTCCAGCACAGAAGCCTGAAGCTCATGGGTAGTGTCTCCACATTATTTCTGCATGCTGTCAAGTGCTGGATGCGTTTGGCCTCCCTGTTTCTTCTCTGGCACACTCCACAGCTTTTATCCTACCCAGACCCAGACATAGTCACAGTATTTGGGGTGGTACCTGGTAGCTGAGGACAGGCTCAGACCTGTGTTTTGCTGACAGCGCAGTCTGGATGTCGGACGCTGGATACGGCCCATGCTTTCATTCCCTACACGGCATTTTTGCCTTTGCTCTTACTGGAAACCACTGCATGCACACTGATTTGTCATCAAACAAATGTGTTACAAAGGCTTGTTGGGCCCTTCCACAGGAGGGGAAGGAAAACCAACAAAACAAAACAAACAAGCAATAATCTGAAAACAAAGAGAACAACCCTTTTTCATTCTGGCTTAGCTACAGGAAGAGTCTGCCTGGTTTTAGACGAAGCGAGGTGTTAGCTTTGCACAGTACCTGGCTCTCCTGGTACATACCAGCCTCCCGCAGATTCTACAACACAACTAAGTGACTGAATAACGTAACGCTGTTGTATGGGTCAAGGTTACAATCATACCGCTCATCCTCACCACTGATTCTGCCTGTTACACACCAAAGCAATTTGCTTGCAGTAGCAAATTTTGCCCTTAACATCTGAGCAAAGTCAAAGTCTTTGTTAGAGCTACCGATGTGTGCTGAAAGCAGGATTTAGTCCAATGTCTAAAATGGATCTACAATAGAGTGTACGCAATGCCTTGAGTACTTTTGAAGTGGTTGTGTGGTTCTCGGGGCTTCTCCTTCGCTCCTTTTATTCCTTTTTGTCTTCTGGTACAACAGAAACATTTGTCTACATAATTGTAACATTGAAAGGCTGAACATTTTAAAAGGGAAAGTAAACAGAAGCATTTCTGAGATAATTGTTCTAAGTGTTCCTCTTTGTATGATGGAGTAGTGAGGTAATTTCACTGGAAGGTCAGAAAGTAAAAAAAAAGGTAAGACTAGCAGGAATAGAAAACTATCAGCATGGGTTGTTTTTTTTTTTTGAAGCTGCTACTAATTGAATATTGGGAAAAGGAAAGGGAAAGAAAAAGGGAAAGGGAAAAAAAAAGTCTTTTACATATTGGTTCTGATAGAGACTGGAGAACAAAAAGAATAAAACTCTCTCCATTTTCAGGCGATTACTACTAAATTTTCACGCAATTGCATGCAAAGTAGGCATTTCTTGTCTGCAAATTCCCAACAGGAGTTGCATGTACAACCAACCAACTTTGCCTACAAAATACTGGTGTTACAGATGCTTCATGTCCTGTGCTTTGGTCTTCCATTTTGATACCTTGAAGACGAGTTCTGATCTATTTCGTTAAGACACAGAAGCGTTTGTCTAAGCACAGACCTGCTCAGGGAGGTCTCGGTGCAAGGTGGGTGCAGAGCCAGGACCCCCCAGCATCTCCCGGCAGAGCTGTGACAAACGTGGGCAGGGAACAGCTCAACCACATTGTCCAGGCTCCATCTCCTCGCTTTTGGACACAGATAAAAATATAGTGCTCTGACCAGAAACCGAGTGAAAGCTGGTTTGGGGTAGGGAACAGACACCCTCTCAGTCTCTACTGAGTTGTAAGCAGTTGTAAGACAAGGAAACAAGCTCTATCCCTCCTTGCCACAGCTTCCTATCACTGAGTGAATCACAAAGTGCCTGTGGAGAGATTGACAGGGCTTTCAAGTTGAGGAAAACATCTTTTGAAACCACATAGCCATGTCACCTGGCACTTTTCATCATGTAAATAAAATCCTTACACCGTTATGTCAATTGCTCTCAAAATAGGTGTTCATTACAATTGTTAACATGCCTTTGCACATCATCCTGTTTATCTTTTTCTACCATAAATGCCAAAATAAAAGTTATCAGCAGTTATCAGCAGTTGCTTCAGAAACTATTAATTTTTGCTTCTTTAACTGTCACAAACAGAAAGATCTCAAACAAGTTCTCCCACAAGAAGGAATGAGAAAAAAAAATACTTAATTTTTAGAAGGAATAACAGCTTGTAATTCCAATCACTGAGAAAATCTAATAAGGCAGCTTGGAGTACAAAAATTAAAACTTCCAATTGCAACTTAATCAAATGAAACATCTTTATTTTATGATATTGCAATTCTGTATTAAGAAACCTATGTATCGTATATGCTGTAGGAAGTGAGGATTTCTATGGAAAATTGTAGCTTTTAAACACACGGAAAGAAGTTTGCAGATTTTTTTTTCATTAACAGACTTCTCACTATCTCTCTGAGCAAATCTGTGAGGTGTTATGGGACAGGACACAGGACAGGAGTAAATCTGTACCTTGAACCATGGGACACACCCACGAGTCCAAAGCTTTCAAAGTTTTAGAGGGTGTTATGTAGTAGAAATACTCAGACAAAGGCAAGAAGTTCACATATGGACAAAACTACCCATAATACATAGGAAATAGGTAAATTATTTCATTAAACACTTTTGGGAAATATTAGCCTGAGACTTCATTTTTGATAGTTAATAGAGCAGAATAAATAGAAAGCTTTTATCAATACATCTTAAGAGAACCAGACACTTTCCGTAAAGCAAATCCGTTGTTTCATTTTTCATTTATTTATGTGTGCTCTGTGTATTTACTATTTCTGCACAAAATGCAGAAACCTCTTCAGTCTAATACATGGGCTATATATATATACTTTGAAAAAAAAAAAAAAAGAAATTTCATGCCAACAGTCTTCAGATAAACACCTAATTGACTGACAGTCAGTAGGTGTCACCTTCTAATTTAAAAACCAATTTAAATTTAACCGTCATATTATCGAAGAAAAGTATTACCTTTCATTCAATAATTACACCTAATTGTCTTGAAGATTTAAATGCTACATTGGCTACAAACATTTCAAGCTGTGCATAATGTCTAAGTCTCCTCGGAAGACTGCAGGTACTGTAGAATTTGAGCCTCCTCCTAGACTTATTATAGAAAATACCAACAGCCTTTTCTTCGTCTTTGCCTTACTAGTTGATGCAAACAAATGGCTAGTTCCCTGGGCTGGGAGGGAGGAAAGGAATAATTCAGCTTATTTTAATGAAGCCACACTACTTCATACCTGTCAGAATAATGAGGAGCTTGAAATTTTTAGCTAACTTTTGGTCTTGTGCAGGGTGGAGACCACATGCTAATCTGTACCACATTAGAGGCTGCTTTGCAGAAGAGAGCCATGAATGCACACCAGAAATATTAATAGTTACTAAGAAAGTGCCATAAGGTGACATCTACTGATACACAATGTCACAGGGCGTTTGGTAGGTCAAACAAAACCAATTGAATATGGCAGATGTCTTCCAGAATTCAGGTCTCTGACGGTGGTGATAACTTGCAATGCAAACCAAGGGTCCCATTCTGCTTTCACACCAAAACTTTGCTATTCACCAACGGTGCCATCGTTTAGTGCCTAATACTGCATGTTCCCTTCCTTAACCTGCAGGCTGTGAAGCTGCCAGCCTACAGTTATTTTAAGAGACCAAGGACATCCAGTATTTTGCATGACCTGTTCAAAGCTTTCCAGGCTTGCGTTCTCACGGACTGGTAACCCAAAAGTTCATATCAACCCTCTGCTGTAAGGCAAACACAGAAAGGGAAAGACCACTCAGGTCATCTGGGCAGCCAAGTCCCCATACGCTGTGTCCTGGGAACACCTTCAAAGCAGCATCCACTCCCTTCAGCCCTGGCTAGGGCAGAGTTTGAAGCCACAAGGACTATTATTGCTGTCTGGTTTTAGATGAGCTTCGGTAATAAGCTGAGCTAACCATGGTCCTTCTCAGCCTTTGAACTTGAGGGCTGTTCGTATTACAACTAATCCTTCAGCTTTGTTCTTCCCTGTTCCAAGCCCTGCTTTGAACCCTTTTACTTCCATGATTCGGGTTCGTAACTTTTTCGTTCAAAAGCTCTTTTATGTTATGACTTTCTTCACTCTAGGTTTGGAAAGGACCGTGCAGAATTCGGCCTACATCATATAAACAAACAGAGATTCATTGCTCATAGAATTCTCTACAACCCAGTGATTTTATAGCAATTTTACAAACCTCTGGCCTTTTATGGGGTCTGCCCATCGTGAACATCAATTACGTCTTTCATCTAGCAGCTGGGTGCAAAGGAAACTTCCCAGAGATTTACCAGCAGTCTGCAAAATAACGCTGCCTCACCAGCCAACAAATACTGCTGCTGTGATTTGTGGCTGCCAGCTTCAGTCAGTTTGCTCTGAACAATTGAAAGGAATTACTCATGAAATTCCGCAAAAATGCCTTTTGCTTCAGGATACACCACCAGTTTGTCTTCAGTGTGCTGCAGAAACACAGGCAGTATGAAGTGCAGGAATATTTACAGAACATGCTAACCTGCATACATCAGGTACCCCAAAACTCGGCTGGCTTCTCCAGGCTTGACGGTACTTCCAAACCTCTCACAGATGAATTTAAAGGCCATATAAACTTGCTGGCCACAGCTATTTATGACAAAACATTTATGACACCCAAGAAAATAAAAATTCACTTTCCTGCTTCATCTAACAGCAAGAAATGAGCACAGAATCCTTCCCCTGGTCTGCAGAGAGTCAGCAGAAGCAGAAATGGTCCACCAATGCAAACCTTCTGCTCGGGAAAGTGAGAAATATCAGACTGATGCTGATTGTAAAGTAAACTACAATGCAGTCTTCCAATAAGAATTAGGCAAGGCACTAAGATCCATCTCAATCCTTAATTCTTGCTATACAGGTGCTTTCATACCATGTGAGAAATTCCTTTACACCAGATAAATCTAGAGGTGGCTATTCAGACAGCTTCCTCGTTGCCTAGCTTTTCTTGGAGGGACTCAGGTCTGCAAGTTTTTCTAATAAAAAATAGTCCCCAGTGAGCTAGATGAAATTTGCATCTAAAATCACATATGAGAAAAATTACAGTCTACATATGCTTATAAACCAAATCAGAAAGTTTCACACAGTTGAAAAAAATTACTCAGACCATGCACCATGGTATAGCATTTACCATTATTTTGAAATTTGGATGCGAATTGAGAAACTACAAAAAGCCCATCGGCACAGGTTGCTCTGCTACCACCTCACTGCAGTACGCGAGCATAGGGAGGGCAGAAAAAAGCCCAGTGACGTGAACGCTGCCAGAAGCGTGTGAAGCCCATAGTCCTTGGCAGCGCCTCCCGCGCAACCGTCCCGCACACAACACGTCTTCCTTAACAAGGTATTAATCTATGTCTTTGCTGACGTGGGGGAGCCTTCACTCTGCTGTGTGGAGAGAAACGCCAGTGAAGACATTATAAATCTTCACTTTGTTTTTAGGGATTCTGGCTCGTTTGTGCCCTCACTGCACCAGGAAACACTTCAGCTCTTAATGATGGATTTTCTGTTTGAGGCTTTTACTGTTTTCTGGCTTGGGCAAGTTGAGATGCCTGAGTACAGTGAGCATCTTTGTGTGTGTTCACCTGATGGAGTTCTTTTATGTATTTATATTAGTGTATGGCATGAATAAACCACACTTTTAATATAGTTTTCACAGAATATCCTCAAAAAGGAAGAAAGTTTTATGGTCCCTATTTTAAAGTTGGAAGACAAGGCACAAACACTAAGCATCAGACAATTACAAAGAATGGTGACTGTATTGGGATTTACAGAGATCTTAGTTGCATAATACCTGGTGGAAAAGACTGAGTCCTACGTGACATCCAGGGGGAAAAAAAAAACCTCACTCAAAACAACCAAAAACCCCCACTCAACACTTTGCATTGAATTTTTATAGTTGCAGCAACTCAACAAGCCGTAAAGATCATAGCATTCCAGAAGTGAGTTATTTATGCCTGCTGTTAGTGTTAGCTTATTAGAACTGGGGTTAGTGTTCAACATCCGTTTGAGAACTTTAGATTATCAGCTTTCCGGCTCCTTTGGCCTCTGTTTTCTGTAAAGAAGATGAGGAATTAATTTGGCAGAGATTGCTTTTGCTTTGCTCAGGATAGAGGTAGATCATACAAGAACAGAAGACAATTGCCAGGTTTTTTTTCCTCTACGGTAGCAAACTGTACAATTACACAACAATTTTACGACACCTGCTACTTTCAGGGCAATGTTTGTGCGCACTGAGCTCCCTCGTTGCCCAGCAAAGATAACGAAGGGGTCCAGGCTACCACCAGAGGTCATGCAAATGATCCAACTTAACACACAGTCGCTGCCTGCTGCTGTGGGGATGTTTCATAAAATCATTCTGGCTGGTATTTGGCTGCTCTCCTGGTAACTCCGCTTGAGTTGGAGGGAGATCTGAGGATTAAGAAACTGTTCCTGCACAGTGTGCGTCTCACGCACAGTAATGGATAAAACCTCAGGAAATAAGTGGCTGCAAAAATCAATACAGACAGATGTTCCACCAAAATGAAGTATTTTTCATTAAAATAGGAGCAAGCACGTCAGGCCAGAGAGTAAAGACTTGAGCTGAAGTTAACAGAACCAATACAAGTCTGGGTCTGCTTGACAGTTACTATCAGAGCACCAGAGAAGACAAAGAATGCAGCAATACAAAAGAAAAACGCAGAAGAATGTAGACCAAAAATAGATACTGCTGTGGAAGAGGGTAAAATCTGTGCTATTCAAAAAGATACTGAGACTAGCAGGAAACCTTCTTCGGAAAAAGATTGAAATCTAATGTTTTACCTATATGTACGTAGCATAACGAAGTGGAGAGGATGTTCCCCACCTGAAAAGTTTCTATTCAGGGCTAACAGCGTCTGCCAGAAGAGGGTCAGCAGATGCGGGTTAATAGATAAATGTCTCCAAAAGGCCCAGAGGTCTCTTCCTTATCAACAACGAGCAAATTCCCTTTTCTTGCAGCATGTTGCAACAGAAATAAGACAGAAAAGTGAATGTAAAGCAGCTACTTGAAGGCTGTGGTTGCACAGGTAGTGAAGCCAGCCGGGTGGCTGCCCAGTGCCAGAGGAGAGGGTCTTGCTCCCCTTTTCTTTCTTCCCCACCACCCTCCACAAAAAAAATCCACCCTCCCAACCGAGGGCTCCTGCCTCCCCTTCCATGGGGTGACTCAGCTCAGCAATATTTCAAATAAAACCCACAAAGATTTATTGAGGGACCAGCTGACTGGGTTGGTGAGCAGGATGCTGGATTTCAGAGGGACCGTGGGGCAGAGGGAGGAGGAGGGTGGAAGTGCTGCCTCTGTCTCGGGCACCAGAACTTGGCCACTGACCAGCTCATGCGACTAAAGCTGGAAAAGTCAACATCTGCCCTCTATGCAGTGGGGAAATGTTAAATGGAGTTTGGTTAAAACCAGAGGGTTTTTGCAGCCAGGAAACATTACCAGGAGCAATGAGATCAGGAAAAGCTGAAAACACTCATAAATTTTCATAACATATTAGGATTTTTCTTTTTCTCCCCCCATAACATATTAGGATTTTTCTTTTTTCTCCCCCCATAACATATTAGGATTTTTTTTTTTCTTTCTCCTCTGCTCTAGTCAGAAAAATCAAATTGGTTCCTTGTTAATCAGGAGTGCACTAATAGATTATAGTGTTAAACAGATTTTATTAATTAATCTTTCACTGTCAAGTATCATCTTTTTGCTTCCTTTTGTCATGTGAGGAAGAAAGTCTTTTGTAGCAGTGGAGAACCACTTTGTGAAAGCTTGGATTTGATGTATTTGAAGTTATGCCCCTGATTTCATTATAGTTAGGTTTGATCCAGAGGCTAAATATCAAACATAAATCGTCTGAAAACCTTCTGAGGTAAAAGGAGCACAGCTTTTGTCTCAAAAAGAGACTTTTCATACCACTTCAGAACATTCATCTTCTTTTTTATTTTAATGTGTCAGGTGCACTGATATCACATTCATTTGCTCTTGAAGAGGTAAGAGATGTTAACAGGTGAAAATTGGTAATCACATAGGTTCATTAAACACCAAAATTATCCTATTTTATGTCATTCATTAGTTATGAGCCATTGTAGAGTGGCATTGCTTTGAGCAGGATGATGAAATAATAAACAAATGCACTTGATCACCTGCCTCTGGTATTTCTCAAAGTGGTAACCAAGGAACACAGAAGTGCCAAGTAAAAGTATTTAAATCTTTGAAGAGAAGGCTAATTTTGCAGGAAAGCCTGGTTTTGTTTAACACGCTGAAAAACCCCATTGTTCACCTATATTAAAAAAGGAGACACTTAATATTGCCAAGGACAGCAAGTCCTTGCGCCGCCTATACAAGCACCAGCCATTCAACCTAATGTGGCTGGGAAGTGGCATACCAGAATTTGTCTAGACAGACACCACTAAGAATTGAATTGTGTGTGTATAAAAGATTGTGCTGACCTAAAACAAAGCAGAATGTAAATACATCACTAACCAGGACAACTCAATCTTAATTTGGCAGACTTATGCAATGTTAGCATTTTTCTTGTTCACTTTTCTTGAAATCAAATTCTTAGAAAGTAGGTTTTAACACATATAAGTAACTAGAATATCATTTACCCACATCTTAAAATGAGTAGAATTTGGTTTTGCTTTGTGCCAACTCATATGAGAATTTTCTTCCTTTTCTACAAGTCTGAGATTTTGTTTAGAACCCTCAAGAAACACAATTTCATGCTTAAGTCAGTCAGATCAACATGTTTCATTTAGGTTTTCTGCAAAACCATCAAGCTGTTCCAGTTTCACTTAAAAGGTTTAAGACCTGAGCCAGTAAAAAAAAAAAAAAAAAATATGAAACCAGCTAAATTACCCAACTTTTTTTTTTTTTTTTTTTTGTGAAGCTCAGAAAAACTAACTTTCCAAACTTGGTCCAAACTCTGCTTACACAAAAAAAGGTAAAAGTTTTCATTCCATATTCTCCAGGGATACAGGAGGCCACATTCACTCCTCACTCTCACGAGAGCTGTAGCCCTCCAGTCACCCTCCTGGCTGTCACTAGCGCTGACCCAGCTGTTCAAGAAATCACAGGATTTCCCCCAAATAATTTCGCTTAAAGTATTCTATTTCAATTGAAGTTGATGTTTCAAGGAAATCTTCAATCTCCAAAAAGCTTTCACACCTACAGTGACAACCAGAACTCTAAGCATTTGTGCGCCAATCAGGTAGGTGTCAAAATTGCATGTTGTCCGAATTCGATGTTTTAAAACTTTCTGTTCTCTGAAAATCCAAACAGACATAACCTACATTATTCTGAATACAGATTTCCAGTAAGATGCTCTTCTTCAAAATTAATAACTAATATCTAGTTATTTTCCTCTATTTTCTCCTCCCAGACTTAATATATATATCAGTAACTCCTACAAGGAGCTTCTGCTGAAGTCCCAGGGCTGCTTTACTTGTCCCCCAAGCAGAAAAACAAAATAAATGGCTGTTTTCACTCAGTCCTTCCCAAGGTCTTCAGTGCTTTTTATGGGGTCAGGATTTGATTTGTGTATGGAAGAACTTGTCCTTTTATTAGTCAACATAGCTTGCTTGACAAGTTTGTCTAATGTGGCTGTATTATATATTTTAACTTGCTCACATCTCATGTTTGAACAGAGGTCAGATTGGAAGCTCAAGGATTAACCAGCACTTGTTTCATATTTCATCTCTCAAACCAATAGAAAATGGCATGCTCTCTCCAGCTGTCTGTTAGTGAAAGGATGCCTCATAAATAATAAGTAGGATTTTCAGTTAAATGAAACTCCTCAAAGAAAATCTGAAAAGGAAAATATAGATTAAACAGGGCTAATTTAAAACAAACTCAATAAAAATAAGAAGAAAAAAAACCCTATTCTTTCATTCATCTGTATTTACGGTAGTTATTTTTAAAAGTAATTTAATTGTTAAAAAACACACAAAAAGAAAGCATATGGGAGAATTTAAAAAAAATACCATGGGGTGATTACTAGTTTATACATAGTGTAATCACAAGACATATTTCTGAAACTGGTGAATTAAGCTTATCCCTGTCAGTGCCTTCTCATGGGCACAGGGCAGCGCAAACAGCTCACCTTTGTAATCACCGTAGCACCCGTGTGCTCTGGGGCTGCCTGAGCACCGCACCAGGCGCCAGTGACGGAGCAGGAATCCTCTGTCACCTTCTGGGCCCCGACCCAGCACAGGACCGGCGGCGGCAAACACCGACCTGTGCAGCAAGACCTCAGCAGATAACTTTGCTTTCTTCTTGGGATAGCGCATCCGTTTCTCAAAAGACTAGAACTGCCATTGGTCATCCTTAATATTTCTAACAAGCACTATCGAACTCCAGAAACAGAGCTCTGAAGACATTATTGCAATATCCATGTGTCCTTCATTAGCTTTTGTGTTTTAAACTTTAATGTTTTTATGGCATTCTATTGAATAAAGGAGGAAAAGAACAAATATGAACCAGGATAAATCTTTTTTCATCTTTTCATCGTTCTGCTATTGCACTAAAAAAAAAAACCAACAAACCATTCTGCTTTCAATTGCCTATTATGAGTTTCATCACAAAAATTAGAGGACTTGATTACACTCATCAATTAATCTCTCTCATGCATTTTACTGGTGAAAGCCTGCAGTAACAATTACAATAATTATGTAAATCACATTTATTGATTTCAAACTGCTGTAGATCTACACAGATTTAAATATGAGCAAGAACCACAGTCGTTGTTTCAGGCATGTCTGTTTGCACACAGGACTTACAAACTAAGTGTACTGGGAAATAATGTTTCCAGAGGTTATTTGAAACATAGTCTGGATGTTATTGTATACTTTGCCCTAATTCTAAATTCTTGTAATAAATAGCTATATATTACAATAAATATTAAAAATCTATTCTGGGCATTTACACTATCCGATTGCTATGCTAACATTTCACCTTCCAGCCTTTGCTGTATTTATTTTTACAGGTCCTAATGGGGAAGAACCCTCATCCCCCACTTGACAGATGAAGGAATACATGGTCCCTACAGCACCATGCTGAGACACTACTCAGCTAAGGTTCCAGAAACAGGTTAGCAGCTGAGTACTTTGCTGATTCAACCCAGATAAGATGTTTTTAACCTAGACATAATGCACTTGAACTAGTGTATTTAGAGCTAGCCTGGACTTAGACCTAGAGAGTTCAGATAATTCAAGATTAGAGAAGAATTAGATAGTAGAAGAAAATCTCCTCGGTGTCCTAAAATTACTTCCTCCTTCTCTGTTTGTAGTAACAAAACAAATCAGATTTAATTTAGAAAATAATAAAAATAGGACAGTTAAGGTGAAGTACTTGACCAGTTCCCAAATAAAAGCAAACCTTTCTTTTTCCAAAGCATCACAGGGAATTCAAGTGGACTGTCGTATTCTCATTCTCACATGATTACCTCCCCGCCTGGTTCCTTTCCTCTCTGATCTGAGATTGGTAACTTAAATAAAGCTTTGAAGTGTATTTTAGAAAAGATTTGATAAGACTTAATATTTCAACTCAGTACACTATCTGGTAACAGAGTATTTATTCACACCCTTTTGTTCTCAGTAATGCTGAGAACACCACCTTGGAAAAGCTTCTTGTAAGTGGTCATCTGGAGTTTACTATGAGTTGCAAGCAAGCAAAGATGAATCTTTACTTACTCTGCTCTTGACACTCACCTGTTAGTAAAAAGTAGGATTTGCCAGTAATCTAAATGTGAGTGAACTGTCAGACACATACCCAGCTTTTATTTTTCACTGTATGCAAGTTATTTACCCTTTGGATACAGACATGACATCTTTCAGCCAAGTTTTACAAATTATTGAGTCATTCTCTCTGCATAGACCAGGGACGTTGTTTAAAATTCAGATAAAATATGCAGCACTCTTCAGCTGCTGATCTTTTCAGAGTTCCTTTGAAATAATGTGTTGTGGTCAGTTCAAAAGAAAAATAAATAAATAATAATGTAAAAAAAGGATCCCATGGGAAAAAAAAAAATCAGAATGAATGAAATATTTATTTGGCTTCCTAGACAAACTAAAGCAAACCTGAGCAAGAGGTGTTAGATGGCAGCGGGCGAGGGCTCAAAGAAAGGGGGAGGTTTGGCAGTTAGAGCTGCTCTCTTTCAAAGAGTGACGCGGATGAGGGGAAAGAGGAGTCGAATAGGCAAAGATGGCGCACAAGAAGTGGTAAATGCATTAAACGGTTTAAAAAAAATCCTCAAAGCAGCTACCATGTGGCATTAGAAGTCGTGATGTGTTTTGACTGAGAAACACACACCACAAGAAAGCCGTATCTCATGGAAGCCTAGATCCAGGGGCCGGGAGGATGCCTTCGAAATTTGCTTCCAACACTGAACCTTGGAGGCTGGAAGCAAACTTTACCGGCACTCGTAAGCCCATGGCCTGTTGAAGCGGGGCCACGGCACCAAAACGCATCTGTGCTCCTGCATGGGGGAGTCCAGCTGCCTGCAAACACCAAACATCCCTGGGCTGCACAATATCGGGCATTTTTCCCTACAGACACGTGGTTTAATCAGAGTTCTGCAACAGCACGTGTGCACTCTCAGATATCAGGAAAAGGTTACAGAATATCCCCACAACTCCACAGATTTATATGACAACTCCTAACATTTATCCTGAGCGTGAAGGGACAAATTAGCCGCCTTCTAGTACCATCCATAGAAGAGTTTTATTAGAGGAACTTGTTGGTAGATACTTTGGAGTTTCTGCAGAATCAGTCTGACCCCAGCAGAGTGCCTCTGGCACTGAGACAGCATGTGAAACATCAGAGAAACAGTGTCCAGCAAGATTATAGGAAGAGTTTCTGTTCTGAGGTATGCATTCATCTGTTCTCTATCAGAAATATAGTATTTAAGCATCATTGCCATATTTATCTCAGCATGACATAAGAAATAAAAAGACTGGGAAACCAATTGGTGGTGTTCTTTAGATCAAATAATTCTTTTGGTATCAACATCTGCTAGTTTGTTTATTAGTGAACATCACAGCCAGCGAGTCCTTCGATCAAACACAGAATGTGATCAGCATTTCTTCTGCTCAGGGTGAATTTCAACCACATGCAAATAAGCATTGCAATGATATGAAACATTAAGGTCCATATAAGTCCCATTTTGAAAGTTTAAGTGGTGATTATGGTCACTCTATGAATTAAATGTACATTTGTCTGGAATTAGAGATTTAAATCAACTCTGGCTTCTTTTTGGGATTAGATTGTGATATTTCTTAAAATAGTTCAGGTAATAATAATTTGCACATTCATGTAAACAACTATGAAACCTGTGTCTGTGTAAAGATAATGCAAACAATGCTGCCTTATTCTAAAGTAAGAAAGAAATATGCTCAGAAGTATTTGTGCTACCTATAACTTGGCATAGTTTCACCAGCAGTATTCAGAGACTTTTTCCACAGCAATCCTTTTTATAATGGAATCCCAGGCACATACAGGTAAAAATAGCTCCCTTTGCAGTAGAAAAACAAGTAATAAACACATTAATCATTTTAATCATAATTAGAGACTCCACAGATCAAATCTGTTAGGATCACATCCAAACGAAGACATACAAAACAGTGCAGTCATGTAATTACTCTTGCTCAAGAAAAAAGAAAAACCAGGAAAAAAAACCCCAAAGTCTACCTCAATATCACGAGTCAGAGCTTACAGCAAAACATTGACAGCAGAGAACACGACTGTGGAACTTACATAGAGGAAACAAGAATATACACAAAAGGACAATTTGCTGCAACTGTGTCTTGAACAAAAAGTCATTTGCTGCTCAAATCTACCCCCAAAACAAATGTATTTTTATGTACTACGGTGTTTTGAAGCACCAGCCTCAATGCTTTAAAAAGTCTGTGTCCTTCTTGCTGAAATGGAAACTTTAGATACACAATAAACAGGGAAACTCCTCGCACAAAGCAGAGAAACATGGAGTCTAACACTGACATCTAAAGCTTGCCAGTGTTGTAAATGTACATGCTTTGGTTATCATTTTCCATATCGTATCCCAGCAGCTTCCAAACTGGTATCAGCAGCAAATCAGAAAAAAGGCTGAACTAAGCTCCCAAGGTATTAGTTGCAACAAGAGTACTACCATTAAAGAATGGGATGCTCCTTCTCTCACTGAAAATAAATGCTACAGGCAACAACAGTCATAATTAATAGAAAATATTCAGCTATGTAAATGTAAGTAATTGTCCTAATTGTCTCTGCATCACTTACAGTTTCTATATTTGTGTAAATTAATAGTACTTTTCACACATTAATTGTTGCTCTGGATCATTGCACTGTGTACATATAATAGATAAAAGCTGTTTTGGTTGAAGATATGAGTCTTGTCACCTGACTGTTCGACCTTGCTGTGAGAATCAATTTCCTTTGTAAATAAACTGGAAAAAAAGTTTTGCTCCCCAAAGATGGCAAATTAGTTATGTAAAATTTGTTCTGTGAAACTCTTACTTCAGCCTTTAGGTTGGACACCTGTAACATTCTGTGCTTCCATTCCAGAGTTTTAAACTTCCATCTATTTTCAAAATTTTATTGAAAATTCTAGAAGAGCAAAGAGGGGAAATATCCAAGGATACTATTAGTACACATAGATCCACATGAAGCCCAGAATATTTTCCTTTTGAGTTGTGCAGTTTTTAGGATTGTATTCACATTCATTTTAGGAAACCATTCTGTGAAATTACCTGTCCTAAAGAAATCAAGACAGGGAAATCAAAAGGATAACTAGAGCTTTGTGATGGGGAACAGGGAAGAGAACGAGCACACTCAGCTTCCCGGGAGCCTGTCCCGGCGCTGGAGCCTGAAGAGTTGGCAGAGGTGTAATTCGGGTTGTTTTCCCCACTTGAAAAAGTCACACAGCCAATGAGGATAAACAGACATCCAAGCCGGGAGACTCAAAGTAGGAGAATTTACATATCTTGGTCACATCTGCCCAACAGAGGTGAAAGGCAGAAGAGAAGTGCGGAAGGGAGAGTCACGTTTTCAGGTGTTTCTGGCTCTACTGAACTCCGCAGCTGAGCAGGCAGCCATCGCATTCATTTTACATCGTTGTATTCTTGAATACGAAACTTATCAAGTTTAGAGCAGTTGGGACACAAGAACTAAAGCTTTTTACTTCACTCTAATTTCCCTCAGAGACCCAAGCCCAGAAATCACAGCATAGAAAGCCTATGGAAAAACACATGTGCTTAATTACAGATTCAAATTTGATGTTTCAGACACAGTTACACACATGCTAAAGCTGAAACCTAATGTGTGCACATCATCAGGGATTTCTCCTATTTACAAGAGCAGAAACTATATGTTGTACAAAAAAAAGCAGACTGAAGAGATTTGCACTTGGGCTTTAGTCTTGTTTAGGGGAGACATAAAGAACCTAAAAATGAAGTATCCATACCAATACAGCATTTAAATAAATCCAGTATCAAACAGATGTATGTTGCTTCAGTTTTTAGACAAACTGTTTTTAAATGAATAAAAACAAGAGCATAAGAGAATGAAAAATCCTCCATTGTTCATTAAAGACTTTCCATGCTTCATTAGTTTTGTTGCTATAATCCACTTCTGATTAGCTGGGTTATTAAACAGCCATTGTCAAGTGCTGCTAAAGTGCATGAATTTCTTTTCAAACTACAGCAGTGTCATTTGAATGTATTTAGCAACATCTCATCAGGTGTTACGGCCATTCCTGCAGAGTATAAATTAACTGTGGTTTCTTTAGCGCTCCCTTTTTTAATCATGTTTTAATATAAATTTTTGTTTAGACATAACACGGTAAAAAAAAACCTGTTAGCATTTTAGATTGCTTAGCAGAACTCTCTTGTCAGGTCAGGACAATAACGTAGGCTCAGGTGGATAACAAGAGAGTAAAACCAAAGAAAGTGGACGGGAGGGAAAGATGTAGATTCTGACCCAGCACCGTCTGCTGCCGACCCAATGGGGCGAGCAGTAATGAAGCATTTATATGCAAAACTCCAGATCCCAAAGTTTAAATTCCATGAGCTTCCTCAGGCTTAATTTCTCCCTGCGGGACAGAAACCTACAGCAACCACAACAGGCACTGTTAATACTAGAAACCAGCTCCACTGACCTCGAGGAGGCATTTAGCTTACAATTTACTTTCTCATTTATTCTTCTTGAATGTCCCGACTCCCCTAGAGCTCTTGCCCTCTCACCAAGAGCTGTGACTTTGAAAAGTTAAAACCTCACATTTTGGACACGTTCTGTTTGTCGAGTAACTCAGATTTTTTAAAATGCTGAAAATTTGCAACTTACTCCCAACATCATCAGAACCATCAAAATCTTCGTTCAGCTTCAGTGAGGTTGTCTGTGTGAGGTGTGTCTGTGGCTGGAACCGGGTGAAAAACAGGGAATATTTGGCTGATATTGCCAACATACAGAACCCAAAACAGTCCAGGGAGGGTCTGGAAGACAAACCTCATCACTGAGCTTCAAGAAAAGATCACAGGGGTTATGGTGAGGAGGGGAGCTTAGCAAGCAACAGCTCGATTAGAAACAGACTTTCTCCCAATTTCATAACTAGGCTGTACATTAATCCTCAGGAAATGGTTTAAAACCTATCTGTTCTGCTCTCTCAGGAAAAGCTGGCACTGGAGAGAGCCTGCAGCAGCTGAGCTGAGCTCCAGGAATTCAGCAAAGGGTCTAGTTTTGTTCAGTCATTTCACTTTACCATGGAAGAGATTTTAAAGTTTTGAAAGATAGACCGCCCTTCTATTTTCTGTCTGTCCATCTATGAAAATCCAAACGGACTGTTCCAACCTGGTGCTTTAGGTGCTATTGGAATACAAATAATTAATGGACATTCCTTTTTTTTTTTTTTTTTGAGACTCTCAGGATGCTTCAAAGGTTAGATACAAAACTTCTGAATATTGACATAACAGCTGTTCTGAATAGCTAGACATTTTAATATCACAAGGTTAAAAATGGAAAACTTTTTTTTTTTTTTTTTAGGAAAAAAACCCCACCACACTAATTCCATATATGAAATTCAAGTAAATGAAGAAACTCTCACCCACCTCAGAGGAACTGGGTCAGTCCCGTGGTGATCCTAAAGGGGTGATTTTGGCACCTAGTCTCATAATTAGCTGTTACACAAAATATTCCTCTTTTTTTTTTTTTTTCCCCTCACTTAAACTTAGTATCACATTAACAACTGAACATTAAAAATCTTTGGGAGACTCTGTCAAGAATGTTTTATAAAAATCTAAGAAAAATAATACAGATTTCCCAAGATAAGGTTTTCTATAGCAAACTCTAATCTTTTATCTATTTTTAACCACAAAATGATCCTTCTCATCCTCCTCCATCTTTCACTTCAGATCCAGGGCTTTATGTGAGAATCTACCAAAGAATTTACAGAAAATTCTGTAGGGAATTTAAATAATAAAATGTATCATCTAAATAGAAAATGATATCAGTCATTTCCTCAGCTGCAGGAGATTTGCAGAGTACATGGTCACGAACACCCCGCCATGTGATGACCAAGTGTCTACTCAACTAGTCTTTGGGGTATGAGATCATTGTGAGTAGGCTCTTATAATACAGTATAAGATCAGGCATAACTTAAATGTATTTTAGATATACAATTACTTATATTTTAAAATCGAAGCAGAAGCATTTTTAATATTCGAGTCCTTTTAAGAAATCAAAAGCAACTACTGCAATGGGTGGGTTTAAAAAAAAAAAATCTGCTTTTGTAGATTTTATTTCTCTAAATCAAGTCTGATACTCTGAATACACTATCAACAAGTAAGAAATCTATGTCAACTATAAATAACTAATGGAAGTCTACAATGCCCTTTAATAATGTGAATTGCATTCATATAATCTCAATTTAAATAGATTTTAATTATAAGATTCCTTATCTGTTCATCTGGCTGCACTGTCTTCAACTCCTCTGTTTCAAAATCCTTCTCTATAAAGTCTTAATGATTTCCCAAAGAAAAGTGATTGAGGACACTTTATCAGAAATTGCATCCACCCATACAGGGCAACAGATGCCACAGGATTTTGGAAGACACAAGCTTTCTGCCCTGCTTCTGAGTCAGACAATACTTTTTTATTATGATGATTCTTTAAGAGCTGATTTTACAAGATGCAGCCATCAGTGTTAATATATTCAGCTACAAGAGGCAGGTGATAGTATCAGCATGTCTTTGGGTGAAACAATTACCTTCGGAGCAGCATCCTGGAATCTATTACTCAAAAAGCCTCACAATTAGGACTGCAGATATGTAACACTAGTTTTGATATAAAAGGAAAAATCTAAGCTGAAAACGTATACATTATCTCAACTATTTTTTTAGCTTGTTCGGTTGGGACTTCATTTTAGAACAAGTATAATTTAACTGATGAACAAAAGAAGTATAAACCATTTCATGAAAGATTGAGAGACATACTATAAACAATGCAGGCTTTTATTCTTCTGAGATTATTTCTTTAAAGAAAATGCATGGGAGTTTAAAAGACTACTGGTGAGGAAAAAAGGTAGATAGAAGCTTCATATATATGTCAGTTTGAAGAGAGCACAGTAAGTTGTTGATTCAGTGAGGAGGAAGGTTTGAATTCTTAATTTAAAGGAAAAAACAGGTAACAGAAACAACCAGGAACAAGCTTACTTTTTCTTTTACAACTTCTTCAACAGTGTATTTTTTTTGGACCCATCTGTAGATCTGTCCATTCTAGAGCAAAGGTCAGGCACGTACCTTGTGCAGACAAGGGCTGGCATGTGTTTGCCTTTTCTGCCTGATGTCTCACCATGCGCACGACTTCTGCCGCATGAAAGAGGCGACAGAGGAAAACAAACACACCATTTCCTGTTATACTAAGGGATCATAGGAAACATTCCGTGCCATTTCTCATGCCTAACGGCACACCTGATCACAGAAGACAACCTGTACATCTTCGGGTTTGGTTGATTTCAATACAGTCTTGCTAAACATAAAAGTTTTTTTTGTTTTCTTATTGAACATTGCTCCATATTTTCATATACATATGTTCAAGGCAGTGTCAATTAAACACTTGATACTATAACCTGCCAATTACTCTATCTTGCAAAACAAGTTTATTTATGGAACACTTTGATTTCATAATGTGTTGAAATTTCACGGGACACGCTTTCAGAATCAGTTGTGCGTAATCTAAAGCTTTGGAAACAAAAATATCGCCTTATCGCATTTTACTTAATACTGAAAATCCCATGATCCCGTTTTCTCTGTCACCATAGCAGGATAAAAGGATTCTTACTGTGAAACCTTCTTTCCTGAGGAACCCATTAATGTGCAAGTCTCTGTGTTTCATCAAACAAGTTCTGTGTTCATCTCCCCAGAGTGGATCACAACTTCTTTGTGTCACTTTGAGTTTCAGGAAACATTCCAATACATGCCATAAAGCAGATTTAAGCCTTTGTTAAAATATTGGATTGTTTAGGGGGAGCTTGGAAAAATCAGTTTGAGGAACCAAAGCAAATATTTGGCCAAAAAAAGTCTGCAGCTATTTACAGTGTTGCATGTGATATAATTTTCTGATTAGATACACTCATGGCAAGCTCCAAAATCAGGTGCCAAAGTAAAGTTAGATGGCAAGTGAGCATATTAACATACCTAACACTGCGCTCTCTATCTTCATGTTTCAAACTAGGATTAAAAGACTGTTCTGTTAAGAGAGACTACTAATTCTTGAAAATTTGGCTGGAATTCATGGAGTAGGGGAACAGGACAAGATGAAGACCAACATCCAAATTCTTTTAACTTTAACATCTTAAAGCTTTGATAGGGTTGCTCAGCATCCATACATGAACAGACTGCAAAGTGTGGTGGACAGAGGAGGTTACGCACAGAAAGTGATGGTGCTCCAATAGTTACCTCCCGTCAGTTTGACCACACCTACTGAGCACAAATTTCGAGTCCATCCTAAATTCAAAGTATTGTTTTTAAGCTGGTGAATTTCACTTTGCAGTAGGAGCAGGTCTATTAGATCTGTTTCAGGGGTATCCAAACTCATGAGTTCTAAAAATACGGTTTCAACTGCCTGCAAAGTGCTAAAGATGCATTAAAACCTAAAAAATTCTGGAGAATGGGTAAAATAGCATGGTAGGATTTAGTATTTTGCTTGAAAGGCATAAGAAAAAAACATCATTGAACTCATGTGACTAAACATGGAGATTTAAATAACAAAAACAACTTTTCTACATCAATACAACTTAAAGAAGCTAACTTAGTGGTCTGCACCGCAAGCACAAAGCAGCAAAGTACAGTAAATACCTCTAACAAGATTTGCAGGGATGTGCGATTACCTGTCCAAGTCTGTGCAACCTGCTTTAGGTGTACAGAGATTAATTCATGCACATCATGTTGACCACTTCAGAGAGAAGTGTATAATAAGAGGGAAGATGCTCGACAGTCAATGGAAAGAGAAAAAACATTTCTAGAGGGTGATTTGTCTGGGTTGTTTTAGGATGGAAGTAATTGCCTTCTGGAGATGCCTGTCTCTCTTCATATAGCAAAGAACTGACAACTAGTTTAAGGAAGACATCCAGCTTCAAAGCATATGAAGTCTCCTTCATGTCACTTCAGACTTCATCTGTAGATAGAATATATTTCCCAGCTTCTTCAGATGCAGAAAAATCAGATAATGAATTTACTGTCCTTAAAACAAAATGTTACAGCATTTAAAATTTTGGATAGATTTAACTAAGAGTAAGGAATTGTGCTTTTTCCATTAACTGCATTTCCAAGTAGAACAAAAGACTACCAGTAACTGACTTTGCAATCTCTTCCAAGCCCTGCTTTCCCCTTCCAGCCAGCATCCAGACAAAATGCCTACTGCCAAGACAGCATGGGCACCACTCTTCATTCCTCCAAAAGAAAAGAAAAATCAGACTTTAGTAATCTGACAAAAGATGTACTCCTGAGGTCTCCAGCATTTGCATACGCATGTTCATTACTTGCCGCTCCGATCAATCAATGGCTCATCTCTAGCTTGAGGAGGAGAGAAAGTGTCCTAATTTTTCAGCTTAAGGACAGGGAATTATTTGCCAGAAGTCACCTGCTACAGTTGGTTAGCTGAAACTAGGGTCCCCTATACACCCACCATTTACAGTATGTTTAGATTTTCATGTCACCTCCCTTCTTAACAGCACCGGTTGACGGTTCATTGTCTCAGCTGCAACCTACCTGCGCTTCAGAATATTTGTGCCTATCAGCTGTATGATTTCACCTATAATCAAAACAGTAAGAAGCACAAGTAATATGTATTTGTGGATAATTAAACAACAGATGTCAAGATGGTGGCACAAAAACATAATTTAAAAAATGTTGGGAGGCATTTGTTACATGAACACGTGTAACCTGCTTCAGGAAATATCTACTAACTCAGAAAATATAAACCTTTCATTAAAAGCTGGAAGAGATAATAACCAGAACTCCAAGAGATTTATTGTTCAACTATGAAACTAATATAGCTTGGGCTTAACATTTTCTTTTCATATTTCTGTTGTCTGATGAAAACTAAACCTTTTAATGTCAAAATAACATGAAGAAGGCCACCACTTCAGAAGTCCTACCTCTTTTATTTTCTGGTAGCACTGCTATATGTCTTAAAACATACCAATTACGTTAAATACACAAATCAAACTTCACTGACTCAGGTCAAGACAGTCAAAAAGCATCCTGTCTAGAAAATAGATAAAAATAGCCTGCAAGATGTTCCCCAGGAGTGGATTTAATGTACTCCAACCACTGACGGGTGTCTAGGGCTAGTCCAATATGTAAATGGTCACATCCCTGGCACTCACAGCCTCACTACCCTTTGGGGAGATGGAGATGTGATGAGCTGCTGCTGCTGTGCACTGCTCACCAACAGAGACATCCCTCTGATGTTTGGCTCAATACCCCAAATGCCAGGCTGTGGCTTTTTTGGGGAACATTTGTCTGTTCACTGTATAGTATTTTTAAATGATTACAGGAAAATCCTCCACATTATTTTAACTAGACTAGTATGAATATGACAAATTTAGTTCAAGAAATTCTCATTTCATTCATTCTTCTTCCATCTACGAGAACAAGGCTTTTCAGGACAAACCCATTTACACAGCTTTAAAACCACGTCAGCTAAGATCACATGCATTATTTACTAACTCTTATCTTGGGCTAATGCAACCTTTTTTAAGAGATCATGCAAACTTCACATATTAGTTTTGTGCCTGATGAGTTTGAAACATGCTGTAAAAACATTGCACTTTGCAGTACACGTGCAATATCAAAATTGTGCATGTACAAACTGAATGCTGTGACTGAGAAACAGTGTTTACATCACTGTAACCTGCACTTAATCACAGTAATTAATACAGCTCGTTCTTGCTCACAAAGAATACCAAGATATCTGAACTTTTTTCTTTGAGTTAGAATTAGTTAAATTTATTTATTAGACAGATTTAAAAGATATAGCAAGTTTGGCCAGACTACTTAATAATTAATTTCTATAGAAAAAGTCAATAAAAATATACAAAAGCAGAATCTAAAACGGAGGGAAGTTTAGTCAGCTCTCTCACAGAGATTTTTTTTTTCCTGAGGACGTTAGTAATATGCAGCACAAACGCTCTGTTTTCAAAGCATGCATGCTCAGACTTGTATAAACACCAGAAATCAAAATACTTCAATTGTCAATGATTTTTCCCTATAGGGTGATAAAGATGAGGTCAATAGTCACTAATCTAAGAGTTTTAAACCAATAATACAAAAACTTTCATACCATATACTTTATTCCAAAACAAATGTTATTGCTTTTAGCAGAATACCAAACTACATAAGAAGCAAAATTTAACCTCTTTCAGAATATAACCAGCACGAAAGAACACTAACGAATCTTTGGTTCGGTTCTGAGCATGTATCACAAGCTGAACAAAAGGAGTCCTGGGGAACATTAAGTGATAATCAGCCTGTCAAATGAAATTTTCAATCTTCATACATAATTCCATTTCTGTGATCCAAGTCTCTCTGAAATTTTACAGGGCTTAAGAATGATTCTATCAGAAGCCGTTCAATTGCTCTCCCCACCAAAGGATCACAAGAGCACGACTGCCAACATCAGAGGGAACGGTGCCAACGGGTGACCCGTCCTGTGCGCAAACACAACTTCGCTTCTCCCTAAGCCTAAACCCGAAATAACTGCAACAGTGGCATCACACTGTCAGCACATGTGTGTTTCTAATTCTTGCTACACTAAGAGATATTTACCGCAAAACCAGTTTCTTCATGGGGACTATAAGTTAGCATTATTTCATATGACAAAAGGCTGTTTTTCTTAATGGTAAAAGCTCATCTGCTGGTGCAAGCTGAATCATTAGGGTCTTGGTTTCAAGTTCAAAAGCAGTGTTTGCTGGGAAAAAAAGAAAAAAGTTTATAGATTATGCTGCTTATTGTTTATTCCTCAACTAAAATCCTGTTTGAAATGTGACAGTTCATAAACATTTATTTGGATTTGCACGGAACTAAAGGTTTATGTCCTCATGTGGTAGAATTATTTAAGTGCACTCTTCTGCAATATCTTTACAAATAAAATATGCAGGAGTTATTTTTTTTTTTTTTTTAAAAAAAAGGTTCTAAAGAGAATAACGTTTATTGCACCATAAACCCTATCGGCTGGTCCATAACCCCTTGAAATGACTAGTTACATATTTGCCATCTCGTAATGCTTTCATTTCATGCCTGCATCCTGAACTCAATGAGTGACTGTTGAAAAGAAATTTCAATTTTATCATGTCCCACAACAACAGGATTCTTGTGGGGGTGGCCGGGTGCTGCTCCGCGCAGCCTCTCGGGCCAGGCTGGGTGAGGATGCGGGTGTAGAAGGGCT
Source organism: Caloenas nicobarica (assembly GCF_036013445.1). Lineage (NCBI taxonomy): Eukaryota > Metazoa > Chordata > Aves > Columbiformes > Columbidae > Caloenas > Caloenas nicobarica. The sequence goes on from NC_088259.1 coordinate 14,442,889, forward strand.
GGGGAGGAGAAAAGGGCTCTGCCCCCCATGTGTTGGATGCTCAGCTGGTGTCGGGAAGTCCAGCATCACAAACTCCAGGGGATCTGTGCTGGTTGAGAGCACCGTCCTAGTGTTTCAGCACTAAAGCTGTATTCAACCCTAGATGTTAGCGATTTTGTAAGAAACAGCATTTATTTGAGCTGTCTATGACCCGAGATGTTCCTGCTGCTGCCTTGATGTGTTTTTACCGTAGAGAGGTTTCACTGAGCCGATTGCAGGCTGTAATACATTCATACGCCAGGCTGTACATCACAAGTAACAGCGAAGTTACGGGTGTAATTTGGAGCGAATCGTTACCAAGTCCTGCTGTCTGGCAAGAGTTACCATAAAACCCTGACTGAGCAATCTAAAAATGTTAATACATATTGATGGCTTACTCCGGGCCCCTCGGCTTTCTGTGATCGCGAAGCATGGCCACGTTGTGCTTTAACCCCTGGATGCTTGAGCAGCAGGTCACGCTGGTGACCACAGGCGTTGGGGTTACAGGACTGACACGGCCAACAGGACCGGGGTGAGAACCTGCAGCTGGGGGGGTCTCGCGCCGAACAGCGGGGGATCTGCAGCCCGTTATTCCGGCTGTTAGCCTTGCTAAACCCATCCGCCCAGGACATTCCCCCCCAGGCCCTGTGCCTGCCTCGACCTGGGATGTGGTTCATTCTTTGCACTTTCCTGCCACCTCTCCCAGTGTCATGAGGGGTCACAAAAACGGGATGCTTGCTGACCTGAAGTCAACGCTTAAATCGACAGAGAAAAGAACCATACAAATCTGTAACTCTCTTTCCAGTTTTCTGAGTGTTCCTCTTCAAAACACAGAGACAGGCGCAAGTACAAGCTTTATCTCAGTGCCTGAGGCTAATATTGGGTTTGTGATGAACTACTGATCAGCCGTTCAGTGCTCTTCATCCAGGCAAACTGTATAATTTTCACCCAGCAGTAAAGTTTTATCTGCATTGTGCAGGACTCTAAACACTGATTCTTCATAACTGACCATTTACCTTGAAATTACTCCTCTTAACAATCTCCGAGTGCCTGTCAAGGGACTTACAAACCACAATAACTTCCCTCTACGCAAGTTGGGCAAATACAAATTCTACCATTGCACATTTGAGTCCGTTACTTTCCCCTCAAAGAGCTCAGAAAGCAGAACAGCAGTGGGGTTTGTTTGTTCGTCTTGGTTTTTTTAAGCATAATGGAAACAGACAAAACCATCTACTCTTCCCATTAGATAGACTTTTGAAGCCTCTTTCTTGCCACTACAGATTAACTCCTGCACTTCTGCCCTGGCTGCTCCTGCACATAGAGCTCAATAAGGGGGAAACAACAACAAACAAGCAAAAAAACCTCAAACCGCAGCAACAAAAAGCTACAGCATTGCAAAGACAGGGACGTGACCTGTGAGTATTTTCAGAAAGAAGCATCCCTTAAAAGTTGATCGTGCTTCCTCCGCTGCGGTCTCATTTTTAATACTTCTGCCTTTCCAGCCTTGCTGTGCCCCGGGTTATTCACCAACCATTCCTCTTCCCTGCTGCTTTTTCTGAACATGACTTGGGCAGGACAACTTCACTCTGCTCAGGCAGTACTTGTTTTCCTTTACCAGCTCTCATGGCCCTCATCTGACCCTGGGAGACGACGATATTTTCTCCTCTTCTTCCAGCTCTGTCTCCTTGTTATTTCCTTCCCTCACGAGCAACAAGGGAAGCCGCCTCCCTGCCTGCCATGGCAGTCACCAACATGGCTTTTCTGCCATCTGGTGTCCCATCCCAGACGCGTTGCTCCTCTGAAACGTTAATTATACTCCATAGAAACCTCTTGCCTCTGACATAATTTTTAGCACCTTTCTATTTCTTAAGAATTCTTTTCTCCTATTCTCACTACACCTTTTTGCCACGCTCTCCATCGCCAGTCAGCTCCTTTCCTCCCCTGTTTTTGCCGTCCCTGTCCGCCAGCCCCCCATTCCCCCTCCGCTCCCCTTGCGGTTGGCTGCCCCTTCACGTTCCATTCTAGAAAAGTACAGTGGGAAGTTAGTTCACCGGGCTCCCGCTGTCAGCGGATAAAAACCTCAGAGCCAAGTTAGCCCATCATCCGCAGGCAATATGGAAGGGAACGTAAATTCCTGTGCCTGGCAGAGAGCACCGTCCTTCCTCTCACTTCACACCGTGCCCAGCTGGATGCCAGCGCTTGAGGAGAGACATGCAGCCCCATTAGAGGAAGTTTAGTAGTGTGGCCTCTAGCTATTTATACAGACATCTAATATTAACAGAGATTTTCCCATAGACGTGAGTAGCTACTATTGTCTATTAATGTAGATGTATGGGAGCCCCGAGCTGACGTTTTTCTTCTTGTTTGTTTTTATTAGCTGTAGAATTAATCCTCAGCAGGTTTACGATCTGCCACCATAAATCCTCCAAAGATTTCAGCTGGGTAAAATGTAACCTACTTGACGGTTGCTGTGGCTTTGATTAATAAAACACAAACGGTTCTGATCAGCAGCGCTAATTGTCCTGCTGAGCAATTTCTTGTAGTTACCACTAAGAAACACGGGTGAGGTACGGGTGGAGTAGTGGGAAATGTAATAAGTAGTAACAAATATTGTATGTTTATTCAGTTTTAGTAAAGTGACATGTCACTGAGATTAGGAGGCGCTTTCTGTCCTCAGACGACCATAAGCACTAACATTCACTTTGCAACATCCTGCTTAGAAATTTTGAGTCACCTAACCTGCAGTGTACATTGTTCTTCACAAAGGATATAAACTTTTCAATTATTTCGACTGTCAGAACAAAGTGCAAGGAACTTGTGTTTTCCATTCACATTTCATTGGAGTTTACAAATACAGCTTGTTTTCTCTCAATGTTTTGCTGTGTATCTTTTGCAGAGAGCACCTGACAGGTGAACAAAGAAGTCATCATCATATCCTGCCATCATCACATCCTGAACTAGGACAATGACAACAGAGTTATGACAGGTCCCTTCATCTACCATTGCTTTTGCTGAGCTAAGAGTGTGATTATTTTCAGCAGGGTTTCTTTTTACTTTTTTCTCGGGACAAATGCAAATGAACACAAGAATACGGAGAATTAATTAAACAAAGGGAAAAACCTCAGACAAGGTCAACTTGAATACAGGAGTTAAACACAAACCCCACAAAAAACAATTTTGCACATTAATTTTACAACGCATTTGAAACTGATATGTTTTCTGGCCTGCATGCATTTCAAATAGTTATTTAAATGCTTCTATTTTCAGACAAAAGCATTATCATTAAGCTGGCTCTGTTTGTTTGGATCTTTACTAATGTCACAAGATCCCTGACTCTGTTTTGTTTAAATTATGATCTTTATGACTTCAGAATGATGTCATGAATCCTGATCTTTGACAATCGGAATGCAACAGAGGTATCATACAAATGATTCCCAAAGCACCTTTTTCTGTAGCTCAAAGCCAACGTCGTAACATGGGGGTTCCAGCTCTGAGATAATCTGACAAAAAAATATATATATAATAATAATCCAGGAAGCATTTTAGTGACTACAGGTTGAATCCTCTAATTGCTCCAGCCCTGAATTCTCTTCCCCACTCAGCAAAGCTCCTCTCCAAAACTGTACCAAGGATCTCCAGGGAATGATTTCTAGGAATCACTGCTTTGCTCAGGTATTTCAAGTCACTGACCTTCAGCATTACAGCTGCACCTGGGGTGAGCTGGAGCATCGCCAGCAAACGCGATGCTTACTCAGCCATGCAGCTTGCAGCAAGGAAAATATTTATTTTCTTAATAGCTAACACTCTCAGTGGCAATAATTATGCTGCCAAGATTACATTCTGTTGTTAAATTGTGTATTGGCTTAATTAAAAAGATTTACTTTATTCCAAGCTCTTCTTCAAGTTGCACTTTAAGTAAAAGCCAGAATAAAATAACTCCCCTTGCCAAGGTAGTGGCAGTTTTGTGAAGAAAGGGCTGTTTGCTGTGCTATGGTGAATTCAGTTTTACTCTATGGTCTCACTGGGAAGACGCACAGCTGAGGTACTACACAGTGCAGATGGAGAGCAGAACTACAAAAATATCTTTCATTAAACGTTCAGAAATCCTATTAATAGCAACCATGAATTACAGAAAAATAAGTAACAAGACAAATATTTACACAGAAAATCTCTACTTTTTCCTGTTATGACTGGTCACAATTTCCTCAGTAATGTTCCTTTCAAAGTGATTTATAGTATTGTGGAGCAACAACTGAAAGTGTTATTGATGTTTCTTTTTGAAGGATAGTTTGCAAATATTCAAATTTGTTTTCTTTTGGACTAGTCACATTCTGCTTTTTCGACCCTCCGTCTGAACCAACGTCAAATTGGGAATGTTTTTAATGCAAAGTTCATTATACTTTAGGTAGCAAAAAAAAAAAAAGTAGTGTTTAGCTTTTAAATAATGTTGTTGAAGTACATACTTTGAAAACAGTGATAAGTGAGAAGAACAATCGTGACAACAGACACATAACAGAAAAATAAAATAGCTTAAAGGCCGTCTGAAGAAAAATCAAACTTCAAATCTATCATTCATATTAAAAAAGACCATACAAAACCCACTGATCATCCAATTAATTGATATCAGAAAAACACATGGGAACTCACACACTGAGCCAATACTACGCAGATACAGCAAATAAGAAAATATATCACCCCATGGCCTGTTTCTAAGCTACCCATTCCTTATGGACATAAAATCTTCTCCTATGGGTAGAGACAGGAAAAGTGTATTGGATTGAAGAAAATTCCACTAATCCTTTTTAGGCAGACAGGCAGCTTTGGACATCGTGATCACACGGTGTCACGGACTCATGGCGTGGTTTTATCACCTACAGGAAAACCCCAAATCAAATTGAAGCCTGTCCTGCCAGCTGAGTTCAGTCATAAAGAAAACTTCTGGTTTTAGACTCAGAGAATGCGTTTCAACATCTACTTAGACCCGTTTGTCTCAGGAAGTTGTGTTACAGCCACAGCCACTATTTCTGTTCCAATTACACTTGAGAGACAAAAACCAACTACTTTATACAGGTATTTTTCCTCCCATGCAGCATAGAGAAAAAGTTTTAAAAGGTAATAAAAGTTTATGTGGTAAAAATAATTTTTAAATATTTAGTTTGATATATAGGGAAGTTCTTAGATAACTAAAAAAGACTCTCCCTTAATTGTATACCAAAAAATTACGATGGTTCAATAAAAACCTAGCAAATATGGAGAGACCTTAGTTAAAAGTCTGCCAATAACTTTCAAAATACATTAAACTGTGTTAGTGAAGAATCAATAACTGTTATCTTTCTTGCTTCCAGTTTATGGATGTTTAAAGATTCTGTCACAACGGTAACACCCTAAAGCAGCAATTTCTAATAAAGCAAAAGTATTTCCCTGGCAGGGTTTGGACTACACTGTCTTGGTGCTTAAACACATTGCGGACTGTTTGTTTATAATTTTTAAGCTTTCTTTCGATATTGACTGATTTCCACTTTATGATATTACACCTGAAGTACCAGGATAACCTGGAGGAGAAAGGGAAAGGGCTGGTAACGGAGATGTTGATAACTGTTCTTTGGTACATCTTCCAGTGTCCAGTGCGTGACACTGGAAACCCAGATGACTCAAAAAGCGCATATAAGCAAATCGTCCTCCTCAGGCATGGGTGGATGAGCAGGAAGGCGCAGATCTGCTCCATCAGCCCAGGGGAGCACCGAGGATGGCGGGCGTTCCCCAGGCAAATGCCTTCACTGGGTGCAACTCCCCCGGCACTTTAGGAGGCTGAGAAATATGGTTGTTGTTTCTGTGACTATTGTGTATCCACTTGTGTTTGGTGTTATGGAGCAAAAAATCTGACCAGAGCTCAACAGCGCAGATTGGCGTCCCGTAGGCAAGTGATATCCTTGCTTGCGTGAAAGGCAAGGGGATGGGAAGAGACTGCAAATGATATGGTGAGAAGAACAAAACAAAACAAAACAAATAAATCCAGTGTAGCTTTTATTCTAAACCTATTGAGTCCTGATCAAGGGAACATAAGTGCTTACCAGCATTTGCTATCCCATTTACCACAGGAGACATCTGTTCTAAGTATGTGGCCATGGCAGGCAAAACATTGCTGTTTAACATTTCAGATCTTTCCATCCATCATTTCATTCATCTGTCATATTGAATTATTCATTATCATTCTACCTGGCTCACATGCAGTGGCTCCACTTATGCAAACAGTGTATAGTTTACCAAGTTTCAGCCCAAAAAACATTACTGGATATGAAGAAAATAACATTTCCATACAGAAACGATAAGCTTTCACCTGTGATACCCATGGAAGAAAATTCACTTTGACAAGCTACCGCTTGAACTTTATGAGTATCTTAAAGCATCTTGTAATCAAGCCTACAGAGCACTGTCTGGCTATTAACGTGTTTCTGCAGGATAGCTTGTTCTTATTTTATTTCAAAGCCTTATTTCAGGACAGATTTGTCTTAGGGTGTTGATGATAACGAAGACTATCAGGACATGCCCATTATAGCGCTCTGAAATCCACTCGTGCGCGGCTTTAGAAAGTTGTTCAGCATTTTACAGCAGCATTTTTTTTAATTTCGGCACAAAGCAAAGGCTTGCTGCTTCTTCCCCATCTTGGTGCATTTCTATATCACAGTGATGTTAGTTATGCAGAACAAACTATCCTGCCATTCAGGAAATATCTTGATCATGACAAGTCACTACATGTAGCAAAGACTGGCATTAAATAGCACAGTTAAATAATAAACGTGTACAGCTTTTGACAGGTTTCCCATTATTTCTACTGGGTGCCACCCTGTACTTTCTTAACTCCCTTGTAATTATGCTGGCCCTAAAAAGGGGTAAATCTATTGCATCTTATCCTTCTTTAAGACAGATAATTTCCTCAAGGTAATAGATGCCCAGACAACGAGGAGAGACTGATCTGACCTCACAGCGACCATGAAAGATGGGGTCGGGAGTCCAGAACAAGAAAGCTGCCCGAGTCCGAGTCCTTGCATTGCAACAAGGATTTTCTCTTGCGATATCTTTAGGAAACAGCTGCTCTTTACACATCTGAGGAGAGATCCTGTCTGCACAACCACGCACACCAAGGAACAGCAGACAAGCTTTAATTTTGCTTCCTGATGCCTCAGTCTGACATGCCTGAAAGGAAGAATCGCATTAGATTAGTGTTCTTTGATTCAGACTCAATTTGATTTCCACCAGAAGGCTGATAAAGTGCCACTTTCAAACATTTCATTAGAAGAGCCATGTCAAAAGTTTATAGTCCTCTGTATGTAAAACACTTCGAGATGCCATTTATCCGAAAGACAATCTATAGAGAGGGCTAAGTTCTTTCTATTTCATGTTTTCCAGGAAGGCAATACCATTCCAGAATTGCTTTGAAGGCTAATTACGCATTCCTGCTGTAGGTTTAATAAGAGCAGCAGTTCAGAATACAGCAGCAGAGAGAAGCACAGCCGGGATGAAGGGTCTGTCAGTGTTCTATGATAAAACAGTATCTGCCCAGGGTTACAGTATGGTCTGGGCAAAAAACTGTGATGTGAAAGACAACGAGTCAGAGCTGGGAGAAAGATCATCGGACAAATATTAAAAAAAGTAACTCTGTTTATTTGAACATCTTTCAAGGAGAGACTAGGATACCAAAAGCACTGCTTTACGTTTGGTTTGCTGCTTTGCTTGAGAAACAGATCCTCTAATTCTGCATGGAATTTGTGCATTTAAATGATCTGGTTCTTGCCCTATGACTAAATTGGATGTCCAGCCAGGATCACAATTTGTAGAAGGAAACTCATTTGAGCACATTTTTTAAAATTCCAGGAGAAAGGATCCGTTTAGGAACTAAGGCACAGAGTACGGACTTCTGATCTAGGCTGAACTGAAGATGTGAACACTGGTTACTTGGTCTTTACAAACAGGAGAAAATGTCTTCTAGGCCCAAGGGAAGGTAAAAATTCCTTAGCTGGAGAAAGGATGGAGATGGACCCGGAGCTGAGCAGCACTGCTGTGAGAGGCAGAAATCAGCTCCTCTGCATTTCCCTCCACCTTGAAAACCCCATGTCTAGAAAGAAGTTTGTGTCTTGACTCCAGAGGATATTAGGTCAAAGTTGAAACTATGGGGCTGCTTTATTTATTTTAAACACAAATATTCAGAAATACAAGAAACTGAAGCTTCTGAATGCTTCAGCTGTTATAGAATAATTGCTCCCTGGAAGCTTAAACCCACCTTGTTCATACATAGCAGAATGAGAACTAACAATTTGATGTTTCAGCAAGTTGACTGCAAAAGCTTTTGATTTTTGTTGTACTCCCCCTGCCTCCTCTCCCCCCTCCCAAAAAAAAAAAAAAAAAGGAATCCTTCAGCTTAAAATGTTTTCTAGAGTTTAAACAGAAACCCACACCTGTTTCCTCTCAAAATCAAAACCTTCACTTTATTCTACTATGCAGGGAAAAGTTCAGAAAACTCCTGTGGGTCAAATGTCAGCTCTCTTTGGCTTTTCTTCTCTTGCTTTAAGTTCTCCAAACAGTGATCAATATTTGCCGTAAAGCCCAGTCCAGAGTAGGTGAGTTAAGGATGAAGTTTCATTAATTGAATTCCTCTGTGCCCCTTCCTGCTTATTTGTTCAGATCAAATCTTTGAGGTCAGCTGAGCCTTAAGTTTTCTGTGTGTTTGTTTTAAGGATCACATAACAGTGTTCTCCCCAGAAATAAGAATGACATTCCTAATTGGCATAACAAGTAATCGCATTAATTTAGAGAATGCCTCTTACTCATCTGTTTACAGCTGATCTTCAATGACCCAGCTCAAACAGCGGCACAGACGAGCAGGAAACTCTTCAAGGTTCAGAGGGGAAAAAGCTTGGGACAGTGCACTTGATCAATGTCACTGCGAGTGGCAGGAGATGGTCATTATTGCCCTTTAGATTTATTGCTTAGGTCAAAGCAAATTACTTTCTCTCTTCTCAAGCTTTTTCCTAGCTATGTTTCTAATTTCTATCTTTCTCTCATTCTACTGCCCCGTCTGCTATTTTGCAGATTGATCGTGGGCTCACACAGGGGAGCAGGGAGTCTCTTTGGTCAATGAAAGCCTGAAATTTTGGCAAAACATCTGCTAGAAACCAGGATAAAGGTATCTTAGATGCTATGAAATTATTCTACATTCTCCATGGACACACAAACTCATATCTAAAAATAAAGGGAAGAGCCATTTGTTTTGCTCACACTGGTTCAGTGGCACAGATGTGATTATTTTCAGGTGATAAAGCCTGTCTCTGACACAGCAGTTTTGTTATTTTTTTTTCATTTATATAAGCACGCTGCCACGTTGCCCAGAAAAATCTCCAGTAAAAATGCAAGACAAAATCATTTTTGTAAGGCATTTGTACTAAATTTGACTAAAACATACACTTCCAAGATTGCACACAGCTAATGCATTAAATGCCAGTCATCTCTTTGCAGAAGCCGACTGCTAGTACTGCACTGCAGACTGAAGGAGAAAGTATTGCTTATTTTCAGGTTCTAAGAAACAACCCTCCCACCATCCCTCTACTTTTAAAAATATACATGGAGATATTCGCGGAATGAAGAAATCTGCAGAGTATTGCAATAGCAAAAGGGAGCAAGCCTTTCAAAACAAAGATGTGTTTTGTTAACCTGAGGGAACAGAATACATAAAACACACGTTTGAGTGCAGTTTTCTTCTCCTTTTGTGAGTTTCTACAATTACTCAAATGAATAAATTCTATTACGTGTCACAGGGCAAGCTTCTTCCCCATCAACACCTGGGACCACTCATAGAACGGACAGTTCTGCATATAAATCTCCAGCTTAACCCACACCACCACTACTGCCAGGTTCCAGCTTCTCTTCTAGAGATGAGATTATACAAAATCTCTATTGAATTTGGCGAGAGAGAGAAAGACCTATTAGAAAAAAAGGTGAAACATCAAAACTAAGAGTCATTTTAAGGAATAAAGGATGGTAGAGAAGTGCTTAAAGGCATCCAGTCTGTGCTTTGAAACACAGTAACATCACCCATCAGGCTTCCAAAAATCATGGAGACTAGAACAATGTTCCTGTATTTGCAACTTTGCCAATGATGCATCGTAAATATACCCTCAGAAGTTTTTCACCTTGTAAGGAACTCTTCATGCCAGGCAGACAGCAAAATGTAAAGGAACCTCATAACAATATTCAATTCCGTAACAGCCACCACGAGAACAACAAAATTAACCAATATTCCAGAGAGATTTTCTACAAAGTTGTGATGAATATCAAAATCTTCCAGCTGTTTTTCTTTTCCCAGAATTTTGGTGTTTACCACTAGTTCCCATGACCAGTTTATGAAGATACTGTAAACATAGAAGAACTCTAAAAAACAACCTTTCAGAACATAAACGTCCTGTTCACTCACAATTTTCCCTGTAGAATGATAATACAGAAGTACATTTTATAAATACAACATTCACGCTGAAAGGAGAAGGGATTCCACCTTTGTTACAAAGGCAAAGTTTTCTATCGCCCACCTGCATCTTTCTTAGGGTGCAACCTCTCTAATCAGCCTGTGGAGGAGGGAGCAGACAGAGCATCACACCTCGCCTGTGTGTCCCGAGGCTCAGACCAGCCCCAGAAACAGGGTCATATAGAATCAATAATACAAAGAGCAACAAAGTAATGGCAGAGAGTAGCTAATTTCTTATTTGACCAAGTATCGTGCTGGTCTCAGGGATTCTGTAGCTTTACATTAAGAGCTAGTGGCCCAACTTTGTTATATAGATAGGAGTTTTTAAAAACAAATACTGGAACTAGATTTGCTTCGCTGTACATTCCAAATGTATAATATTTCAGTTTTTCAGTTGCACTGCACCAGATTTATGATACACTAGTGACCTGCGCTGACTCTTTAGTCAGACTGAATTTGTACACATCCCGCTTACCTTTTGGGGAGATTTTGGTAGAGGTTTATAGCTCACCAAAGTAAAACTTTAATGCAAAAGCATAAGAACTAATTTATTTAAAATGTGACTGAAGGGTAAGCTGGCATGAAACAGAGATCTAAGCCTAGAAACTTTAATAGTGTCCTGCTGATGTTGGGGAATAAACGTGTAATGTTTAATATTATGCATTTATTCTATAAGCAGGTTGGCTGTGTTGCTAAATGCAAAATGCTAATTTTCAGGCACTTATATGTTGACAATCACAAAACTACAAAAAAGCACAGCAGGAATCCTCTGCTATTCTAATATATGGTAAAATATGATGGAGTTATTTGAATTGCACAGGAGGCTGGGGAGCAATAAAATGGGCTTGCAACTAGATTGTATAATGAAGTCCATGGAGGTTGGGTAGAAGTTCAAAAAAACTATATTACCATTAAAAAAAAAGTTAAGGCAAGGCCCTAATTCTCGCAGTAACTTTGAGACTTTATAATATATATTATTTTGCATAATAACAGTCAACTTTTTCAAAGAGCTTCAATAGAAAGTACAAATAGCATCTTTGATAAGGGGAGTTTACTACTTTTTAAGTCACATAGAAAAATGACACATTACAAATAAAGGAGGAGAATTGTACTTCATAATGCCTTTTATGATTGCATAGCATCAGAAAAAAAACCCAAACCTTTCGGTCATTAAAATACTTCTATTTTATTACAGTGCTTACAAAATGCCAAAGAACACATTGACTTCTAATGACCAGAGTAGGAAGATTCCAGAACAGCTTCCTGAATTAGCGGGGGCCAGGAAACTCAACCAAGTCTTTAAAACAGGTAATAACATTTTTATGAACAAGATGACAGGGAAACAACTGATTTTGCAGAAGGTTGCTTTTGGTGCAATGCTCTGAAGTTTCCTCCCACCCCCTCTCAAGTACGGTTTTCCAAAAGCTTATTATGCTCCTCTTACAAATGTATCCAAGCAGACAGAACAATAGAATGCAAAAAGAAAAAAGGCAACTATCAGTGCACACACCTACACATGCACTAACCATCTGCATTTCTGCAATGGCAGTTTCATTGTTAGAAATACCCAGAAACAGGAACCAAACTGGAACTCTACACCAGCAACACAATTCGAGCAGCTCATGCAACAATATTTTCACCACGAACTGGGAAGCCTTGGAGTTTAACACACCCAGCCGGGATTTTGTTTTGGCATATCGTCAGGAAAAAGACGAACTTTACAGAACTAGATGAAAAGCACCCAGAGGGCTTGCTGCATATTCCAATTCCAGCCAGTTTAGGTATTCAATTATTTCTGCAACTTAGCATTTCCGAAGCTCATTCTGTCGCAACACCATTCCCCCCTCCACAAAAAAAAAAAAAAAAAAGGAGGAGGACACTATCAGTGCCTTTCCCCTCCCTCAAACTCACAGTTTCGCCCCAGCCAGCAGAGCCCTGCGCCCTTCCAAGAGATGCGGTTGTGTAGACAACAAAACAGCGGCCACAGCCCCACAAGAGCTTTGGTCAAGTCATCCAGGTTCCCCTTACCGACCCTGATACAGCACAGTCCCTCTTCACAACCCAACACTCCTAAGCTAGCCCTGACTATTATGTTTCTCAGCCCATCCAGAATACTTGCAGGTGACTTCGTTAAGCAGACATCATTAAATAGCACTTTAATTACCAGCCTGATTAAGACAACAGCATGCCTAGCTTTCAAGACAGAGAATTGTAAATAAAAGCAAAGAAACACTTAGCATTGCCAATACTTACAGCCTCTTTTGTTCTGAGCCCATTAATCACAGTCTTAGGTTAGGGAGTTTAAGAACAATTTGGCAAGACGATAACTTCAATAAAGCTTAAGGAAAAAAAAAACCAAACAACTTGTTTCTTTTTTAAAATGTATAGATATGCCTTCAGCTATACTTCAGAAATGGTTTAGAATCCATTTCTAAGCCAGAAACTGTAACAATACATCTTATTATTAAATGTGAAACACAGAGATTCTGCTGCCAAATAAATCTCCAGTACTACAAAGTCCTCCAGGACAGTCTGCTCTTCCACCTCCGAGGTTTTTCCATCACAGGCTGCCTTAGGCCCAATTCCTGCAGCATCTTTCCCCCTTCAGACCCCCTCTCCTTCACCTCCTCCCTTCCACTCCTATTGTTCAATTATTCGTTAAATCATTTTTGTCAAGATAATTGGACTTTCCAGAGCTTGATGCACCGATTTAAGGTGAAAGGGACATATTTACTTTCTCACACAGAGCCTGTGAATCAATTTCCCTCCTGGCTGCCTCCCTCTAATAAAAATATTTTTCTCTCTTTTTAGTTAAAAGCTCATAAATACCTCTTTGGTAGAGAAAGTCTCTAACCTTTGTGCCTCACCGCTGCACCTTTGTGGATGACAAAATGAACTCACCCAAGGTACAGACTTCGGAAAGATGAATTGTGTATTTAAACGACTTTGCCTCCAGCGCTCCTGTCCCTGTTTTGCCTTCTGCAGAGCTTACCCATTGCTCTTGCGTCTGCACCCCTTCCTTGTGCCCAGAGCATGTACAAACAGAGGAGAAAACATCAGAAGCAAAACTGTTTTTTCTTCCTCGTAAACACAGGCACATATCTGCTAATGCCAGTGTACATTATTTTCTGCTTCTTGGCTCTTGGAAAGTTCGTGATCAATGTTATCAGGACTGGGTGGATATCTGGAAAAACAAAGCATTGCTGTTACACCTGTTGCAGTGTATAATGTCCTGGTGAAAGGACAGTGAGTGAATGGAACACACTTCTTCCACCTTTTTTCCTCTGTACCCTTTTTTCATTTCATAGTTATAATGATGGAAGCATAACATGCTTATCTTTTTTCTGAGATATTACAACATTTTAACAATGGCGAGCTCATTTAGCATTAATTTTGTACTGTGACCTCAAAAAACCCTTTCCTTTCTGAGATGACTAAAGCAGCTTTACCTCTACACTTTCCATAAGGAGAAGGGAAAGCAAAGGCAAGTGGATAGCTGTGGGTTACAAGGAACTCACGTCTTGGAGTCTGCTAAGGCTAAAACCCCATGTGGACACATCCTTGCCTGGATATTTAATCACCTCTGGCCCTTCCTCCTAAAAGCCCACATTTGCACACAGAAACACAGGCGAATACATCTTGCCTCACGCTAAGTGTCAAGTGCCACAGGCTGCACGGTAAAAGCGTTGCTCCTCAGCTCGTGTGACGTGGGCTCCAATTTTAGCTTTAGAAAACCCTTCGCTTGTAAGAATTCCCTTGGGAAAAGGAAAAATAAAGCTGGAAAAAAAGCCCAGAGAAACTTGTTCATACTTTGAAGTTACTCCTTTTGAGCAGGAGGGTGGACTGGGGACCTCCAGAGGTGCCTTCTGACCTGCGCGCCCTTGGGTTCAGTCCCTGCTGTAGATGTCCAAGGGGACTTTCCAACACAGAAGCAACAGGCGCCATCTGGCGCTGACCACATTTGCATCGATGTTCCAAAATAAATGAGTTTTTGGTAAGTAATTGCAATTGGATCTGTGTGCTGAGAATGCGAACGCTAATGTGTGTTACCTGGGAGTGGCTGGCCGTGAATTTCCATTGGAAAGTGAGGTTTCTCATTCTTGTAAAAACTAAGAAATCATCGCTTTGACATGGAAATGTGGTTTCATGGAGCCACTCCCCAGAAATTAATTTAGACAGAATTTATTCTAACCAGAACTGTTTAGCAGAGAACCAACTCTGACAATATTTAATGAACTGCAGGTTCGATGTACTGGTTGAGGATATTATTACCGTACCACCACACAAGAATGATGATCCACAGCCTGCACGCCTTCACAAAAACAAGAGGCCTCTTGCGCTCAAAGCTACCCAGAAGAAATAATCACTCAAGGATACATCCAGAAGAAAATCACTCACCAAGGAGAAGGTGAGGGCTCTCAGTCCCCTTAGGTGGCATCCCTGACCTCAGGGGAGGCTCTGACCACAGCCCCGCTGCTCCGAGGAGACCACTCCAAGGGGGCTTCAGCAGGGACCTCACTTTATAGCCTGCTCCGGTCTGGCTTTGGTCATTATGAGCTGGTCCAGAAGCTTCTCAGCTTCTTTGGGTCTGGGCACCTCCTTGGCTGAGGACCCCGTCTCTTGGCCAGGGGTCCCTCCCTCCTGCCCCTCCCAGGGAGAGTCCCCGTGTCCCTGGGGGATGTGACTCTTGGCACCGACCAAGATGGTTGTGGGAGGACAGAGACAACGGGGCACCAGAGATGCTAACGAGCCGTCAGCTGCCCTATTGAAAGCTCCGGACCTCGTGGGGAGGTGTGCAACTGCCGCATCTGAGGACATAATTCTGCGAGTAACTATATAACAAATCTATGAGAAATACCAATAGATTATTTTCACTGAGCTTTCTTTACTGCCCTGACAAACCAGGCAGATCAACCCCTAATAAAGCAAGTTTTTCTCTCCCAGACATTTGATTTCGTATATGTACACAAACAGACATATCTTTATTTCAGCTTGCAAGTATCAAGCACTTCGTTTTTCTATATGAATATCTCAGCATGTTGCTAGGGCAATAAATATCTTATTCAGAAGATTTGTCCATGCACGGTTTGCTGGGTTTTTTTTCCCACAAACAACAGAGCTGCCTTCCCATATAAAAGCAAGTTACATTAATTCGATTCCTCTAGAAGGTGATGTTTATAAAGCAGTTTGTCTGCTGTGCTAAGGCTATGCCTGCGAGTTTCCACCCTCCCTTCACTGATTAAAATCTAGGGTTGTAATTAATTTCGGCGTACACTTGCAATATGGTGTATAAAATGAAGAAAGGTTGTACCTCCCTTTTTTTTTGTTACTTTTTGTTTTGTTTTGTTGTTGTTTTGTAGAAGAGTGGAACATTTACAGTGATGGTCTGTAATGCCCCTTTCTGCAGCACTCTTAAGCAAAGATCTTCAGCTGCCCTCAGGGTGGCTTACTGATACCTATATCAGCAACTTTAGCTTCACTAACTGTTCAATTATTAGACTTGTTTTACTTATTAGAGTTCACAGCTCAAAACTGAGACATGCCTAAATATCTCTAGAAATGAAAGGCTGATGTATAGCAATATCTATCTTTGCATGCCACAGTCTTTCAGGAAATTGAATTTTTCTCTGTCAAAACATTACTACTATTTGATGATTCTCAGACAGAGATGTTTCTCAAGATAGCCTTTGTTGAAATTATTTTTTTGTATTCTTGATGGGAGGAAATCAATCCCTCATTCTTTTTCTACTTAATCAATAGCCTGATGGTGGTTAGCTCTAAAGTGATACTTGCTGGCACGATACCACAAGTAGTTGAGAATTATAAGTGACATAAAAGCTTAGAAACCAATTTGTTTAAACAAATTAGAACATTTTGTGCAATTAGCAAAGATAAGAGAGAGATTTCATAGTGTCTCATGAGTTTTTCCCCAAATAAATCCAAACAAAATAACAAAAAGTACACTTGGTGACAGGGATGTGTCATTAAAGTGAAGCTGAAAAAAGATTTGAGGATCAAGCCTAAATTCAAGTTACTTAATGTTATGGTATCATGTGCCGTACCCATCTCACGCTACAAGAGAGCTGCCAACTAGTTCTAGTGGAACACCGAGAAAGGCAGAGATAGTGGGGGAACAGCAATAGGAAGTGATTCCAGGGTTATGCGCCAAAAAAACTCATAAGCCCCAAATTAACCAAGATTAAGCCATTAACCCTGCTAAGATTCAGTTTTTATTTACACTACGCAGAGGTCAAGGGTGTAATAACCATTTTATTAGTATGGATTTGCAGTCGTTTTGTAAGTCTGTGTCGTAGCCTTAATGCTAAGTAGATGTACAAGTTCAGAGTGTTAATTATTCATTCAGCAGAAGCAGAAATTAAACCTAATTTGGAATGAGGAGCATCATTGCTATCAGCGACCTTTCTGGTTTAATTACAAGTCCCTGCCTTGGCTTCTCCATGGGGTTCCTGCTATGTATTTCATATATTTAACTCCAAGCTCTTTAAAATGTTTGCTGTCATAGATTGTTTATGCAAAAAGAAAGAAAGAAAAGATTTTAACTCCTACATCTTCCTGATTTTTTCTGAACGGAGTACATGGGAAACAGCTCATTAGTATTTTTATCTCTAAAGGTGTGATGCCATTCAGCCCCCACTGGAGCTCCTTTTCTGTAAGTGGAACTTTTAAAGTTTAAGAAGGGTAATTTAGAGCAGAAAATCATCAAGATATTAATCTACTAGGGGTTTTATTGTGTGTGTGTGGTTTTTTTTCCTAAGCTCTGTCCTTTATTTTCCACATCCACTCTGTATTCATCAGGCACATAACTCTCAAATCTCCTGATTTTGCAGGGTAACATTTTTTCTCGATTATTTCTTGGTGCTTTGTGCCTATCGATGCCCATCAAAACACATACTAAAGTGAAGGCACTGAAACATGTTAGAACATTTCCTCTAGGTTGTTATGCTTTTTAAGAGATAATTTAATAAAAACAACCAAAGTCTCATAAAAGTGTCTTAAATATGAGGAAATGAAAGTATTGAAAGTGGTTTGACAAATGCTTCTAAATGTGCTCAAGCATATTTTGTATGCAAAATTGTGAGTTTTTCATTTGTTTCAGGAAAAAAAAAAAAAAAATTAATTTACCCAGTGGAAAAAAAAAATACCAACAGTTTTTAAATATTAACCATTTTTTTAAAAGTAAATAAAGTAAATGTGACATGTTTAAAAATGAAACATCAAGCAATACCATAGCATGTCTGACTAAATCTATGCTACAGTGACTCTTTAAACGACTTCACAAAATTAGCTGTAATCTCACTATAGGAAAAGATTTTTGATTTCCAGAGTAGAATCAATTAAGTGCAGGGCTATGTCTTGAAAATACATTGGTTCACAGACCCCTGCAGAAAGTTTGGAGCTTTACAGTAAATGTTTGCCAAAAGAAGTCCTTGTATAACACAACACATCCATTTTAATGTCTCCCTCTTCATAATAAACTGACTGTGAAACTGCAGCACAATACCCAGTGGCCAAGAGTACTGCTGTGAACCTGAAGCAATCAATGTGGATATTATGATTAAGAATATGTATAAGAGCAAATCATAAAAATAACATCTCGACTTAAAGCCAGCAGCCCCACTTCAATGGCTTTTAGTATTATTTCAGATCTGCACATTTGAAAACTATTATATAAATTATATACTGGTGGGAATATGAAAAATATTGTTTATTGGTGCTTGGTATTAAGTGAAAAATTATTTCAGTAACTAAAGCCCTCTGGCTGAGTATTCATTGGAATTACACATCTCATTGTTCAGCCAACTTATGATACAGACTGAAGCTACTTTTTCTCCTTAAAGCAAACTGTTTGTAAAATCAAAACTGCACTATTTCCTTCGAAGTCTGGACTAAGTAAACACTTAGTCCAAAAAATCCCATCTTTGGCATTCTGTCATCATTGTTGTACATTTTCTGGTGGTATTTCAAGATCTTCCTTTAGTAAATGGAAACAAAAGTGTTGTTTTCCAAGTCTGTAATAATTTTTTTAGCCATTAGAGGCTTCTGAGTTTTGGCCGCTCGGTCATTAGCGACAGGTTTGCTGTCTGTGCCAAGGCAGCCCGCGGGATGCACCATCACCTGCAGCACCTGCACAACAGCCTCACCGGACAGACAGCGGCGAGGTGAGGAGCAGCCAGGCACCGTCCGGTGCGGGTACACTGGGCCGGCAGCGGGAAGGCATCCTCGGAGCCCCCGCACTTGTGAAACGTGGCGATCAACGCCGTAAGCAATGGTGGTTACTGACTTGTCTGATTTCACACGCAGCTTTCAATCATCGAGGGAAGGACTACAGTTTTACTAAAGCCTTCAGCTTGGGGATTCTGCCCACTCCGTGGCATTCGTCAGATCGGTTATTAGCGTCATATTATTTGGCATGTGAATGTGGAGGTAAAAATTATTGCACTGGCTATGGCATTCAATATTTTGATAGCATTCTTGAGGTCCTAATGTTTCCATATAGTTGAGGAAAGAGGCAGTTGAAATGGAAGTTTCAGCTACTAACAACCTCATATATTACTGGAAGGACGCCACATTTTTGCACAGTGACATTTCCTCTTCCTCCTGCTAAGCAGCCTAACCATGAGCCATTCTTCCATTTTTTTTTGCTGTACCTCAGAGCCAAATACATAATATTTTCAAATGCCAGCACTGTATAGGACATAAGAATGGTGAAACTGCCAGCAGGTACAGGAAGCACTCAGCACTGTGTGAGAGCAGCTTCCTCTTATACATCGTTGATATACATTGACATTGAGGAACACCCAGAGCATGCAACAGAAAAATTGGGCTGAACTCTTTACTGGAGTGGATAGACCCAAGGTTATTAACAGAGACAGTGATTTAAGCAACTAGGGTATGACCCAAAATGCTTAAACATTTCTAAAGATGCAGTCATCTAAGTCCAGCTTTGGAACAGTGCTATGGTATGTCAGGGACAGATTAGGGAAGTTTAAACCAAGTCACCAGCCTACTGTGACGGAGATTTCAAAAAGGACATTCATCCCTGAGAGCTGCCCTGTGGTCAGGTCTGACCCACGGCGCATCTTCTCAGCAGGTGATGACAGCGTAACAGAAAATCTGCCCACACAATACAACAAACGTAACAAGCACCAGTCTCAGCCAAACTGAATCCTGCAGGAGTTTTTTTGAAGTAACCAGTTCCCATTTCCTTGTAATCTCCCTGCACTCCCGTCTGATTAGGAACCATAAAAAGTGGGTGCACATTTAATCTTGTTCGCATATATGCTGTAAGCAAAATCAAAATAGCTACAAAAAACCAACCACCAGCAAAAACAGAAGGATAGAATACATATCTGGAGACGTGGGAGGAAAAAAGCCCAGCCTCTCACAGATATTTGCTAATAATACCAATGGCTTAGTGCTCCCCAAGATGAGCTTAAAAACCACAAGTAAACTCAGAACATCATCAGCCCAAGCTAGACTAAATCAATACTGGTAAATACTCTCAGAAGGTTACTTTCCCGTTCCTGCTACCAGAAAAAAGAGCATGCATTTGACAAAGAGGCAGGAAATATCAAGTTAAATGGCATTTTTATCCAACTATATCCAAACTTAAAACACTGAAGATAAAACGCTTAGCGTTTCAGCCACGGGAGGTGGAAACACAAGTATCAGCTGGTTCCAGCTGATCATCTGGCTTAATCCACCCGGCTCGGGAAAGCCGAGGTCTCTGGATGGAGTTTTTACTTCCTTGATTGAGAAGGGGACAATGGACAAAACCAGCTTCTTGCAGGTGAATTTGTGTGGCAGTTGCCTGGCAACTCACAGCAGGAAAGAATTTAAATCCAGCATTAGCGGCTCATTTTAGAGGAGATGAAACTATGCCAGGAGTTTTTATCTGTGGGAACAATGGAAAATCGCTTCTTTGTAAAAACAGTACGTGAAGAATATATCTAAAGCATGCCTTTGTCCAAAGGGACATTAATAGGACTTAACGTATGCAACAGCATATGAAACTCAAACACTAGTGTGAGCTCCCTGACATTTGAGTACAGGTTCAGAATTCCCGAAGTCAAGCAAATAAGGTACTGTTCAAATGCCACTGATTTTTTTTTTTTTTTTTTAATTAAAAAGACCAGTATAACCAAAGGAGAAAAAAGGCTATTGATAAGACAAAGGTGGGCTTGGGGAAGGGTACAAGACTTCTGAGTGGACTCTTCCACACCAACAAGAACAGGCAGCAAATCAGTGCAAATCACTCTTCTCTACACTCCAAAAGGCTGTATAGAATCATTACCTGTAGATGGACTGAGCTAGAGATGGTAAATACTTTCAGCGATAATAGTTTAATAATAATTCAATTTCTGAGGAAAAAAAAAAAAACAATAAAAACATTGATTTTTTTTCCCCACATTTGTATTTTCTACTAGAAAACAAAAATAATACCAATGACATAGATCAAGGAATAGAATAAATGAAAGGTTTCATTTCAGGGCTATATTATCCCAAGTCAGAATATTTCTTTTCACTTAATTGATCTGGACAGTTTTGTTTTCAATCTGCTTTAACTGAAAATACAAAAATGAAATATCACGTTTTTCTCATAAATAATTCCAAATTGGTGGTCCAGAAAAGACTGGAAGGTTTCAGCTTTTCTTGTTCTGACTGTGTACAAAACAAATATTTCTGTGATGTAAATGTCAAGTTTCATTTAAGTCAAAATATATCCTGAACAGCTGCAAAACCCTTACAAAAAATTTCAAAGTGGCAAACTCATGATTTCAGCTTTTTCCTAACTCACCACTGATTTTCCCTATAGCTTTGGCATATTACCAAGGGGCTGAATTTTAAAATGCAACTTTAAGGTGGCTGCCATTAGGCATGCAAGATTTAAATTTTAACCAGAGCAGCTGGTTAGTCACCAACTGTCAAACTGGAATCTCTCCCCCTGCAAAGTTTTATAAATACTGCATGTCATTGAAAAGTGACAAACTCTGATGTCCTTCAATTAGCGGCTGCTTTTGATACTGTACTCACTGAACGCTGTGCTTTAGTTTGCCCACTGGGATTCTCAGGTGTAATTAACTCTAAATTATCAGTGAATAAAAGATGTTCTAAAAATGCAAAATAATTCCTAAAAATAACTCCCACTGACCCTTTGAACAAAGACATGTTCTCCATGCACCTTTCAGAAATATGAGGCTGTGGGAAGCCTTATGCCAGAAGGGTGTAACACTTGACATTAATTTGTCTGGCACTAGGATAAAACACCGTGTGATCTACCACATTCAGATGAGAATTTAGAAGAATCTCATAGGGCCTATATAATATTCAGTAGCTTTCTGAAAGAGGGAAGCAAGCTAATGGCTGTCTTGAATAAAGGGCAAATTACATACCCAGTTCTGGTTCCACAATAGCCAGGAAGAGAGCACACTAGGAACAACAGTCCCCAATATCTACAGAATTATAGGAGAAAAAAAACCCCATAAATTGCAAAATAAAGTGGAAAAAAATTGCAAAATATAGTGGAAAGACAGTATAGAAGCCAAGAAAAAAAAAATGAGTAGACGTATTTATATTGTAAAATATAGCATGGAATAGTAACCTTTTTCTGAATTCTGCAAAAGCATGAAATTACAAATACAATTCTTGAATAAGAATTTTCCAAGATAATTTTTTCGTGTATGCCTTTGATAGTCTTCTTTCCTATCATCTTCCAAAAAAGCAAGGTTGGCCCACAGATTGCTAGTACAGGCTAATTAAGTTTGCACATCAATTGAACAACGACAAGAAGGGGAAAAAGAGATGGGAATAGCCAGACACATTCTGGTTCTGATACTGATAGAAGCTGCTATGATCAGAAAATAGCTGATCTAATTCAAGTATGACTCTCCATAGAAATGTAGATCAAAATGCTGGGTGGAGCAAGTGAATACTGTCAGACAAGGCGAGTGACAACCACACTGGGACTGTAGGTGAGGGGCAGAAAGAGCAGCGCGCCAATGCACGTTTCTGCTGGTAAGTAACATGATAAAACTTCTCTTCCAAGACAAATCCAAAGAGAAGACACCTGCCACTCAGCAGCATTTTCCCTCCTGAGAACGTGATGATCTGTTATGAGACAAAAGGCAGGTTTATTCCTATGAAAATGCAAAATATGACTATATCAGAGTTCGTTGCAATGGGGAACAGACATGGAGTGTTATGCACATATCTTGAGGTAAATAATGAAGATAAAACCAGGAAGAATAATCTCTTAAATTTAGCCTCTTTTGAGTGTATGAACATTGAGGAGGGAAGCTGGAGATGTGTCAGGGGAAAGGATTATACTTCTAGCAAAACACCAAGACTGCAAAAGCAGCCAAGAAACCCTCCTTCAACACTCTGAGCAAAATATCCCTCCGCAGGATGTATCACACCTGTCTAGCTCTTCCTAGGCAGTCCAAGTTTGTAGTTAGAGGGAGAACTGTTGTATTAGGGAATTCCTAAAGCTCGCTAGTAGCTTGTTAGCACAAACACTCCAGGATCATTGTTGCTGGGGTGGAATTGTAATGAGAGAAACCTTTCACTTCTGCCTTTAGCCATATTTGTAATCATTCCTTCACACAAACAAGCATGAACCTTACTTCAGACCCAATACAGTCTCGATTCCCATTTGGATTGAAAAGGGAAGAGTTTTACGCATCTTTCAGAAACTAAAAGCATTGGCTGCCTATGAGCAAAGAAAAGAAAACCGATCTGGTATTTTTCAAAGTACTAATAAACCCACCACTGTGAATATTCAAATCCTACTCTGGCACAAAATGCCACTTGTTCTTTACCTAAGAACTCCCCTGTTTGGGCTTTGAGACATCCAAGACAGAACTTTAATTTAAACAAGTTTAGTTCTGCATCCTTCACTCTAAATTATCGTATAGATAAATAATTAAATAACGAGCTTTGTGCCTTTAAAATGTTTATGCTTCTTGATGTTCATCATGGTGCAGGACTCAAGACGTGCTGGCAGCGTGCAAGCCAAACAAGACAGACCTGCTGCTACCACGGCTCTGGGCAAAAGCAGCACAACAGCACGGTAAATGGCCTCTCACTGGTCTCCCTTAGATGTCTTTGTCTGCTTTGTTAAAATATTATGAAAATCTGGGGATATTCCAGACAACAGAGTAGCCCACGGGCAGCCTCCAGGAAGCTGCTGTAAATCTGCACACGGCTTTAACGCTGAAAGCTGCTGGGCGCTCTCCTATCTATGACAAAAGGTGTTTTAACCTCTGGAGCATCAGAGAATCTCCTCCAGATCCTTAACACCACATGCTTCTAGGTATGTGTTTGGAACAAGCTTAGAGCATAACCACAACTAATCATATTCACATGTGTATGTGAACATTAAATTAAGAATACCTGTGCATGAAGAAAAATGTCCCTACATTTGGGTTTCTGTGGAAAAGATTCCAAAAATGCGGACATGGCTGAGAGGCAATTTTTGGGTTTGCCTGTCCAAAAACATTCCAGAGCTTTGCATTTTTGGGAGGCTGGTCTCAGGGAAAATGCCAGAAATATTTGTACTACAGCATTCGAAGAGATTGTGGATTTTAAATACACAGTCATGATTACTAGTATCTATCAGGCTAATTCATTTTAATGGCAACTCTTGGCAAGGAGCTGTTTTCAAGAGAGCAAAAGAACAACGGTTTAAAGCTTCCTATTTTAAGACCACTCTGTAAAAGGCTTGTAAAATACACCTGTCTCCATGGTCCTTGAAAATGTACTAAAGAAGAATCAAGACAGAATAAAAATCTAGGTTAATGCAGAGTGAAGGATGCGCAGCCGTGACAGCAGAGCAGGGACGCGACTTGGTTTTTTCTCCAATGGGACACTGAACATCCCAGAGAAAATGAACAATTAAACTACCGAAGTTCTTATTACAGACTTGTAAATGTATGAATAGCTCAGGAAATTAAGCTACTGATAAGTAGCAGATCAATTTCTTGGAAGATAATTAAGAGAACTGGCCACCCTAATCTTGTGCTTTCACTGCTGGTTACCAAAATATTTGCTTGTAAATAGATGCCTTATTCTCTAATTAATTTGGTTGCTCAGGCACACTGCATAATTTTATTAGAGGAGCCCATTGGCATTTATTTAGTAAATCTCAATTTTATGAGTTTTACACCAATATCTAGATATCTACCTGAGCTAAAACTTTTGGCCAAAGAGCAAACTTATTGAGAAAAAACACATTTTAAGAAATGCAAAAAGCAAGGAATCTTTTTTATTCATGGCCATGTTTCGATGATATACAAGAAGCTATGTATTTCTAGGGTTGTCATTTATAAGACATACCCACACAAAGGAAACAGACGAAAGTCAACAGCTTCCTCGGAATAGATCCCATTATTTGTCAGGTGTGTATCAACTCATGTTAATTCTCAAGCTGCTTTTCTGCAGTTTAGAACCTTTAATCATTTACATCACTAGCTCACCAGCATGTAAAGAAGTCTCTTTTTTTTTTTTTAATTTTTATTTTAATACAATCTCTACTCAGATGTGAAATTCAGGGTCCTCTGTTATTTTTCAAAGGCACCTCTGTATCAGCTGTATGAGAACTCCAGAGAAAATTTACCACACTGGATGGTGACTGAAATCTGTAAAAAAACCTCTAAAAAAGGAGAAGATTTAGCACTCTATCAAATTGAGAAATCTTTTTTTTTTTTTAAGAAGTTCTCACTACACAAAGATTTATGGTATAATCCCGTATTATTGGAAAGTAAAATCTGTAAGGTCAATAGCACGGTCTGAAAATCTGCCTTGAAATTTATTTAGATAACATGGAAAATAGCTGCACTAGAGTGAGATTAGAAGCATATAAACACCGAAGTACATACTTAGATAGTCTCATGTATTATACAGTGTCTTTCTGCAGAAATTTCATGCACATTTGGCTTTTACTTTTTCGCTTTTTTCTCCACGGAAGGCACAAGAACAGTTCTATGTGGTGAAGGAGATAGTTCCCCATCTTGTTATAAAATTTTACTTCTGCAGCATTTTGCTTACATTATTTGTAATATGTGACCACTGAGAAAGGCTATCCTGCCCCAAACAAGCTTAAAACCCAGTAGAAAGAATATTGAAAACATAATTTTGTACTTTGTGTTCTGGAAGAAGTAGTAGTTATTCTTGTATCACAGAAAGAGGATGCATCCGAGAGTGTGAAGCGGCATTTTGGTGATGCTGCAGTGATGATGTGCCAGGAGACTGCTCTCCCGTCGGAGTCCTAAACCTTAAAACTGGTTTCCTTGGGGATACCTTCATTGAAGTACTTGTTCAATAAAGCCCATTTTGAAACTAAGGGGCTAAACTTAAGGAAGAAGATAAGGACCCCTGGACTGAAGTAGCTGCTCCAGCGAAGATCTCAGGTGTTAGAGTGGAAATCTGTGACTGCACTGGTAGTATCCATTTTCCTCATAATGACATTTAACATTTTCTGGTACTGTAGCCTTATGGACCAAATTTTGATGGCTGGAAATGCCACTAGACTCTACTCCAACCCGCCATGGTCTTGGATAATGGAGGCATCACAGGCCCCAACAGGAGGTTTATAACTCAGATATGACAGAAATACTAAATCCTGCAATATAAACCAGCAGATAGATTAGAATTCCCTAAATGGTGCTTTAAAATTTCCACTAAGCAAATGAACAGAAGCAGTTTCCTTCCCCTGAATTTTCAAGCGAAATGGAAGCAGATGACATGCAGAAGGAGCATGTCAAGTCCACAGTCAACTTGTCCTGAATTTCCCAAGTATATTGCCATCGTATAATAACCATCATGTTCTTACGCAACAGTCTTCATTCCTCAAGAAATGAACGGCATGGGTTAGGCACGCAGCTTAATGAGAACGTGAGACAAATGTCAAGCAGGAAGAAGAGTCAACCGCAGATAACAACACTCAGCATTCCCCACAAACATACTCACTAGTATACCCCGTCTACAGAGCAAAGCTGCACAGCAACACAAACAAAATTATATTCTAATGTCTCCATGGAAGTTTAGTTTGAAACCTGAGGGAGTTCAAGGTAAACAGTATCCCAACAGAGGCAATACACACAGTATGTGACTGATAATGAAGATGAATAAAAAAAGTCCATGTTTCAGCTGTCCCAACACGGCCTGTTACTGACCATGGAGCACCCCAGAGTCCTTGAAAAGTCTCTTAAAAACACATCCTTGATTTCCTTAAAGAGATTTTCTGAAGTTCTTGAAGCATATTAACAATCCACCAAGCTTGTGCTAAATGGGTCACCGTTTCATTAATCTCTTTCAAGAGGCTGACAAATGTACGCTGCAGGGAAGCGTGGCCCAAAGTTCCAGTTCAGCTATGAGCGAGTTTCAACTACTTCCCACAGTGAAAGACCTTTTTTGGTTCAGAATTCAAGTTATAAGGTTCCTTTACGCAGTATGAACACCAGAAGTTGGATTCACAAAAGCCACTTTTCAGCCTTGTGTTGCACCAGGAGAAGTCACGCTATTTTAGCAAGAAAACATGACGTTGTTTGCAGAATCTGCATGGAGTTCTGCAGCCAGCTACAACATCCAACAGCATCACAGGAAAGAAATTAATGAGAGGTCAGAGGTGCGAATGCTCTGCTCATTCCCTGTTTTTATTGTCTGCCACCCATGGTTCTTCTAGAAGAGCACCTGCCTTTCTTGCACTCTGCAGCCTCCCACCCGCTTCATAATAACTTCAAATAAGCAAGAGTCTGTTTGTACCTAAAATGATATGGTTCATGGGAGAATCCTCACTGAATAGCTATTCAAAATTAATCACTCTTCTCTAAAAGATCCCTACTATTAAAACCTAAAAAACCTGGTTTCTTATTCTGAGTTCATAAATACATTGCTCTTTTTAAAGAATCAGTGTCCACTGAAATCGATGACAATTGATTGATGCCCTATGCGCACAGAAGCCAGAACATGTGTTACACTCTAAAACAAATGCTTAAAAAAGTGATTGCAGATGTTGAAAACCCTTATTCTCTGATTGTAGATGTTGAAAACCCTTATTCTCTGATTTGCAGACCATATCGATAATAAGTAAGTTTTTATGTAGCTTTAATTTACTTCCTAAATCCCAAGACAAACAAACAAATGTAATGACATCAAGCAAAACAAAGAAACAAAACATTCACTCACATTAGGAGCAGGTTCAACTGATCACAGAGCGTTCAACATAACATTCAACAGTTCGGTAAAAACTGTATGTGCCACAGTAAAACACATCACCACATCAAAATGATCTGTGAGAAGAATAAAGTGGGAAAAAAAGAAGACAGAGAAAAAGGTTTATACACTACTGAAGTGCCACTTAATCCTTTACAAAATGAGTTACAGAAGCAGCATTAAAAGAGGTTGTGACCATTAAATAGAGCTTATAGGATGCAACAGACTTACATTTTGCTTTTCTGTGATTCCCTACTGCAACAGAAGTTCAGTGTTATGTATTAGAAGAGCTGCTCTCTCAAAGACTAAAAGCTGTTGGACAAAAGTTATGACAAATATTTTTTGATGCTTGTGTTTCAATTTTCCTTCCCTTTTCTAATATTTTGGTTATTGTAAAAGCGATGGCGAAAGCAAACCCACACATTAGTTTGCCAAACTGAGAGCAAAGTCCTACCCTTGGGAGCTTACTCAGGAACAAAAATGACTGCATTATTATACAAAACAGTTTTGATTATTTACTGTGCCATGGGGATACTAATGAGAATAAATGCATATAGTGGTTAAATATGCAGTAGCTAGGCATCCGTCCAACTGGTGAAAAATCCAGGTCAGCACCTGGAAAATTATCAGC
Organism: Caloenas nicobarica; assembly: GCF_036013445.1. NCBI lineage: Eukaryota > Metazoa > Chordata > Aves > Columbiformes > Columbidae > Caloenas > Caloenas nicobarica. The sequence continues at coordinate 14,471,283 of NC_088259.1, forward strand.
AAGAACAGTGAAAACAAAACCACTTTTTTAGGGGCGTGTAAAACTACAAGTTCTCTTCTAAAACCTTTTGCAGTTAGCATCACCTACGCTCATATGTGTTTAAACAAGAATATCCATAGATAGAGCTTCCATGGAACCCTCTACAGAAAAAGTATTAAGCATTAATGTGTTTTAATTTCAAGTTATCCACGCTGTTTTCATTAAGTGTTGTAGAAAGACCAGTGAGGTGATGTGGTAAAAAGGAAGGGTTTGTTTGTTTGGTTTGGTTTTTTGTTGTTTTTTATTATCCTCACTGTATAAATGTGAAGGTGAAAAAAGGATTGTCTTAAGGGTCAGGCAAAGATGTTACACCTGTGTTCACCTGTGCTCTAAAACCGGATTCATCTTAACTCTGTCTCATCACAATGAGTAATGTCGAAAGGTCACAGTGCCTCAGAGGTACTGGAAATTATGGAAATCTATCGAAGTTATTTCTTTGTGGAATACAACACAGTTGACTTCTCAACAAAATAATTCAAAATTATGCCAAAAGAATAGATAGTGTGAGGAAAGGTGTTTAATTTCTAGTTAAACTTTCTGTCTGAAGTCCAAATGCTTTCCTTTTTATAACAAATTCTGTGGCAGAACAGAATCTGGCTGAAATCAGACACAATTGATGTTATCATTCAGGACAACAATAGTAAAGGTACAAAATCACAACAAGACTCTATAAATACGGTTAATTTCATTGAAATAAATGCCTTACCTTAAATGAGAAACTGAAGGAATTTATTAAATAAGGACCATGCTGAGTTTGAGCCTCAAGCTGCTTGTAAACATGAGAAGCTTCAACTGCATTTTGGGTGGGACAAACATATCCAGAATTCCCTGGATACTTCTTACCTAGGAATCCTAGTCTGGAGACAACACTAGAGATGGTCCTGTTTCATCCTCCAGAAATCCTGGCTGTGTTTATTGCTCATGCATGACAAGAAGCAGCTTCCTGACCAGGTGATATATGTCGCCTTTGTACACACATAATTGACCAACACATTTGGGCTCGATTTGGTTCTGTTGCACAAGTACAAAACATTGTCCAGCAAAGCAAGAGGAGCGTCATATTTACCACGTGGCACAGTTGCTACCCACAGGTAAGTCCTGAGAACAACAGATTGACTGAATAGGGCAGGTTACCTGTGCAACATCTGCAGACATATTTTTGCCTGGGAAACATCAGAGATACGGCACCCTAATCAGCACGTATGGAATTGCAGGACCATACGCTGAGAACTGCGTCCAATTACGACCATAGAAAATGCTGTAGCAGTACATACTTTTCAAACCAGCAGTGTTTTGTGCAATCAATGTTTTACAGATACTGTGTATTAAAAGAAAAAAGAAAAAGAAAAGACCATCGGGCAAGGCAAACTCTCATTTCTTTATTCCCAGTGGTTTTGTTCCAACTCAGAGATGTGTCTGGAATGCAGATGTGGCTGGTTCTGCTGGGGTGAGGGTGGTTTGTCTCTTGTTATTACTTGAAGGAGAGGATGATGTTTCTGTGTTCCTGACTTGTATAAAACAGCACAAGAAAAATAATCTTTCGACTAAATGAAATAAACCCAATTAAACACAGTTAGGATTATATCCCACTAACTATCTGATTATATTCGTGGATATAATTTTTCATCATACTGTCAGGGAAGCCGCCTAAAAGGGACTCTCACAACTTTTCTTTCGACAAAATATATAGAAGTAGCAACCTAAAGAGGACTCATTAAAAATCTGAGTTTAATAAGAGATTTTTGCATATATGTGTAAAAAAAAGTGCTGTTTATAAGTTACATCTGCTCAAAGTAGACAAGAAGTGATATGATTTGCCCATTTCTGTGGCTTTGGCAAATCACTGGCTGCAGGTGAACTTTCAAGTTCCTTCCCTCCCTTGGTGAATTATTCATGAAAACATACTTTCTCACTGGAAAGTGTGTGATCCTTTTTGATTTGAGGAAATGAAGTCAATTTAAACATAGTTATTTCTCATAGCGAAACACCTGTTATTACAGGGTATGAGTTCCCCCCTCCATATTTGAGTATATAAATCTAAGCTTATTTAGAGGAGATTAATAAATTCCATCATTTACAGCAGTTTTTACTTTGAAGAGAAAAGCTTGAAATAAGAGTTATCTGATGGTATCTAAGCTGGTTTATATATTCTATAAAAGATTCTTTTGCAAATGCACTTGGACAATTGGAATTTTCATTCATATATGAAATTATTCAGGATAGAGGTCACAATAATTTTGCTGATATATGATCGCAAAGGACTTCATATTGCGCAGTGCAGACTCGAGCACTTGTGACTACCAGGACGTACAAAATTCTAGAGGGCAATGTAGAATACCCGTAGGAAGTCAATTAACATGATATTTAAGGCTAAAATCTCAGCAAACATATAAAGGACAAGCTTTTGAGGAAAAAGCATTAGAGCTGCACATTCAATATACTCTCTATATACTCTAGATATACTCTAGAATATACTAATTACTCTGCATCCTAAGGCACCTTTTTCCTAGTATTTATCTATATCACTTTGAGAGTACAATATTCCTTGAGAAAGTAGCTATTTGATATTTAATGTGTTGAGATAAATAAAAGAATTTTAGTTTTAAATACAGTTCTAATTTTTAAATGATGAAAAGGGACAGGAGATTGAGAAATTATCCTTCTCTTAATCAGTTTAAGAGGTACTGGCTCATACTATTAATGGCTGGGGCCAAAAATTGAATTCAGAGCTTCGTGTGCATAAGTTGCACATATCTAATTAAATTTATATTAATTCACATATATATCTCCCTCTCTACTCCCACACTGATGGTCACTGAAAATGCCATTAGCTCTTTGAGTATGCAGTGGTTTGAAATCTTATGCTGCAACTCTGCTGCAAATAATCATCAGTTGCAAAGTCTGCAAACATCATAATATTGTGATATTTCATGATTTTTTTTAATTGCTGGTGTTTAATAACACATCTATGGCTCTTCTCCTTTTCAGTTTTGAAGGGATAACTAATCCTCATCTCTAGCGCACTAAAATTAACAACAGCAGACCACTTTTTTAATAGGGTCAGCAATACAGACTTCCTTTCAATATTCTCAAGTGCATCTTGATTCACTGACTGACAAAGGAATAATCACTTTTAGTTTGTGTTCGAGCTCTTTTTATCATAAAGGAATTGCAAAAAACAGAAGTAGAAATTCTACAACGGTTACGTCATTCATTTACCACAACTGACACCTAATGAATAGATTTTTTGCAGACAACACCCATACCTGACTGGAATTCATATGACTTCTCTATGCAAGGAATTTTGTATAGAACTGGATGGACAGGACTGAGTCCAGGACTGGATTATTTTTGCTTCAAGTGGCTCCTGTCATCATCGCTGCACATGTGGTGGTGGTTACTCAGAGAAGGATTTTGTCTTATTCATAGAGATGAGACTCATTTTTCATTGGCTGTCTGCACTAATTTACTTTGGTATCCTTCCTAGGAGAGTCTGAATTGTGTTTGAAAGTGATATAGAAACGCATCCTTCCTTTTCCCTCTGTATTGAAGAACATCTTTACTGTCTCTCTGCCATGAAAAGTACCATAGTAACTCTGATGTTGCCTGACCCAGAATGACATGGCAGACCACAAACTCTACCAGAACATCAGACTTTTACTAACAGGAGAAACAGAGTCAGTCTCTGAAACTAAAGTCCAGCCTCCGTTCCTAAAATAGTGAGTACTCGTTAAAGCTAGTTTCTCGAATATGAATCCAGTGGTATAATCCTGCTCTGCTTTCCAACTTTTCCTTTTTGGCAGATTGGGAGGGCACAGGGCATCTCCTCCTTATTTCACAGTTTGTACTTTGCTAGAACACTTCTTGTTGTTGCTCTTTTCTTTTTGATCATTTTTGTTTGATTGGTTTTTTTTTTGGTTGCCTATTATTTCTTTTCAACATTCTGAGGTGCATACATTTACACATCACCTTGAAATTATAGTATCTTCCAGTGAAGCTGAAAATTGCAAAAGCCAGACAATAAGTCATCTCATTTGTTCTCTAGGAAGCACAGCAAATAGCCAGATCATCTGGTAAGAGAGCAAAAGACAAAATACATCCTGACCCACCACAGCTTGCCAGAATATGTTTGTTCTCTTATTGCTCAGTGCAATTAGCCTTGAAGAAGGCAAGCAGAGAAAGCCAGGAGAACTGTATGAGGCTGATCATGAATAAGATAATTTACACAGTATTCACATTTATTACTTCTTGAACCAAACAACTTATTTGGCTTTGATTTTAACTTTATATTCTCTGTGTACTCTGTGCATGAAAAGACAAACTGGGAGTTTCAAATTCTTGTTTCCCTGACCAATAGTAAGAATTTATAAATGTCAGGGAAAATGCCATGAAGCAAATGAACTGTATTTTAAAAAAACCCCAAACATAACAAAAACAAACAAACAAACACAAGAAAATCAAAAAAGCAGGAAAACACTGGCATTCACTCCTCATAGCAATTATTTGCACACTTATTTTCCATCCATGAACCTTTTTTCTATTGCCAGTGTTTGCTGTTCTCTGCATCAAAGTGTGAAGACTATACCTATAGTTTTCATACCTTAACTTTTCCCACTCATTATATTAAAATGGTATCATTGCATTTCTGCTCTATATAAGATTTGCAGATTTTATATAAATGACATTTCAATTACATTCTACCTGCCTGTCATAAATGTACAAGAGCTGCACAGCATTACTATTATACAACTTAACTACACATCATCTAGCATTTAGAGCTATGATGTCTCTTTTGAAATTAAAGACTAATCAGCTTACACCAAAGAGCAAGTATGGAAACATAATCGAGAGATTTCGGATTAATCATTGTAAAAAAAGTATCCCAGTTTTTACAGCTGCAGGGCCACAGACTGGTGCTCCTCATATGCTACAAAGACTTGCTAGTGAAAAATCTGGAAAGGCTCAGGTGAGTGTCCAGCACAGCCTGGGTGTTGCACAGGGAATTCAGTCCTGGTTTATTGTTTCTTTCCCCTCTGAACTCATATGGAGACTGCGCGTGGGATAGAGGGCATATTACTATTAATCACTTCCCGGTATAGCGTTCCTTTAACAATATTTCAGGTGCTTATGGGAAATATCTCTGAGCCTTATCTGTCTCCAAAAGCTGCATATACATCTATTTAGAACATATATCGTTTTCTTTGCTTTGTGTTTATGCTTAGATCAGCAAGTTGGAAAATCATTGTGCTGTCTCCTTCCACTGCGTAAATGTAGCTTCCATTACAGGTAACTTCACACACACCCGCACACAGAAAGCAGTTGAATCACAAGATACACAGGCTTATCTGGTTGCATTCTGGCTATTTTCTTTGTACATAAACTGCCACAAGAGCAGAACGAGCGTCATTGTTTGAACAAGTCCCACGTTGCATCCGGTAAGATTCAGCAGTGCCCAAGTGTATTGTACGTGAGGAAGTTCAGACAGATGCACCCAGAAAGACAACAGATTGTTGCACAAATATTAACAGCATCAACTTCTGGGGTTCCTGTGCTGCTATATTTTGAGCACCCTGACATACTAGACAGCAGGAATAATCAGCTGGACTCTTACAGCCCACTAAGTTAAAAAAAAAAAAAAAAAAGTAAAAAGTATACAAATGTTCTTATCCATGATTAGAATCTTTCATACAATTTGGGCATGGAAATCACATTTTATATATTACAGAGCAGCAGAAACACAGAAGATAAGAACACACATTTGAAGAATGGATGTTTTACTTTAGAAAAATAAAGTTCAGTAATAAACAGAAAAATTGCTTAGCTAGGCTTTACATGTTACTGTTGTCAACTGTGAATTGTGTAGTTGTTTCTATGACTAGTCTTTTGACTCCCTTTTTGATTTATTAGATTAGCTCTTGATCCGTCATGGCCCAGCTTTCAAAGTATAGTAGCTTCAACTGGCACAGATTCAAAGAAATGCTTTGAGAAAATGAATAGGTACCAAAGATAATAAAATTAGATGCCAGTACATTAAACATTTTTTTCCCCATGACTGGCCATCACAAAATATCATAAAATCTGTCATAATAAAGGGCAGCCTGTTATAAATAGGATGATGAGACATAAAAGATCATATGTGATTTATTTTACCATTATTAAACTAGGAGGATGAAGAGTTCATTCGAAGACGCAAAACTTTTTGTTGTTATAGACTTCTGCTTTCCTCAATTACTTTCCATAACCGCACAAAGTACAAATGAGATTTTTATATCCAGAAGCAGATCATTTCAATCCCCGTTAACCAGAAACTCAGATTTCACTAATTATGGGAGTTTTGAAAAATAATCTAATAAATATCATGACCTAAAAAACTTTTAGCTGCCTATTGAAGTGAACTGGAAAGTGACTTTGGTGTTAACTGTGTTCCTTTTTAACAATCATCAGTTTAAGGAACAATTGAGTTGGAGTTTACATCCGGGTCTTTGCTGTTAATTGCTATCAATGACCAAGTTACTGGGAGTCTGTACCATTCATTTTTTAAGTAATAATGTTCAAGCCATGGCTCACCACGGCAATGAATTCCACAGATGTAATAATGTGGGGGTTTAGGGAGCAGGGTGAGGTGGAAGAGGGGAACACACTTCTGATTCAGTTTAAATTTGCTGCTTCCTTGGATGCAGGGAAAATACAAAGTAAAAGAAAAGGAAAACACTGATGTTTATAATTCATATTTAAGGATCTAAGGTATATGTGGTCTCTCTCCCCTTGGGCAAAGCATCTGGCAAAATTATTGTTCATCATCTTGGAGGATATAACTTTAAAAAAAAAAAAAAAAAAAGAGAAAAAAAGGAACAGGTGAATTGTAACCCTTGGAAAGCTACGCACTGCTTAATAGAGGCATTAATTGTTTCCGGCTGCTTTGCAATGCCATCTTCTCCATCTGTCAACAACATGGTATTGATAGCACAAATACTCATTTCTATGTGAATGAGATACAGGAAAATTTGTGTTCAAGCTTTAGACATTTTGAGAAAGAAATAAACTAGTCATACGCCTACTGCAATGATTTAATATGTGGTTTGCTGCTAGAGACAAATAACAAGCTGCAGCTGCTGGATCACTGTTGAGGGCATTTGGACAGTTTGAAGATGCATTAAATCTTCTAAACACTTGTAACCAAACAAGTGATGTAAATTAGACTCAATTTCATTTGCTTGTATGGTAAAGTTAGGTATATTTTGAATTTTTTTTTAATTAAGATACTAAACAGATTGTCAAAGATTTTCTTAGTGATGCGCTGTTTTGTTATTTTTCTCAAAATTAATTTACCACCTGTTTCGTGGCTTTTCTATGCGTATGCCAGTGTCTGAAATATCCTTAGCTGAAAAATAGCTCTGCCCATAAATGTTATGCAGTATTTTTCAAATATGCATAATGGCAGAAAACTCCCTTTTAAAAGCAGATTTTTACCAGCTCTTCACTTCAGAAATGTTAAATGTTGTATTCCAAAAATAGTGAAGAATTCAGCCATGTTAATATTGAACATCAACCAAGAATCTCTCTAATAACGAATTTATCTTGCTATTGCTAGTTGCACTCTAAACCAAGGCAGATAGTGCAAATTGCTTCTGCTTCTTGATTAACAGAGGATTACATGTCATACGGAGAAGATACAGCAAGAGCTATTTCAGAAGCATTATTCAGCAGAACTGCTTACAAAAACGTATAAAGCTACTTTCACATCATGCTTTCCACAACTGGAAAGGCAGAAACATGAAAAATTTGCTCATGTCACTCACCCTTTTAGAAGCTTGGAAAGCTGCGTTCATAGCTAATTTGTAGCAATATTTATTATTTTTCAGTTTTTATAATAATGATTAATGAATCTGTGAAATGCTTTGATATCATTTAATTGATTTGAGGATCACAAATTATCACCATGCAACATGTCCCGGACAGGCAAAATGTGTGCAACAGAACGAGGTTTTGAAAGAGCTGATGAATAATTTCCTTTGATGGAATTTCACCGACAAACAAATAAATAATAGCGAGGGAAAACAAAACAACAGAGGAATTCTCACTCCTGATCTGTGATGTTCTACATCTGATTGCTCAAAATATACTCCATAATCTTTTGCACAGTCAAGTTGCCAGACAGACAGCTGCTTTTGAGGAGATTGTGTTCTGCTATGTTAAATTGTAATCAATCATTTCAGAAGACTAAAGCAGAAACTTGAACTCACCACAGTGGTGGCTATGACTGAACAGGCAGCAGCATTTCAGAGTGCGATAGTAAATGTTAACAGAACACATTTGATGGCAGCACTTGAGAGAAAATGCTGACTAGGACACCATGGAGCTCTTTTTGTCTTCTTTACACAGGTGCTTCGAGTTCAAAAGCCCAGTGAGCAAAAGAATGGGTGCAGAGAGAAAAACATCCTTCCGGCTTAGTCAATGTAACATATAAAGGTTGCTAATTTACGTCCTAATAGATGGCATTTGCCTTGCTGATGGAATAATACAACTATAGGAATACATGTCTTCTCCCTTTCCTACACTTCTGCCTTTTCATCCTAATTCCTTCCCATTACCACTGGCACAAAAGTCTTCATCAGGCATTACTGTCACCCTGCTACTGCTGTGGCTTTGTGGACTAAAGCACAACGCCACTGAACCCAAATCACGTGAAACGTTGCAGTACCTTGCTAAACAGAACCCAAGTTTTGCATTTACCAAGTAACTATTTTCGTGTGAACTCTTTCAATTTGAGATGAGACATGCTTGTATTCTATGTATTTAATCCGCAACATGGAGCTGAGAGGAGGAAGGTTGATCCTGGATGATTTGTGAAATTCTGAACTAAGAATCTACATTAAAGTTAGGGCTATGGTAATAATAAAGATTATTATTATTGAGGTAGCAGCTGCAAGAACAAGAAATGTGGGTAAAGTGAGGAAATTAAAAGGCTTAGTGCAGTTTTTCATATGATCTAGTATATTCAACTGCCATAAGATCTCAAAAACCTCACAGCTTTAAGCTAGACAATTTTATGTGGATTTTGTTAGGAAAGAGACTGAAACAAAATGCTAATTTATCCAAGTAGACTTTTTCATATTAAGAAAAAAGTTTTCTAACTTTCTCATTTTCTTGGATTCAACATCCGGCAGTTCATGCGCTTCCCTATGAATCATACCTTAGTGGCAGATAATTTGAAAAGACTGATAAAATGTCTCCATGTCTCTATCCCACTGAGTTTTAGATTGGACTTAAATTAAACTAAAAATATTTTTCACGGAAAAAAAATAAAAATGTTATTTTTAGACAGATGAAAACGTGTTGAGCTTTTTCAACATGTTCTATGTCCCTTCAAACATTTCTTTTTCATTGAAATGTAGTTCCAATAAACGCAGTGGAAAGCTTGAAGTGAAAGTCATAGGGACATCATCTTCAGATGGGGGTAAAACCCCTACTTCACTCTCCTGCACTAAGTGCTTCTCTCAGTGATGTTCCTTACAGTAGGCTTTGAGTGAAGGGGTTTATGAAATGCTAATTGCTTTTGATAAAACCACACAGAAAATTGTCACAAAAAGTATACTGATAAAGATTCATCTGAAAATATATGTATCTATATTTTACTAAGAGAAGAGGCCAGAGGTTGGTTAATATAAATCTTTACTATACATTAAATGTAAAAGAAAAGTAAAAAAAAGGCTGGTAATGGTAGGTTTATGCTTAACAGGAGCAAGAGTTAAAGCTTGAAGCTTTAACTTCTCTTTAAACTCAGGTTTACAGAATCAAACTAGAAGGCTATGGTATATACGGATAAAATTACTGATTCTCTCCAAAGATAAACAGAGAAATAGATTAAGCATTCTGTGAGTAACTCCCTCATAGATTATATTATTTACCTCCTAGGAATGAACAGAAAATGTGTCTCATAAAAATTCAGAAAGTGCTTTCAGGTACAATCTTCAAACACAGAAAGGTAGCTGCAAAGAAAAAAATAATACATTGGTGTTCATATTCACTGTGGCTGGAACAAGAGGTAAGAGGCTTATGTTACTGTAATGGAGTTTTTGGCTGGAACTTAGGAAAACATGATGACACACTGTAGTTTGGGTAGGCTGGTGGTCTGGAATCCTTCATTTTTGTGGATAGATGGCCTGTTGGGTATGGTGCAGGAATAGTTGTTTCTTCTTTGGGTGTAAAGACTGGTGAAATAGGTCATCTGTTAAGTCTGTTTCAGAGCTTATTTCTTGCAGTTTTCCTACAATTCTCAGTTAACCATGCATTGAATAGTGCTCAAACAGAAAAAAAGAAGTTGCTATCCCCTTATGAAGGATTATTATCTGTGAAGTTAGAGATAAAATGATGCGGCCAACATCATTGTAGAAAATCTCCACACCAATTTCCCTAAATCCCCAAAAAAGCTGAAGGCAAAACCCTGTAGTTGAGGCATACCAGGATCCTTCAACTCCAGCCATCACTCAGTTCACATCTTTTGTTGCTAGAAAAAAAATACACTAAAAAGTATTCATTTCCTTCTTGATTCATGAAAAATTCTTAAGAAAATTTCACCTAAAACGCCAATGGGAACATGAGGTTCTTGACAGTTTCAGAAATGATGGCATCTGCTATAATTTCCAGTGATTTGACTTTTTCGTTTGAGAACATTATTCTGATGGATTTTTTGCAAAAGCATAAACTGTATTGCAGTTGGTGTTTCAGCTGCTAGCTAATGACAATACGCTAATTAGAGAGTCCAGCAGTTGTGCTCCAAGATGTGACTTGCAATCCTGAACTAAACATGATTTCCACGGTTTTTACTTTACATGTTCATTTTTTGTCATATGTAAAACATGTTATTACAGCTAATATCAACTTAAATTAATTCAAGAAAAATGAAAGTTACTTGTTTGAGGGAGGCAGGGAATATTATAACCTTGATGCAGCCAAGCGTGGTGGACAGAAAACCAATTAGCATGCATATGTAAGCTTAGAAGCTGTAGTATGGAAAAATGAATGGATTGTTCAGCTTGTTCTAGCCATTCTTGCAGATTTAAAGCTGAAAAGGCTGGATATGCATCTTTTCCCTCTGAGTAAATTGGAAGATTGTTTGATTCCCCACTTGGTTGTGAGAGGATGAATAAGTAGTGTTTTGGAGGCTCTATTAAAGCAAGGAAACTATAGATTAGTCTCTAGACAGTTTAAGAAATACTCTTTTCTGAGCTTTAGTTAGGAACATGTGAGTTTTTACAAACACCTCTATACCACCCAATAGAATTTTTCATTTATCCTGACAACGAGTAGAACAGTGGTCTTCAGATTAATGAATGTCACTGAAATAGATGAGAGAGAGAAAATTTTATCCAGCACGATGCAAGCCATTTTAACCCCAACTGAATCCTTACTCAAATTATTTAAATTCCATGTTTTCATACCTAAAAATAAACATCTCTGGAAATACATTAACAGAACAAACCAGCAAAGAATCAAATCAAGAAATAAAAGTCCAGCTACAATAAACAACCATTAAGAGTGCGAATAAGCATCTTCCCTTCTTTCTGGTCTATATTTTTTACATTTAATTCTCTCCATGTTTCACTGAACAGTTTATCGGTCCTTTTGAGATGTAACCTCACTTTTCCACTGCTGCATCTCAGCCCATTTTTGACTCGTTGGCTTTTTTTTTGTGATCCCTGCAAAGATACTTCCTGCATTAACCTAATCTGGTATTTTGATACTTAATATCTTTGTCGAGGAAAGAGTCTTGAATTCCTAAAGAAGAAATGGTACATATGTTAGGCTCAAAAATCTCTAATATCCTGTTCATCCCAAGAAGAGAAGGATGGATGGTCTGCAGGATATTCACAAAGACTGAATACAGCTGAGGGAAAATGACTTTTCCAAGGTCCCCGAGTAAGCCCAGAGTTTAGTTTTACTGTGCAGATGTATTCCTGCGTTTTCATTCACGTCAGACTTCCCTCCCTTTCTTTTATTGGTACACACTACTGTTCTTTTTATCATCAAACTTATGGAGAAGCTTTCTTTTAAAACCTGGAAGCGTAAATCCCAGCTGTTATCTCTTTTTCTCCCTCTCCCCAGTCCATCCCCGTGTTTTATTATCAGAGTCGGAGAAAGCGTATCTCAGCAATTACACCACTTCCACAGGCAGTTCTCAGGCCACTTGAGCTGACACTTTGAAATATTAGCAGGGAAGTAATGCAGGTGCAAGCACTGGCAAGGGTCCAGCAGCAAGTTAACAGCCAGTTCAGAATTTTAAAGGGGAGTTTGTGTTATATGCTGTGAAACGGTTGAACTTAGAGATGGAAATCCAGTTCATTTTGTCTAGGAATTTCTTCACCTCCGAAGCACTGCAGTTCACTCAAGCGAGGATCAGCGTATGCAGGGATTTCCACGTAACATTTTTAACATCTTGTTGCAGCAAGGGCTGATCATATGAGAGCTAAGGCTATAAAATATGAGGTATAGCTCTTTTCATAGAAATACTTGGACAGAGAAGAAAAATTATAGTCTGTATTGATTCTGAAGACACTAGGGATGGTGATGTAAGAAAAAAGGCTCATTCCAATAAAGAACTGTCTTACAGATGCAGTGCCTTCTGGCTACAGTGTTCCTGCAAGTTAAAGAAGAAAAATTACCATTGCAAGGGAACATGTAGATTTAATATATTCTTCTCCCTCTTTTCTCTTTCATTCAGTGTCTGCAGTGTGTAGTGTATTACAGCAAAGACAGGTTGCTGCCTGTCTTAAGCTAGAAACTATCACACTAAGGCAAAATTAGGGTCTTCGAAAGCAAGATGTTTGAGATTTTAAATGTCCTGAGACTGTGTGTGTACATGTATGGGGGTGTATGAGAGAGACAGAGACTAGAAGTGTCAAAGCTACCTTGACACTGAGGACTTGAATTGAATCAAATAATTCTGAATATGAGAAAAATGCTGTGACTGATATTCCCAAAGGTAAAGTTTTCAAAAGGACATCGGTGATAAATAAGGCAGGTTCTGGAGTCAAAGTAACGTCAGTCACCTGTATGTTAGTGCATAAGCACAGATAAATCCTTGACATGTCAATAGTAAACTAGATTGGAAAACCAGTTCTTGAATACTCTCTAAAAAACACAACCAGCCTTACCCAGTTCTAAAAAAAAAAAAAAAAATCATTTCACATTTTCCTGTGTACCGTCCAATTTTTTGCAAGAATTTGTACACATGATGTTTCCTGCCTAAAAACCATATTATAAAGACATGGAGAACATTTCTCATGAGGTTTGAGTTCAGCAGTTACATAGACAGTTGCATAGATCGACACAGCACAACAGAGTAGTATTCCTGAAAACCTCCCAACTTCTGTCTTATATTATGCAGCTTTTTTTTTTGTTACTTCAGCTATCTTCAAAATTTCCACAGCATTTAAAGACATGCACAAAGCCATATGAACTTAATAAGCAACACAGACTGGTTTTCATCTAAAGTGCTGGTAAGAAATGAAACAGTATTTCAAACTCTCCAAAAGAAAGACCATCGGAAGATGCAGAACCTGAATATTTGTTAGAAGACTACACTGGTAATCTTGTTATTCAAAGAAAAAAAAAAAAACTGTTCTCTACTAATGGCAGCAAAACAAGAACATGCAGAGAACAAAACATATGGAGATATAACCTTATATATAATATAAACTTTAAAAAAAAAAAATCTGAGTTCACAGCAAATTAGGAAAGTCATCTCTACCCACTATGAGAAATCTCACACAGGGAGAGAACAGAAACATTACAACACTTTATAACCATTATTGCTCTGTACTAACAGATATTATAAATTATCACAGTAATTCAGACTCTATTTTCATACTATATTTTGATGCGGTTGTAACTACTGAAGAGAGAAAAAAAAAATCCACAGGTAAATAGAGAAGGAATAAAACACTAGGTTTCCCATCTCTCATGTGCCGGAGCAGACCCTAGGATGTTAGAAGCTACTAATATTTACCCTGCTTGTCTCATCATGAAATCAAACTACTCATGAAATATAAAATATTTTCGCACCTAGCAGAATAAAGGCGGTCAGGATGGGCTCTTTTTGCTCCAAGGCAACTTACGCATTATGCTTCCTAACGAAGCCTCTTCTCGGTGAAGAGACACGGTCACATTTGCATCTGCCAGTTTTCAGCGATGTTCAGCACTGGAGCTGAACTGGCTGACTGGGCTGATGAGCTCCAGCCCTCATCACTGACCTGATGTGAACGGCACACAACACCGGGTGAGCTGGTGTGAGTCCACTGGGGGAGATCTGTGGCATTTTATTACCCAAGTGTCACACCTGGAAAATAGAAATGGTTCATAACTTGCTTTAAAACTGGTAACGCTAATGAACACAGGATTGTAATTTGCTTTTAGAAACTTTAACCACCTCAAAAGCACTGATATTCTCCATTCCTTTTGAAAGCTCTTTTTCCTTGTCCCCAAAAAGGTGAATTCTGCAAGTATTCTGTATTTCTAAAACAAACAAAAAAAAAAAAAAAAAAAAAAGGAAGAGAAGGTCAAATCTCCCATTAGAAGGGGATGTAGTAACCTATGTCTTTTTCTATCCCAAGCCTCTTGCAAAAACCTGGTGAAAAGGTACGGTGGAGATAGCGGCTGTTCCAGCAGGGTAACAGTGCTGCAGAGCAACCAAGTTTCTGCGTACCCTGGAAGTTTCCAGGTTTTCAGTGTCCTCTCCTTCATTTGGTTTTCTAAAATATCATCAAGACAGCTTCAGAAAAGTTGCCCACATGGTTATATTCTCGCTGCTTAATGCACTTGAAGGCAGCAAGCGACTCCCACGGGCAGCCCCACTCTGATGGTTCATGTGTATAATGTCAGGAGTGACGAGGGTGTCACCACAGTAATAACGTTTTGCTTGTGTTCTTTCGGGAAAAGACTTCAGCCACGAGTCTTCTTTTTACAAAGGAAAAGCGTGAGGAGTTTTCAGCCTTTGTCCACCCACTATTTAAAGCACCTGAAGAGGATCTCTGGAGTTATGACAATTCCATGCAAGTTTTGCCAGGTGTGGAAAAAATACTGGTGAGAGAATTTAAATATTAAAATACTGAGGATAAGCAATGAGTATTACTTCCAAGCAGTGATCATTTTGTTCAAATTTAAACAAAATTTTTTCAGTCCATACCAGTTTAATTGCTGGACCCATCCCATCCAACTACATGCAGAGAGGGCCGGTGCCCACTTTAGCGTTGATGAGCAGGCACCTCCCTGCTTTGCTGCCTCATGAGTCTTCCTTCACAAACCGGGAAGAACTCACAGGAGTTTACAATCCTCAGATTATCCCCTTTTGAATATACTTTTGATCCTTTTTGCAGCTGAGATGTAAAAACCAGCGCACGGTCAGTACCTTTTACACTCATGTTAGCTTGCCAAATACGACTGAGATCTCTTTTCACCTCTCAGAGTTCCAAGCAATAATTTCAATCGTATTTTGAGTAGCACAACCAGTATTGACTCAGATATCCCTTAATAAATAAATGTACTTATGTTTTCTTTTCGTAGAACATTGCCAACTGATAGGTTATTCTTTTAGGGTAGAAATTACTGTGATGAGCTCCCAAGTTAGTGAAACATATTTTGCTCTATTCAAGGACATATTGTTACTGTTTTTAAACATCAAGACCCAGCTGTTACTACTATCTGGTGTTATTTTGATGTCTTTCTCTACTGTGGAAGCTTTCAGCTGTGTTTAGTCTTCACTTGATGTGCACTTTCTTCCTTTTTTTACATTCTTTCTGTAGCATAATTGGACAATATATGTAGCTCTTCCTTCACATCCCTGAATGGGCTCGGGATAACAAAGGCATCAAAACACGGTAGAAAAAGGAACATCACATAACTGGAACGAGAAAGAGTTGAATTTTTCTGATGGAATACCTGCTATGCCCTTTTTTTAAAAAAATTTAAAGTAGGTATTTTTGACTGATGGCTCTCAAGATATTTAATGATTAACATATGTTACTGTACAATATTAATATTTTTGCTTCATCTCTCTATATAACACAGAAGTAGAGTTCCTTCAGTCAAAAGAAAAATGAATACAAAGCAATTGTCTTCAATTTTTTTAAAACATTCTTGAGATTTTTGATTTAAAAATTCGGAACCATTGATTCTTTTTTTTCTTCCAAGTAGTGTTGGTTTCTGTGTAGAATGATAATTTTTGATTAATGTACTGGGAACAGCAAGTTGAAATGCAATATTACCAGAGACTATGAATTACATTGATTTCTAAGAAGACCAGGATCTTTCTAACACACTTTACCTACATTTTTGACTGCTAAAATATGCAAGCTATGGAAAACCAGGATAGTTTAGGACATGCCACATACAGTTTTTTCTTGAGATTTTTTTCACTGAACAGCAATACAGTTTATATAAGAACTTTGATAGCTTGTGTGGCTAAACCTATTAAAATTGGAATAAAAAGGCAAGAGATTTTTGTAGTATCAAATTGTCTCACTTCAGAGTTTTGAAAAAAGGTTCAAATCTTTCCTCAAAAGTTCTATCTTATGGATCATGAGATTTTCATTTTTTCTCATAAAATAAGCCAGTTATGAGCACTTTCTTCTCAACGGTGAAAATCTGGTATCTGCCCACCTACAGGAAAGTGCTCATTTGGCTTGATCAGTATTAACAGTTCATTTTCTGCGCTTTGACAGAAATTGTGCATTCTAGTCATTTGCTGTGGGTCAGCTCTATTTGATATCTAACTTCAGTGTTTTATCATCGCTGCCTTTGTTTCTCAGCAAGCAGGGACAACAGTGTTTTTCTTGCTCTGATCCCAGGCAAATTGTAAACTAAGATGTATTAACAGTTACATGAAGATGGTCCTGTCATGTACATCCCAGCTCGTAAGCTGTCAGTATCTGAGCCACTCACATCACCTTTCACTATATATTTGTTTTGTGAATCAAACTACTTCAATCTATTGAAAAGTCGTATTATCAAAATGAAAAATTAAGGACGTGCAGAGGTAATAAATGGAGATATCGATTATACTTTCTGTGCTTGGGCGATATGGGACCAATAAGTATTAAAATTATTTCATAATTTAAAACTTTCTAGAAAGGTTTGAAAAACTACAGTGAAGAAACCCACATAAGTCACGTAAAACAGCAATGTTGGATGTTCAAGCTCAGTCATCTTAAAAGGAATTAATTAGGAGCAATATCACCTTAACCTATTGCTGAAACTGAGCACCAAACTGCAGCATCCAAATTCATGTATATTTTTTAAAATCATATCTCGAACAAGAGTTTCTTGTTAAATACTATCTCATAAGAAAATCTCCCCTGATTTTATGAGAAGGAACTGACCTCACCTTACACACTCCCGGAATGACCCAGCTAGAAGCATTAAGTAAATCATCCTGGCTGCGAATGCCACGTCAGCATTCAGAGACATATTTTCTGGTTAGCCAGCAGAGGTATTTTAAAGAAAGCCTGACATTTATTGCAATAAGAGGGAAACACCATCGATTGTAACGTGTCAACACAATGTAAAAATATTTTGGTGCAGAGAAAGAGACTAGAAAGTTTCCAGATTAATTACAGAGAGATAGAGAAGATTTGAGATTTCAGAAAAAAACTAAACAAGGCTCCACATTAAGTAAGAACATCTCACTATGAGAATGATATCTCTAAATACAAGCTTTCAAATACACTGGGTAATGGGTAACCTGATTTGTCATTTCAGTTTCTTAGAATAAAGGAATGCCCCTAACACCAGCATATTTCACAATCTCAAGGTACATCCTGAGATATACGCATATACAGTTATACCTACACTTTTCAAACCCACAGACACATTTAATCCTGAGATACTGGTTAATAGGTCCTGCATGCCTAGCTAACATGTACAGCTTTGGAAATTGAAATAAAACCTAAGGGGAACCCAGGGAAAATCCCTAAAACTGAACTAATTGCACAAAGGACTTGTATCAAAATGTATAGAACAACAGTTGAAAACTTCATGTTTTGTAAATTGACCTCATATTAGACAAACATATTCAGGAAAAAAATTGTGAATTATCTGGAAATATTTCAAAACCATTAATAGTTCTGTTTTTCTTCCTAAGTAATATGTCTGAGTTTAGTTTAAAAAATAAAAAGATTCCCATGTGTTTCAATTTTTTTTAGATTTATTTTTATTTTTTATGAATATAGCCCCAAAAAATGAAGATTCAATGACCCAGGGTAACGACTGTTGTTTTCAATTGCCCTTTCTTCATCAACCTAAGAGCACTGAAACCTTCAAGCAGGTTTCGGAGTCCCTTGGGATACATGAGAGAAATTCACAATCTTGCAGCTGCTACCTGGATGCAGTTTGTCAAGATCATATTGAAAAGCTATATTCACCTCATGATTAGATATCACGGAACATACACAATTCTTAACGTAACCACTGGCCCATTACAAAAATATCCAGTCTCAGGGCATCTATTCAACGTGACTCTTACAGCACAGGCAGTAAGCGGCCTCTAATTGGAGACATTCATTGACATTGCAACCTCCTCATCAGTCCCAGGAGGGATTTGCTAAGCTTGTGTTAACTCACTGAACGCTACCCCTAATATTTAAACAAGTTAGCTGCAGTAAATCTTGTGTCACTCTGTTTCCCACTGCTAAGCAGAGCATAAACTTACTGAGCACCTGTCAAGTTCTCCATCGCAGCCATAAACTTCATTTTCCTTAGTGTTGCTGAGCAAAAGCCACATTTAGTTTTATAAGTCCACTTTCATACTGCTGCTAAGAACACAGCTGTTTGATATAACAGTCTGAAGCACAACTGACATTTTTTTATCGCTGTAATTTTCTCAATTTCATATTCATCTGATGGGCTTTACAAAGTCCCTGCAGATAGTTCACATTGCATTCACATTGCTTTCTGGACCACTTGGCCATAGTATAGATGTAGACACTATTACTTTTAAACTGTGTGTTCTGACATAAAGAATTTGATTGCACAGTGGATGCATTCGTACAGGCTGCCTGCACCTTTCCAGAAGTTACATGGAAATCCGGCAATAATATTAAACTCTCTTCTTAACAACAAAATCTATGTTTCCCTTAAATTTAAATATAAAAGGTGAATTTAGAATAACTGCAGTTACATCTTTAACTTGAAATGCGTCATGCTTTTTGTAAATGTTGTTTAATTCATAACCTAAGTCGCTGTTGGAAGCAACGAGCAGGCAGTAGGGCAGGCTCAGGTGGTGTCTACTCCACTGTGAACCTCCATCTGGCTGCTGAAGTGATTTCATCCCAAGTCAGCCTGCGGCCACTACAGGGACTCCAGCTTGGGTTTTTCCCAGTCAGGGACACTCCTGCAGCATCAACACGGTGATGCCATCACACAGGCTCACTGGGACCAGCAAAACACTTTGGTGTTAAGCTTAGATCTTGTAATTCATAAATATCCATCATGGTGACATTCCCCTTCCATCCTCCTTTCCCCAGACTGAGTGCTGAAGAAGGAAAAAACCAAACCAAACCAAACCACCACCACACAGAAGAACACACTACCAAACCATGCTGAGGTAAGCTTAGGGTGTTCTCTCCTTCCTTGGAAATTAAATAGCCACTGCAAGACTCAAAGTGTCTAGTCTGAACAAATGAAATGGCTAACATCTTTCTCTAAGGGTTTCTGAGCTATTTAGGAATGTGACATTTTGGGTTTTATGTACCCATCGTATTTTCCTTAAAAAAAAAAAAAAAAGTCTTTCTTTTCGTTGTTTCTTCTCTGGCTGTTAAACCTAAATCACTACTGAGATAAATTCCATCAAACTTGGCAGTTTACTGGCTGAAAACTGACTAAATTTTGAACTAGTAGCGTGGTAGGATTCTGAACTAAAATGTCAAAACATCAGCTTGTTGTACTGTCTCCCAGAGCAGGATGTCATAAGCAAAATTCTTATAATTTATCAAATTCCACCACGCTTGTCAGACCTGGCAGGACAGAAATAGCAAATAAGTGCTCCAAAGCACAAACTAATATCTTTAAGAGATATACTCAGAACATAGAAATACCATCACGTCTGAGCATCCTCAGTAAACAATCTCAGTGTGGCTGATAGCACAGACTTTTCTTTCCGAGGCTTTGCACCATTGTTATTCCAAATACTATTAAAGGACCTTCAGACACTTTCTGAGTAGCAGGAAATCTTTTTGCTTTTGCAAAACCAGACTCCACCGTGGCTGAACAAAGGAGAGACATACAAGTAAAAAAAAAAATATTTCTTTAAAAAGGAAAGATACTTCTTCGTAATACTGGCGTTTATATACGCATTTATGTTAAAAACTTTTTAAAAAAAAACCAACCTGAAATCTTATTCTAAAATATCAACATGGAAAATGAAGATGCGATCAGACTCTCTCCCCATATCAATTTTCCATTAAAAAAAGTTGTGTTTCTGTGAAGTTTTCCCCTCCAACATATCACTCCCCACTAAAATTCTTTAGACTGTAGATTGGACACTTCCCTTACCTCAAACTGTAAGTCAGACCTCTGGAAGATTGAAATCAGTCTTTTCATCTGCCTTTGCAGTTTACCATACATGTTTTTTTCTGATCTCCAAGGACACCACAATTGCAGTTCTTATCAGAAAGATAAATACTTTTCCCCCACATCTTGTTCCAAAGGTTTCTTCCCTTCACTGCTGTTCACTGTCAACATACTGAGAGTGAGACTGAGGTGACTTTGGCTGAAGTCTATGTCTGTTGTGATGTCTGAATGATGTGGAACTTCCAAGAAGAAAAGAGACAGTGTTTACCTATGATTATCAGGTACTGGTATTTGTAAAAATAATGTCCTTATTCACCTATATTTACAACAGAAAATAGCTATTCGTATGTGTGGAGAGGTAACAACTATGGGAAAATCATAACTTTTCGCATGGTGGCCATGCTTGTGGAATATTGTTCTTCTGTACCATTCGCTCTTAGAACTGGCCAAGAAACACAAGCAAAAAACCTAATTTTGCTCACAGAAAACTGAACTTTCAGAGTTCAGTAGGACCCTTCCCTAAGTTAGGAACAATTGCACATTTCAAAAAATAATGCTTTTTACATTTTTCTGTCCAAATTTCCAAGTGATTTACACATTTGTAACCCACCATCTGTTGCATATTTGAGGATGTGGGGACCAAGCATTCAGAACTGTAGGAAATCCTCCTAACAGATGGGGACATTGTCTCTGTTAGCCAGACAGCATCTGTCCTGGCCACCCTGTCCGCTTTCCATGTCAACCGTTTTATCCCCTGGAGGCTCTCAGCAAGTCAGTACCAGTGACAGGCTTCACCGAGATGCTTTTCTGCAGGGAGAAGCTTTTTGTATAAGCAGAATATGGGAATTAGCTGTAATGGAGAAAAATACTTCAAGAGATAACATGTGCCGTTTGAAATGCCATCTCTTGGTCCATGAATGTGTTAGAAACATGATCGCTACCACCCCCAGCACCATCCCATCCTGCATTCCAATAAACTTCTGAAAAGGAGAGTTATTTCGTTACTTTTCCCTTCTCCAGCTTACTCTCCCTTCATCCATCTCCTCAGAAAAAATACAAAACACCCAACGAGATTCCTTTTATCTACTCTCTTTTACTGTTCTGAAGTAAAAGACAGACCAGAGGACAAGATGCTGCCAGGTGTGTCACCATAGCGCTGGGGGTACAAACACAAATTCGTAAAGTATGTTTTACATGATACCTTGAATTACCATGAGTTCCTGAAATATTATTTATATGATGACAGAACATTAACTACTGGACAGTGCTCCAGAAACCCAGGTCACATCAGCCGATCCAACAGTCAGGACGAGTCTTGCTATAAGTAGCCAGAAAGACCCAAGATTTCCAGTACTTGAAAGCATCCCAGGCTTATGCGCAGAATGAGTTGAAATGAAGAAGAAACCCATGACTGAGCACAATATCCAGCCAGTCAAACTTGGTTATCATATTTTTTCATTTTCATCTGTGTCACCAAAATTGGAATTATCCCAAGTTCAGTCCAGATTGGTCATGACAAGGAAACTGAGATACTGGCTCGTCTTGAGACATTGGCTTGAGAGGCAGCCCAATGATTCAGCCCATGCTTTTTGGCTACATAGTTTTCAAAATAACACAAAATATGGAAGACAGTGGAAATAACCCTTCACTTTTATACGATTTCTGCTCACCAGACTTGATTCTTATTCCTTTGTTCTTTTATTTTTTTTTTAAGCAGATTTTTGAACTCAACCTATAAAGCACAAAGACATAATTGACAAATTGGCAGATTTATCTTTGTCACTAAATGCTTTATAGAGCTTTTGTAAAACTTGTATGTTACTGATGACAGTAATACCCGCAGAGTGCTACTTGACACTACCCCTTGGCCCTGTAACAACTGCAAGAGTTAAGCACAAAGAACAGTAACTGGTGTGTCGGAAACTCTCCTCTGCACCGTGCACAGGGACCACTATCCAAAGCCCTATCTGTACATCACATTGTTGAGAAACATAAGTGAACAAGTTCTGCAGCAGACTGTATTCTCTGCCTGACATTTCAGACTTCAAAGCCACAATAGCATTTTCCACATGAACTTTCCAAGTTGCGCTAGTGACCTCATTGAAGGTGGCCTGACAAATAAACCACAGGATGTCATATCCTCCCTCTCGTGTAAAACAAGTGCTCTAATTGGGATTGAAGTGGGGACCAGCATCTAGCTCATGATGGGGAAGAGTGGCTGGAAAGTTGCCTGGCGGAAAAGGACTTGGGGTGTTGATTGACAGCCCGCTGAGTACGAGCCAGCAGTGTACCCAGGTGGCCAAAAAGGCCAAGAGCACTCTGGCTTGTATCAGCAATAGTGTGGCCAGCAGGACTAGGGTAGTGATCATCCCCCTGTACTTGGTGCTGGTGATGCCCCATGTCAAATCCTGTGTTCAGTTTTGGGCCCCTCGCGACAAAACCGACCTTGAAGTGCTAGAGTGAGTTCAGAGGAGGCAACGAGGCTGGTGAGGGGTCTGGAGCACAAGTCTGATGGACCAGGGGACGTTTAGCCTGGAGAAAAGGAGGCCGAGGGGAGACCTTACTGTTGTCTACAACTACCTGAAAGGAGTTTGTAGCATGGAGGGTGTTGGTCTCTTCTCCCAAGTAAAGAACGATCGGATGAGATTAAATGGCCTCAAGTTGTACCAGGGCAGGTTTAGACTGGATATTAGGAAAAATTTATTCACAGAAAGAGTTGTCAGGCATTGGAACAGGCTGCCCAGGAAAGTGGTGGAGTCACCATCCCTGAAGGTATTTGAAAGGCGTGTAGATGTGGCATTTAGGGACATCGTTACTGATAGACTTGGCAGTGCTAGGTTAACGGTTTGACTTGATCTTCAAGGTCTTTTCTAACCTGAAAAATTCTATGATCACAAAAAGCATTCACCTACTAAAAACATATGTTGATTATGCTAAGGCAGGCTACATTGATTTTCAATTTAATTTTCAGTGGAGGCAACTCCACAACATGTAGGGTTCATGAAGAAACCCTGAGTGGAACGAGCAAGTTCAGGTCCAGATATTCAAATCAAGCTACAAGAAGGAAGGCAAATTATATTTTCAGCTAACAGTTCTCACAAACATAGCAGGATTTTTAACCTGTTTGACAAAGGACAAAAACTGAGAAAAAGTGAGGGCAGAAAGCAGTTATCCAAGATATATGCCATTAAAAAAACTATTCATATTTGTTTCAATTTGTCTTTGGTGCAAACTAAGCTAAGCTGAGATTCTCTACAAGAGCAATAAGAAGACAGAGGAAGAAACCATCCATACATTTTGGCATTAAACTTTGAAAAAATCAACCACACGCCATTGCTCAGCCTTGGGTTATATCTATTCTTTCTGCTTGCAAAGATATGAGTAAGAGTTGTGTGCTTCTCAGTGATTTGCTTCTCCACCTTTATGCTTTCATGGTTGCAGACTGAGCTATTACTCTATTTAAATTCTCATCTATTCTCTGCCTGTAGCCAGAAGCACTCAATTAACTGATCTGCAATTCTGAACATGCACAAAACACCCCTCGTTTCTTTGTAAGCATATGCCTCTAGCAACTCGATATCGTACGTGTTTTTAGGGTTCATCTACATACAAGACCATCAGGGAATCATAGTAACAGCTACGATTTGATTTTCTCTTAAGTACTGTTTGGTTTTTGTAAAACAGCCATCCAGAGAACCTTTTGTGGGAATAGACTAATTTTCAGCCTGATAACATGTAATTAAACAGTTAAGAAACAAACCCACCATAAAGAAGTGTTCCTTCTAGCCCTATATACCACAGAAAACAATGCTGTATTATTTAAAATTTGTATTTTTAATTATACCTCAAAAATTCTCACTGATCTATCCTCTCAGAGCTGGAACTGATCTTGCATAGCTTTACCTAACATAAGTTCAGCCATTTTGGTTGCAATTTTACCAATATGGCATCAATGCAAGAACTGAATTAGGAATACTATATTTAAAGGTTTCATGAGCCCTCTTACTTAAGTATTTCCTTGAAGCAATATGACATGTTGTGCGATTATAGGAGCTAGTCAGAGTACTCACAGAACAAACTATTCAAGCAATACTAATACTAAGGATATAGGTAGGATTTAATTGGTTCTTGTGATACTTAACACACTTATCAGCTGAGCAATTTATGTTTGCTGCAATCCTCAGGACTGGTACAATCTAAAAAGGTGTGTGCAGTTCTTCAAGGAGCACCTTCATTTAGATATCAAAGTAAAAGCATTTGTAATGAGTTACTTCCATTTAAGGGTCACAATCACTTTTCAAACTCACAATGTAAAAATACAAAACTACTGTACCATACTATTCCTCTATGAGTTTGACCTGACCATGTTTAATTCCCAGTACTAGGAGGGTTGAAGTGGTAAAAAATAGTGCTAAGATTTTATTCATCACATCCTATATTTGGGATCACATGCTTTGCAAAGTGGAATGTTACTGTTGTAAGAAGCAAAATAAAAATTATAATAATAATTTAAAATATCAGGCCATACTTAAAATATCCAAGAATTCAATAGATAATTTATTCTCTGATTAAAGTTTCTTTATCATACGACTTGGACTCACAACATTTGACATCAGTTTGTCTCACAGAAGATCATTTGAATTTCTGTGTTTTATTCCTTCCTTAATATTAGCGTGTCAATTACTTTCCAAACTGTGAATAGTTATACCATGCTACCAAACTCACGCTAACTGCTTCTGCCATAGCCAATAGTACTTCTAGAGCTACAAAAAGAACTCGAGCTGAACTTTACAGAAAGGTACATCGCGGAGGAATTGCACTGTTGTATCTATCCACTGAAGATAGGGATCTTGAGAAAAACTGACCTTTTTATAAACACTATACAAAATGAGATCTTCCAAGTCATTATTTCCCCTTGCTGCAACAATTGTCCTGCCAGCAAATGTCTAAAGTCATGTTACATGTATCTTTACAGTACATAATGGAAAGACAGGAAACAGTGAAGTTAAGGTATTTGTTCCCAAAACTCTGAAATGGCTTTTGGGTTGATTTTGCTGAGGCCTGACAGTTAGCAGAAGAGAAGAAAATTATCAGGGAGGAAGAGGTTGGTGCTACAAATTGAGCCTTTAAATGAAGTACCACTTTACAGATAGCTTTTCAGATTGTAGTACTTCACAGCGTGCCTTTAATTTAGGAAGAACACTGAAGTTTTCTAAAACCTACACAAACAAACCCAGAAAAGAATACCTTAGCTACATGTCAGCAGTACGAATCCATTATAGTCAGAAGGTATGGCAGCAAGAGGTATGGGGACACCCAAGCTAGGTAACTTGAGGATGTCACCACAGCTGAGTGCAGCTGTGGTCTAGCACCAGACGTTAAACCTCCCAAGTAATAAGATTTCAAATTATTTTAATACTAATTATCTGTATTTACGTGAGCTGGTTTATGCATAATTAGGTCTTAAGTTCTTCAAACACAAGGATCCATTACAAAAATGTTAGATGCCATTGGCAGTCTCAAAACAAGGAAGATGTAATGTGGAAACAACCATATGGGATGATCCTCAGCAAGAGGAAGGATTAAACTAATGGGAAACTGGTGGTTTCTTTGGATTTTGTATAGAAATTAATGCACATACTATCAAAACAAAAGGATGAATAGTCATGGAATACTAAGCCACAACAGTCCTATGCAGCATTACATGTACCTATGGCATACACAATGGACAAGATAGTTTCCTGAAAGGAAAGAATGCTTAAGAGTACAAGGACACTAATGCAAAAGTCCGTTTTAATTGATACTTGGATAGCTATGCAGAACAAGTCCTGCCACCAGCTAAAATCCATGTGGAGAGCAGCAAAACTGCTTGTCCTGTCTCAAACCTGCAGTGTTTGGCTCCACAGCACAAGGTAGTCATCAGTGCCACAAAGCATTAGGGTGTAAAATAACCTGTATGTTAATCTTATGTTATTTTCTCCTTGACTTATTTCTCAGCTCTGTTAAAAATCTCAGGGTGACATTTAAGGGATGTGTCAAGTTAGTTCATTTCATCTTTACCAAGGCTCCAAAGCACATTTCTCCAAGAAGAGCCAGTCAAAAAAATTGCCCCTTTTAAAGAAGCATTTTCTATCGGTATGAAATCAAACATACAAATAAGGTAAAGGAAAGTTAAGTGCATATGATATCAAAGTTTGTCTGCCAGTTCTGTGCTCAGGGAAAAAAGATGTTCATTGTGATATTTCCATTAAAAAATATGCACTAAAATTGTTTTTAAAATGTGCTATGGAACATAGAGCTGATTCTATCCAAATACTTCATTTTTCAAGACAGTCACAAAACAAGAGTGGATTGAGGGTTGTCCCAAACAGGGCACTGCTCATTTCTGTAACCACATCGCATGACTGAAAAATGTGTGTTCTGCCCCAACTGTTGCTAATCTGGAAATGGGAATCAGCAGGAAAAAAAAACATGACTTTCCTTCTTGCCCACAGGTAAACTTCTGCCTGCAAACGATGAATTTAGAGAATGCGCTGTCTGAAATCCTGATCATTTTAAGGAAAACAAAAATAAAACTTCTATTGAGATCAGCAAAACCAGAATATCTAAATACTATGTGAAAAGCAAACAGCCTTGTGCTATAATTACTCTGCACTCCGAAGTGCTTAAAGTTTCTGAGCAGTTACTGATGGTACATTTCTAAATCTCCTCTTAGCTCTCTCACAAGCATGGTAGACAAAATAAAGCCTCATTCTGATTTTTCAATAAGCTTGTTCCCAGCAAGCAAAATCAACCCTACTGCAACATATATCGGGGTTCACGTAACCTCTTCATGGGACAAGTGTTAGTTGCTACCACCCAATTCAAAAGAGAAGCAATTTATTTGTTTTAGGCTGGGACTGTGCCACAAAATCCGTTAGCATCCCAAGGAGCGGGAGCCAAAATTTAGGATTCACCCATCACCACTAAATGCCCAAATCACAGGCTACGCAGGCTCTCGCTTTTGTGGCTGCTCTTTGCTGTGGCGAGGCAGCAGCTCAATGGGTAGGATGGGGTTCCCCATCATGCTGAGTCTCAGGCTGGGGGAAGATGGGCTTAACTTCACTTGAGTGAAACAGTCTTGAATTAAAGGTCCATAAGTGTCCCTCATGATACATATGTTCAGATTATATAACTGTGTACCTCATTCAGAGTTCATTCAGGCACAAGATAGACTGACCTGGATTCCCAAGTAAATATCCTGATGCAAAAGAACTGCAAGAGCTATTGGCTCACTTGAAAAGACACTCAAAATCTTTTTAATTAAAACTGCAATCTTCTGTGCAGCACAAGGCCAGTCCTAAGGTTTATAATCTCTTGTCATGGTGTAGTTGAAATTCTACAGAAGGTCAAATGTTTTCCAGCTACAGCCATCCATATGTTATCATCACAAACCTCTTCAGATGTTAAGTCAGAGACTCTGGTTCTGGGAGAACAGTCATTCTCTTTTGTAGGCCAAGAAAAATAGATTTTTTTTTTTTTTCGAGTGACAATCCCATTTTGAAAGTCTGCACATGTTCAACTCCGATTCATACTCTATTAATGAGTTTGCTTTTTCACCATTTTTGATCTGTGCCAAAACCCCAGTGTCTTGGCTTAAGATGCGATAGTGGTTTTTTGTATTCCAGTCTGTCAGTAATGCATCTGACATCATTTCTCTCGGCACATCTTTACATGCATTAGTGATCTTATGTAAAAAGCACTTCTTCCTCCAAAAAGAAAAAAAAAATTACGTACAGCGAATGAAATTTGAAAGCTCAGACAAAATTTTTAATCACCTCCAACCTTATAGTTCAATTAAATCCATCTCTGAACAAAGTAATTAGCTACATATTCAATCTTGCTCCCCCTCTAGGGATTCTCGCTAGTCTTTACTACAAGTTTTGAACACGCAAAACTTCCAAAGTCTTATTATTTAGCTTTTCTGCAGCTACACACTTCAAATCCAGATGAGCGCTCACCTGGGGCTTAGCACAGCCCAGTTGCCAAGGCAGAGGGTCTTCCTCCCCATAGCCCCAGAAACAGCTATAACTGTTGGGGGGGGGAAAAGGCTTAGATTAATTCAGGAGAAGAATTTTAAAATCTATTCCGACCACTGTGGGAGAAGCTCTGAAGCTGCTGGAGCAGCATTACCAGCTTGTGTGGTGGAACGTGCTGGCTCTGCCCAACTCCTGCCTCCCCCGCCAGTCAGGAGAGGTGCCATCCCAACAGTACAGATCCCACCCCCTGCAGCACCTGGGGAACTTGTGGTTCAACCACCCTACAATGAAACTGCAGCGGGTTTGCGATTTTTAATGACTTCTGTGGTAAAACCACTTCTATGAAAAGTAATATTTCACTCAAATAGTATACTGGACAGCAAGGAAAAAAGTCAGTAGAGAGAAACTTAGTAAAATCCAGACAAGTGCAATGGGAACTAGGAATGCTCAGCACACTGCAGTATAAACTCCATTTTTTATCGTGTAAAATGAGCCCGAGAAACATTACAATCGTTTGAGTTTGAAAGAAGACCAGCAGGTTATGCAGTCCAGATAGCTGAAAGTTAAAAGAATTTTCAAATAGTCTTCCACAATCATATTTCATCTTTTGTTTGACGCCAAGGCTTCACATCATGTTAAACAATGTCCATCCTGCTTTTTCTCCAAGCAAACACTTCGACCACACTCCTGCTTGCCTATGGTTATCAACCCTTTTCCTTATCCTGACCTCAGTAAAATATTGTGTCTCAAATACAATCATTACACTACTTATTCAGCTCAAAGTTATTCCCCTCTCGCCTCCCCCTTTCTGTGTACAAACCATTTGTTTGAAGGCTGGAGGGAAAGGAAAAACTAGATGGTTTAAGAGACAAAGGTGATATTTTTGATACTGCCAAACAAATTGATCCTCTAGAAGGGTCAGGATTGCAGTGTAGTAAGTTGCCGTGGGAAGAATTAGACACGCTTAGCACATAATGTAAAATAGATGATTCAACAAGTGTGTATCACTATATCGTGCATCTGCCATACTTCAATAAAAAGATTATGCTGTCTACTTGGAATGTGTGAAGTCAAAATTCCCATAAAGAAAATAAGCATTATGAAAAATTTGATATTACACTTGTATAATTTAAAGTAGCTATAAAAACGTATTAAATCAAACACAGCTAATTCTGAAAAAGGATTGTCCCCTTTATATGCAGAGATGTAGTATGAAGAGCGTACATGAATGCTACAGTATATTCTCCCAGACTGTGCTGTGAAATGGTTGTGTAGCAATACCCGTGAGGAACAGCTGCTGCATTTTCAACCTTAAGGTGGGTGGATTTTAGTGCACAATAGGAACATCTCAAAGTGAGTGTATCTCTACATGTTCCATCTGGTAAATGCAGCAGAAACAAAGTACTACAAAATGAAAAGTCTTTTGACTATGCCCTGCCCCAGGATGAGCAAGGAAATAAGAATGAGTTGTACTCCAATCCTATTCTTTTCCTCACTTTTGTTTTGTCTTTACTTCTAATACATTGTAACGTTGTCAGCTTTTTAATGACAAGAGCTCCAACACATCTGAACTCCTCTCCTCTCAAAGACACTGTAAAAACCAGCATTGTCCTTGGAAAAAAAAAAAAAAACATCGAAGTGGAAAAGGAGGATGTGTTAAAATAAAAGCTTCATGTTTTCTAACTCCATCAACTTTCTCCCTTTTTTATTTTTTTTTTTTTTAATTTTTAATTTTTAAGTTCAATATTGGCATGGGTTTACGGCTCCAAGGATGAACTCTTAAACACTGGATCATTTCTATATTTCTCACTCCTTGAGTGAAAAAAATAAAATAAAATAAAATAAAAGTATCAATGAAAATGCACCAAAACCGATCCTCACTTTTAGGGATTATCATTACATCAATCGAGAAATAAATCATGCAAAAATTTTAAAGATCTTAATATTTTGGTTACCACAATATTGTAGGAAATAAAGCCCTACGCGCAGCTTGCATACCTCTTTCCACGTTTCTGCTCAGTGTAAATTGTCGTGTTTCTTTCATATTCACTTCCCTTTGTTCTGTGTCTGTTATCTTTCATATACAAGATATAAATACTTGCTCAGTTTTTAAAAAGCCTCCAAAATTCCTGCTGGATGTGACTCATAAGGAAATACTTTCTTATCAATTTCCAAGCCCTACTGAGTGTTCACTCTCTAGAACTGATAATTTTAGCATTTAGAAATGTATTTATCCATTCTATATCTCTTATCATTTTTCTTCCCATAAAGAAACAAGTAATAAAATTGACTGTCATACATATTTAGATTCATTTTATGCTTGCTGTGGAAGCAATTTTAGCATTTATCTCTGCTGAGAATTGTAATTCTTTTATAGCCAATTCTGGAACATCCAGGGAAAAGTCCTAGCAAGAAGTCCAGCCAAAACAAGAATGCTAAATCTAATGCTGGCATGTCAAAAACCAAAGGCTAATAGTCACCTTTGGAAACAGGTGCGAGATTAACTTCCTTTATATAAGGTTTTACAGAGTTATTTAGCACATTGTTTTTCCATTAGATCACGTAGGTATCTGACGGTGTTCACCACAGCAGTGTAGGTTGTACAGAATCAAGAGCCCAGCTACATCTTTGTTAATGCTGCCTTTTTTTTTTCTGTAAGAGAAACTCACAGCGAATTACTGTAACTATAGCTCCAGAGTGCAGGATTCTAGACATTATCCAACAGCTGGCCAGTTTCTGTAACATTTAATCTACTTTCAGTGAGTTTCCACAGAGGTGGAAGAGGAGACTAAGACCTGGTTGTGGTCACACGCAGGGACAGGAGTTGGACTCGATGATCCTTGTGGGTCCCTTCCAACTCGGGACATTCTATGATTCTTATTCTGCTCTCTCTGAAGTCATCATCTGACTAAATCAGTTCAATACGATCCAGCTCATAATAAAAATCAACAGCCACAGGAGGAAGGGGAAAAAATGGAGAGAAATTAAAGGCTAACTGCCAGCTGGGAACTCAGAGCAGACTGAGAATACAGCCCACTCGTAGGGCCCAGATCGGGGAATGTATTGCGTTACGCAGGGTATAGAGCGACATGAACCAGTACCGTCATTCTGACAGCAGTTAGTATTGGCAAAACTGCTTCTTGTTACAGGCATTCACATTCTTCAAGCTTTACGTGCGACCACATTACATCTGCCTCCATATTTGTCCGTCAGAGCAGCACGCACAGGCCTTGCTCAGGGTTCCCTTGTGAGCAGCACCAGCAAACGTATCTCACTGCTGTAATCCAGCAGGAAAACACTCATTCTAAGAGAAAATACCACTATAGCAGTGAAAACATTGACGCAGAGAGTACCCTCTTCCGTAAGGTTATGGTTTTTATCTGTTGGTATTTAAAACTTAGCATTGGTACCCAAGTCCGTGGCTTCACAGTCTGGTTGCACGGGAGGTCCTCCACTGTGCAAACAAAAGCATTTACATAGAGCAGTCGAAGAAATGCCTGGGTTTCAGAAATCAATTCTTTTTGTTTGTTTTGGTGTGGGGTTTGCTTTTTGTCTGGATCAGCACCCCGGGCAGGCTCAGCGTGACCCCGCTCAGGAGCCGGCAGGGCCAGGAACGAGCCCGCGGCCGCTTCACCCCGAGCCTGAGCCCGACTCAATATCCACCTCGGTAATCAACCGCTGCTTGCCGAACACCAAAATTAAATGCTAGTGAATTCAAATCACGCTGGCGGAGTACTACCATTGTAATTCAACATATACCGATGAAGTGCATTTAAAGAACATTAAAACACAAATCATTAAAGACAGTATGTATCTCAGATAAAGCACAATAAACATTAGTGGAACAGTCCATGCTTGAAATCAAAGCCTGAACAAATAATTTCCTTTGGAATCAAAGTAGTATATAATTTTAGCCTTATAGTAAAGTGAATGAAAATATCACAATTTATTTAAACTATGTTTGTAATTATGAATTATAACAACATGCAAGGCCGTCCAGCCTTTACATCTTTCTATCCTCAAAACCATCATAATGAAATTTAGGAAAGAAGATATGAGATGCCTCTTCTCACCAACTTTCCTTCACTTTTGTTCTCTGTCAAATATTGCTCCATCAACCCTTGAATTAGGGTGGCATCTTCTCTCCATGCAGCAGATCAGCACTGCTTACGGCTTTTCACTCTGTCATCAGCATGTTTGTTTCCACTTGGTTATTTTCTAGAATTTCTCTTTGTCATTTCTTTTGGGACATAAACATGACAATTTTGGAGTCTCTCCACTCCCACCAAGGAGCAATTTCATATCTTGTAGCTGCTATTTTTTCTTGTATTGAATAAATTCCTACATATAACAACAGTGACTTTAATTTTCCAACCCAAGGACTGTACTTTTTTACATGACCAAGGAAACATTCTAATTGGAAAGTCAGTACAGAGTAAGATAAACTAATGCTCTAGCAGAAAGATTTCCAAGACCACCTGATAGTCTTCTGTATTACTCAAATAAAAATAATTAAAATCAAAATTAAAAGAAGGAAACTGGAGTTCCAGTTCGAAGGAGTAGCCTTAGAGAGTTGTGTAAGTAAAAGTCAACCCTTATTTAGCTTGAAGAGGAATTGTAACTAATCAATCTATTACAGTTGTCATTAGTATCAATTTCATTTCCCAATTCAAGGTGGTTTTTTTGTTTGTTTTGGGTTTTTTCAGTGTCAATTATAGCTACAAACAGAGAAATGAAGCTAGCAGAGTCCTTTTGAAGGACTGTTTGAAATAAGAATATCTCTCTCAGCAAGCTTCCTTTCTTTCTCAGAAAAGTGTTTGGAAATTTGGGAAATTGTTCTATAAAGCATCAAATTCATTCCAGCTAAAGGTTCCACTAAATTAAGTGAATGTTTAATTAAGCCTTATGAAATGTTAGACTTAACAAATACCTGTAAAGCATATTATAGTATAAAAACACATAGACAATTATAAAATACTTGTCATACTCTAGACTTCCTTAATTATTTCCCTACATAGCTGAAAGACTGATGATTAAACAGGTATTTAAACTGTTGGAAAAAAACCTATATCCAAATTTTGTATACTTTCATAACTAATGCTTTTGAACATTTTATAGAACAGTTATAGAGTTGTCAACCTCATGTTTTGACATGAATCTCATCGGAAAACCTTTCTATTCTTGCAATGATAGAAGAAACAAAGGTCTTTTCCATCTTTCAACTTTTTTCAACAATATTACTGAGTAATAACAAGAAAAAGTAGTGTTAAGTAACAATGAGCACTAATCAATCCCAATTTGTTCCTAACTACAATTAATTAAATTGCTGTGTGCCATATAAATGGATTTTTTTAAATTAGATGTTTCATTTATTGATTGTTTAGACACGTCAATACACACTGCAAGGGATCTTTTCCTTAATAACAGAGTTAAGCAGGCAAAACATTAAGCAAGTTGCCAATTAGCTGATTAGGTGTCTGATTTTCACGCTTAAAGACTGAGAAAAACCTCTTACTTGTATCAGTGTCTGTAAACAGGCATATCACAATACAGCCATACTTGGACAACTTTCCATTGCCCTGCGTGTTTTGCTGAAAAATAATGAGAGCAAATGCCATCTTTGGAAAAGCCACCTGATGTTTAAGAATAAACTTTTTCCTCTGTTCATCCATATGTCTGGAACAAGGGAGACAAGTGTCCTTTTCCTTGAAAATACGTTGCTGAATACTCCTGAGGTTCGCCAATCAATGGGGTTTGCCTGCCAAGGCTGGCCAAGGATCTACCCCCACATTCCTTTGAGTAATCCCCAAAACAGCTCTTGGTCTGCACCACAAAAGGCAAATCAGACCCAGGGCTTGAACATATTCACTTTCGTCTTCTGCAAGCTGAATCTAAAAGGCAGGAGAGAGCGAGACAAGAGATAAAAGCCAGGAGGGGTTGTCTGAAAATTATCATCAATAAGATCTTTGTATCTAGAACAGGTTTTGAAAGCTCCAAGTGAGCAAAAGAGACCCCTCCGGAGACTATAGTGGTGACATTTTAAGGGAGCCATGATGTTAAAATTTTCATCCATTTCTGTAAGATGAGAGGTGTTCAAAGGAAAGCCCGAAGTTCAGAGTAGTTATACTCTCCACTGGAACTCCCCTGGTTAATCTCAGGCATCCGGTGCCTCAAGCGAGCTGCCTTCTGCTGTCTCATGTCAAGTCAAAGATGAGACGGTTTTGAACACGCTTGTAGCTGCAAATGCACGTTTTAACTTACTGGCCTCAGCAGCCTCCTCTTTCAAGCATCAGTCGTGAAGGATCCATAGTAGGGACATGACGTCCAGCAGCAGCATTTCTTTCGTGCTTTAAAGGCCTCGCAAGATGTTTCGCTGCCACATTAAATAGAAGAGAGCTGGGAACAAGAGTTTTCTAAATCAGGAGAGAGTAATCGTGACAATTAAGATGTACTTGAGCTTCTGTGCTGGCTGCTCTTGCTGCTGGCAATCTGAACAACAAACACTCATTTCTGAAGGGAACTTACTTGGGGAATCCAGTATTTGGATCAAAGAACACATAATCCTCTGTCATTTGGACTTCTGATATCTCCTTAATCACGCTTATAAAGAGCTCAGCAACATCTGAGGCTGCTGTTACAAACACATGTGTTAAGAGCATTTTGGTGAAATGACTAGTTATTCATAACTAGGGCCCTTTCAATCATTCATTTAATCTAGAAGCTGTTTTTATGAGTACTTTTGGTGCTTGCTAGAAGGACTGACACGCAAACACTGCCTGTTAATAAATAAAATCTAGGCATGTTTCTAGTAGCCATTTTCACTGAAAAATCACCACCTGTTCGAATGCCCCCTGGGATCAGCATCTGGTTTAATTAACCGCCTGGCAAAAACGGGGAGAAACCGTTTTGTGTGAACTCATCTGGCTGCTGTTTTCAGGCCCCCTCGTGCGGATGGTTCTTAGAGCCGGGAAGCAAAGCTGCAAGCAGCACCCCGCTCCAGCCTGCGCTCCAGGATGGGCGAGAACCCACCCGGGAGCCCGCAGCAGAGCAGGACACAACATGTTACGAAAGACTCAGCACGCTTAGTCTGTTGGACTAGACAGAAGGCTGAAAGTATGACGGCAATTACCGTGTCTTTTTCTAAACATATAGAAATCCATGGAAAAGGAAGGGAATCATCTGTTTCATCGCATCCAGTGTGGCCAGAGGATGGAGTTTAAATGGCAGCAAGAGGAAAATAGGCGAGATATTGCAAAACTAATTTCTTCTGCTAATGGAGAGCACCTGGCGACAACCTTTCAGGCCTATCTGTTTGGACAGGCTACGGACAGGCCAAAACCACCTGATACCCAGTTCTCTCGTACCAAAATGAATCACGGTCAAATCCAGGTTTCACAATGCATAACACTGAATTCTCACTAAAGTTGAAAATCAATTTACAACAACATAACAAATCCTAACAACTCCAGCAAACTATCTTTCCAAAGCTAATACACTATTCAGACTGCATTAACCATATCAAGATATTCACCCTCAAAAAATATTAGGTATTTTCTTAACTTTGGATGGGTCACTAGACAAGTTAGCTATTCACCTCAATTGTATGTGACACAACATATATTTCATGCAACTATGGCATGCCTTAGCGAATTTTGCTTGTTATGTTTGACAGATCGTTATTAAGGCAAATTTCTGAAAGATATCGATGGCCAAGGAAAAATCCAGAAACAGCTTACATATTTTAGGATACAGCTGTCACAACAAATTCTAAACAAGCAACTGGGGAAAGAATGATTGCGCTGAATGACGGCGGAGCGAGACAAACTGGGGTAGGAAAAAAAGCAGCTATAGCATTGCTGGTGCCAGCATCAAAATCAAACCACTTGATTTTTCTTAATTCCCTTGTGGCTTTGCTCAAAAGTCATGCTCACAGTTTAGAGGAGTCGGCATTTGACATTTTTTCCATGTAATAAGTAATTTGTGTAATAAAGCTGTGAGGAAATTGAACTTGTCAGCATGTTAAATGCATTTGTCTCCAGGAATATAATAAACTACATATGTGGAATTGATAGGATTGGAAGCTGAAATTCCCTGTGATTTAAAATCTAATTTGTCATTAATTTTTTTAATCCATTCAAATGCTCAAGTTTTACCAGTTAACTATGCATAATAATTTCATTTAAAATGTAAATGAAATAGAGGGCATAGCTAGGCATTGAAAACAAATATTACCCAAGGCAGACAGACAGATAGGAAAAAAAAAAAAATATTTAAATCAGTGCATTCCAGCTTTCCTGTAACAATAGCAAATGCTATATTGAACAGGGCACAGTTAAAAACTGTCAAGATTTTGGCAGAAAAACCAGTGTTTTAATATATGTGCATGACTGTACATACACATGCATAACTGGTATTTAAATATTATCAGCCACATTCCTGCAAGTTGCACTCAGCACCTCAGATGTGTATTGTAGCACATGCATTAATTTGAAATAGATACACAGAGCAGTGTGGGTTTAGTTGTTTTGAGGTTTTGTTTCCTCTCCTCTCTCCATACCAGCCGGTGCTTACCTTGAAAATGCAAATGCAGCAGGGGGCAGAAATTAGATTTATGAGGTGTTAAACAAAGTAGATTTTTATTATGACCTCAACTGGCAATGAGTAAATTACTCTGTGGTCCACAAGCACAGATTATATTGTTTCTCAGAGTGTACTAAAAGGTGAAGAGGAGATTTGCAAGATATCATGACCCTGGCATTTTTTCCCACAGTCATTTAAGGGTTTATATAGAACTCTTCAATCCATTTTGCCATAGTGTATCACATGTTTAGTAGGATAAGACTTTCAATTCACTAAGACAACTTGCTTTTTTAATCTAGTATTCTTACATGCAACTTTGCGGTCTATTTACCTGAATGTGTTATAGAAAATATGGAAGACTGTGGAATCTTTTCCTCAGTTTACAATGTGGTACAACTAAATATATGAGAGAAATACAAATTTTAGTATAAAAAAAATCTGGTTTACTGTGTGAAATATTTCACCCTACACATGCCAGACTTTTTGCAAGACTCTCAAATTTAAAATTACCTAAGTTGCTTCCTTTTTGCTAAAAAAAAAAAAAAAGATCCCACAATGTATAATTTGGAAGTATTTCCCCGGCCTGATTTTTGAAAAACTGATTCCCTCTGGCAGACCACGTGATGGTTGCTAAACTAATATCAAAGTTTAAGAAGATTTTTTAAAGTTTATATGTACTACCTAATTTATATTCATTTTCCCACTAATGATGCCTTTAATTTTGTTTAATAATACAATAATTGCAGTACCTATATTCCATTTTAGTTTTATTATTTGAGATTTTATTTTAAAATCATAAATGAGTAACATGCTATTAAAAGTGACAGACTGACAGCACTATAAATTCTTGTTCATCCATTAACAAACAAACAAAACAAACAACCAACCCACAAAACCACCACTATAAACAAGCGAATGCTTCCCCACAAAGTCACATCGGTGTATTTTAATCTCATTGTGAATATTGGCAATTGGAACAAGAATATAATTGAAATTAATGTACTTTTCAGTCCTACTGAGACTGTGACTTGCATTTGTGATGATGCTTCTACAATATACTCTGGCACCTGCCAAGTTGACTGCGTGTGCTCTAGTGGCACAGACCAGACTTAAACATCTGAGCTACGGATGAATCTATCTCAGCGTCTCACCAAGTCAAGAGATTTTTTCCATCACTTTAAGTTTTGAATTTTCACCTTTGCTCACTGCTGGGTAAAGTTTTTCAGTGTTCTAAATGAGAATGATGAGAAAAAAATTCAGAGATTAACAGCGGTCCATTTATGAATTAAGATTAAAGCTTAGATGCTGGTAAACAAAAACTCACATAAGGAGAGAATCTCAAAATTCCTGTGATAAGGCCAAACTGACTAATTTATCTAGCACTAGTTAACAAATCCATGTAAGCATCCTGCAGCTACAAAAGACTCATTGAAGAAAAAACCTACCAGGAATTAATATTGTATTTAAGCAGAGCTTCCTAGAAAGTGCTGATTTGTTTAGTTATTAAGTATAATATGGCAATAATAGAAGCATCTAGCTTGAGAACTAGCCTTTGCTGTGAACAGGCTGAAGTCATCATAGCTAACAAAGAGTAAAATGTGTCTTGTAGAAAAATGGATTATGACAGCCAACATATCTGAAACCCACAGAGTTGTCATTTAGAGTCACTCGAAGTTCCTTTAATTTTCTTCCGCAGTTCTTTTCTCTGCCACACTCCCACCCCTCTGGACATTTCCTTACTATTTTTTAAGTACTTAAGTGAATGTTTATTTTAGAAATTTCTTCCAGCTGTCAGGTATCAAAGACGGCTTGGCAGCTGCTTTAGGATCAGTGCACAAACTTTCCCCACCACTTCTCTAAACTGGTGCCTGGATATTTCTCTTTGCCACCAATACTGCTTTGTTATGTCTTGATTTAATGACAGCCCTGGATGGGTATTGCAAGTCGCCTTCTCCTTGCACCAGCACATCTCATCCTGAGCCATCCCCTAAAGACATTTTTTGACGCAGGGTGACAAGTTTACACACACGTTGGCCTGACACCATCCCCAGCAGTCTGGTAGGACTCGTGTCAATGATTTGTTCCACATCTTGCTGCCCTCCCCCAGCAGAGCAAACTCTCCTCTGTCTACTGTAGTTTAGTACCCAAATTTACAAAAGATGCATTATGCGTCCATGCCAAATCGGATCTCAGAGAAATATTATTTGTAATACCAGAAGAGACAAATTTGGCAAAAGAAAACACTAGAATAATCTGGAACAATTAAACTATAAATCAGACACGACAACTGGAAGAAGCAACTGGCCTTGGGACTAAATGTCCCAGCAGAAGAAAAGGCCTGTTTTTCCAGGTTTATAAAAAAAGGCTTATAATTTCCAAAGTCATACAGTAGTCTCCACCAAGAAGATATCAAGGGAATTAAAAGAAAAAAAAAAACACATAAGAATATTCAGGTTCACACTGGCATGGATAGACATATCTCAAAAGGTCCCCAGCCCCTAACTTCAGGATTTCGCACAGTGCATTCCCTTCTGCACAGTGATGGTTATATCTTGCCATATATCTGTGTTCTCCCAAAGGCACACAAAACCAAGACTCTCTCAATGCATATTCTTCTCCTCAGAAGAACAGAACATGGTTTTGCCTGTGATTGAAGACAGATACTAACAAAAAAATTCTTCTAACGTCACCTAATAAATATTCTATAAACATCCAGATCTCTCACGCATGCGTTAAATATTTTATAATCCCTAAATTTGAGGGCAGTAAAATTAAGCAAATGGGGAAAAAAAAAAATCTTGATATGCTTTATCAACAAGATTAATTTCATATTAACAAGAGTCATCGGTTTATTTTACCAAAAAGCAGGCAGCTGTAATTAAATCCAGCCATTTGATCTCGCAGAGCAATAATTCTTCTAACATTAAAGGTCTGTTACATGCCTACTGTTCCCACTTTCAATACATAACTGGTTCTCTAAACTGGAGAATCCAGGAGGAGTGGGACTATATCCACTGATGGGGTTTTTTTGTTGGATTTTTCTGGCAGAAATAAGATGAAGAGAGACTTTCAATTTAAATAGAATTTAAGAAGAAAATATCACATTGAGTAACAGTAGTTGATACTGCTAGCTATGTAATTTATGGAAAGAATATAATAAAATAAAATTATAGCAGAATGCAAGGAAACTCATCCTGATCCAGTTCTACTGTTCAAAACTGGTACAGTGTGATCTGCATTGTCCAGCAGGTCTCTGGAGTGATGCTACCCATGTTTTTCATCTACCTCTCATCTTCAGGATAAAGATGATGGAAGAGAGAATGAATATACAGGAGAAGGGGAGAAGAGGAAATACAATATTCAGATTTCTATTAATATATTCACATTAGTAAACAGGAGTAGTGGTTTGGAATTACCCTTCAGAAGTTGAGAGCTCTGCTCTCTGATCTTTAGGAACACCCGTTCCAAAATCCCTCAATTCAGGCGCTCAGCAGAAATAACACACAAGACTAACAATGGTCATTTCCCCCATAATTTCTGTTTTTCAAAGGCAAAATATAGAGATAACAGGACCTTCTTTAAAGTTAAAAAACAACCTCCAATGTCACACTTTTTGTTTGGTGGGGATTTTTTTTTTTTTTCCAATTTTAGAGTACATTTCTAGTAACAAAATTTCCTTTCAGACTCTTTCAAGGCTATGATTTTGGCAGGGCTCAGGAAGGCTGGACCACAGAGTCTGGCTTGACACTGAATCTTGCCAGAGCAAAAGAGGGTCAGCATGAAGGGGTCTGAAAAATCTCACTCTTGATTTTTGGGGCAGCAGGTCATTCCTGTTATTATTGCCTCCTACCTGTACCATGGCTATTTCCGGACAAGACTCAGAATAATGAAAGCTGCACAGTGGGTATCACCACTACCAACTGCAAAACGTGGAAAGGTAATTTGAGGGCTGGCAGGGGTCAGCCTAAATGCTTTATCACTACTGTCATGGCAGCAGCAGCTTCCTTATTTTTACTCACAATTTCTGATCAGTTACCCCGACTGTCAAATCCGTCCCGTACTTTATTCGTAAAGTGAAAATTTCTCTTGGGAAATCCAAGAGTTGGTCTTACTTTTTGACTACTACTAATAATACAGAGGGTGTTTCAAGAAGGTGGACTCAGTTTCAAGTGGTCAGCGTTTCAGATTGGGTCCATGTGTTTGAAACGCCCTGTATTCAGCTGGTGTTGA
Organism: Caloenas nicobarica; assembly: GCF_036013445.1. NCBI lineage: Eukaryota > Metazoa > Chordata > Aves > Columbiformes > Columbidae > Caloenas > Caloenas nicobarica. The sequence continues at coordinate 14,512,712 of NC_088259.1, forward strand.
AGTTAAAGGCTGAAGTTCGCATTCAGGACGGTTGGGACGGCGCAGCCCGGGCTGCAGCTGAATCCCCACAGGCTGGCAGGTGTAGAGCGCCCCGCGACAGCCCCGCGACAGCCCCGGCTTCGCTTCAGGCGCCCTGCGAGGGAACGAGCAGGCGGCTTCAGCCCCCCGAATGATGCTGCATTCACACGCAAGCTAACTTAACAGTTATTTCCAACATTTAAAGAGCTGCATCGGAATCTCTTATTAATTTCTATATTTTCTGGGTTGCTTACTACTGGAGTTTATGGCATTCCTCCAAACCAATTTGTCCTTTTGCTTTACAGATAAAATTGGGTTGTTTTTGTTTTGTTTTGTGGTTTTTCTTTTTTTTTTTTTTTTTGCTTGCTTAAAAAGCAACCCAAGCCCATGTTTCCCTGCTGTTTTAAAGACTATTTCTTCCCAGATTAAAGTTAATTTTCACATAAATAGGTCCCATTCACAAAATCAAGACAATCCATGAGCCTTAAAATAATTGGCTTCGGTGACAGTGAGAGCTCTCTGAAAGCAAGCAGACACTGCAGTTTCATGGCCAGTCACTGTACATATGTCCCTCTGGAATAACACTGTAGCACACATCCATAGGCTTAAGCACTTGAATGGGGAAACACATTTCCTGGGCATCAAACAAGCAGGGAAGTTGAAAACAATATCCTTTGACCTATAGGACTTTGCCCTCAAGTCTTAAAGTCTCATTAAAAGAAAAAGAGGAAAAGCGCTTTAGACCAATATATAAAAGCAAGATGCAATAGAAGGAGGTTTAAAAAACAGCGTTCTGGAATTTCTGCTGCATTGTTGGCCTGCTGCCCATGTGCTTGCTCAAGTCATTTGCAACCCAGCAAGCAGCCTTAACTCCACTCAACCCAATGGACATTGCCTCAACAAATAGGAAATTATTTCTTCATGTTTATTTACCTAAGAACACATCAACCCAGAAGGCACACAGTAGATCTTCCTTTCGATCATCACAAATTGTATTGTTAACACTTCACATTTTCTATGTGAAGAAATACCTCCCCACACACACTACTCTTTGCACAATAATTACCCTTTTTTTGGTGAGTGTTATTTGTTGTGTGATTGGTGTGCCAAGTCCTAGATTTCCAGGGGCAAGAAGGGAGGAAGAGCATACATTTCACAGATGTCATATATGTGCAGAAAGGCAAAAAGATACAGCACCAATATGCAGGAATCAAGGTCAAATAGTGGAGATTTGACTTGAGAAAGTTTTGAAGAAACTTTTGCCTGTACAATGCAGATGGCTATGCTGTGTGCTTGCCAGAAAACTCCTCGTTACGAGCCCCCTTTCTAGATCACAGGGTGATTCAGTCTCTAAGGAAATCTTTATTTTGCTTAAGAACTAGACACTGTTCTGGGAAAAATCAAGAGAATTCTGAGACTAAAAATACAGTTAGTAGAGAAAATAAATGACTTCAGTCACTGTTCTCCCTCTCCCCTGGTTTTGTCATGACAGATCGCTTTCAGTCTAATTTCACTTCTACTGAACACAGGAAAACAAAAAGGAATTTCTGTCAGACCTGACTGTGCCACTGAACAGCATCAGTACCATTCAACAGCCAGTTAAGTGCAGGGACTTTGCCCCGTTGTGGTCTGTCTTTAATGCCATTACGGCTAAAACACCTCTAGGCAATGGCAATGCTCCCCTTCTGAGTGACTTGTTCTCTCAGGACTTGTTTGTTCAGCCATGCAGAATATCCTTCTGCAAGTATCTTTCGATTTCCAAAATCTGAAAACGATGTGTCAGGATAAAAAGCAGCAATTTAATACGCAAATAATAGACCAACTGAACAGAAACAAACTCTCATACCATATAATCTATGCATTTGGAAGCATCCAAAGCAGCATGAATATTGCTACAGGGAAGGAGAGTTTCTTTTAAGCAGTTCTGAAGGGGAAGGTGGAATAAAAGAAGAGTTGCATCACTAGCAAACAATCCAAAGATTTTGCCTGACATGAAAAAAAACTTTAACAAGCATTATTTTAAATGATTTATTTCTGCTTCTAAGAATATCAAGACAGTATTAGAGTTACACGAGTTAGCAAGACTTGAAGAATAACCAGCTTTATTGATTATTTGACACCATTTCTTTTTCCCCAGGGCCTGGGAATTGTGGCTGTGATTAGGTTAGCGGGGATCTCAATTGCATTTCCAAAAGTCGTAGACATAGGCAGCCACAAGCTCCACAGGGAACATTTGTACCTCTGTTCATAAAAGAGGAATTTCCTGCACACGATCCACCGTGCAGGGCAGAGCCAGCCCAGGGCTGGGCAGGGGCTCAGCTCTCGGCTCCGTGTGTGACCGCTGGTTCAAATCAGTAAAAAAAAAAAAAGAAACAAACAAAACAAAACAAAAAAAATGAATGTCTGGGCTATCAACTTCAGCAAATGTTTCACATTGAATTAGGGCCAAACATGTCAAATGCAGCTGTTTCATCAAGGTAGCATATTTGGACAATTCTCAGTGTTTAGTAGCCCATAAAAATCACACCTATTTGAGCAAGTAGCAGTTTTAGAAGAGTTATGGAAAATACAGGTTAACTCAAAGCCTTTTTAGGCCAGTGCTTTTCAAATTTGATGCCATTTAACCACGGAGTGCTAAGTATACACATTTTATGAGAGTTCTCAATAGGTTGTACAAGATTAGCTTTATATATTCACACTGAATTTCTTTACTTCTTTTGATAGTTTATTTTAAGTGCTTAACGTCACTCAAATAGAGCATTTATTTCTTTAATAGTTAATAAGCCATTGTAAAAAGCCTTGAGAAAAGAAACTGTTTAAAGTGCAAGAACACACAAGAAGTTATTTTTACATCCAGTTTGATTTTTCCCTCAATTAATTCATTGTACTACTTACTGCAAAAGCTATCAAGTCTGAGTCAGTTCTATTTCTCTTCTCTGTTATTTTATAGTGTCATAGCAATGCACAAAGCTTTGCAGACAAGGAGAGAAAACAGGTCCTTGTTCCCAGGAGCTTTGTAGCCTAAAGATGATACAACCTGCTAATGCATGACAGTAAAAACATGTGAGTGGGGGGAAAGGGAAAAAAAAAAAGGTTGCTTAAAATAAACAGACATGCTTATTATCTCTGCAGTACAAGATCTCTCTGTAAAAAGAAGTACTTACGTAAGCGTTACAGGAAAAAAATAGTTTCAGTTATTATTTGCTACTTAATACATTGAATTGCGGGCACAGTGTCAGGAATGATGGTCACTCTGGAGATTACTTGTAAACTGTATAGCAGACACGCATTCATAATGGAAAAATATCCTGTGCATCTGCCACTGCATTTGGAGTTCAAGCTCGGAGTTGCGGGACCAGCAGATATTAGAGAAAGAGTGGTCCAAAAGCTGGAGGAGTCTAGGATTTTTTTCCCTTTTTTATTTTTTTTCTGATAGGAAAAACCAGAAAAAAGTCTAAAGAAAAACTCAGAACAGTTTCCCCAGTTTCCCCAGCACCAGGCTGCCTTACAGCCATTATTAAATTGTGATGTGGGGAACTTAATGGGTACATCCGTATCAGCATTTTAATTCGAAAATCAGAGACACAATTTATATTTATATAACAGCTATGACCAATTATACAGCATCTTCCACAAAGCTGCAAAGTTCTTAGCAAGCATGAGTGTCATCAATTTGACATGACATCTGCATACTCCGCAGACCCTTTAGTAATTTGCCATGTATCATTTCTGTCCAAGTCTTTAATGAGTTCTTGAAGCCAACTGACTGTCCATGAGAAGTTCTGTTTAAGTTGGAATATTATCTCAGTTTCATAAAAACCTGAAGGCAGCTGAACCATAGCACCTTCTCCTTGAAAAGTCTGCTCTGGACGCTTGAAGGAGAAGCATCATCTGCACCATCATGCAGAAGGTGCTGATGCTGACCCACCAGAGAAACTTCACCATGTCAGAGGTACCCAAGACTCTACTGGGGCACAGTTAGTGCTGGTGTAATCCCCACTGATGACGATAGGTGGATCTGGGCCATTATCTCCCAAGTCAAGCAAGGCAAGAAAAGTAATGCCAGTCCTTAAAGGACTAGTGCAAATGTGTTCCCTCAGCCCCTCGGCCTGACGCTCTATCCACGATTGCCACATGGCCTGGCCCCAATATCAACAGAAAGAGTCCAGCTGACCTGTGGGTTTAGGATTCCGCTTGAAACAGAAATCCTGTGTACAAAGCTGCGTGAAGTAACAGAAATAAACTGTGCAGATTGTGATTCAATACAGTTTTCCTCGGTGATAGGCATTTCATAAGAATTTCACTTCAGACAAAATTAAACTCAGTTTTATAACTCAAGGTTAAGACAGGTATAAATCAGCAGAGCTACACAGAGTTTGCTATGGCTCCATCAATTTCTATCAGATGAGCACATGACCTGTCAAGACTACATTTAAATCACTATTTCAAAGTGTTTTTATTAAGTGATCAGAGCATATGTTACTTTTTTTTTTGTCTTTAACAATAATAAATCACCCATGAACTGACATGGAAAGAGCAGAAGGGACAGAGTACAATATATTAAATTTTCCATATGCTGTTGGTGTTAAATGCAGCCACTGCATAGAGAAGGGTTGTTCACCAAAGGAAAACATTTGAAGTAGAGCAAATATATGATTAAATAATTACCTCCAAATTGCCTGATCAGGTAACTTGAATTACATTATCTATTTTTGACAAGCTTTTTATTCAGCAGAATAACAGGAAATCAGATGGAAGGGATAAGTATTAACATTACTTGAAAACAAAGGCTGAAAATTTTGAAACCCAGATGGATTGCAGACACTGCAGCAAGTCAAGTGACACCAGTTCAGTCAATGGACAGAGCTGCATATGAAAAAAATCAGTTTATACATATGAAACATGGATGGGCTCTGGGCTTGCTTGGGGTTTTTTTCCCCCCCACAGAAGTCCTTGAAGGTATTTGAGGTGTTCGGATATTTGCATAATGAAAGCCACGGGAAAACTATTATTTAACTGATTTTAATTCACAGCCTTTAGGGTCTGATTCAATGCTTATTGAAGTCAGTAGGAGGCTTCCCATTTAATTCATGAGTTTAGATCAGACCTTCATCTGCAGCTGTAATGAAAGGGAGTTAAAAAGACTAATTTTGGGACACACAGTTCTCTTCAAGTTAGAATTTCTAGAATCAGTTCCTTCAGCTAATTTGTGCACTCCTGCTGGGGAGGACAGAAGAAGAGAATCACGTCCAAATGACAGGCAGATGAAAATAAAAACCAATGTTAAACAGTGTATTAGCAACCTAGCTGCCCAGAACAGCTCAGCCGTTTCTCTTGCAAAAAAAGGTTTTTCCAGTGTTTTACAGGCCTGCCTCAGATCAAACTCTTGAATCGGTTTCCAGAGTGGAAAATACCAAGTCTACCTTTGCAATTTTAGGCACAAAAATACAAATCTCAAACCATCAACTTGCGTTCAACCACCATAATAATCACCTAACCTGGTTTCTGGAAAGTTTGTATTGATGATTAATCGGCTTTTTAACAAGTTAGTTATAAACTCACTCCCGTTATAGTAGTTGCATACTTCCTTCAAGAAAAGGATGTGACCAATTCCCCAAACACAGGGAGACTTTACCTGGATTTCATGCTCTCTTGGGCAACAAAGAATGAACATCTGCAGATAAGACCTTTACCTGTGTATCTGCCTGGAGTCAACAACACCTGAACTTGCAGGAAGTCTTTCCTATAGTCGGGATACTTGTAATAGGAACACTCAACATAGATTCTCTAATTAAGCTGCTGTTCATATTGGTGGGTTTTTGTCCAGTAATGGCATTAATAAACTGCTTTTCACCTGAGTATTTTCACAAAATTCATCGAAATTTTGAGACCTTCAATATTCCACCAAGTTTGGTTGATATTAAACAGCTGAGTTGCTGAGGAAGCAGAATGAATACTTGAAATCTTAGGGAGAAGTAAACTAAAAATGAAAATAATCAGCCCTATTAAGGATTCTATGAGAAAGCTTAACGAAACGCAATTTACTTGAATTCTGTATTCAAGGAAACACAGAGAATGAAGAAACGTCTCAAATTGTGAATGACTGCTAGGTTTCAGGTCACATCTCATTTCCCAGGCCTCTGGCTTTTCCAGTTGGTATTTTCCTGGCATCTTAGAAGTGCACCTGCTTTACCAACAAGACATTTACAGTCCAGCAAAACAGAAATGCCCCTATTTGGCAGCATGTCCTAGCGACGCAGATTACATCCTGAGGTATGAGACAAGACTTCAGTCAGGTTGTTCCTATAGATTTGATAACCACTCTGTCCCAGGTTTAGCAAAGGAAAATGCTTTGGAAACGCAAAACCCTGGAAGTAACCCCTGTAAACCCCAGCAAACAACTCTGGACAATCAGTGTGCCTACTTGGTTCCTAAAAATTGTTTCAAACTAGCAAAATATCATGCACTGTAACCATCTCCACTGAAAAAACCTTGCTAATTCCCAGTGATATTTAAGGTAACATGTTCACTATATACATCAGTGAACTTCTATATGCACCATGTTATAATACTGTTCCACTTCATATGCAGACAGATTCAGTCTTTTTGCAAAAAAACAGCCTCTTAGAAATCACTGAAATCAAAGGTGATCTTTCTGTAGCACCTAACTACATTCGGATAGAGATGAAATTTTCAAAAAAATAAAAACTCATGTTTTCATACTGTTTTTGCAGCTGTGACTTTAAAAAGAAAAGAGCCGAGACTCATTCTTTTCTTAATGTTAGCCCAAAAATCTGTTTGGAGCAAATAACTTCTTTGTGAAAGCTGGTGTGACATTTCATTGAGCTCATAACCCTCACTGTCAAAAAAAGACTTTTTTTAAAAGTCTGAAAATAACCGAAATCTATTCTCTAACGCTCACATTTTAAAATGTGTCTGGAGTAAATGTCCCTCCTTAATTTGATTGTGAAGCATCTTCAGATGCATAATCCAGCAAAGTATGTCGAGGGAGATGGTAACAAAACTAAATAAACAAACAGAAATTATTCTTTTAGATCTGACACCTGCTGTCTCTTCAGACAGTGCGGATCTGATGAGAATTAATGTAGCAGATGGAGCAAAATAAATGGTGACTGCTTGGTTTCCGAATCATCAAGTCGTAAAGAAATACTCTAACAGTCTGGGGTTTTTTTTTTGAGATTGCTTAGCAGGAAAAAGAAAAAAAAGTTACTACATCACTGTTTTAAGAAACGTACTGGTTCCTAACAGCTAAAACTCAAGTATTCAGGTATCGTGCTAAAACATTTATATGCTCTAGATGTAAATCTCTGCTTTGTCAAGGAATCTGTTCACAGAGCAGGAAATCCTGTCCTTGTGGCACAGTCATAGCAATGACTTTCCAGGGAGGCAGCAAGAGTTTGGCAGTTCCACATGACACAGTTTTCTGACAGATCAACATTTTACTATTATGTTCTTTTCTATTTTAAAACGACATAGCATCTTCCTAATGAGCTACTCAACACAAGGAAAACAACGGACTGCTCTAAAAAAAAAATCTGCAGAAAGCATGTATATTCCATGTTGTAACAGGAAAGTAGGGACATAAAAGTATCAAGAACCGTTATTTCAGCGCAATCTGAAGGTTTTCACTTTGTTCGAGCTTTAAAACTGCACTGCTTCATTGCAAATCAGAATCTGGCTGAAATGGTCACCTTTAAGCATTTGTAAAAGACTATTAGCAAATCAAGTCACAGAGCAACTGGCTCCCGTGTGAAAATATAGCCTTTGTATAACCTAAACCCATCTGGCAAGCAGGTATCTACAAAATACACTTACACCAGCTGTAACAAAATGTAATGAAATTCAATTAGGAATTTATCTTTCTCAGACAATTACAAGTGCAGTCTTCAGAGGAGCCATCGTAACCACATGGATGTGCTTTATCTTAGATTTTCACTTAAACTAATGGCTTCTAAATTACTTGAGTGGAAAATTAAGAATGCAATGCTGCACTTAAGAAAGCATTTGCATTTCATTGCGTGTGCTGTTAAATTTCCATTAAACTCTACATTTATATACGGATTTTTAATTCATAAAATATGATAACAGAATGAAACAATCTGATTGGGCAGATGATACCTCCTGAAGCAAGCAGCTATTTCTGGATATCTGCCTTCCTCAGAGTGTACTCCATATCTATTCAGTGTCACATGCCCTTTGTTTTGGAAAAAAAAAAAGCTGAAACAAAGAAGTTATAAGCTACTTGAAAATGAAACTGCACTTTTTTTTCCCTCAAATCAGTTCCAAGATCTGTCCTCCGAGGTTAATGGCAATGATTAAGAATTCCAGGTTATTCAACAAATATACATAATGCACTGGTGAGTTAATCCCAAAGCTGTATAAAGAAGAGAAAGTATTTTAAACTGGCAAAATATTTATAGAGCAAAATATTCAACAGCCTTTTGTACAAGAAATAGGAACATGGTTAACTTAGGAAGCAAACTGCAAATTCCAGTGAGATGTTAATAATTCCCTGGAAAGATGGTGAACTAATCTTTGCCAAAGACTTTCAAAAATCATCCTGTGATGATCCTGCCTTCTTGACATTTCTTAGTCATTTTAGCCCTGTTGCAGATAGATGTTATTTCACAACAAGCCAACCTCTGCCACTAATTCATAGTAGAGCTGGCAATACTTAATCTCATTAAAGCTTGAGGCAGACCTCATCAAGAAAAAAGCAGCACATGTAGAACATACTGCAATTATATTTCTAAGTCGCAGGATAACTTCATGTGCATTTTTGTTCCTTTTGTTTACTATGTGTGTAAGGTCAAACAACTAATTTATATTTTTATTAATAATTGGCATTTTGATGACATCCTGGAAAATATGTTACCAGATTTAACCATATTCAGCTTTATTCTCAAGTGCTAAATTGACATTTCTAAGGCTCTCCCTCAGGTAGGATTCTCAAGAAAAGAAAGAATTGCTTGGACCGTATTGGTCACTAAGGGTACATAAAGCATTCAATCCTTGAAGGGTCATTGTGGAATCATCGCTGATGGTGGAACTATTCACAGAAGTGCTCAGTAGTGTGATTGAGGTGCCTCCAGCTCAAGGGCTCATATTTGCTCTGTTTTGCATAGGAAATCCATAGTCTACCAACAAATAAACTGGTAGGATCCAATAGGTGTACAAATACTTTATAGCTAGATTAAAGGAATGAAGATACTGCAATCAGTCTGCATTTTCATCCTGGGTAATATCTGACCCGAGGCTGTGATGTGGCTGATTTCAAGGAACATTTTGCAGTAGGAATTGTTTTGGCCCTATGTCCTTTTGGTGAGCAAATTTTGAAGTATGTTACCACATTTCGTTCTTATCACCCCTGCACCATGTGTGAGACTGACCCATTGGTAGCGACTCCGGCTCTTTCACTGATGGGCTCCAGGAAATTTGTTTCATAAATAACTTTAGAAAATAAGGGCATTAAAATCATTGGTGTTTACACTAAAAGTAATTGAATATCAATCAAAACACACTGGCAACCCCTTGACAGCTCCAGTTCTGCTATAATTCATTGAATTAATCAAGTCTTGACACTGTGATATGTTATTACAAAGGCTGAAGAAGGAGCAGGAAATGACAAAGTTAAGGGGAGAAAAAAAAAAAAAAAAAAAATACCTTTTTTCCCCACTTCATTGTATGTGAAACTTTCCAGTGGAGGAGAATAAGGCCACGAAAAGGAGTGCCAGAGCTCAGATTCAGCTCTTCTATGATTTCCTCTGGCAGTGACCAAAACCAACCATGAAAACGAGGGTGAAAGAATTGCAGCAGGCAAGTCTCTTAGCTTAACCAAAGCAGCGATAACATTATAGCATATCTGTATGTATTATCTTCATTTCTTCTCAGATGCGAGCCACATTCTTCAATGAGTTGAAAAAACAACTATATTACATGAATCCCCCTCTGTTTCTCAAAGGAAAATTAGCAAGGCAGTATATAGTGTCCCCAGTGTACTATATTGTAGGTTATTGCAGTCTTCTTTCACTGGCTACCAGGAAACTTTGCAAGATGCAACTAGTACAATTTCTGAAAAAGTGCTAGAAAACACCACTCCGTTTTGATCAGGTTGGGCATAAGTGGCAGCTACCATGCCTCCTTCAATGTACTTCAGCCACAGAACACATTTCAAAAAACTCACCGAGCCACACAACGTGCAAAGCGCACATTGAATTTCTGTTTTGTTACCAAGACATTGGCAAATATTCATATATGTACAAGTATTCAGATTATTTCTTCTGCAGAGGAAAGCAAAAATAACCAGTACCTGGTTTTGCATATCAGCAAGAGAACTGCCCAACTACTGTCACCTCTACTCCCTCCAAGTGATTTCCTAATGTCCTATGATGAAGCAATGGTGGAGCTGGTACAAGAATTATTGTCCTGCAGACTCGTAGCCTCCTGCTTTAGCTGCTAGATCATGTGCTCATGAGTAACTGCAGACAGAAAGAGGCATTTGGAAGCACAATAACACATTCATTCATGCAAATGTGTGTTTAGTGCACACTAGAACCTGTCCTTATAATAAATGGGTAACTTAGCACAAAAAGGACCCTGTATAATCAAACTAATCTTCATTCCACTCTTCCAAGAGCTTATAGACATACAGCAAACCACACAGAAGTCTGTTTCCAAGCTGTTAATGCCTAGAACAGGGAAAAAAAAAAAGTGCTGGAATAAAGGTCTACTCTAGGGAACATTTGCAAAAACCACAGGTAATTCTTCCCCTACCTTACTTCCCCTTTGTTTTTGTAACATAAGCAAAAGCAAGTAAATGCATAGCCATATGCTAGAAAAGTGCAGACAGTTCATAAAGCAGGCAGGAAATTGTGCCATGGGATCTTTCTTGTCTAAATGACCTTCCTGAGAAATGCTGCATAGGATGAAGTGAAATGCTTGCACTTCCCAGCAGCTACAGCCTGATGCTATACTTGCTGTTTTCTCATACTTTGCATCTAGAGAAGGGGGAAAAAGCCAAGCAGGCTTCAATTTCTCTGGAAAGGAGATGATTTCAAAACCATTTCAGCTGGCAAAGCGCCATAGTTGCTCATGAAAAGGAGAAAGCAGGATATTCTAAACCTCATACTGTATCACCCTGCTGTAGTAAGGAATGTAAATATCTTCATCTCAAAGATTTTGGCAGAAGATGTTTTACGCCACTTACATATGTTTTGTAAAAATGAGCTCAATGAACAGATATTGAATTTACCCCAGTGGAAAATGGAGTCTGTTCTTTATCCACACAACAAATCCAGCCACTCTAAAATAAGAGCTGACAAACCCCTCCTGAAGCACTGTGCTATGCTGTTCACTTTCTTTCGTTGCACCCATCATTACTGTCTAAACTAGATTTTTCCAGTCCTCCTCCCATCATCTTACCCAGGTAGAAACACCATGTGCCTGATTTTTAAATATGCTTCCCCCACACCTTATTAGTAAAGTGAATTTTATACTTGGAAGAGAAAGAAGAAAAGGCTACAGTAGATTGTCAATTGTGTGGAAGTAATTTGTTCTACAATCCTGAACTGGTTTCAAAAAAAAAAAAAAGCATTCTGCTTTTACCTTGTGAAAGGCAATTTTCAAATTCCGAACAAAGCCAAAAGCAAACATTTAGGGCAAATATGCCATCAGACATTTAGTGAGCTGAGATCCACATGTCTTGTGGAAACATAAACCTTGGTCTGGACCGGTACAGGGATGAGGGTGCTCCTGGGCAAGCCAACGCCGCTTTCACTGTGTCATCCGGGCAGAAAGAACCTGTCAGTCCTGAAAAAGTTGCTGCCCTCTTCTTGAAGCATATCCTACTTGCTTTTTTTACATTAAAAGTTACATGTTCCATGCTTGCTGATGTGGCGCTTCATCGTGTAGTGTTTTGCAGAGCCAGGAAAGTCAGGAAATATTCTGGAGGCATATTCTGGACTAAATACTTCTAATGTGCATGCCTCCAATTGCAAGACATTAGATTTGGTGACCCAGATAGCTTTTTCCAATTTAAATTCTCATGTTATGTACCTAGAGCTTGAGTCCTTTACCAATATCCTAATTTAAAATACATATTAGCAAATATTTCCATCACTGAAGAATAAAATGGTAGCAAGTGTGGTAGTGGCTCTCCCACCACGCTGTAATTCAATCCAGCCTTCTGATTTTTTTTAGGAGTTCAACTCAGTACATGACACATAATTCATATTTGAAATTGTCAATGGGGTTTTATATTTGAGTTAAACCTAGAAATATTCCATCTCTACATCACTTAGATATCTTTGCTGCATCAACTTTAAAGCAGACAATAGCAGAGAGAACGGCTGAGGTGCAGGTGGACTTGGGCAAAACCTTTAAATGATAAAAGGCAAAGTACAGTGCATGGTAGATATTTTCAGGAACACATTCTCATCTCCAGTTTACACACAAACACAGACAGGGCAATGATATTTCATACCAAAACACAGACCTCAGTAATATGTCTGACAGCAATTCCTAAAAGAAGAAATGGCACTTTTTTTGCAGCGACAATAGAGCCAGCTCTCTTGGGCAAGAGGAAATAAAATGTTTTTGTTTGTCTAAAATATGAGCTGTGAAAATAAATAGTTAGGCAATACAGAAAATGTCATTCAAACAAAAAACTGTACTTTCCTTTTGCTGGGTTATTAAATATAGCACTGTCACTGTCTGATATTTCTTCCAAGTTCGTGTTACCCTACAGACACCACTGAGTTATATACATTTTGGTTTATTATTCCTAGCATGCAATATTAATCTATTCTTGGCTAGTAATTAATTACCGTTACATATTTTTACAGCTCTATAGTCTCCTCAGGGGAAACACTCTACTACATATTTAAGAAGTAGATTAATGTGTACTTATGTAGATGGACCCTCTGGAATAATTTACATTTTGCTAGGATGATTTCTTAGTCAAACACGTCTGAGTGGCTTTTTTTCAGTACAAGAATAACAATGTCCACAAAGTTCAGCATACTGATACTGAGGAATAAAACCAAAATAATGTGATGTCTTTAGGGAGCTCAAGGAACAGTCTTGTCTTCAGTAATGATGGTATTCAGCGCTAAAATAGGAATGAATCGGATCCATTATTCTAATCTACTTTCCAAAAGGTAGCAAGAAATTGTTAGTTTGCCTACTTTAAGTAGTGCCACTCCAAAGTATCTTCAGACTGGAAGAGCTTGAAGATAAGGGGCCTTACTTTACTCTTTCATTGCTGTAATCCTGGAGATATAATTACTTCAGACTTCTGGCCTGATTCGAAGCACACTGAAATTAGTGCAAGCCTTTCCTCTGGCTTCAGATTAGGCTGCTAAAATAGCCTGTCTGTCTGCACAGTATCTGGCTAAGGAGTGTAACTAATACAGTTTAAGGGTGGATAATTCCTATTCATGTCATAAAGTATAGGATTTCTATGAAGATCAACATCTCCTGATTGTATGGCTAATCATTGCATTCCCACTTCACAGGAAAGGAAAATAAATATTTTTTTCTAGGAATGAATAATTTCAAATGTGACAGCTGAAGTGATAGAAGTTAATGGAGAAAGCAGTATTTCATCTGTGAGGAATGATAAATAACTATTGGGGTCACACAGAGGCAACAAGAATAATAGCTAGAGACTCGCTGTGCAGTATATTCCACCTATAGAGAGGCCAGTTGACTATTTCTCTTTTATCCTTACTTCCACAGCCTGTTTATTGGTGTGGCCACATGGATTCTGATAGTTTCTCTTCAAACACTGAACCCAGAAAGGCACAGCACCCGTTTAATTTCCCTACTAGTAGTTACCAAATACTTTGCATTCCAAGAATTTATATAATTTACCAAATACCAACACTTAGAAAGTGCTTGCTCTTAGAAGTACAGACCTTGAGTGTTTCACTCAAGTTGATGGTCTGGCCTTAATATATTACTGTCATTAACAGGACAAGAGCATCCACTAAAGGACTTTAATTTGGAAAGTGAGGCAGATACCTACTGTGAGTGCAAGAAGAGAACCATACACAAGAACGGCCATAAATTTCAAGGAGACTTGGGGCACAAGAAAATATCTTTTCAACTGAGATAACACATAACTTCTCATAGTCACTGTATGAAAGTTCAAAGCATCCCTACCACAAGGGGAAGGGAATATTCTGTGCAAAACACCCAGCAATCAGGAATATCACCCAGAAGTTTGAAGAATGAAAAAAAAAAAAAAAAAAAAAAAAAAAAAAAAAAAAATCAATGCAGTTAGTTCACATCTCTCCCACGTAAGGTTTGGATCACATCCACACTTTAAGGTCATCCTGCTGTTTGATGTCTCAGGATTGAGATTTCTGTAGTTTCTCCAAAGAGAATAATGTACTTTGCTAAGTGATATCTCAGTTCTGGTACATTTAGTGAATAAAAGTGCTCCAAAAGTAAATCTCTGCATTACTTCTCCTAGTATTGTGAAATACTCTAGCTCCAACATTGTTTTTCATAAAAACAGTTCTATCTATTTTTGACATTTATTTCTAAAGCATGTACAAAGATACAATATTTTCATTCCACCCATTAAGTAGTTTAAAACATAATTGAATCTTTGAAGATTTATTTAAGGTTCCTAGAATCAAGAAGTGTTGTGAAGTCTATTCAGCTGTTCTATTCAGGTTCTTAAACATAATATTCTGAAAAATGTTGTCTCTATAGAAACAAGCAGCTTCCTTGAACTTAATGCTGGTCACTTAGCTTCAACCTTGACCTTTGTGATGACTATACATATGAAAAGTTATTTCTTGATCACTTTTATATCTCATAGACATGTATTAGCAAAAATACAGGAGAGGCACATTTGCTTTTTACCCTCAAGTTTTTAAAAGAAAGTCAGTAATTCAAAACACGGCAGCTGGACAGTGCCCTTAGTTGTCCACTGTCTTTGTAGTAGCAAAGCATGGTGAGACATTGCAACACAAAATGGTAACCCAAATGTTAACAAGTTGCCATTAAAGAATGATGACCATTTTCCAAGTACAAACGATGCCTGACATGCTATCAGACATGAGAGAAGACAAGATATTTTATTCATTTCAGGGCTTCATTACCAATCCCTCTTCAAAGCAGTCAGAACTCGCGCACCTTTTAAGTGCATAACAACTGACTAGTGCAGTAATTAGGATAAGTTGCAACTAAAAGCATATATAAGCATATAAAAGCATATATGTATTGTTTCTGATTAAGTGTGAGGAGATGTCTGTGTTCAAAAAAGCATTATACCGGTTTTCAATTCGATGCACCACACTGCTTTTGGTCTGCCAATCTCGTACTTAGAAAACTGAAGGAAAATGATTAAAAGGAAACATTATGCTTGCATATCAAACCCTGAACAATAGGCCACCTCATTAAACAACTTCCAGCCTCAGAGAGGCCAGGACAGCCACAGGTGCACAAGTGCGAGACTTGGATTTCATTAGGAGAGCAACTTCTGACAAAGAAATACATTTTGGTCAGCTCTGCAGTTTGGACATCTTCTTGATAAATTCTAACTCAAGAGTTATTCTGATGCAGATTTGCAGCCACCCAAGATCTCCGTTTCGCACTGACCTGATAGCTCATCTACCTATAACTCTGTGCCAAGAGAGCAGCTTGAATTCTGTCTGTGCTGTTATAGATACCCTAGCCCTATTATTTTTACCTCAGTTGTGTTTCATAGGAATATTGCACATAAAGCTTCTTACCTGGAATCAATCCTAACATTCACAAATAATATTAGAAAAATTGTTCTGTAAGTGTTGAAAACATCATGAGCTTTTGAAGTAAGAAATGAAGAAAACAGCTGCTCTTCTGGCCCGCCGTTTCAAATGTGTGAATATCCCCATTGTTTTTAACATGGCTTATCTGGTGACTTGGGTCAAATCACCATTGAGCTGCCCAAGTATTATTTGATCTGGTGAAGAAGCTGTTATGGAGGGAAAAAGAATGTTGTACTTGCCGTCTAGTAACCCAAGTTGTTTTTTTGGGGTTCGTTTTGTTTGTTTGTTTTCCTTTAAAGACCAGATTTGTTAACCAATCAGCATTTAATATGCTCCTTAATAACACAAAGGCATTTCAAACAAAACGGGGTAGGGAGGAACAATGAACGTGACAATTCCCTAAAGGCAAACACTAGTTTCCTCTGAAACTGAAAGCTGCAGGAGATAGAGCCAAACTGCAACAGGAAAATAAATGACAAAAAGTCATATCCTGAATAATCCCAGTAGGCCATTTGATCAGGTGAACGGTTGCTATAGCACCAACTTGCCTTATATGAATTCACTTCTAAAGACCCCAAATAGCTTCTAAGTGAAAAAATATAGGCGGATAAATTTTATATCAGTTACACCACTGGAGACAGACCGTCTCCAATCATGCAACAATAGCCAGCAATTTCTCCAAGAACTTTGCTTTTAGTTATGAGCCGACCCTAGCAGCAGGCTCTGCTTCACCTTCCAGAAATCACTCATGTCTTATTCTTTGGCTACAATGGTAAAAAAATCTGATCCATCAGAAGTGATTCCCTGCTGTGGTAGCAACATGGTTAATGTTGTCAATACAGTTGCAGCAAGAAACGCTGTAAGTTCAAGGAAGGGCCACAATGATGGTTAAGAGACCAGAGCACCTCCTGCGTGAGGAAAGGCTGATAGAGCTGGGACTGCTTAGCCTAGAGAAGAGAAGGCTCATGGAGGTGTTATTAATGTATATAAATACCTGAAGGGAGGGTTCAAAGAGAAGCGAGTCAGGCTCTTTTCAGTGGTGACCAATGACAGGACCAGAAGTGACAGACACAAACCGAAACGCAGGAGATTTCATCTCAACATCAGGAAACTGTGAGGGTGACTGGGCACTGGAGTAGGTTGCCCAGGGTGGCTGTGGAGTTTCAATTCTTAGAGATACTAGAGAAAACAAACAAATAAACCCCAAAAAACCCACAAACAAATATGGTCCTGGGACACTGGCTCTAGGTGACCCTGCTTGAGCATGGGGTTGGACAAACTGATGTCAAGAGGTCCCTTCCAACCTCAACCATCCTGCAAGACAGACAGCAGCTGAAACATAGCTCTATTGGCTGAGTTTCCTTGGGAAAACTACTCCCTTCCACATATAGTTCTGCATTTGTAACAAGGAATAGTACTACAGACTCGTTAAGCTTGGACAGGGCTTATGTTCTCAGAGAAAGAGGAAACTAGATGCGGTATGTGGGAGGAAAATATCTATGGACCTTCAGATTAAATCTGGCAGGATAAAAGTGAAGGCGCATTTGGCTGGTAAACTGCATTTTGATAATCTGAGGCAGATAAAAACGTCTTTGAGTAAGGTCTTCTGGCCGGAGTGAAAACAGCCTTGCTGCTATGCTAGATTGCATCAAAGATCGACCCCCGGCTCTTTTCCAGGACTGGCAGTAGATAAGATATAAAGCTCCTTCTATGATTAGGTCTTTCTCATGTATGAAGAATTAACTTGGTGTATCAACATTTAGTTAAGTTAAAACCCAAAAACTTAATGAGATGCCTACACAGCATTGCTATCTTTACAGACCTAATTGAATCAAAAAATGAGTCATTTTCTCTTGGTTGCAGCAAGAAAAATTAATAATAAGCAGCAAAGGTTTTCAACTTTATGGTGAAACATTGTGATTACCTGTCTTTTCTATGCTGCACAGCCACATTTAGAGGAGAAAAAGTGGGATTTAAGTGGTAACAAAGGCTTCACCATGGAACTGTTTGAGAAGCAGCAAATTACACCAGGTTTCACAACTCAGGTACACAACTGTCCAAATTTCCTTTACCTGTGACATTTATGAAATCGTGGAACATTATTTACAATTGGCTGGGCTGGTGCACACAACAGTTCAGGTGAGTAGAGGGACAGGAACTGAAATTACTGTAACTTGGGTGAGTTCAAGTCTCTGTTGCTGTGCTGAACAGCATCTAATTCTGACATCTCTAAAACCAGATTAAGTCCACCAGAATTCATCAACACTTTGTCTTAATAATGTCCCAATAAACATCTGGCAAGTCCCCCTCAGCTTGCACCCTTCGCTTGCTCCATGGAGCCTTGGATCAATACCTGTCAAGAGGTGCCTTAACTGATTTTAAATCCTGCAGTGACACAGAGCAGATGTGTTCAAAGTAAACTAATAGAGCAGCCATTGCTAGTAAGTAGTAAGAGCCCTCAAGTATTAATATTACAGCTCACAGATTGTTTCAGCTTTTTAATGTTTCTGGGGCAAGACAACTAACAAACTAAATCCCTTGGTTTCTATCACTTCCTTTCATGCACATCCCTGCTCTCATTTTTAGTGTCACACTTTGTGCATTTTTAACAGCTCTGGCTACCTCTCTGTTAATAAATTCCACAGCTTTATCCTAATGTTATATTCATTTTCTTAATTTATCCAAATGAAAATCCAACATTACTCTGACACCTCCTTCCAGTCATGTTGAATATGAACAGACATCAAGTCCTTGCACTATCCTATTTGACAATGGATTCTTTAAGAGACATGGAATAAAGTGGAACGCCCCAAGGAACATTTAAGAAATTCCAGCAAACAACCCAAGGATTGCATAGGAATACTTTCTTCTCTTTCAAATTTCTGGGGAGAACCAGCAAATCAGCCAGCAACATTTCACACAGATACAGCTTACAAGAGACTTCGCTTGCGTACCAGATCACACTCTCACTTCTGCATGGTCAGGTCAAGCTGGTGCCACCCTGCTGGGGGCGAGAGCATAGCTTGGTCTATGCTAATTAGTCTTACTTTCATAAATGTCAGAGTCAAACTGGTTTTATTTAAATGAGAAACATATGTCCACTCCACAGGCTCCATTTCTACTTCAAAGAACTCTTCATGAATGAGGCAGCTCCTCTGTTTTTACCCACCTACACTATTTTTCCTGTTAACTGCTGTGATTATCAAACTTGCCAGCCAGATTGCATAATGGAGTTGCCATGGTAAATATTTTTACTTTTAGTAAGAACTCAGCTATATTTTCTAATGCCTCACAGCACACATGGAATGTAAAAATGTGATTTTTCAAGTCCTTGCCTTGCCAAACTTCATGCTAAGATTCCAGAGAGATATCATTTTAAAGAGGGCTAAGCTGATATACCTCCCATAATGAACAGATTACACTAATAAATAGCATGCAGGCTTAATAAGACATATTTTGGTTTTACTATACAAACATCTCAAACTTGATGACAGTTTTGCCAGATCAACATCCTCATGCAAAGATACATTTGCCCATGTAATTTCATGTACCATCAGAATCCAAACACATACATGACAAACAGAGTGTTTATTTGTCCGCTCAGTTGGCGGGGACCCAAAAAAAAAAAAAAAAAATCACTTAAACTTCAGTAGAGGTAGATTTTCCCTCCTATGAAGCCAGTTCCTTCAAACTGTGGAGTTTTCTATTATTTCACATACAGCCTCCATATACATAGTCTAAAAATGTGTAGCTTCTCCTTTTTTCAGGATTCTGACAGTGATTTTTCTTTAGTACTATCCAACTATCCTAAACAATAAGAATTTAAAAGGTTTCTGAACATCTGGGTGTTGTTTTGTTGCTGCTATTCCTGTGTTTGCTGTGCCTAAAAAAATTCATCATCAAGATGCATGGTGATGCTGTATTCTTTCCTTGGATGGATAACACCACTAGCAATATTTATGAAAATCTATTGTACTTCCTCTTTTGTGCATGATTATTTTTACTATTTCTAATGCTTCTTTGGTGTTATATGGTCACTAAGCACTTTTGAAATAGAGCAATACCTGAAGATGAATTGAAGACGTAAACTCCTGGCCACCGTTTTATTCAGTATCTCTAATCACAACTAGTCAAGCCATCACACCTGCATTTGCTCCTAGAGAATTAACAAAACCAAAAATGTATGTGAAGTCTAAGCTGTACGTCTGAGTTGGAAGATAGTTATGGGAAGATGTCTTACACAAAATGCAAAACCCCCACACGTTTAGAGATTATTTGCAATTAAGTCATTAAGAAAGCATGCTTTATCTCTTCTCTGATAAAAGTGTATTACAGCCAGGTTTCATAAGGACCTTCTTTTGCTGTCTTTACAGCAGGAATCTGTGATCCTGGTGCTTATTCATCCCTGCAGCAGGACTGGTTCTATCATATGGCCAAACATCCTTTACGTTGCACTTCCACAGCGGTAAAATGTCCTTTCCTTTTCTGTAACCACTTCTTGAAGGCATTTAGAATTAATCCCAACACAGAGTACTACTATCAATATTGCATACCTCAGAGGATCCTAAAGAGAAAAACTGTCTTGTAAATACACATTAGTCAGTCATCTCTCAATACTTGTTACTTTACACTTGCCAGGTTTTCACATTAGACGGAGTTATTTTGCTGCTCCCTTGGGTTACGCAAACCCCAGTTTGTCCATGTGGGCACCTTACATTGTGTCAGAAACAGTTGGGGGTTCTTTGAGTACAGTATGGAGAGAAACAACTCCTTACAGCCTGTAAAAACCCTGCAATAGCTTTGACTGTTCCAGTGTGTGAAGAGAATTTACAGCAAATGGGATGTTGAAGTACTCTACAGTTTGATGCATCTCACAGCTCAAACTCTCATTTGTATAGTAAGGGAAAAAAAAAAAATCAAAATTATTTAATACTTACCTAGAGTTTGAGCCAGTAAATCCAACCCAGATGGATCCTAGGCTTTGTGAAAATGGGTAGGGATGGGACTTTTAATGCTACGAGACACCTTATCAAAAGCCAGGTCTCCCCAGGGCAAACCACACCCGTACGCTCCCAACGGGCTGGGGGGCTGCACGTCCCCAGTTGCTGCATTCAACACCCCTGCCCGTCCCGTGTAATCTCATCTCCACCTTGGCCAGGTCTCACTCATTCCTCCACAGCTGCTCTGGGGAGCTGCAGAGTTTACCTCACCCTCTGTAACAACACTTAGATCTCTAAAAGTTGCCCGAAAATCATTACGGTGTGATTTTTCTCGTACCGTTGTCACACTCCCAAACCTGACTGGGACCTTGAAGCATAGAAAGAGCTGAAAATTAACACAAGTCTTCACTCTTGAGAAATAAAGAAAAGGTTCCAGGTTTGCTTCATTTGAAGGTTGCAGGTTGCTGCTTCTTCCAGTTAAATTGGGACTCATTATGTGTCTTCCACCTGATTGCTTTAAGACTATTGATCCTGGCACCCATGCCTGGAAAATTGCTTTATTGTATGGCTTCTGTATTTTTAACTGTAGTTTGAAAGATACTGTAATAGTTATGAATTCCCATTGAGACCCATTATGTTGGCAATCAGGTGCCTCAAAAGGACAAAGTACGCCAGGCAACATTCAATATTCAGCTTTGAAAGAAACTGCGTTGTTACGCTGTTCTGTATTATTCAATACATAACAATGAAGCATTTCAAGTACTTTAAAATTATTCTGTTACGGTGTGTACTTAAACAGTCTGAAGTAAGAGAAAATATTTCTGCGAGATGGTTACAACTTGAAGAGACTTAATTTATTTTATATTCTCTTCTAATGAAAAAAAAGCAGCAGCAATGTTGACCAAAAGCCTTCCTGAAATTCCGAACAAAGGAGGTATATAGCACATATACTTTTTTTAAACCAAAATGCTTGTATGTGAAGTTAGTAACATTTTTGTGTGGTAGTTATCTGTAATGATCACTGAGAATCCAGTATTAGGAAGGCACTTATTCCTGAGTAACAGTTCAAGTGCTAAAGTAGCTATCCACAGCTCCTCTTTTGAAGGCACTGTCTTTCACATCACTACTCAGTCATTACCAAGAAGCATTTCTATCAACAATATTCCTTGGAAGAGCAAAACATCAAGGACATTTCAGGGCTGTCAGTCCCCTTGATCTGGGGAAGCATTACCCTCACTGAGATTTTGGTCTGCACATCAAGGCATAGTCTCTTTTTATTCTCCTAAAGTAGCGAAAATTGCACCCAAGTGATTTCCTGGAGAGGGGCACACATTTGGCAATTAGAAAACTTAAGTGCAGTGCATGTAAGTGTCATGCTAAGAGCGGCCTGGGACCAAAAATTTAATCTCTTCCACCCTGGCGAGGGAAGTACCGTTTATTTGAAGTTAGTATTTCTCATTTAAAACTAACTGGCACCATGACCAGAAGAGCTCTATGTGAGCTGGATCCAAATAAGGCGCAACAAATCACACAGTTCGCCTCTTGCCTTTCTCCTTCCTTAGGGAGGCCATAAGAAACTTGCACTTCTTCCTTCAAACTGCTGCGACCGAATACATGTCCAGCTTTTCCCTTACCCACCACCACAGCGAGCACACAGCCAGCGATGGCCAAGCTGAGCCTCCCCCAGCACCTGCCCATCTGCGGTTCCTCCCCATCTCTCCTGCCCACCCGAGCTCCCCAGGTCATGCCCAGCAGCTTCCTGAGACACCCGGCCATGCCGGCTGCTCAAGATCTCTTCAAAATCCTCAAACCTCGCTTGTATTTGGGTAACGGGTTTTCTCAGAGCCAGGGCAGCAAGCTGCCTAGGTTTGCTGGTGACAGGATGACTACCACAAATCTCTGCAAAGCAAGATTGATCTGCGGCCACAATGCAAAGGAGAACTATAGATTATACCTCCATAAAACAGCCCTGGGTTCCAGACTTACATAAACCTGGGTAGCGACGGTAGATGAGTTTGGGTAAAATGCAGGGAAGAGTGCTTTAAGCCTACAGCAAAGATAAATCCTAAGGGCAAACCCAAATAACTAAGAGGACATTTGCCTCACTACTATTTCTATCTGTCAGCTGTGAATAAGTCCTTTCATATTATTCAATAATATTTTTAAGAAGGTTAGAAATCAGGAGGAGACCAAGATGACTTCTGTGAAACTATAATAAGTTATAGCTATCAATGTGTTTGGTTTTGCTTGGGGCTTTGGTCAGTTTATTATTGGGTTATTTAGGGTTGGAGAAGAGCTAAAGAAAGGTGAATGACATAAAAGGTGACCTGCATCTGGGAAAATACATTTTCAGCGTTTGGGGAAAACAATATGGAAAAGGATACACAGAATACCCTTTGAACTGCCGCAGACAGCAATGAAAACAAAATCTTGGAACAAGTAAAGTAATAAATAAGTCAGACCACAGATTGTTGCACATCCACAACAAGCTGCAGAGTTTGTTGTTTTGTTTCCAGACCGAGGTCTACAGAAAATAAATATATGGGGCTCAGGGCATTTACAGATAATGAACATCCAGACTGAGTAACATACCCCAAGGTATTTCGGAATCATCTCACTGACAGAACAGAAATCAGATAAAAAAAGCAAGAAAGAAATATGATCTGCAGAGACACAGAGACTCTGACTGGTAAGTAATGGCATCTTTCCACCCGTAGTACAGATAACTACATTTGAACTTTACCAAGGAACGGATTTCAGCTGATTTAGCCCTGACCTATATCTGAAGTTTTGCCTATAGAACGTAACTAGTGAACTAGCAAACTGCAGCCCTGTTGCCTGCCTATAAAGATGGCTCTGAGTCCTGCCTTCCCACCGCCAACCTCCACCTGAGGCTGGGCAGCTGTTGGAGACCTGCCCTTACATACACATTAAAACACGCTGATCATTCACACAGGTATTTAATTTTCTCGGGCACATTCGTTATCAGGATAATAGAGTGGATTTTTTACTATTCTGCAAATGGCATTTTCCTTACCCCGGAGAACCTGTCTCTGCTGCCTAAAGGCAGATATCTGGGTGCAGGGATGGTCGCCAGGGCCCCCGGGTGCAGCACGGTGCCCCTGCCACACACCTGGGCACACCAAGGGCTCTGGTGTCTGCTCTTCAGCTCGGTATTGAGCCACCGTTCTGATGGTGTTATTTCTCGGTGCAATTCTTACTGATGAGTCTAATACCCAGTCACAAAAATAAAACCAAAAGAAAAACTTTACCTGACGCCAACAAAATATCTTCCCATTATATATATTTATTCTTGCTTAGTTTTGGGTCCAAGTAACCCATTAATTTTGTATTGGGTAAGGAAAAAAATAATTGTGTAATATGCATCTTTCAAGGAATGGAAAATGTACCATGACTCCTGCCACAAACCACCTCCACCAATCTCTAATTAATAAATATGCTTGAATACTATCTGTAATGAACCCAAGAACGAACGTAAAAATCTGCATGAACTCACTTCTAGTGCAATGAGCTTTAAGTCATTCTCCAAGAATAGAAATGCTGAACACATTTCTTTAAAACCAATTATTTTTTCAGTCCTTTGCATAGGACTGCCAAGCTGGCTACAGCACTGCATTGGATGTAGTCGCCTTTGCATTGTAACAGGAGTTCAGATCCTCAGGTACAGTAAATTGAGGTCCCTCTATTGACTCTAGCACAAGTCTTTCTGCTGAATCTTTACATCACATCAGCCTTGTGTGCTTTGATATCGACTTCAGTTTCTGTTTATCAACTTACAATTATTTAATCAAGAATGGCTCTTGAAATGCATTATCACACTTTGAAAAATAATACCAAGGATGAAAGGGAGAGGAAAAGCAACAGATGGGTAACAGTTCCAGCAGGACAATTCAATTTCCAAACAACAAGCTATCACAAGCACATCAGCCTCCCCACAGGTTTCTTTCTCAGTTTAGCAATAATGTGTTAAACGTGCCTCCAATTTGTGAGGAATTTCACAGCGCAAACGTTTCAGTAAACCTTGGGTAATTGCAGCAGAGCTCGCTAAGAGGAACAGCCCGGCCGGGGCTCTGCCAGCGATGCCCGAGGCTGCTCTGGGTGCTGCAGGGACCTTCCCCCCTGCCCAGGGTTTTTTGGTGAGCAGCACCCAGACAGCAGGACTGACAACGTGTTTCTGTGCAAAACAGGCATCCCATCTGAGACTGACACCTGTATAAATGGAGCAAGGGGAGAGGAAACTGGTTTCCTTTGCTGAGCTATCATTGCCCGTTGTGCTTGTGCAAGGGATAACCTCTTCCCTGCGGTGCAGTTTCTCCATTCATCTTTTGGGGAAAGCGGGGAGAGGGTACGGAGCTGAGATCCCCCCCAACTCCACCCACTCCTTTTGATTGTTATAATCCATGTATATTTTTATCCAGCCGAAAAATAGTTAGGAAAGCGCTGATAAACCAATATAATCCATTAATTTAGCTGCTTCCAGAGATGCGTGTGGAACTCTTCAATTTCTTCTATGCATAAAGCAGGATTTAATTTGCTTTCATGAAACATAGAGAGGATATCTGCTGCTTTATTTTTCCTTGAATTAACTTGCAACCTCCTTTCTCCTCTTTTAAAAAGCAGCCTCGCAGAGTCAGGCACCTGGTATCCCCAGCACTACGGCTCCCGTTCTGCCAAGCTGGAAGACGTTTCAGAACCACACCGTGTACAGACACAGCCGGGCGCTGCAGCCCAGCACAGAGCTGGGAGCACATGCTAAGGATGGAAAGGGAATCAATTTGCTTTCTTAGGATATTTCTCATGTGCCCATACAACTACATCTGTATGTGACTACATGTGTGACTTCTAGAAGGGAAGCACCATGAGGAAGCAAAAAAAAAAAAAAAAAAAAAAAAAAGTCTTACATTGTAGACAAACCAGCAAAATCTAATTTGAGTCTTCGCCAATATTCTGGGAACTCAGATGCTCTCCTCTTTCAATAAATAGCAATATTGGAATGTTTAATTCATTACTATTTATATTAGCACATTACATTCCTTGAACTAATGGGATTTAATTCTTTTTGTGTTTTATGAGTCTGCTCAGACTTAAGCTCATGTAAATGACTGGCAAGCCCTTGGTTTGATGTAGAGAAAAGAAAAATCTTGGACTTGACTGTCACCTCCTTCAGGCAAAGTGCAGCATGTGGCTCTGTTAATAGTTATTCATTTAATAGTTATTTAAGATTTTCTATCCTGTTTCTCCACAAGAATTTCCATCTTATCTATGCCAGAAGTCTTTTTCTAGTGGCTCAGAGGATAAAGGAATTTAGCATGGTAGCACCTTCCTCTTCCAGGTGTACATGATAATCTCCAGAATGTCTTATAGGGCAGAGCACAGCAATAAGCTCCAAATGAAAAGTCTTACATTTGAACATCTGCCTTCCTGCAGACTTCTAGTGCAAAGGCAGACCATTTAGTTAAATCCAGATGACACTGAGGCATACAGCGCCTGATGGATTTGAGAAGCAATATTTACGTATTTGGGCTAAAGATTAGTTGATTCAACTCTACGTTTTCTGAAAACAGAGACTACAGCTTCCCTAACTCAAAGAGGTTTTGCAGAGATTAAAGAAAAAACAATGCATAAGCTGTAAAGCAATCAGATGCAGTGAGCCCCAAAACCACAAAAAGCCCTGGTTACCTCACACCTTGAGCACGCAGAGATGGGGCTGCTCATCCAGGAGCGGCTCTGCAGAACAACAGCGCGGCAGCATCTTCACCGGCACACAAAAGGAGAAGCAGGTCCGAGGGGAACCCGAAAGGGCATCAGCAAACGGGACCCAGGAGCAGACAGGGCTGAGCAAAGAGGTGCCCACAATGGAAGAAAAAAAAACCTCACACAGGGGCCAGAGTCTGCCCTAAATGGGGCTCTGGGACCGGTGGGTGGGAGTCCCAGGTGATCCTGATCAGGGCAATTAAGGCCTCATCAGCAGGTGATAATGGCATTGGTGTGTGTTACTTTTATGGAGACACACAAAAAAAAAAAAAAGGTTTTTTTTAATGAAGCAGAATATTCCAATATCCTCAAACATTTACTGTGTTTGTAATCTATAACATAATTTCTCATTCCTAAACATTTTCATACTCCTCTAGAACAAAAAAAATCCATAGTTTCTACAAAATATTCTGACAGCACTCATTTTACAAAAGCAGCTAGGAAAAAAGAAAACAGCCGCTCTCTTAATCCAAACTAGGTTTCATTTCTTAGTCACATCTGTCTGCCACTGCTAAAAGACGCCATAAATATTGAGCACATTTCTTAGGACACCCAGGACAGTTTTGTTAGTTGGCAAGTCTCCATAAGTCATTCACCACAACACATCTTGCTGATGCCACCATTTTTTTTTCATTATGGTTGGACAGGAGCAGGAGACACCTTCCGAGAGCAACTGAGGTGATCAGCCGTTTCAAAATGTCACAGGAGAAGTTAAGGTGGACTTGACAGAAATAAATCACAAGGTGTCCAAACACTTCACCAAAAGTGGTGCGTGTATCAGTAATACCACTGACCATCCTACTCAGACCAAAGGAATGGGTTACCATGACACCAAAGTTTGCGAATTCAAAGGAAAAACCAGCAAAATCATACTTGTGGGAAGGACAAAGATGATGTTAACGAATGGGGCTCTTATTTGGCTCCGTTCTTGCTGCAGTCCTCTGGGTCACATGCGGTTCTCCCTGCATAATGGAAGAGTCAGCACCTTCTTTCTTGCTCTGAGATGATACAGTAAATTTAACCATCTGCTATGTTTTGTTAGAGCTCGGAGGAAAGAGAACAGCAACAGAAGAATATCTGGGCAATTAATTGTTCATCCTATGTATTAGACAAATAAATGTTTGCATACATTAGCAGAGCAGACTGATTTTTTTTTTTTTTCTGTTAATGTGGATGATATTGTTCTCCATGGTCTGGAAAACTTTGCAGTAGTATCTGAGTGGTATCATAATGAACTTACTAATGGAAAACAACCAGAGAGCGGATGGTGAGGACTGTGCCAACATAATTACTAAATAGACCAGCTAACCGATATTCTTACAGGATTCAAAGAACATGCCTCAGGAGTATCCTCAACGATTCTTTCCCAAAGTTTCTGAAAGTTTTCACTTTTTTAGTGCGAGTTAGAATCAAAACAACCTGAAAACGAGAAATCGCAATATTCGAAGACACTGAACAAATCTGGCGTTCATCCTAGAAAATATCCACTGTTATATGCGCGTTGATAATAACAACAGAGGCAAAATGAGAGTGAGAAATCCCAGAAAAATCTTCCCTCAACAGGAAAGCAAAGACAGCCCAGCCCGGCTCCTCGCTCCAGGACAAGCGAGCTCTTCTAAGGAGCAAAGCAAGGGAAGGGTGGTCCAGGAGCAGGCACGCAGACCGTGAGGAATGCACACCCAGGTGTCCATCACCGCAGACGAGGTACAGCCGACCTTGAACTGTTTTCAAGCTCTTAGATACCACATACCTAATCTAAATACCTCTCTCCTTTAGTTTAGTCAATAAGGGAAAGAGAAGCATTGTGATTTTCGGCATTCATTTTAATATACATTTTAAACATACATTAACCATAATGGGAATTTAGATTTCAAAGTAGTCATTCTGCAGCCAATATACATAAATATTGGAGCAAATATAATTTTTAAAAGTGTCAGTATCACATATTGACATATTGTATCATTTGCTTCCCATATGAATGTATACTACTGATGTACGTAATGCATATTCTACTGATGCACACCGTACATATATTATTAGTTGTGCTTCAACCACCTACCGATAATCATCTCTCCTGCCAGCCTCAGCATTGCCACCAGCAATGCAATTCTTCATATTATCTTTCCATTTTATATTTTAAAACTGTTTCACAGTTTTAAACAGTTGTCTCACGTTAGTTAGAAATCATCTGCTTTTATTTTTCTGCTCCAGCATGGCTTCTTTTTATTTTTCATTTCCTGTTTACAGTCACAACTTTAACATCTCTTTAGACACAGACACATCCTGCTACCAAGAATAATTGAAGTAGCTGATGATTTTAGGTACTCAGCAATTTGCTGATTCGGAGAGCACAGTATCTCAGCATACCTTCTGCTTGGATCTCACGGTTTTGCTGCAGAGCAAAGAGAGTTAGGAGTATTTGATCTAGCAAGCACGTTTTATTAAATTATTGGCATTCTGCAGATTTCCATGGGGTAGCGATGGTTTACATTGCTTATCATTTCCTTTGGCTAAATTGCCTCATTCCATGTTTGACCACGTACAAAAACAAAGTGCATACTATGTTTACAGCCGAGACCAGTAGAATTTTAATTCAAGTATATTAAATTTCTGGTGTGATATTCACAAACCCTTATTCCATATTTTTAAGTTAATTGTTTTATTAATTCAATATTAAGTATAAATATTAGCAGGGAAATTTGCATTATTCTAACGATATAAAGAAACTTGGTCTTCTTGGACAATTTGTTCTACTGTACATGCTCTATTTCTGAATGTTAAGGTGTGGGGGTTTTTTAATAACATTGGGCCTTTCTACATGCTAAAGAATAAAGAAAAATCAAGAAGCAAGTACTGCCTGAAAAAATTTTTAAAAATAAAATAGGTGAAATTCTGTTTTGAGCTAATAAATGTGAACAACCCCAGTGCTCTCATGAGCAAGAGACTTCGGGAGAAGCCAGGCTCGTGTGTGGCATTTACATTCACGAATAGCTAAAAGTCAGTTCAGCTGATGAACAGGCATGTCAGGGGTTATGATAACGGTGTCACTGTATTGAGTGATCTCCTGTTACTCAGCATAAAACGCATTTATTAAGAGGGGTTGATCTGGGGTTTTTAAATGTACGACAGAGAAGGCATAGAGGTATTTCCAGGAATTTTTTGCCCCAGACAAAGTGAGGTTTCTGGGTAGCCCCATGTCCCTGGTCCCGTGATGGTGCTAGAACCCCACTTATCACTTTCCAGTCTGCCCAGCCAGGAAATCTGGGGCTGAGCAAGTCACATTTAAATGAACTGCTTTATTTCTGTGGCAACGAGTGCCTGATTCTTCCACCTCGATAACTGCTTGTAACACCACCTGATTTGGGGCACATTGCTGCAAGTCCCCTGCGTTTTGCCCTCTCCTGTCACTGGACGGAGGACAAGAGGCTCCTCCAGGTGACACTGCAGAAGATCTCAGGCTCCTGCTCGGCATCACGCTCAAGATGTCTCTCCCCTTCGGGATTCTGGGGAGATGGTTGAAGCACTCAAGTTTGATACTTTCATTTTTTTCATGATCGATGAGAAAAATCTTCCTGGGAAGCAGTGCCCTGGAGCAGCGCTTTCTTCAGGGCTGGATGCTTTTCAGACAGAGCAGTCCCAGCTCGTAAAAATTCCCTGAAATCAACTGCACAGGATTTGCTCAGTGCCAATTCTGTGTATTCAAAATGATGAACCCAAATGTAAAAAAAAAGGTATCTGCACAGTTCATTCAGGAAAGAATACACAGTATATTCCTGTTTCCCTGAATCAGGTGGGGACAGTTAAAGACTCTCATCAGGAACGATGCAAATACCGATAGAGCCAGAGCACACAGCACTGCTTTGGCTGACAGCTCAGAATTTCCTTAGTGTCCTTCCGTGATGGAATGATTTCTATCTTTGATCTATACGGTGAGGGGAGGAAATGGTTGTTTAAGTTATCAATGTGCTGCTGCAGACTTTTATACTTGCTACTAGTAAAATAATACAAAGAATTCAATGTGCTTCTTCCTGTGGCTTTCAGTGCAGGTGTAAGGCAGTGCAGATAATCCTCTGAAACTCAGACCCTGCCACCCCACTCTGCATTATAGTGCCCGGCGTTATCACGGGAATGGGAATTGTGAGGGGTCCGGAGCAAGCCTGACGCAGAAAGATGTTTATTCGTGATGGACTTGTGCAAAGTCACGACTGAGCAAGTGCACTGGAGAAGCCTCTGGCAGCAATTCCGATCACCAGGAGGTTGCACCGCGTTTGAAATGATTAGTCTCTGCAAAATGTATGTGCGTTGGGGAAGGGGGGATAAAATACGCCCATTAAATCGCAGCCTTTCAAAATATGATGTCACAGCAAGTCACATCCTATTAAAGGAATCAGAAGATAAATGTTTGCTGTGGGCCAGTGAAAGAAGCCAGGAAGAAAAGAAAGCTTTCCGCCCTGTGTGTAAATTGTAAAAGATGACTTCTTGTGTTGCCTTGCTTCTGCCAAAGAAAAAATACTTTGCTAACTAAGAGAAATATAGTATAAGACAAAGATCATGAAAATAGAGAGTAATTAAGGTTTTCCACCAGAGAATGCCAGTTATTTCCACAGTTGTGTTTTGTCTTGGTTCCATGCCATACAGCCTGTGGACCAGGGCTTTGCTTTAATCCAAGTGAGGGCAAAAGGTTCATATCTCAGGCTCTGGTTTCAAACACTACAGAGATAAGAAACTGTTGTTTAAGAAAGGGACAAAATTAATGAAGTCTCCTGTTTACACCAGCATGTGTTACTCAAGCAGTAGTGGGAAGAGGGACTCCAAGGCTAAAGCTTCACTCGCAATTCCCCAGATGCCAGGAACCCGCTGCCCAAGCACGGCACCGGCATCAGTGTCATGGGAAACGGACTTTTTTTGATACCATGAACTTTTGCACATGTCAGTATGAAAGATGTATTTGGTGAAACGGATGTGTTATGACAGAGCTCTCTTTTTTTTCTTCTTACATATCAGATTAAAGGATCCATTGCAGGAATCACATATTTCTGTCATGCCTTCACTGTGTCCTGCTTTCCACGGATTTATATTGCTAAGAGTGGCAGCTGTAATTCTGCCTGCCTAGCAACCATTAACAAAGACAATGAAAGCACTCTGGGCTCAAAAGAAAATGGTTATTTAATTAAAGCAACAGGAAAACTCCCTTTCTTGTGGCAGCCGGCAGCCAGATGGGCTCCAGCGTTGTCTCTCTCTTCATTCCTTAAATCACTTTCTGGAGATGGAG
This sequence comes from Caloenas nicobarica, assembly GCF_036013445.1. NCBI lineage: Eukaryota > Metazoa > Chordata > Aves > Columbiformes > Columbidae > Caloenas > Caloenas nicobarica. The sequence goes on from NC_088259.1 coordinate 14,544,499, forward strand.
CAGGCAACGTTGAGTAGTTTTACACACACACCGCAGAGTTAGCAAGGACCAGCTTCCCAGGGACCTGTGGGTGAATTATCAGGTGGGAGCTCCATGGCACCTATCTCAGCACCTACCTTTGCCTACATGGATCTCCTGGGTGTCCAGTAAAAGGTGAATTCATCTCTGAAACCATGACCACAGTGTAAACTCAAATGCAGAGGACAATATGTTTGAACAGTGAGGTGCTGTGTTCCGACAAATCTTTTATTTTGGTATAAAAGAGTACTGAGATCGTTTTAAAATATCTCTTCTAAGCTGGGAGTCAATCAGATGCATCTTTAGAAGCTGCCTCCCAGAGCCTTTGCTTCGTAACCTAATATGAGGGTTTGCTGGAGGCATATATTAATGGCTTTAAAATGAACTTTCAGCAAATGGTGCCTTGGGAGCACCCCTTTAGCCTGCACTTCAGAAACATTTTGAAATTAAATATAGTGAAACAGACAGCTAGAAAAATAGACCATATTAATACTAATAAAACCCCTAATAGACAACAGGCTGCAAGGCCATTAGAATTCTTGTCATGGCTGGGAGAGCAGACTGCAAACTTTGGAGACGACAAGGGAGAAAAAGCAACTAAAAGCAATTTTGAAAAGAATCTGACGTGATTGTAAGAACATCAGCTGGTTCTGCCTTGGTTGTTCTTAATAGACTCTGTTGTGACCCCCTGCACAGCAGAAATATAACATAATGAAAAGCAAGGCATATAAATCAGCAATCAGCTCTTTCTTCTTCTCGACACATCAGTAACAGCTAAATGAAATGAAGATCTGGGATGCTCCCTTGAGCTAGTTCTGTGCCACTTAAATTGCACCCTAATCTACCATATTTATAATGCAAGCAACTTCAATGGATGAGCTTCTTCGAAATTCAGGGTAATTTTGTAAAACAAAGTAATTACGAAGCCATACTCTCCAAAGGGCTGTTAAGGCCACAACTTACTACAGTGACAAAAGCAGCTGATTCTGTGGAAGTTTGAATCTCTGGATCGGTATCAGTACATCATAAATACTTTTTTTCCTTCATTCTGATGGTGGGCACCAACACCTTGCTTTGTGATCTAAAATATCTTTTCATACAATGTATCTATTGCTGTGTTCTGCAGAAAGCGCTTGTGGCATGGGAGGAAAACTGAAAGGAATGATGAAAATTCCAATATTTTAGGTGGAAATAGCCATCCTGATGCCTTAGCGTATTTTTTACCTCCTTATACACTTCAGATACCTCCATAGGTGTTCATTACATACTCAGCTGATTGATTACCAAAGGACAGCTTAAAACAGCAGTTCAGCAGGACCCTGCCAGGTGCCAATAAGAGACAAAGAAAATAAAATACAGTTAGAACTGCTGATTCTTGAATATAACACAGGTTGTGAAAATTGACAGCACATGGTAGGAAAACAAGTGATATTGTAATAATGCAGCTCAAAAACTCCACGAAGTATTGTCAGGGTAAGAAAAATAACTTCCTTGCTTTCCTTCATCCTTCACTCTGAGATAACTGATTAATTCTTTATTTTAAGGAAAGTGTGAGTTGCCAGTCTAGTTCAAGTTTTTAAGAGATGTGTGGCATTGTGTACGGGCCAGCAGCCCACCTCAGAGACTGACTTGTTCTCTGGGAAGTTCCCACTTTGCTACTCAATTCTGACAGGTTATTATAAAATAAGACAATTCTTACTGCTCTTGGACTTTGAGAAACCCTTTCCTGCTATTTTTCACAGGAAAAAAGGGGTTATTAAGTTCCACATGAAGGGAGGGCATGAAGGATAGGAAGGATGCTCTCCCATGGCTGCCAAAGCCATAGCGGGTTGGTGAGTTATCTGGTGTTGGGTACCAGTTCCCATTTCCATCCTCACCTCTCCATGGAGATTATCATTTAAATGTTAATGCTATGCCTTTCGCCTCCTTTTATCTCATTTCTCTTTACCCTAATCAGAGTTTGGCACTTAGACAATAAAGTACTTCCAGCTCCAGCTAATGATTCCCTTTTTGAGGGCATCAAGAGAGTTATAAAAGAAACATTGCCTCGCACAATGAACCAAAACAAGCAGAGTTCAAGTGTGTGGCAATATCAAAAAGTACGTCCTGCTCATTCAGCAGCAAGAGAGCTCACACTTGCCTGTATGGGAAAGCCAGCACAATTATATGTCTGAATAACTCTCCAACTTCTTTGACTCAGGCTTTTCACGAAGGAAAAGTAAAAGCATGTAAATCTGATAAAAAGCTGCTACATCTGGAAGGAGAGAGGCTCTTTATTTCCCAGCAAGATGTTTTTACTGAACCACTGTGAAAACGCACTTTGGTGTAGTGTGTCAGAGACATTATTTGGGATTTTTTATGAGAAACTGCTGATTGACTTGTTCACAAGCTACAAAAGTGATGAAAAAGAAAATTTTAAAAAAATTATAAAATGATGGTGGTTCAGGTCTTCTTGCAGTTAAAATGGCAAAATAGTGCTTGATCCAACTTAGAGCAAGCCAAAAGTCAATTTAACCTGCAGCTGCTTCTGGTAACTCCAAGAAGCCAAAGAACAGAGGTTGCACATGGGCGCTGGGTACTGACAGATGCATACAAAGGATCCATATGGCATCTTTGCTGGAGAGCCGCTGCAGTAGTAGCTACCAAAAACAAACAAACAAAACCAAAAGCACCAAAAAAACAAACCACCAAACCTGTTCATATCTTACTATCATAAACCAACTTGTTTCCAGCTTACTATATTGCATTAAGTACAAGCTTCAGTCCTTGATTAAGCCTGTCTTTCTTGGATGCATTTTGAATTATTTCTGTCTTGCTTTCTGACCAGTCTGGTTTTGTCTTCTTTCTCATTTGCAATAGACCTGGATGAGATATTGCTCTTGGAAACAAAAGTTGCACTCCAGCTCAACGCTGGAAATCAATACAATTAGAGGATGCTATAAATCTAGTGTTCCCTGAAAAGTGGGGGTTGTGTTTTGAGTTCTAAATCTGCAAAACCTTCCCACATTTTTGTAAAGCAGGTGAAACCACGTGTGCAAGTACCTTCCAGGGTACCAGGGTTTGCACTCTTGGCTCATGGGGCAGACAAATGAACACTTGTCAAAAGCAGGAGGAGCACTTGCAGCCCTTCATGGATAATGATGTGTCAGTCTTGATTCTTCTAACAAAGCAAAAAAAAAAAAAAAGCTATAATTATTCTTCAAAATCCCCTAATCATAAGAAAACCAATTAACTAGCACAGAAACATAATCAAATAATATACCAAGATATTTACCAGCCTATTAATAGATTCAAACAGATTAAGAATAGCACTGTGAGCCTCCCTCTCCTAGATTTTCCTTCTTTATTTCTACTGGGCTTGGATTTCTTGACTCATTTTATGTGTTACAGACCTAATATTCGCACTGACATGAGCAGTGACAGGCAGTAATAATGCCACTGTCATTCGTGCTGACTTCCTGCAATCCCAGGAGTGCTAATAAATGGTTCCCTGATCCAAGCCCAGCAATACCGATGGAGAGGATTCCTGCCGCCTCCACTGGCTCAGTTGTTCACTTCCCCAGTTCAAGGCTGAATTAAGAGGTGACTATTGCAAATAACACAAACATCACCTGGGCTTGCTCAAATGTCAGCTTTTATTTTGGGCTGTGTAGCTCAAGGAGGGAGCCTGGAGGAACCCTGACACTGAAGGCAACATTTTCTTACATGATCTGCTATATGTTCTTATTTAAATAATGGCAGCTCAGGAAAACAACATGCTGTCACAGGAAGCTCCCCAGGGGAAAGAAGACAAACAAAAGAGAGAAACCGTCTTCTGCAAATGCATCTACTTAATGGGTTCTTAATTCTGGTTTTCTTGCAGATAACAAGTTTTTCCAGCCAAACTCTGCCCATCTGACATGAAGTCTCTGTCAAACAGCACAAGCCCAACTGGTTCCTACCCTCGTTTGGCAAAAATAAAGTGAAACTTAAAATCCGAAACTTGAGCAAACTCAAATCCAAAAGTACTCTTGATACTGAATCAGACCCAAAGATTCTCAGTGTCAAAATCTGCCCATGAATTTTGACGTCTGTCTTCCCTTTGAGTCGCTGCTTATCCAGGCAGGGCTTGGCACTACAGCTCAGGGATGTTCTTAGGCCAGCGCAGCCCGGCACTGATGCCAAAATTCTCCCCTTTATTTGCTCCTGCCTCTGCTTTGCCCCTCTCTGTGCCAGCTGCCCCAGAGTGAAGATAACCTGAGAACTAATTGCAGTTAAATAGCCCTATCCAAACACAACATTCCCCAAACCCAAGCCCAGATTTAAGCAGATAAGTTTTCTGCTGGTGGAGAATTAACTCTCACTGTACCAGACAAAAATCTAAATGCAAGGATCTAAATCAAGGCACAACCCATTATTTTTTTTCCCTTTTCCCACTACCTAAATGAACATGGTTTGGGATTGATGCATTCTCAATATGCAGCAGCATATCAGCACCTTAGGAACCTGGTTACAATGGAAAGCTGAGCTTTAGGTACCCAGGCTGCCCTATGGGAAAAACTTCCATCCAGTTCAGTTGGTGCCAGATCAGGCACTGGTGGCCAAGTGGTGGATTTCCCTGTCAAAAAAATCACACTTCTTCAGTAAACTCTATTTCTGGCCTTAAAAACAGTGACTGAAATAGAATATAACACCTGGGTCTGTGTAAACCCATCTGAGGGTTTTTTCAGACATTTGGTCTTCAGCTCTGAGGATCAGACCCATGTTCACAGGTCTACTGTATTTTTCTTGCTGGCTGGTCAGTTGGACAGATGTACATGTAAGCATGAGACAGAAGAGAAAATATATTCTTTCATGATGGTGAACCTCCGCACCTGGTTCTGCTACAAATGAAGACACTGAGCAAGTAAAGAAATAAAACAAAAGCAATCAGAGAGCATCAAATCTTCCAAGATAATTAAACTCTAATTAAGCATTCTGTTCTCACTTTGAACCATAGATCACAGAATTTAAACAATTTTCCAAGAGGATTTGACAGACACGTGTGGCAAAGTAAAAGCAACTTTCAATTGATTTTGTTTCACTCTGTAAGCGAGTTTATTGAATAATACATGGGATAAACAAATGCTAGAAATAACAGACCCTCCGAACAAAGCTAAACGTAATTTTTGTTTTAGATATTGCTGCTCTAGGTGGACCCTGGCCTTGGATCGATCCTTATTGGCTCATTGCAAAAGGTTGGTAAAGTTCTGCCACAGAAGCATTTTTTTCTTGCAAATATTTGCCACCTTCCTGGAATAGAGAAAAGGATGGACTGCTAAAGACCTACCATGGCTCTCAGGAAGGAAAATGGCTCAACCCCTCTTAAAATTACACATCCTGCTTTTCCTTTGGTTTGATACCGAAAACGTCTTTTGTAAAAATTCCAATTGTCTCAAGGAAGAAAGGGAAGAAAACAGTAAGAATGTGCAGTTAGCCCAGGTCAAAGCATGTTGCTTGGTGATATTCCCAGTGAAGTACCTCTGTCTGGGTGTTGTGCCAAACCAATCCTCCTTCCCAGCCACAGGAATGCTGCTCGTGTCCCACAGGGATCACCCGTGGGTGTGAGTCCAGCCCAATCTCCAGTGATGGATGCCTTTGGATAAAAGACGGGAGGGCGTTTTTTCTTGAGAATTTTCACTCTGAGGCTGTATCCAAACAGCAATCAGGTACCTCGATGCCATTCCAGCCCACACCAACAGCAACTGCTCCTCTCCTGGGACGGATCAGCCTCTGCCAGGACCTTCTTGACTTGGGCTGTGAGCTGCAGGGTCTGTACCAGAGCCAAGAGCTGGAGGCTGTGAGCAGTGATGGACCGAGCCAAGGGAGTTCCTGCAGCTCATCTCCACGCGGCAGGGCTGGGCAACTTCTTCCTTTTTGCGGACGGCCACGGTTGCAAGGTGCAGCAGCACCTGGAGAAAGCACAGACTTGGTTTTTTCCAATCCATCTCTTCATTTGGCTGAAGAGAGGATGTCATTTTGCTGGGGTTTTATGTGGACATCAGTCCCTCGCAGCCACTCTGCTTCCTTCTTGCTGCCTGTGTCCACAGATGTCCCAGCATCTGAATATATGGAATTCCTTTAGGCCTACCCTCAGTACATTTAAAAGATACATGAAAGTCTGGCCTGGTCTTCATTTTGGGTCAAATATACAAAGAAAAGGACAGGTTAGTCAGGGGCACCAAGGGGACACCAAAGCAGAGCTCCCCAGCAGCTCCAGCTGTGATCGGTCTCTCCAGCTCCTTATTTTCACAGCTGGCAGAGGAGCTGTAAATTTAATTTTGCTACCTTTTCCCTTCCTACACTGCGGAACGACATTTATGTGTTTCATTTATGCTAAATGTAGGTACACTGTCATTTTATTAAATGTGCCAAAAATAGAGAGCATACATCATCAATGTCTGGCTTTCAGCTGAGTCATTACGCGTTTATGGAGGAATAAGTATTTATGCAACTATTTATTTCAGTTCTATGGACAATATATTCCAAAAGGATGCATTGCCTTTAGCATAAAGAGTTTTCTGTATCATTTGGTCTGTATACAGTTTATCCCATTATGTAAAATTAAGCACTCTTTATTCAGTCAAAAAGATACAATAAATTACAGTAGCAAGTGAATTTCTCCTATTCACTTATCTTAGTCATTTTGTAATATCTTTTATCCAGTGATCTCAAAATGCAGACAGTATCTGCGTAGAAGCTATCATTTCACACAAGCATGATTTCATACACTAGTTATGAATGGCATGCCCACCTCCGCAGTAGAGTATGCTAGATATTTAAAGTTCACAGCAGAATACAAAAATATAGGACGGGAGGTTAGGGAAAGTCAATCTGGAATATTGAGAGGCAAATTCAGGCAGTTGCCAGAGCTTAAGTGTGTCTAGGGTGCAATTCTCTTAAGAAATAAAATAAAATAAATTTTTTAAAAAAGCATCTTAATGAGCACATCTAATTAGAGTCTCTTTTTTATGAGTCCTTTAAAATATAATTTATCCAATAGAACCAGAGGTCCTCTTCACACTATTTTATGCGGTCAGTACTGTGTTGTTTCTGAAGGTGGCAGGACTCTTACTACACGTTTATCCTGGGGACTCCTGCCTGCAGACGTGCCATTCCCATTTGTAAGATATGAAAAATCAAGTGGAAATCCCAGGCTGGACTGGAAATAGAGCCTCAGCCAAAAAAGGAGCCCACCTAGACATTTTCTCACCTGAGGATATAAAACTCTTCACTTAGGTTGTGACCTGTAGCAGAAGTGCACAGGCAGGATGAATCATCCTTATCCCCATTTTCTCAGCTCAGCTGCAATGAACTGGTGCAGAAGTACCTCGCTCCTTTTGGGAGGACGTGGCTTTCTGGGAGCTTCAAGGATGAGCTGCTGCAGTTGGGTGACTGTGACCTAATGTTGGGAAGCTGGAATAATTTAATTAAAACAAAACACAACAAAACCCAGGCAAACAAATGAACCATCAGAGCTGCCCCTGCATCACCAGGAGGGAGCAGCGTGTGGCTGTGCTGCACTGGGCCACCTCGGGCGCCTTTGGTGAGATGCGTCAGGAGCCGAAAGCAGAGGGTCAAGGCCCATTTACAGGCTTTGGTTTCTCAAATTGATATAAAAATCTGTGCAAACACAGTTGTTCACCAGCTGCATCTACCATCCCTCCTTTCCCTGTGCAAACCCCACTGGGTCAGCAGCAAACTGCAAATGATGGGCTCCTGCTGCTGCTCCCTCCGTCCTCTTCATATATGCACAAATAGTACCGGTCGTGTATAGGAAACCATTTTTTCCTATGCATTTATTGTTTGTACAAAAGGAACTTACAGTTCTCCAAAATGTTTACACTTCTATCATGTTTCTATAAGGTTTAGCAGTAAAGATCCCTTTTAGAATAACCCAAACGTTTCACTTTATTCCTATCGATATGCAAGCAAAGGAAGAGATAGAGCATGTGGGCTTGATAAGGAGGAAATGGTGGAAGGTGCCACAAGGCAGATAAAGAAAAAAAAAAATGGAGGTATTTATACATTATTAGCTATAAGCCCAGTCTAGCAGAGGATGAGAGAGCCGGGCTGGCAGCGCGGGTGGATCCCGGAGCCGGGTCCCTCTGCCATGGCAAGGCTGGCACCCGCTGGCCGAGGCTCAGATCGCACAAACCCACCTCCAGCATCCGCCGACCTGCCGAAACAAGAGCCGAACACACTCTAAGCTATTTGTGGTTATTTCTTTCTATATTTTTCTCGCATCCGTAGGGCTGGAAGACCAGGAATTAACTTCATCAGAGAGACCGTAATTTTTTTAGATGGCTTAGAGTAAGATGAATGCTTCACACTGTTTATTTCTAAGATCTCCAGAGTATTTCAAAGACAGATAGCTGGGAAAGTACTCACATACAAACCCAACCATTCTGAATGCCTCAACTACTTCCCTTTTTTAGGCTTGTCAAGAAACAGAACAACACATAGGCTAAATGCTAAAGAGAAAAACCACTACAATAAACTTTTTTCCTGGCAAGTTTATTTGCTGGCATTTGTAAATCCACTGAGAAAGTGTAGTGCAATCAATACAGCTGAGGCCCAAGTTCTAATTAGAGCCTTCTGTTTGAAAACAGCTTTTCTTTAAACACTGCTTGGCCAGTGGTAGTGATAGAATATCCCCTAAAAATACGAAAATGGTTCATTAGCGTTCATGGAAACAGAAGATCAATCTGCCCTTGTGAAAGTTAATGAATACAGAGAAATATCACATCATGACCCCGATCTCAATGCCTGAGGCAGCAGTATTATTATGCGCTCACCAAAATTGCTCAGCAACAGGACTCAGATACGACTCCTATTGCATTAATTTCATCTGTGTGATTATTTAAATTAATGACATTCTGGCTACAAGTCACAAACTTCAAGAGATGTTCATCTACTTAAATATTAATGATGCTTTTCTGCTGTAAGGTGTAAGAAGGAAAAGCAAACCCAAATACTGACAATTTTAAGCATAAGTATTAACAACAGTAGAAGCAAGAAAAATAAAGCTGTTTCGCTCAGACAAGTGCTGAAACAACCCACTTAAATCACTACCCTCCCTCAAGGAAGTAAAAATTTTTTTATTAAATCTTGGCCAAGAAAAATTATAAGATCTCCTTTATTAAAGAAACAAAACCCAAACCAAACAAAAAAACCCAAACGCAGTTTTTGAAGTATGATACTTTGAGGCCTTGAGTGACTTTTGGCAAGCCCTTATGTGACTCCATCTCCCTCTATAAAATAAAACATGAGAGGATGTCAGCCACCCCATTGCTCTCAGCAGCACAATGATTTACAGTACTTACATTGCCCTCTACGCTGTTTTAGATAATGGCATTTGCATTCTGTTACCTGTAATAGGAACATCTAAGACAAAGAAATGTAATTTGAAGTCTTGATATTATGATTTTTTTCCCCTAATGTACTTAATTCCAAGATTAGTCTTTTAAGATCGTTACCCACCGAGTTCTGCCGCAGTCTGGACCATCTCCATCTCCCCACTGTGCTATTACCAGTTTGCTGGTTCATATCTGCTCAAAAGACAGAGTAACTTTTTTTAGGGTGAGTTTGAAACGTGGGGTCGGCAGCTCTGGGCTTTCTCTTCCAATCCCTTCTTCTTTTACTCCCGAAACGTATTTTTCCATCTCCACTATCATGACTCCAGCTATGCAGGTTGGCCACAGGTCTTTTGTGGGATGGAAGGACCAGAGGGTTCGGCGTTTCTGTCCGGTCTTTGAGGAGCAGCCGTCTGAGCAATCGCACCATGCTACTGAGAGCTGCGTGAATGGGAGAGGTTACACGGAGCCAAAGACCTGCACCTTTGGATGACTTTGCAGAACACTCCTGTGCCTTTGAAAAAGTTCTCTCGGAAGAGATCTGTGGACATTTGAGAAAGAACGAGGTTGAATGATATAAAAGGCCGTGCTGGAATTTGATGAAAATTGAAACTAGTCCATAAAATTGTTACCATATTTTACATACAGGACAAGCTAAAAAAACCCCTTGTCCTGCTAATGCTAAGTCCTGCTAATGGGGAGGGCAGTCCTGCTAAAGTGTGTAGGGCAGAGACTGGAGAAAAAAAGTTCTCCAGGATTTGTCACACACCGATCCTTGAATCCCACGGTAGCCCTCAGCCCCACAGCTCTACAAACTGATTTGCAGCACATTTTCTGAAGTACATCTCTTCACACTGAGTGTAGCTCAGGGACCTGAAGGATTTCCACTCCAGTTCTGCATCTGTTTTCACCAGCATATCAAGTACCACCGGCACCCAAGTGGCACACATGATGGCATCATCATATCGGTGTTGTACACCAGTCTGCCCTACAGTCTGAACACCCCAGCTCCAAAGGCAGCGAAGACCTTCCCCTCGTCGTAAAGCCAGTAACTATATGAGTAGCAAACCCTCTCACTTTCTTCAGCTAATGACCTTGCTGATTCAGAAATGATGCCAAGATTAAGTGACTTAATCTGTTGGTACCACAAAATAAAACAGAGCAACTTCTTGATGTTGTGTCATACACAGTAATACAAAGCAAAGTTACTTTTAGGCATTTTTTTCCCATCCTTTGCAGACAGTTTCACTACAAAAAATAATATCAGAGGTAGTTCATTTCATGACCCTTCATTTAAAGGCCAAGCTTAGAGTTGCTTTTTTTGTCGTCTTTGTAACTGGACTGTTCAACCACAGATAGTCTTACTATATCAATCATTGCATGAGTGAAAGGTGAATAAAAGCATTTACTGAACTGTCATATCCATGATAAAACAACAGATGCTGTCAGCTCCAAAGGGAATACATTAGCAGAAGTAAACCTGGAAGATAAAGACCTATTAGTCGTAACATGCCTTTCAATCACTTATTTATGTTAGCATTTCAGTTTTGAAATAAACTGGACACAATCCTTATTCACAATAAATTAAGCTTATCTTTGCACTATGGTGTATTTTAAACAATGATGTCATATTGGTTTTTTTACCTTCAGAAACACATTTACCTTCACCACACTCATCAGTTTGCTTCCCTGAAAACCTCCCTCACTACCAGTTTTGTTGGACAACCCTTTTGGATGCAGAAACCCAACATCTTACACTTTCAAAGTGTTTTACTTCACAATTGATAATGTGTTTATTAAGCCGACACACAGATCCTAAGCCCAAACGAGTTAGAAAACATCTTACTGGAGTGACTGGTTACTTCAGGACACTGTAACGAACAGAACGGCTGAATTGACTTTAAAACATCTGCTGCATCTTTACTCCTGGAGATAAAGTCTGTTGAACAAAGAAAGGTGAAGACGTTACGCAGCGCACAGTGCAGTTCAAGAGCTGAACTACCCCAAGGTGTCAGCGCTGTCACGGGCTCCAGCCAAGACCTTGTGGGCCCTGCACAAAGCAGGAGAATTACTTCAGCTGTCTCAAAAGCTAAATGCTTCGCCATTCCCTTATGACACTTTGTTGTTTTGCAGCGTGCTGCCTCATGCTCTGCCTGTAATCTGCTACAACCCTTACATCCCTTCTGAAGGGCTGCTGTCTTGCTTCCCTTCCCTTTACGTATTTCGGGAGTCAATTAGCCTTGCTTAGAAGCACGCGTGTCTATTGAATTTCTTGAATTTGTCCTGATCATTTTGTATTCTAATCTTGCATTCCTCTGGCCTTCCTTCCCATTTTATAGATCTGCAGTTTTAATAAGCACACTCCCTACTGCTCCATCCAAGCGATTAACTAGGACTGGAACCAGACACAGAAGTGCACACAGCTCTGGGTATCCTCCTCCTCCTCCTCCAGCACCGACAGCATCTGCTAGTGCAGCTCACTGAAACTGCCAGGACAGCTTTGAAATCTACCTCCAGTCATCAGGTGGGTCATGGTCAACATCGTATCCTCCCAGTTTGCTTTGAAATTTCATACTTAGAATTAAAAGTCAACCTTAAGACTTTCGCTTTTTACTCAAATCATAAGACCGTTATGTCTGCCATGTGAGAAAATTAGCCTATGCTAACTCGTTCTCTACAAACATGAACAAGTGGAGCTCATTCTTTACAAATCTACTCCAGCCATTGCATTTTTTTTTTACTCTTCTTCCAGGTTATCTGCTGAAAAAGTGGCTGCTAACATCATACACACTCATCTAAGTGCAATTATCATTAGAATTGTATCCCATATTTTTTCAATTAAAAATATACAGAGACAATATTCCCCACTGGCACAATCAAACTAAGAACTAGTCCTTAAGGTTCTGAAGTGAGCAGGAATTACAGAGTTCGGGATGATCAGTCTGACTTGTAATCTGGCAGGGCATCCTTACCCAGAGCTTGTTAACAAAAAAATTTAACTACACCTGGCTAAGCCCAGTGCTTCGCTTGCATTCAGGATAATCACAGCTTTCTATCTACAGCTGTTATACATTTCTGGCCATTTGGCATAGCACACAGTAGTCAACCACGCTATTTTTGAAAAGTCTGTTTGCTGTCAAATTCTGATGCTGGTGCCAATCTATGAAAGTAGTGCCTAACATGGATGCTGTCACAAACCAGAAAAATCGGCTTTCTGCCACAAAATGGCTTGTGGCGTTGTGAGATTCCCATTGAATCCACTACTCTGCTTCGTTAGGACACCCAACGAGTGGTTGTGTGGCTTTAGACGTGGAGGAGGGACCCCCAGGAAGCAACTGTCCCCCTGCATCCTCCTTACCAGTGTCCTACTGGCTCCACAACAGCTCTGATCATGACATTGACAGTGACGACAAAAAGTGCTGTATCACAAATTAAGGGGGAATTTTTTTTTTTTTATTTTAAACATTTACAGAGATGGAAATAAATACAGGAAATAGAAGACAAAGGGTGCTTTTAAAAGAAATCAATCAAGTCTTCATTAGGCTTCAAATAGGAAAAAATTGTATCCAATAAGATGCTTAAAACTGGCCATCATTTCAAAGGTCAAGGATTAGGCTTAACAATAATGTAAATAACTGAAGATAAGCATTACAATAAACAAGGGTGACACAGCTGAACTCAGTGAACACACAGCTGTAAAAAACAAAAGGAACCACACTACAACAGGAAAGTCTCATATATTTACAACATACCTATCATACAAAAACATTTGGAAATATTTAGGGAGTGATTTCTTCTCTGTCCAGCTGTAGAGATATAAAAGAAACACTGGAGGGTTTGTTGGTTTTGTTCCCCTGTCTAATATCTACAGAATAGTTTTAACGTTTGGCAAAATTTAAAAAAAACCTTTGTATTGCAAGATTTTTTCATCCAACCTGAACTCTTCTGTGTTTCCATCCTTGCTTGTCATCAGCACTGTCATCCACTGGGGCAGTTTGTCAGAAGACAAAGAGTTAGTAAAGTTCTTTACAGTCCTTTATCGATGATCTGACCTGTACGCTGGAAAAGAGTCCGTGCGATGGAGCTTCCCTGGGCTAGAGACATCTTCACCCAGTCAGATGCAAAAAACAGAACAACACTCAGTCAGACAGAGGCACCTTATTCAGCATTTTGTAAAGGACTATGTGAACTACAGATTACTGCCTTTTAATTACACCTATCTCTGCTTAAATTGCTGCTCAATCTCAGAAACATCCACACTCAGATTTTCTTTCCCAGTTCCTTCAGAATAGAGAGTTATACAAAGAAAACTAACTTTTTAAGAGTTTTGACTTTGCATTTTAAAGGAAAAATGCACTGTAGCTCACAGTATTAGCATCAGTTCTTTTATATACATTGGAAAAGGGGAAGAAAGTCAATTCAGAAACCATAAATTCCAACCATAGTGAAAGGAAGTTTTTGCATAGAAGGTTTCAGATACATCTGTCATTCAGCGAGTGAAATGCTGCTTCATATATATGGAATAACACAACATGGTATAACAGTGCAGGGACAGGAGTTGGACTCGATGATGCTTGTGGGTCCCTCCCAACTCAGGACATTCTGTGATTCTACGATTCTATGACTTATTTCATATCTCTTTTCCCAGTAGTAATTGAAACATTTCAAAATTTTGGCAACCTAATCTAATTAGAGGTGCCCGGGATACCACTGAAGTAGTAGCCCTGACTGATGAATGAGACAAGGGCCTCAGTGTCTTTCCTAATTACAGTGCTGGCTGCATGGACAGCTTATTTTTCAAAGACTTTTACCCCATTCTCATGACAACAATCTCCTAGGAACCTTTTTTTTCCAGTTTAACAAGCAGGCTATTCTTCTAAATATACAAGTGGTTTGTACCCGTACAATCTATTTATCTTGTGTCAACCCAATGCTGAATTATTGTTTTAATAAAGGACTCGCTAGCAAGGCACAGTAAGCCCAATCTACCGATTGTGTCAGAGTGCTGCGAGCAGCCTTGTTCTCATGTGCCACAGGCTGCCACCAGCAGGTCATCTTCCCATGCCCTAATTTATTGAACAAATTCAAACAGGCATGTAAGTGCTGCTTTATTTTTAATTTCTCCTCTGAAACATTTGCCAGGCTTTGCTGGAGCTTTTTATGTGCTGCCTGCCCCCTCTAGTGTTGAAAAAAGGAAAAAGTATGATTTGCTGAAAAATTTGTTGAGGACCAGAATGGAATATCGTTATATATGTCAGGGCTGCCAGCAGTTGTAATTTTTAATCACAGCTTGTGATGTTCCATGTTCTGGAGGTGTTAACCTCTACAATCTCCTGCTTTATTAAAGAAAGTAAACTAAATTTCTGTCACTTATTACTCCTTGAGAAATTCCTAGTATCTGAGAGGAAGAAAAAAAAAAGAAACAAAGAAGAGACTCTAAAATTTTCCAAACCAGTATGTTTTAAAATATCTGCCTCGCGATTTCTGAATACTTGATGTTAGTAAATGATATCTCCATGGCAGCAGTAGAAACCCCTGCCAGCTCCTGAAGTTTTCTGCTAAACTAGATGATCTTTTGAGGTCCCTTCCAATCCCTAACTTTCTGTGAACGTTCTGTGAACGTTCTGTGAATTTTCTGTGATCTGTGGGGGGTTTTTGCAGCAGGATGAGGCACCAAGAGCAGGGCTTCCCCTTGGTGCAGCACACGGCAGCCCTGACCTTCTGGGATGACAGAGAAATAGCCCATGTCCTGATGGCCAAGCTGAGCTTCACCTTCTAATGCCCCCACAGGGAAGGGAATCTGCTTTAGTCCAGCTTTTTCATCCGAATGTTTAATCGAGCTCAACCTTTGTTCCGTACGTTGTGAGAATGAAATTATGGCAAGTTTTGGCTCCCTCCGCTCAATACTCCAGGCTGCCCCGCTTCTAATTGAGTGTTCAGTCTGTTTTCTGACTTTTCTGAGCAATGCCCTGATCCTGACTTCACAACTCATCAATACCAACTTCTGTACAAACACTTGGTCAATCCATGCAGCTTAGAGTGGAAGAGTGTGCTTTGAAATACAAATGAGCTTTTATTTAAAAAAAAAAAAAAACCACCTCTAAAAACACGCATGACTGCAAGATGCCAATTTTTGGACCAGCTCCTCAGAGGTACTAAGCACCTGCAGCTCCTCCGCCAGAGCTGCCTCTGGGGAAAGCAGCACAAAGCAACAACTGGGCACGTCAGGTGCTGCAGCTTCCACAGGAGACAAGCTCGGCGTTGAAACGCTGGGAAGCACACGGGCAGCACTTCTGCAAGTTCATGGCAGCTCTGCTGCAAAGCCTGTCAGCCATCCCCTCTGCAAGCGCCATCTCCCCATCCTCAGTAACCACTAGATGTCCCTTGGTGACCACGGAGAGACAAGTGGGTGCAGAGACCTCCCTGGGGAGCAGCACAAGGAGGTTTTCAGGCAGGAAGGGACCGAGCTTGGGCTGGCAAGAGAGAAGGGATTTAGAGAAGACATCTGCCCATCTTCAGGCCTCACCGCAATGCACGGTGGCAGCACCGCAGCGGTTCAAGCAACAGTTTTCTAGAACTACTTATCGTGGCCATTTCCTTTTATTTTCCCTAAATCAGCTGGTTTTGAGGATGCAGTTGTTTTGGTTGAATGTTGGCAAGTACACAAAACTAATAGTGAAGACTGCATCATTCTTAGTATGAGACAGATATGCAAAGGAGAGGGGAGTCAAATGGTTATAAGTCTGGCAAAAAATCAGGTGCCATTAAAAGAGTCTGGTAATAGAAAGGAATTGGCAACTTTGATAACTGGCCATCCTGTAAAAATGGCCAGAAAACCTGCCAAATGAAGGATTCCTCCCCAACGGGAAGGAGAGCACCTCACAATGACAACCCTTTTGGGCAGTTGTCCCTCTTAAGGTAGGATGTGCCCTTCTCTCCATCAGACAACCAGCTCGGACAGAATATCAGCCTTCAACGAGACGAACAGATACTGAAATGATTGAACGATGTCATGACCGGGTTTGTGCGCTGACCCTTTCCACCGCAGCCCCTTACCTTGCAGGGCGTAGAGCTGGCCGGTGCTGTGCTGCCGCGTGATGTGCTGCCAGTAGGCACTGCGGGGCAAGGGCACCATGGTGCTGAGGGACACGGCGCGCTCGCTCATTTTCATCTGAAGCTGCAAAGCAGTAAATTGGTGTGAAGGAGACAGTCTGCGAATCGCCCGAGCGCTGGCTGCAAGAACTTCCCATGAAATAGCCGGCATGGCCTCGCCCTCCCTCCATCTGCCCGCACGAGCAGCGATGACTGACTCCAGGGTTAGTTTGCATGGCATACGTGCTCGGGTTAGGATGCCGCCAAAGCTGCACACCAAAGCTCACCTTGGTGCTCGCCTGGGCTAGCACTGCTTCCCCCGAGGGGAGCTCGAGCTCAAGCAGCTGAAACAGAAACCGAGGATCAGTGGAAGATCAGAGAGTGCCACTATGCTCCCCCTTCAAAAAAGCCGTCAGAGGCTCTGCCCAGCTCCGCAACAACCTTCGCAAAGCTGAGCACACTGAGGACCTGACTGGAGATGTTTCACATGGGTGAGGATAAGTTGTTCTTGCTAGTTTTGAAGTATTTTCTCTTCATCTCGCACCTCCGACAGCCGAAAAGCATGCCAGCCGGGTGGCACAGGAGTTCAGCTCAGGAGATAGCTGCATCTTTCAGCTAAATTCCTCAAACGAACAGCACGTGCAGCTCCGTGGAGAGGAGAGCGCGTGGGCTACAGGGCATTGCTGCAAGCATCTCACACTTCCCCCTCCAGACAGGGCCTTCAGCTGCGTTTTCTTACACAGACACAGCCCCTTGTTAGTCACACTTAGCACAAAAATACATGAGAACTAAGACATTTCCTTCCATAAACTTAATAAGATGTATTTACAAGCTAATAAAAATAACTGGATTTTATCATCAGCTAACACAGTACCGCTAAAAATTCTCCTCTCAAAGGTGAGGAAAACACCAGTCCAAACATACCAAGACTGCACTTGACTTTTCTAATTTATAAAGATAGCTTTTTACAAAAGAGTAAGCTTCTATATTTTAGTTTCCCAAAATCTGAGGTAAAAGAACATTTTGCAAGAAGATCAGTACATTTTGGAGCAAAAACAGGCAAAGCACGCACCAAAAAGAGGTGAGTGCTGGCTGTATCCGAAGAGGCCCAATTTCCAAGCATTTAGAGGTGTCACCCAACTTCAAATTCCTCTCTGTACAGTGGACACTGTGCCTGTGATGTGACGGTGAACTAAACCAAAACCAAAAACTCTTGCTCTTACAACACCCACCTCCACGTCAGCTGGATGTGAATCACCGCCCTACGAAGGTTCCGCCTACATCGTATTTATTACGGCTCCTTCACTAAAGCCCCGACACCCTTTGCAGTGTCACCGCACACATCTCAGCACCATGGAAACAAACACAATGATGGATCTCTTACAGGGAACAAAAATCAGCAGAGCATTGGGAGGGTGGTATTTCCTAGCTGGAGACACTTTCTTTGGTGGTTCAATTTATTGGTGAGTAGGACAGCAAGATAAGGCAGTTTGAGCAATAGTTTGGATGTTACGAGGGGTAGAAAAAAGCAATAGGCTATCTTGGGAGAAAAAAACAGACATAGCTAGAGAAAGAGTAGGTAAAGACACAGAAAGAGGCCAGAAAGGGTGCCCCTCCTGAACTCCATCAGCAGGGGAAAACATTTAAAAAACCCACAGCTGGAGATAAGAATTAGTATGTTATGTCCTGAATACACCACGTTTCATCAAAACACCTCGGACTGCGAGCAAAGGCAGCTTTAATGATGATTGATTTCATTCTCGCCATTAACCTACTGTATCTCTGTGGCAACAGAAAGAGTAGGAATAACTTGCTGATGACTTGGCTTTACGCCGCAGAAGCAGCCAGCACCTCAAACAGGTCAAAACCAGGCAGGATTGATGTGCTGGGTCAGGCAAGAGCAAAGGCTGCGAGCAGAGCACCAGGCGGGACGTCTGACTCCACGTATCATTAATACAACAAATCATTTATAAACTGGAAGGCACATAATTCGTGGCCTCTTGTCCTCTTCTGCCCAGGGGAGAGGGAGAATGTAGAAACCTAAAAGGAGATCGGGATCCCCAGAGCAGCTCAAACACAGCTCCCTGCACAAGGATTTGCTTTCTTGGATCCCACCTTAACAAACTGGCAAAATCGCATTAAAAAACTAAAAAGTACTGCTAAACAACAACAATAAAACAAACAAACAAACAAACACACACCACCAAAAAAACACAAACAAAAAGCCAGACACACCACACAAAACCTCCCAAAAGATCCTAAAAAAACCAACCCCTGCACACCAACATTCTCTCGTTAGCTGTGTACAAGGCTAGAAAAGGAAAGACGAGTTGACTTAAGATTTGTTAGGCTTGGTTGGTTTCCTCATGCTAGACACTGCAATTTTCGAAGGTTTTGCAAAACAACTTGCACTAGATAAACCTTCATCTTGGGATCCCCAATTGGAGTAGATTGCACTCACTGTGGTTTTGAGGGGCATTTTCTTCCTAGTAAAGCAAATTCATGTAATCAAATAAAAATCTATTAGAATGAAAATTGCTTAAGTAACATTTGCTAAATTTATTACAACAAAACTAAATAATCGTAAACTAATAATAAAAACAAACAACTTCAGAAATGAAAGGGCACTAACACATTGCTTCCATTTTGCCTAGTATCCATTTTAAACTAATACTCAATATTCTTCTGTTATTTCAAAAGGCAGCAAGCACCATTTCACTCTTAATTGTGAATCTCTGTGGAAATGGGCAGAGATAATTAGCAAGCTCCAGCGTGGACAGATGCACTTGCACATGAGATGAATCTGGTGCAAAGTGCGCTCTTGAGTTGCTGAGAGGGGAAGAAGAGGCAGGGACGGCTGCTGATAAACTGGCCGATAATACCTTTCTATGAAGCATTGGGTTTTAGCTGCCAAAACTGGGAAGCTCGCCGTTATTGCTTTAGCAAGATGTCAAGTTGCAATGTCTTTTTTAAAGCAACCCGAATGGAGAGCAGGCATAAATGACAGCGGTCAAGTCACTGCACTGCTCCCGTCAGGTTTCGTGGCAGCCAAATACTCATGAAAATATAACTTGGATAGATATTTTCTTTCCATTGTCTGGCAATGCAAGAGTGAAACAGTTGAATGAGATGAGTTACCAAATGACCAGAATGGCTTCATGCATCGCTAAGCAAAGCCAGCTCTTTCTTCCCTTTAAAAGAGAAAAGAGAGAGAACTTTGAATTCGCTGAAAAGGAAAATAAATGAAACCGACTTGTGAAAGTGTCACAGACTCTGAGCTGTTGCTCAGACCTCACCAGAAAGCAATAGCACATTAAGAGAAAGTGTCAGGGTGAGGGTCCCAGCTGAGGAACCTCTACCGCACCAATTTTCCGCATGCATCTCAAGAGCCAGAGCCAGTTATAGTCACGAACTGAACAACATACTGCAATATAAAGAGAGTGGCTGCTAGGGAGGTGACAGACACATTATAGCCCACGTTCTCAACAGTACTTGGCAGCTTTATTTCACTCTATCAGCATCAACCATTCGATTCCTTTTTTTTTTCTTTGCATAAGATCCAGGAGCCCCCCGGTGGCTTAATACCACCTCAGTCCTGGATAATCCCACCACTGATGTAGCAGTGGCCAGACTTACAGGAGCAAATAGAAGACATTCAGCGTAGACTTAATTTCTCACATCAGTATCTCCTACTTTCTACATCTCTTTACCCTTTCTGTGAATAATAGCTTAAGCTTCACTAATAAGAAGATTCACACAGAGTAAATAATTCTTGGTGACAGAAACAATATAGACATCTAAAATGAATTCTTTGTTGAAGTGTTCAAAAGTAGAAGAAAAATACCAGGGAAATTAATCAATCTGAATCACGATGTACTTTACAAATATTTTGTAATCAGCAAAACAGGCCACTTGGGTTCTACACTGATATAATGATCCTCTGCCCAAACTTCTAAACTGTCTATCCTTGAACTCCAGAGAAGCCACCAAGTCTTACTGATTATTTTGGAATAAGGCAATGTTTCTATGACAGACTTGGAAAACTTGTATTCAGAGGCATATGGACCATCTGAAACAATTATATTCTACTACTATATTACAAGACTTTCAGTTCACCTGGAATATGTTCTTATCCCACACTTAGCACTCTAGGGACTATAAAATCAGATTTAGGGGTTGTGGTTGGACACAGTGTTCATGAAAAATGCTTTTAGAGGTTGTGCAGCTGCTCTCTATTGAAACCTATAGCAACTGTGCATCTGTTGAGTCTACTGGCACTTGTAAGATGGAAATTTTACAGCACAGCACCAGGCTTCATCTATTAAAGATGCTGTTTCATAAATGTAAAATATTAAATTGCCTGTAAGCCTGTTCACTATTGCTACTGAACTTATCTCTGTTTTTTGAAAACGAAGTTGTGTTCTCAACAGGTTCCTCAATCATTTCTGATGATGGTGGGCTACAAATGTCAACTAGTTATGCTGACTTAGCCTAGGTTAATTTTAATCTGTTTAATTTAGTTACTGTTGAGTACTTGTATTATCTACATCTGTCTCAACTTAGATAACAATATTTTTGAACAAATACTCCTTTTGCTAACTATAAAGTTTTTTGTTTTAAACAAGACTCAAAACCAGTAAAGTTGGTGTTAGATGATACTTCAATGGGAAAGGAAAAACTACCAGAACACCTGGCTGCAGAGTTCACCTGCTAGTTCAAACTTTTTTGAAAGAAAGCAAGCAAAGCGTCAAAGCTCTTCCTAAAGAAGAAGTTTTAGACACAAAAAGCACTTGCGGAAAACAGACATCCACTGAGAGATCAGACAAACACCTAGTCCTCCCCCACAGCTTAATCTGAACCATATGACTCTTTCCAAATCATCCTTGAGAGCGTAGGCATCAATTAGCAAACGGAAAACTGAGCATGAGCCACAACATTTTGCAAATAGATCGATGAAAAATGCTTCCAAACAAACTCATGATGCTGATTAATCAAAGGAACATAATGGGAACGTGCGCTGACAGGAGCTTATCATCTCTGTATTAATTCGCACTTATTGGTAGCTTTGCAAACACGAAAAACGAGGACCATAACTTTCCTTTTTTGTTTGGATTCTTGAAAAGCAGCCCCAGTTATATACACTGACCTAATTATTAAAACCAAGCAGAATTTACTAAAAGCAATAATAATCAAACTGCTTACTATCTGTGAATCAAAACTTCAACATCACATTGAAGAAACAGGTTGTTCAGTGGTGCCCAGTGCGAAATACCAAGCATAACGAGCAGCCGTACCATTGAATTTTTCACACTCTGCAACAAGCGCTCGTGTTGTTCTGCTATGGCCAAAGCAGCCGAGTGAACCTTCTGATAGATTGCTTCTCCATCTCTGGTCTGAAAGATGAATAGTCCTTCTCCTGTGTCACACATCCTGCCAAAGCAAGAACGGTTGGGATCCAAGTGTGAGATTTGAGTTTACAGATCACCCTGAACAAGCAAAACTTTGGCATGCTGATCTAAAAGCACTATTGCACAAGCAGTAAGAATACAGAGGCTGTTGAAATATGGAACAAGGTTGTCTAAAAGTCTTTATGGATGGATTTTGCCAGCCCTGGTCCAATCTATTTTTGCCCATATTTGTATCACTCGCACCAAACAGGGACTCGGCTAAGTACTCCTGATCTATCACAAGTGCTTAAGCTCTAGAGAGTTTATGCGCAAGACCCACATTTTTAATATTTAGACCCTATCTAGAATCTGTGCCAGGTAGGATTAATTTGTCTTCCCCTTTCAGACTTTTAACGCTGCCTGTAATGAGTTTTGCAGAGTTTCATCTTCCACTTGAAACAATAAATACATATCCTCAGCATCCCAATTGCAGTGTCCTATCACAAATAATGCATGATCAGCTAAATAAAAATGTATCCTTCACCACCACCCCCCACCCTGCGAGGACTAAATTCTGCAGTAATATGGAGGTTGGACATTTAAATGCCTCTTCTGTTTCCAGATAAATTATGTGTGACCTGTTTCTCTTTTACTATTGTAATTCTTTAATGTGCTTATCTAAAATAATGCATCCATATCCATATTTGATAGTTTAATTCAACAAACAAGTGCTCCAACTCCAGTCACACAAAGACTTTAGCTCATTAAGACTGAGCTGCAGGAAGCAATACAGAACAACATCTCTAAAACATGGAATTGCATTCAATTTTCTTATAAATCCATTTGACAAATAGACAGAAAACAGGAATATAATCAATGGCAAATGGGAATCCCTTCTCTTAGCTTGCTTTTGGGAAACAAATTTGCACTCACTGTTCTCAACTTCAAACTCCACTTCTCCCCATATAGAATCCATAACCCTGTGCTCAAAGGCCCACGTTGTACAAATTCTGAAATGATGTTCACCCCTTCTTCCCAGATCTGTCCATCCAGTTCTCTGGCTCGTATAATGCATTACTTAAGACCAACCCTATACAGAAATACCCAATGCTGTCAGCCTCCATCCTGCAGCCCCCTGGGATACGGCAGCTCTCCCATCCCCATCCTCAGGCACCTTTATTTGGCAACTGCTTCCATTCAAGCTGCGACCTGGGCTTAAGAGGGTGTTTTATTTGGTTTTATTTTTGTTTGTTTGTTTTTGCTGTTCTGTTTGGTTTTGGTTTGGGTGAGTTTGTTTGTTTTTAGTAGAGGGTACAGACCAGCCTCTGCCTGAAGACAAGCTCTGATATCTCCTCCAATAACCTTGGGAAGTGGGGTGGAGCACCCCCCAGCAACCCCCCGGAGAGCCCCCCAAGCCAGCGAACACACACCTACCTCCCCGCTTCAAACGTGAACCAAGACGGGTCCCGCCCGTAGCGTCGGAGGGCACTTAATGGCCAAGAGATGAGTTTTACTCTGGGATTCTGGATGTCCCATAGACAGATATTCTCAACTGTTATCTGCAAGGTACATTCCCCATGCACATCTAAATTAGGGGATGGCATCAAATACACATTGAATCTCTCTGGGAGAAAAACAAAAGGTTAGTCTAAAATCCCTGCCCATTAAATGTACAAGTCATTAAAGGAATTTTGTATTTTCCAACTCTATTACAAGATCTTATTTCCACTTCATAGGATGCAAAAAGAAAGACTCAATTCCATGGAATAACTCAGTAAACTCCATGTTTGGGGCAGTTAGAATGCTGCACTCGAAGGACATCAAACATTTGTCTGTGTATTCAGATACCAAAGAGAACTGCACCATCTTAATCCTGATATTTGCAAACAATTAATAAAATTGAGTGCATGAACAAATACATTGCAATTACTTTCGTGTATGTAATGAGTTAATTTGCATGGAAAAGTGACGTAGCCATGGGCTGAGGTTTTGCATGCAATTACTACTATTTATTATTTACTTTACAGTGTTGCCAAAGAGCCCCAGTCACAGACTGAAACTGTTGTACAGACATTGTACAAGAAAACACACAACAAAAGATAGTTCCCATCTCCAAGAGCAACTAACTTGTGCTGTTCCAAAATAATTCTTTTTACCTTACTTATTCTGTCTGGTAGCAACTGGAGGGAAGAAAAAAAAAAAGCCAAAAACACCCTCGAGCAAACTAAAAAAAGCCCACAAAAAACAGGAAGGAGGGCTTGGGAAAATGTTTTGCACCAATTTATTTCTGATATTCATATGCATAGTCCAAAAGACTTTAAAATAATGCAATTGATGATTTAAAAGGTCACCATTTATGTACCTACCATTCTGCTCCCTCTCTACTCCAGATGCCAACAAGTCAGGCTCTCCAAGGCTAATGTCATTAATTCGTGTTCCAAGACATTCCATCTGCAGCACCTTGCACCACTCATCTGCCTCAAGTTCTGTATAAATGCCCAGAAAATCTGTGTGTCGGTATAATACATTTATGATTTCACAATTAATGCTCTTATGTTTTCTCTTGTGCTTTGCCATTTTACCCACCTGATTCACAAGCAAAGGTTTTGGAGGTGGCATCATTAAAATAAATCCCAACAGCATGCTTCTTTGTGCTTTTTGGCAATCGTAATATATTCTTCACATTATTGAGCTCTGTGACCTGAAAAAGCACAATTCGGAGTCTTAGTTAGGAGCTTGAAAAGCTATATAGCCATTATTGACTGGAGAAGGAGAGAAAAGAATTATGTTGCAAAGGACAGAGAAAAGGAGAGAGAGTATGAACATGCCTGTGATTTTCTGAAAGCAATGCAGCCCTGACATGAACCACCTTACACAATCAACTCTAGACCCTGGATGATGAAGGAGCCACGTCCTCCAGTTCTCCCGTCTGTATGCGAGCTTCAGGGCAACACAAGCTGAACAGGAGTTTTGCAATGAGGCAGGTAGAATCAAAGCTCGCTCTGGTTTTAGAAATATTTATGTGAAGGACATGAGAAGGACCAACCTGACGCAGCAGAAGCAAAGAGAGGTGAAGATAAAAATCTAAAGGATTCGCCCATTTGGAGGAGCAAGGCCAGTTCCAGTACAGCTTTCATTTCATCATGGAGGACAAAACTGTAAGAAGGGCTGCTCTCTAAATAATGTTTTGATGGAAAGTTAAGGATTTGTTAGAATAGTCCACTTAAAAAATAAAAATACAAATAAAAATAAATCAAAGTTCTAGTTATTAAAAAGCTTTTTAGCTTTAAAGATTCACAGGCTTGGAAACACAGATTTCTGTTGCTTGGTTGCCAAAAAATGATTGGAAAAATAGCTTTCACACCAAAAAAATAAACATGAATCTGTTACCTTCTATACAGATAATTAATAAATACATAGTACAGTTGCTTCATATTTCTGACATCCAGTTTTCACTCTCACAACCATAAGTAACTCTCCTAAATTTGACTGAGGAGGAATTGTCCGTTATTTAAATTCCTTTAAAAGTACAGACTAACACCCAGACAGGGAACCAGGAAGTTACATTTAAATATGCACTATTAGGAAACATTTCACCAACTCTTTTACATGGCAGGGGTTGAAGAGAGGGAGAAAGGGAATTTAACAGGAACGTTCCCAAAGTTGTACAACCTAAAAACTTCATTACTTTGTTCTCGTTAGCCCTGTGGATTAGTCTCATTTCAAAATGCATCAACTCTAAACAAAGGAATGCAGCAATTGTCTTACATATAAGATTCAGGAAGCAGAAAGAGTTATCGGTGTTGCAAGGTCCAGCAACAAAACCCTTTCCTCTGGAGCATCTTCAGTTCACCAGCCCCACTGCATCTTTCTGGACCCCATCCTGAAGCACTTGCTTCTTGGAGTGCCTTTATTACCCAGCAGGGGAGGACAGACAACCAGAATCACATTTTCGAGCAAGACCCCTGAAAAGGTAACCTTACTGTGAATGGAAGGGACAAAGAGCAGCTGGTGGACAATGTCTCCCCAAAATAAAAATAAGCAACGCATCCAAAGTCCGGAAAAATCACTCGAGGTGCAGTAGCAGAAGGAAATAATGGAAGGAACACCCCATGGGGAACACACAAAACCTGCTTGCTTAGCTGCCAAATTTAAACTCAGGTTTTTATAGCCTCCAGGCTCAAGATTTTGAGAAGTGTCAAAACTGAGACTTCCTAACCGTGCTTAATTTTGCGTGAGTATTTTTTACTTTTCCAGGAAATCCTGACATCCCCCAGTGCTAACAAGACACCGACAAACTCATTGTTAAATACGGCAAATCTGTCATAAGCTATTCTCATCATGCTCAGCACATGACAGGTCAAGCACAAATTGCCAGCTGCCAAGTTCAAGTCTCATATATTTTCCTCATATGTCAAGCAGGGATTCAAATGCAAAAGGAAAAAAAGAGCTAGAGTTTTTCGTTCAGGACAGCAGCCAGCCTGACATTTATACTGAGCACATTTACATTTTCTGTAAATGAACGTACTAATGAAGTTTTGTACCTACGCATACAAAAGTTAGCAGAAACAGAATGTAGCCGTATATTTTGGTAATGAAACATCTAGCTATCTAGGATTTTTTTCCCCTAATGGAAAGCTTATTTCTTAAAATCAGGCTGGTCACACTCCTACCGCTGGATATCCCAGTAATTGTCCCCAGTGCGATGAACCCTGGGGATGCTGTGACAGGGCTCAGTGAGATCATGGGAGGTTTGTACAGGTCAGGGAGCAGCTTGCTGCCTTTCCCTGCTGGCTCGGGAGCCAAGAGCACTTCCAGCAGTTCGGAGGCTCAGAAGTACCATCTGGCCACCTGCTGCCCATGTCCCCGCCAGCCCCAGGTGACGGCGGCAGGAGGCGAAGGATGCTGGGCAGGGCTGGGAAAGCAAAAGCAACCAACCAACCCAAACGGTACCACTAACAGCCCTGCGTGCAGACCAAGTTATGCACCTCCGGGCCAGATGGGAGCCGATGTTCGTAACACTGCTGGGAACGTGAGGAGGACAAGATGAAAACATTTGCTTTGTCTGCCTACACTGAGAGAGAGACATTTCTGGTGCCTGTTTCTTTTAGTATGACCCCAGCCTTGTGAATCTCGTAAATATTGAGGATTTTTCCGGCACATTGCAAAGTCAAAAGTCACTTGGAGAAATAAGAATTTGTAAATCTTACCCTCATCACCCCCAGAACCCCTAAGACCACACTTTACACTGGAAGTTGTCATGTTTTATTCACATTAGGGCTGCAACTACCGTCCAGCCTCCCTGCATGAGCTCCTGCAGTCTCTGCATCCCTAGCAGAATATCCATCAACCATTTCCTCTCATTTCTGTACTACTAGAGACACCCTGTGCTTTCCAGTCTCCACACTCCAATCTCCAGATGGCCTCGCGCGCCGTTGCCTTTGTGTCATATCCACGTTGCAGCTCCAGGACTGCTTCATCTCCGAACCCAGCCACGGGGGCGGAGAGCTGCTCCTGCCAACACCTCAGGTACCTGCGGTCTCCATCCAGTCTAGGACTTCACATGGCCAGCAGTTGGTCATTTCAACGAGTTCTGAGAAGCACGAAGGTGGCCGGACGACTTGACCACATGAGAGCATAACTCGCAACTCCTGCGCTCCCCTTTAGAAACAACTAAATACAAATAAAGGCATGGACTTAACAGCATCATTGTTTTGGAGCTGAGAATAGCAGTAAGTTTTTCTTTCTTATCATAAATTCCTCTCAAAAGCCAGTTAGTTACTGCAGTAAAGTACTTCTTCGTAATCTCAAATTCAGAGTGATATATTCCAATAGAGATTTTAGAAGAATCAGCTCATACTTGAAATCCCAAAGTTCATCCTTCTGAACAGAAAAAATTGTTTTCATTTGAATATGCCTTCTCCTACGTTTGCTTTTTATTACTGCACTCCCTCTAAGCATACTGTTATGAAGACGACAATGCAGATTATGCAAGACATTATTTATCTCTTATCTTTTGCCTTCCCAGTATTCACAGTGGTCTATTTTGCTTTTCTGGATTATCAACCAGCAGTTAATTCATCTCTCTAAGTGAAAATTCTCACTCATTCAACATAAGAGTGGAGGACAAAGATGAAGCACCCGAGCGTGCCACTGCCCTGGGTGTTAGTGCAAGGACAACTGGGACTGGTGGGCTTTTCCCTGGGTCTGCGGGGGGGTGTACAGGGGAGGGAGGAAGAAAAAAGGGGTACAGAGGTGGGGTGAACATGAACAAATAATTATATGATTTTTTTTTTTGATGTGTTTATGAAGCTCTGCCGTAAGCCCCTTCCTCATCACGTTGCCTCTACCTCTGCGTGTTTTATGCTGGGAGCAGGGACAGGGCAGGGAGCCAGTACACATCAGGTGCTTCCAGGCATCACCTTGTGCCCTGTGTGAATGCAGAGTGGCTGCACTGCAAAGCACAGCAACCACGAACCAAAAAACACACTCCAAGAGCCCTGGCTCACAGCCTGGCCAAATAAAATTGCAGGCAATTTCACCCCTTGGGTGATATCTTGAAACACTGAAATCAATAGTATTGTGTCATTAATTTCACCAATTGTCAACCCCTTTGTAGCTCCTGTTTCAGCTCCGAACTGAGAAAAAAAAAAGGGTATTTATATTTGGAGAAATGCTAGCTACAACATTTGGCAGCTCCTGGGTTATTTGTGCTGGATTGGCTGCTTGAGAGCTCTTGGATAATGGCATTTCACAGAGCATGGTCTGAAAGTCTTCACACGCATCTGAAGATTTCCTGATGGCATTTGCTTCTGCCGAGCTGCACAAGCTGACACCAAAGCATCCCCCTTCGAAGTGCGACAGACAGGTAGCCCCCGATTCTGACCTCTGCCCCAGGGCCAAATGTCTACAGTCATATGCACATACTCTAGTCTCTTCCCAGATGGTTTCAGACTAAGTTTTTCTTCAGTACCAGACATAGCAGGCACAAGGAGCACCACAGATGGACAAAATCTGGCACTCTGAGACATTTTCTGAAGTCAGTGGCACAAGTGACAGCACGCCGAAGAGACTCCCAGCTCCTGCGTGCCTTCTGTCCTGGACACAACCTCGGGGCATCCGATTCTTATGTCTGGCAAAGATATGCTCAATAAGCAACTGCCCCTTCTTCTATTTTGTGGCTGAACTGCTGCAGTTTCCTTCATCTTTCAGAGGTGTCCAGGGTGGTAATAGTCCCTTCTGGTGGGATCCAGCTTAGCCAAGCAGCTGTTCCTGCCGCCAAGGCTCAACAGCACATCTGTGCTCCCGAGGGAGAAGTTGTCTAAAGATCACTTGATATTTGACCTGCTGTGTCACCCAGCAAGGTGCTTCAGAATGCCATCATTATCCTCGGCGCCTAAATAGCCTTCCTGTTGCTCATCCTTATGCAACAGATGGTTCAAATTGTCTGGCACATACACACCAAATTCACACTGAAGAACTGGCAGGCTGCTAACATCCCTTCTACCACACTTTTGGAAAGGAGTCAGGAGCAGACACCAAACACCTGCAAATATTTGAGGCCGAAGTTTTATCTTTTTGTTGTTGTTGTTTTGTTTTGTTTTGTTTTGCATTTTTTAAATAACACTCCTCCTGCCAGGCTCTTGCAAAACCCTGTTTTCATGGTTAGTTTAATTCATGTATGTTTTATTTGTCCGAGATAAATAAGTAATGTACATTTATAAAGTTAATTCTAAAAAGGAGGGAAAACCAGAATTTCAGACCTGAGAAAGTGTTAGCAGAGAAATTGCAAGAAGAATGATATTTTGTTTGGGGTTTAAGACCTCCCTTTGCATACTTCTCCCGTCCTTTACTTTTAAGCCTCCTTTACGTTAACATGAGAATCCAAATAATTGAAATATATTTCATTAGATTAAAAACTAAAATACTTGCAGAGCTGTGTGGCGAGAGAGTTCTGAATCAGGAACAGGGATTAATCATTCATTTCCCAACCAACAGTACAGACAGACAGAGCTTCACCCTGACCAGACAGAGTCAGGCAAAAATTCTCTCTCTCCCATTCCCTCCAAAAACATGCCAACACAGTTTAATAAAAATGGTCTTTAGCATCTAACCTATCGTTTGAGTTAGTACATTATTTTCAAATATAGGTGGCCTTCAGAGCACAACGCAAGGGAGTATATTTATTGCCTACATGACTGCCGCATTCAATGGTTTTCAAGTATCCTGTGTTTTAATCTTAGTTAAGGACTTCAAGCTTCTGTTTTGGCTTCCTGAAAATTCCCCCCGTGATGAGTACAGGTAGAATATTCCCAGGACACACCAGGGGAATATTTAATGGAAAATGCTGCTGCAGTTCCAGTCCAGTCCTGCTTATAAGATTTGCTCCTACATATTTAACTTACTAAGTATACATAACATACTAAACTTTTATATAGCTTTTAAAATATTTATTAAGAAATATAAATATGCATAAGTAAAATCTACAGCCATGCTTATATCTCCCTTTCTTCAGTGGGAAAAAATCATCAGCTGCTAGTTTTCACCTGCTCACGTACAGAATTGCATACATGGGCCATAACCCCACTGTAGCCCAACACTGGATTATTCAAAGAAGTTAGAGCCAGGATCAACTACCAGATTTAGAGGTTCAGTTTTTACCGCCACTCACAGGATCAGAGGAGCCATGCACAAGGTATGCCCTCCCATATAGGACACGTAGCTGCCCCACAGACTTGCGGTGAGCCTTGCTGTACAACATCACAGTGAAGGTCCCAATGTATCCTGACAAGTTACTTTAATTCTCTGAAAGCCTCAAACTAGACATTTCACCCATAGTAAGTGATAGTATTCATTAAAATATATGTTTAACAGCCAGTTATTAGGAGAGTGGTCATACTTTAAACATTTCATTTGCTACCGATACAGTTTTCACAGAATCACAGAATCACAGAATGTTAGGGATTGGAAGGGACCTCAAAAGATCATCTAGTCCAATCCCCCTGCCAGAGCAGGAAAACTTAGGTGAGGTTACACAGGAAGGCGTCCAGGCGGGTTTTGAATGTCTCCAGAGAAGGAGAATCCACAACCCCCCTGGGCAGCCTGTTCCAGTGTTCCGTCACCCTCACTGAGAAGAAGTTTCTTCTCACATTTAAGTGGAACCTCTTGTGTTCCAGCTTGAAACCATTACCCCTTGTCTTACTGTTGGTTGTCACCGAGAAGAGCCTGGCTCCATCCTCGTGACACCCACCCTTTATATATTTATAAACATTAATGAGGTCACCCCTCAGTCTCCTCTTCTCCAAGCTAAAGAGACCCAGCTCCCTCAGCCTTTCCTCATAAGGGAGATGCTCCACTCCCTTCATCATCTTTGTGGCCCTGTGCTGGACTCTCTCCAGCAGTTCCCTGTCCTTCTTGAACTGAGGGGCCCAGAACTGGACACAATATTCCAGATGAGGTCTCACCAGGGCAGAGTAGAGGGGAAGGAGAACCTCTCTGGACCTACTAACCACCCCCCTTCTAATACACCCCAGGATGCCATTGGCCTTCTTGGCCACAAGGGCACAGTGCTGGCTCATGGTCACCCTGCTGTCCACCAGGACCCCCAGGTCTCTTTCCCCTACACTGCTCTCTAATAGGTCATTCCCCAACCTGTACTGGAACCTGGGGTTGTTCCTGCCCAGATGCAAGACTCTACATTTCCCCTTGTTATATTTCATTAAATTTTTCCCCGCCCAACTCTCTAGCCTGTCCAGGTCTCGCTGGATGGCAGCACAGCCCTCTGGCGTGTCAGCCACTCCTCCCAGCTTGGTGTCATCAGCAAACTTGCTGATAGTACACTCAATTCCCTCATTTTGCATTAGCCAGCCTGGAAAACAATTACAAATTACACAATTCAATTTTCCAAATGGATTATTCCATAACTAGACAGAAAGACTGCTTAAATTACTTCTGCTGTTTCAAGGCAAGATTAATACAATCGGATTAAAACTTAGATCCCCTCGAGGAACCGGTATATTCCTGTCAGCAGTATGCAATTAGTTGGTTTTGTATTGGAATATTAAGGATTTTTCCGGCACATTGGAAAGTCAAAAGTCACTTGGAGAAATAAGAATTTCTTCCTTCCTCCAATATTATTTTGTGAAAGCGTATGGTAATTTGTGGTTGACTATTTACATTTACCAAGTGAAAACCAGACAGCTACCTGAAAGGCAACTCTCTGCCTCCATTTTGTAGCCTGGATCCTAATTATTTTCTCTCCCTTTTGGGAGCAAATGAATTAAGTGGGCAGTTTGCTTTGTGTATGCAAATTTCCAGTTCACTCCATAAGCTACAGATGACTGCCCGCGAATGACCCGTATTTTAGGACACTTTAACCTTTCCATGTTTCAAAAATAGAACAAGATTAGAAACTATTTAAAGATCAGTATTATTAATAAATAAATAAATAAATAAATATTTCTTCTGTTGTTTTAAACTTTGAGGGGCAAGGATGTGAAAATTCAGCCTCTGGTGCCCGGCTGCAGTAGACACATACATCGAGCATTCCAATGTGAACAAATTGGAGCCCCCAATGTGACAGGAACACCGAGACACCTCAAACATTGCTTGTGACCCAGATTCGGACGGATAAAGGAGAGACCTTGGCTGGATAAAGGTGCCAAGGAGATGTTGTGCGGGCTCCGACCACAGCAGCTCAGCTCCAGTGGCTGGTACCAGCACTGTGCCAACAGAACAAATGCTCTGGGCAGCCTCTTCCACTAATAAATCGAAGTAACATTTGTACTTCAATTCATCACAGGAAAAAAAAAATAAATAAAGAGCAGCAAAATGAAACAATTCAGTGAAGGAGGCAGGCGCTATTGAAAAATTAGCTCCATTCGTCATTTTTCTTTTTCTACCTTTTACAGTTTTATGATGGATTAAAACTTCCCTGAGACTGATGGGGTAAGAAGGTGCTCCTCAGTTTTCTAGATCTGATGCTGTTTTCAACAGCATTTGAGAATCACTTCAGAAGCCAGGTAGGTAGTTTACCATATTTTTGAAACCTTGGTAATCTGTAAGTGAGGTTTTCCTCTTACGGTGTCATCTATCAGCCTGAACTGCATTCAGCCTTAGATTCATTAGCACAAGCATTTGACACGGTGACATCTGACACGTTAACAGGACTGGCTGGGTGTCTCATTTGGAAGATTAACTTTATTGCCAGAGACGAAGAGAAGCAGCCTTCTGTCTAGGGGTGACAGAATTAGAATAGTCATAGAAAAGCCTCTACGCACCATCAAGCTGTTATTAAATCAGCTGCCCTTGCTGATCGAATGTACATCACGGCAACAGCAATGACTGTCCTAGAGCTCCGGATTGATGTCTTGAGTACCAAAGTCCCGTTAACATTATATATCGAAACCAGGTGACAAGTACTGTTAGTTGAAGAGTTCACAATATTAAATTGCGGGGTTTTGGCTTTTTTATTAATAATCAGCTATGCTTTTTATAAGAATCTGTTCAACTATAGAGCAGTATAGAGCAGCAGTGACATGTTGTCATTTTTCAGCGCCTCATATTTGATACTGTTAGAAGCTGCATCATTCACCACCTTAGCGTTTCACACATTTAAAAAGCTTATTTAAAAAAGAAACTCATTTTTATCCACCTGTGCTCTTTGTAAGTTAACACATTTTAGCCACAAAATGCTGTTTAATATTCATTAGCTTCTTTTCAGCCAGGTTCATTAAAAATAAAAAGAACTCGTCACCTTGAATAGCTGATGAGGGTAGCGCTAGAAGACAGCCTCATTTACCATCACAGTGAAAAAACGGGGACACTGCAGAGCCCCACTGCCAAAAGAAGCAACAGTTTAACATTAAGGTTAACTATAGACTAAGCTTGACTTAAACCTGAAAATTCCTCAAAGCTAGTGAGACTTTCTATGGTGCTTTGGTCTGCAGATCCAGATGCAGGAAACTGCTGTTAGGTTACATACACAACAAGTGCTAACCAACAGATTTAAGTCACAGAATCACACAGAATCCCAGAATGTCAGGGGTTGGAAGGGACCTCGAAAGCTCATCCAGTGCAATCCCCCCGCCGGAGCAGGAACACCCAGCTGAGGTTACACAGAAGGTGTCCAGGCGGGTTGGAATGTCTGCAGAGAAGGAGACTCCACAACCTCCCTGGGCAGCCTGGGCCAGGCTCTGGCACCCTCACCGGGAAGAAGTTTCTTCCCATATTTAAGTGGAACCTCCTGTGTTCCAGTTTGCACCCATTGCCCCTTGTCCTGTCACTGGTTGTCACCGAGAAGAGCCTGGCTCCATCCTCCTGACACTCACCCTTTATATATTTATAAACATTAATGAGGTCCCCCCTCAGTCTCCTCCAAGCTCCAGAGCCCCAGCTCCTCAGCCTTTCCTCACACGGGAGATGCTCCACTCCCTTCAGCATCTCCGTGGCTGCGCTGGACTCTCTCCAGCAGTTCCCTGTCCTGCTGGACCTGAGGGGCCCACAACTGGACACAATATCCCAGATGTGGAATCCAGCCTTATTTAGATTCCTCATAGATTTCATATCCATTACCTAATCAGAACTTCAAGTCATCATGTGCTGTTGATATATTGCATTAATACAACGGAAGAAATGCAGATTTGCATCAATAATTGACAGAGCCATACTAATATAAACACAGCATTTCACACAAAGCTGGAAATTGTCTTATTGTCACTGTGCAACACTCACACACATCAAATAAAAAATGCACTTCTCATTACTTTTGAAAGTTGCTTAATATAAATTTGAATGCATTATTTCTGGGCATGACTTACTACTAATAGCCACAGGTTTTATGACCAATCAATTACAAATTACGTGGCATGTGGACAGACAAGTCTGAATTCAGATTCAGTATTCCCTCAAGATTTCCTCCTAAATGTGTGTCAAAGTGAGTATGTGCAGATCAGCCTCAAGCTGAGCTGTGCCCGCCAACTCCTAGGAATTTATGCACATAATTCCTAATCTTCTCATATATTAAGTTTTTGCCAACAATGATTATAAATTAAAGGGTCTGTTATTTTCATCTCCATGCCCAGGAGAATTACACATGTAAATTCTCAAATGAATATGAAATGTGCACATAACTCCAGAGAAGTGATTAGAGGGGAAAACTTCGTTCTTTTAATACCAGTGAATTTAGCAAAAGGTTTTCACATCATCATTGCAAGGAAAATTTGCATATTTCCCTTCATTTCTGTAGCTGCTTACTGTCTTCCCACAGATGCAAAATCCTAGTAAAATGAGAACCTCTAAGTACCCAGCTTTTTTAATTTGCACGTTACCTTGGATGGTTGTTACTAATTATGAAGAGTAGTAGTCATTGCAAAGTATTTCAGATCTGATTTTAAAGGGCTGAGGAGAGAAAAGGACACCATATCTCAAAATAAAGTCATTTTCCACTAGTTTAGCAAGACGTTTGCTACAAAGCAGAAAATAGAACACTCACTCTGCCCCTCCATTGAATGAAGGAACACACAAGTAGGTTTAGGACCTTGATAGTTAAAAAAAAGTTCCAGTTTTCAGGACAATTAATACATGTCAACTTCAGATTTTATTCATTGGCCATTAAAAAAAAAAGTTTCAGAAACAACCATATTAACAATTCTTACCTTGTGATAGCATCTAAAGTAAGCAGCTCGTTCATCTGAGAATTTCTCCAGCCTCTTTGGCCCTTTGCTTGAAGCTTTCTTGAATACTAACCAGCATCTCTGGTAGATCTAGAAACACAAAAAGAGTAAACTGGGCATTTCCAGTGACTTGAATATCACTAATATTTGCCTAAAAGTTAAATGCATAAATCAGCTGTTGCTCTGGAGCTACAAATAATGATTCTCGGTAGCCTAGACAAAACACAAAATCAAGTAATAGATAGTTACAACCTATTTCTTTTGAATTATGACACACGAGAAATTCTTATGAAGACGGTGCATGCTTGCATGAAAGGTGCTAGGAAGAAAGGGCTGTAATTATGCTTGCACATGCAGGGCTTTCTAGGAAACAGCTTTTTAAAAATAAAGTGACGCTTTTCCATGTGGATTTGTTACTGCTTCCAGCCTTGCATGCTTAAGACACACTTGAGGCTTGAGCAGACAGGTAGGAATGGACATTCCATCACACAACTATGAGAGATAAATCTGTAAGTGTATATTCTACGTATAACGGTATATTAGAACACAAAAGGGAGAAGGAACTGAATTACTGGGTAAAGAAAAAGACAGATCATTTAACTGTAGAACCCAGGACAATTCAGCTAACTGGTGTTTTGCTTTCAAGGTCCAGTTAAATTTAAATTCAAGTCACTTGGAGCAGAATCTGCCTGTGCAGAGTGGTTGAAAAAACACCTTTTCACCTACAGCATTAAGCCAGTTCACCTCCCAAACTTCTGCCACCATTTCTTGCAGTCTCTCCACCTATTCTTTAACTATGATGCACTTTCTGCCATCCTCTTACATTCAAAACCATAGCTCTCAGCTTAGATAACATACCGGCTGCGTAGAAGGAAAGAATTATAAGCCTTGCCAACTGTTCACAGCCTACATTTAATCAGTAATTCCAAACACCTGGTAAGTTAGAAATGAAACAAACCCACCACTAAAATTAGTGTGATTAAAAAAAAAAAAAAAAAAATCTGGTTAACCGTTATCAAGTAGTTCACAGCTCTGGCAGAACTCCAGTAGAGCACAAATTCACTGGAGTGATCAGTGACGAGACCCATCAAAACATCCCACTGCCCCCAGCAGCAAACCAGCAGACAAGGCAACTCCACCCTTTGAACCCTTGATCAGCCCTTGACCATAAACCTTGTATTCAGCACAAAACAATTATGTCCATTAAAAGTAGCTATAACTTTATTTATGTGCCCAAAAATGACTGTTAATTGACTAGCTGTGCTTCTTTCACCAGCTTTTAGCTGTTTCTATAAAGATGTTCGGGGAACCATATTATCCACCCAGCTTTATTATCCTGCCTCACATGTGGGCACTCAGACTCCTGGCCCACTTGGCTGCAGAAGCGTTTAGCACATGGACAGGCTGCTCTGGTGCCAGGCACCAGCTGAACCCATCAAGGTTTTCTTCCAATTTTCCCGCTTATTGGCCAGTCAACCTCTCCTGTTTAATGCAAGGGTTTGAATTGCATTGTTCAAGCATTATTAAACACCGACCAAAATGAGAGCTCACCACTAAAAAGGCAATTCAGACTTACACACACTTATACTGGAAGAGACTTTCTACATTTGCATTCTGACAATCTTGTTTGCTGGGCCAAGAAAACCTCAACACATCTAACAAGAAAACCTCTCCAAAACCTCACCCAAAAGGTAGTGTCAAAAGTTTGAGCATTCAGTCCTTTTGCTTTCCATTTTAACTTAGCAATCAGAAGTCCACAGAAGATAACAGAATCCTTTAGTAACGCATTTGCCACTGTACAACACATACGAGGACAACAACTACAACACGATGATGTCCTACTCGGACCATTTGCAGTCAGAAGCCCCTCACTGGGTCAGCGAGCATCTCAAAGCTGTAGCTGCAACAGTGAGCTCTGCAGCACACACTTTTAGGGGCAGAGGAGAAGAGTAACATTTTAATACAAATGAGGAAATAAAGTTTCGCTCTGCCTCCAGCGAGGCACAGATCCAGGATGGTTATCGCCCTTCCAAATGCCACTAGGAGCGTAAGTACCGTTAAAAATCAACTCCAGTCAAGCATGGTAGATGGCTATAAGTTGGTCCTACTGCAATTTATTACTGTAGTTCAACAATGACTAATCCAAAACTAATTATTAGATCAGAGTCGAGGAGGGAGGAGGTGGAACAAAAACCAAACAAAAAAACCTGCTGCATATAAGTACCTCCAAGGATGCAAAAGCCAAATAAGCCTACAATATAATACTGGCCTTTAAGTTTTGGTTCCACTCTTGTGTTACAAGAATTCTCTAACAAAAGAGTCTCGGGGTTGGAATACATTATCCCAGTGCCTCAGGACATCATCATTGCGACCCAGGTAACTACACCTATAAAGAACAAATGGCATTCCTGAGGCTAACTTGCGCAAAGTCAGGTCATGAACATTCCCCCCGAACTTCCTCCTCCTTCTGCATAAGCCAGTCGGCTCTCTCCTCTTAGGGAATCGCTAGGCAGAGAGATTCCACTGCAAGAGTAGTTTAAAGTAGAATAAAGTATTTTGCTTTGATTAGAGACAATGGGCAATTTTTTGCCTGAACATACAGTCCAGAATCCCATTCATGTTGGTGATCTGACGATTAACTCCTCTCTGCTGACCTATATAAACAAACCCCAAAAGAAGATATATCACCTCATTTGAGACCTGCCTAGCACTTTCAAAAACGAGTTAATTGAGCCATCAAGATTGGGTACTATTATCACAGTCACATTTCTATGCTCCCATGACTCATATATCTCACAGATGAACACCCAGCACCATCTTAACTGAGCATAAACTATATGATACCCTAAACCTCTAGCAATAAAGCAATGAAAAAGGTGGTTGGACTAGATGACCTTTAAAGGTCCCTTCCAACTTCAGCCATCCTCTGAGCCTATGAATAAACAATTTGGCAGTATCTCCCTAGGAGCACTGAAAGCCCTTCAAAGCACTCAACGCACAGAAGAGATGATGTGGTGCCCAAGGCTGGGAGCTAATCATAGACCCTATTATGAGCTACAACACAGAGCAAGTAATTAGGTCTTCCATGCCATCATGATGCAGTACGTGTCTCAGAATTGTCAGGATTTCTTCAAGCTGAGGACGGCGTGTGAACTGTTTATACTGTTACAGCCATTTTGACAGCAGCAGCACGAACCAGCCCCAAATGCTCTTAGGTGACTATTCCAGCATGAATACTTAGCTCACTTATCCCTCAAATCAACATTTTCACTACTACTCCATGAACAGGAATTAGTTGAAAGTACTGCTGTAATTACTTCCACTCCAAACACTCGGGCTGACAGTGATTAGCAAATCCAAACAGTAAATCAGGATCTGATGTGCTGAGAGAGAACAGTAATAGCTGTCATTTGCATAACACCTAAAACTTACAAAGCTCTCCCTGGGAGATCTTCTGAGGAAGCCTAACTCAAAATTTAATTCGAGTATCAAAAATTAGCATCTACCTCCTATAGTCTCTCCTGAAAACTTCAGGTTCCAACAGCCCATCGAGCAGGCAACAACGTAAAACTCGAGGGAAATGACATGACTGTTTACAAAGTGGATCATCTGAGACCCAGATAGGTGATCCAGCATGCATGCCCAAGGTCATGTCAAAACGGTTCTATTTTTGGCTCTAAAGATCAGCTGATATAAACCTTTACCACAACTGAAGTCAAAGGAGGAGTGACTTCAAAGGAATGATGCAATCCGAGTATTTGGATTCCTGCTCTCAGTGCTGCGCTTTAGAAACCAGGCAGGGCTGCTCAGCCACCCCCCAGCTCCTTCTGATGCTGGAAACACACCGTGAGGCAACGGAACCATCGACCTCAGCTGGAACTGCTCAGCATCTGGCTGAGTTAAGTGGAAACATTTCTTTTGACTTTCCTGGGCTTCATGGTTCAGTTGTGGTTTGAAAACAGTGGCATGCCGAGAGGGAAGCTGAAACTGGAGGCTTGCTGTCCTACTGACGACCCAAACCCATGGGCCGTCCTGGAAATGGGGGTGCAGAGGGAGACCTGTCAGTCTTCGCCTCCTCCCAACCGATCAAAAAAGATAGCTAAGAGCTAGATATTTGAGTGCCTAAAATTCCATTCTTTATACACAAAGCACAAACTATTCCGACACTCGAAACAAACATTTTAATTTAGAAACTGAAATCTGTATTTGCATCCAAAGCAAGTTTACCCCACCCCTCAATACTTTTGTTCAGCAAGTGATTTGAAAAAGCATCCAGAAATAGCCAAATATTTAGAAATTGAAGGGGGGGGGCTATTTTGCATATCTTGGGGCACAGGGTTTAAAACTGGCCATTTTATAAAAACTAAGATATGTAGCTTCCACTGCACTAGGGCCAAGCAAGCCTGTTTTGCTTCAGGATCAGACAATCTCCCCCCTGACTTGCTTGTTATTTAAGAGGGATAGAGAGGTCAGAGACAGTAGCACAAAGTCTCATCTGGCAAATTTCTCCTTTGTGAACAAGTGAACCTTCAGGAAAAGCTGCCCTGTTTTATTCCTCTGTTGTCTTTTTCTGCTCTCTGCCCTAAAACAAAGAATTCCAATGAGCTGCATTTACAGGGACACTGAACTTGCTGTCAAATAAACATAAGTTTCGCTTTTTTAAAAACAGTAGCTGAAAGTACAATCTTGTAGCTTGGGATGATTACCAGAAAGCTGAGGCTATTGCCAAGAACTTGCCTTTTGTGATTCTGATAACCTCTAGAAACAGATAATCTAGTAAACACACAGCATAATAACACAAGAAATTTCTCACAGTATGTTCTGAACCTTCTTTTTTTTTTGGTAGGAAAAAAAAATGCTGCCACTTTATCCAAGGCTGGTAGGTACCTCACCCATTGAAGTACCTCAGCTGCATATGGAAAATTATTTGAGCATTTTTGCTGAACTTTGCCAGGGAGTAACCAGTGGACTGGAGTTCCAGGTACAAGGTCCCTTCCAACAGGGCGCTGCTAGCACTTAGTGTTTGGATCTTAATTCTTCCATTTTAAAAAATGCCTTAATATGTCACTTCCGATTCAAAAGGTTGTAAAGAGCCCCGAAATACGATCCTTAGACTAAAAGAAATTTGTGAAGAGACTGGATCTAGAATTTTGCTTTGCA
Organism: Caloenas nicobarica; assembly: GCF_036013445.1. Taxonomy (NCBI): domain Eukaryota; kingdom Metazoa; phylum Chordata; class Aves; order Columbiformes; family Columbidae; genus Caloenas; species Caloenas nicobarica. Next base: position 14,585,203 of record NC_088259.1, read on the forward strand.
TCTAGAAAAATGAAATCTTGCCACCAAAGGCAGACTGTACCCATTCATTTAATTACATTCTCTCCTCAGACATGTCTGAAGCAGTAGGTCTCCATTAGGTAGCTGTTTCTTCATGAAAAACCAGAGGACTGCTTTCTAGTAAAGAGGTCTAGGTATCAGCAAGTATGATAACGCTTTATGCATCACGTTGAATCGGACTGTGTGGCTCTAGTGAAGACTCCTCAATCTGTCCGTGACTTCACAAAATGGAAGTACTCAATTCGAATGTATTTCTTCCTTAAGTTTAGAACTTGCCTCTACTTTTCCAGCCAGCTTTGTCCCTTGCCTAGTTCATCCCCATATTGGCAGCTGTGTTCAGCTCTACTTCATTCTGAAAAAACACAATGTAAGTATAAAACAATTGCAAGTAGACAGATTACTAGAAAGAACCACATACCTGTAAACACACCTAACTTGTACTGACATGAGTTTAGCATGACTTAGATGGTGCACAGCAATGTACACTGGTTCACCGGCTTCATAAAATGAGAAATGAAGTTGGCTACATGTTGTCTGTAAAGATATCGCTGCACTTGGCAACAAGACAATTTCGTTTTCCCAGAATACCCATTTAATGTGAGTGGGTTATGAGTAAGCGATATCACATTATTCATTGTGATCAGGTTATAATGACTACATAAATCAAAGTTGGTTTATATCAAGCTATCTTCTTCTCTGGGGGACTAAAGAAAATCATCTCGATTTCTCCTTCCCCCAAGAAACACATTTGTGGAGAGAGAAACCTCACTCCTTCCTCTCATTCAGTATACATCTTCAGAAACAATATTTTACACGAAGAAGTCATCCACAGCTGCTAATAGGGAATAAAGCTGTAGTCTTGCTTCTGTGCCTGTTCAGAATGCACAGTATTGCTCAGTATTGCAAAGTTTTTTCATCGAGTTACAAAATCCAGCTTTGGCACTGGCCAGAACTTGCTATAAGACCAGTGCACAAAAAAATGCTCGGCAGATCTTTATGAATCCATACACCTTCTTTTACTCTTATTAATGCAAGTCACAACGGATGCCTACTGCTCTGAGTATTTCCTCTTCAAAAACTCTTTCTTTCTACCCCTTCCCTTCCAACTGGAATTGCTTCAACCAAAAGTGGGATTTTTGTTAATGGTTCAGGCTCAGAACTCAAAACCATTCCTCCAGCCTCAGTTTAAAACACCAAACAGCTGGATTTGAGCCTGCAGCTGCATTCCTACTTGGCACACTACTTAGAAGGCAACTTTCTTCTAAACCTTTTTGGGTGTTTGGGTTTTTTTTTTTTGTCCTTCATGATTACACGGGATTCATTCCACAGACAAGATTTACTTACTGCCAAAACATCCTCAGCAACTGAAAACGTGCGGGCTGTGATCTGGGGCACATTGTCCGAGCCATGGCTGGGTGCTGAGGAGCACAATCCAAGCACAGACACCAAAAGGCTCACCCAAGGTTACCTAACGGTTTGGTCATGGAGCCTGTGTTTTATTTTGTGTCTACACTATGCTCTGTGACAATGGCCATTGATAGCGAAACGCAAGCAGCATTTTACTTTTTTTCCTTGCTACTGGTATTAATATTAGTCATTGGTTCAGACAAAGGGGATAAACCGTCCAACAAAAATTCTGCTGCTGGAACAGGCCACCTCTGGCAGATTTCAAGATGAAATGGCCTCATGGAAAGACAAGGGATTTGCTGATACATTCTGGCCTGGTAGAAGATTATTTAAAAAAAAAAAAAAAAAAAAAAAAGACACCCAGGAGCTATGAGAGCCCTTTACAGTGAGTCACTGCAGCTGTTCATAAGTAGTTTAGAAGCAATGTACCCCTTCAAATTGTTGAAGCGCTCAGCAGCTGGAAGTCCAGCATTCAGAGGCATCTTAATCACGGATCCTGGCCAGATGATGAAGCACATTACCAGTGAAATCTCTCTGACATACAATCTGTTGAGGGCTTTGGAAGGACGCTATGGTTGTCCTGGTTTTGTCAGCCCAGACAGGGCGGAGAAGCCACCAGACTTGGAGGGACACCTAAAGCAGCATTCTGGACCTCCAGCAATGCAGGACACACGGGAGGTTGGCACCTGAAACAGAACAGTGATAACTGCTAATGCAAAATGCCATTAAGAAGACAGGGCTGGGATTTAGGACTTGCTTATCCCACATGAGTATCCTAAGTGTTCTGCAAAGGAGTAGTTTCTTTCTCTTCTCCACTCTGTGAACGGTGCCTTGGATTTAGATTGGCAGGTGCTCCTTACATGCAACTCACAGGAGACTTGTTAATAACCTAACGTGTTAATAAGTTACACTGTGTAATAAACACAGAAGATGTAAGGGATAAGCAGTCATGCTGTTTGGTGTGATGGCAGGAAATACAGAATTTGACTCCATTTTTTAGATTCTCTAATGACTGTCTAGAATTTCAGGACCCGAAAGACATTAAAAGCAAGACTTAAATTTCCAATCTACTCTCCCTACAAAAATGATGAGTTGGATGGAGTAGCATTAGAAAGAGAGTATTAACTGAAATATCCTTCCACTTTCAGACTCTTCTTTATGGACTTACAGGCTTTAAAGCATAGGGTTGCTGGTTTGTTGTGGGGTTTTTTTTAAATCATACACAGAAAGGGTTATAACTCTGGGGTGCATTAAAGCCATTAGAGAAGAGTGTCTCCAAAAGTGCCAAGAAGCATTTACAGCTGAAATCCTCTCTTGCTAGTGACAGTTTAAAAAAAGTCAGACCAGAGTGAAGTATCTGATTTGGTTCCTTGAACATATGCTAAGCTTTATATATGGGTACAGTTAATTCTAGGCATGAAACTGGATAGGAGAAATCAGCCTAGGACTCTAACTACTAAAGGAAGAAAAAATAGTAAAGGCTTCAATGCCGACTAAAACCTGAGTCCCTGCAGGCAGCTCAGGCTGGCTGAGCTCCTGCGATGTGCTGTCCTGCTGGGTCAGGCCATTAGTGCGGTCCAGTGAATTAACACAAACTAGCACCGTGTTAGAATTAGGTAACTGCTGAGTAACAGAAAATGACCGTGATGAATTATGGTTTGGAATTTTTCCTTTTTTTTTTTTTTTTTTTTTTTTGTTCGCCAAGTATCTGATTTGGTAACTTTAACTACACGGGCTGTAGGGGGAAAACGGCATCGATACAGCTCATTAACAGTTTGCAGAGGTTACTAATTGGCACAGCGGATGCGAAGAGGCTGCAGAGCACACGTGTGCTGACCCTTGGTTGCAGCCGCCCGCAGCTCCGACAAGCGCAGGCGCTCGGCTGCCCCGGCCAGGGCAGGGGACGCTCTCCTGCGCTCAGCCAGCAGAAGGCAGGGATGGGACTTGCTCCACATCTGGAGACCTGCTCACAAAGTCCCAGCAACAGGCTTTGTTTCAGCCGCCCCGACCATACAACCATTTGTGAGCGTTGTATTTCAGAGTGGGACTTGTAATTTTAAGACTACACATAATGAGACTTAAAAACAAAAAAAAAAAGGGCAGAAAGTGCACATGAATTAGGGCTTTATCTCAGTAAATTCTTCAGCAGCAAGCTGCCAGTATCCATAGCCAGACATGGGAGGAAAGCTTTAGTTTCTCAGTCTTCCGTGTTATGACTTAACAATTTAGCTGTACCTGTTGCCACTTACCCACCTGTTAAATTCAGTTAATTACGCTGTTATGTGCCACTTGGAGAGCCAAGGATGACAAATGCCCTGCAAGCCCCTAACTAACAGATGGGTATAACTGCCCATTTCTGGCCTGCTGTCATTCTTTGCCATTCACCAATTAATTTAACTGCAAGCTTCAGAAAGCATCACAGGTTTCTTGTAACAAATACATTATTTCCCATGCCTACAGACACCCCAGGTAAGTCTCAAGGTTAGTCCATCATACCATCCCAACACAAGGTAAATCTATCTTATTCCTTCCACGTTTTTCTTTCAATCCCGACATCAAAGCTTGCAGTCACAGGTCATTCCCTCAGCCTCTCTGGAGCTTAGATCAGTTTTAAAATCAAAGTGAACCTGCACGAAAGAGCAAATAATGCTACCAAGTGAGTCACTGCAACCTGGACTTCACCAAAATACAGTGCTTTGTTAAGAGTGACAGAATTACAGCCCATTAAATCATAGTAAAATGTACTTCAGCATTGCCTTACAGGATTGCAGCAAATAATTGAAGTCATTTGCCTCGGCTCTAGCTGGACTGATGCTCTGTTGAAAGCTGTGAAGGGAGAAGCCCACAGCAGTCAAAATGCATTTCCCTTTTCATGCACTTTGCTGCACTGGCTTCAGAGTGATAACCTTCAAATTATCCTGAATTACTGAAGGCATGTGCACAAAAGGATCCAGTCACAGCAGAGAGCCCGTGGACCTGTGATCAGTCGATGGGCTCCAGCCTGGGCACAAACTGGTGATTCTGAACACACGAGCTCCCTTGCTCTGCCAGAACTTTTAAAGCTACTGACCAGATGAAACTGTTCATTATTTCCTTTGTTTATTGTGGAGTGGGGTTTTTTTGGTTTTAGGTTGGTGGGGATAGACTAATACTGACTTAAAAAAATACAGATTAAAATGAGGATTCCAGAGCCAATATTTCCATGGTAGACTTCGGTTTTCTACTGGTTCTTGCGGCCCTCTTGAGTTTGCTAATGCTAGTCTACGTATTAGTTCAAAATGGACAAACACAACTTTGTTAATTTTTCAAGTTCCAGCTGTGTAGTACTAACTAAAGAGTTTGAGAGCTCATTCACATTTAAGTAGACTCCATCCTCAAGAAAGTATGACTGCTGCATTAGAAAATGTCTATGAAAGCTTAGCAGAATACCATCTTAATTTGCACTACTTCATTTAACAGAGAATAGCCACTTGTATTTTAGTATAAGCACCGTGCCAAGAGTATGCCACTCAATAGTATGCAGTTAGTTCAGTACAATCAGCTAATTCCATCCTCACTGGTGTGGAGACATCAGTGGGAGCACTAAGAGGAATTTGTCATTTGCCAACCATAGCTCCCCAGAGAAACATGATTTGGTAAGTAAAAAGACAAGTTAATCTCCTACATGAACATTACTGGGGTGACGTACCACTGATTTTACTGTATTGATCTTATGAATCGAAACGAGCCACATTATTTTCAGTAAAAGGGGAAAAAAACCAAACAAATGACAACACTATTCATTCCAATAGCATGAACTTCCACTGGTATTTGTGGCAGCACTTGATGAAGTCTGACAAGAAGATAACAGGAACAATCCATCAGCTTCTATGGTATACCTAAAACTACACAAATGTCAAATTAAGATGTCAGTCTCAGGTGCAGACCTCACATCTGTTACTTTCTTTCAAGTGTTTCCATAGACACTGCAAAAGGTTAATTAATCATTCATCTAACTTCAGGGCAATGCCCATATACACCAGCAGGAGAATTAACTTCATACTGTGTAACGAATTGATGATGAAAAGGCATCAAAATTGTGAAAGGCTAAATTTCATCTGCTTATAATTGGGTTTTCTTTTTCTTTCACTGCCTCTACAATCATTCTTGGCACACCCTTTTGTGTGCATAGCAGGTAGTGCAGTCACCTCCAGAAACCGTCAAGAGCTTTGTCTAATGAAGGAAGAGCAAATACTGAAAAAGCAGAATTGGGACCCACAACTGGCAGAAGATGAGGGAAGAGTTTAAGTGGAAGAAAAAGGGTGTTCTGCTCAGGTTTGCATTAGACTTGTTAAAATGAAAACTTCATCTTTAGAACAATTCAGCGAATGGGTAAGAACCACTTCTTTACTAGTTATCTCAGTTTATGAAAAATACATAAAATTTGGAGTCTCATTGTTTTGCTTAACGAACTAAGCCTATCTTCCAAAGAAGAATGTGAAAGGTAATTTAGCAGAAAACGTATTCTGGAAAGCACAAGAAAAGCTGTTTCTGCTCCTAAAACGGCCCACCATTGAAACAGGAATTCCATACTCCAAATCATGATCTGCATAATCTCCTGTCTTCTGCCTCTTGAGCAAAAATTAGAAGAGTTCTTAAGCTTGGTTTTTGGGGTTTTGGTGGGAATTTTTTTGAATTAAATTAGGCTCACATTTGTTTCTCTGCACACAATCCTAAAGATCAGATTTGCCCATTTTTAAGACACACAAACATCCAGATTTCCTACCTCAGTTTAGAATCATAGCTTGAGCTACGAGTGATATCCAAAACAAATTCAGATGCTGCCCCAAAATGGGGCTCAGACAGGAAAAAGTGTGAAAAAAAAAATGGGGGGGCCATGGGAAAGACATCAGACCTTGATTCTGCATCCTGTATGCACAAAGCAAATATTAAGATATGTTAAGAGGAGAAACAAAATGTAATTTTACTATGCGAGTTGCAAAACCTCCGTTTAACTCATCCTAACGCAGTGTTAAGCACCCAGGTCCTCCGAGACGCAGATCTCACGAGGTGAGCCGCTCCCAAACGACGAGCGCTGCTCACCTCTCTCCAACTCGGCTGCTTTGCTTCGAGGATCTTTCCTTCAACTCCCGAGGGAACCCCATCGAGCCACCTACTGACTTGGACTCCAATCCCATTGACTTTGTGCCTGAGGAAACCCAACAGGGACTCACTCATGGGCTGAGAGACCCAATGCCAGCAGCCAGACGGAGCTGCATTAGGTCCTGAACGACATTTATCAGTATTCCTCCCCTTATCAGCTCAAGGAGAAAAATCTCAAACTTTCTAAGCAACGTCCTGGATTCTATCGCTGCTGCCACTACAAGTTCCAAGCAGTTAGAAATCTTAATATCTGTGAATATGTTCCAACACCTTGTTTAACAGTTTTCTAAAAATATGGATATCCAACGGGTTTAATATCTTGCACGTTGAAGTTGATACATAAGAAATCTGTTCAGTTTTTCCCTGTTTCAGTGCTTCCAAACTGAAAGGAGCTGTATAGGTGAACACAACAGCTTTATTAATAAGTTGCTTCAAATGTAGATATAGGCAGACAACTTTCCCCCCCAGCCTTACATCATTCTTGTTTCCAGTTTTCACAGCTCATACTTTAAAATCCCCATATTAACTTTCTGGCACGCTTATTCAAGCACCAATCTCTTTAACCATATGGTTCTAGTCCTGCAGATTGTCTACCCCCCATTTCACCTCTCCTCCCACAGGGTTTCACAGAAACAGTGCTATGCAAAACTTGTAAAAGTACATGTCATTTTAAATGTTCAACACCAATCTTCTCAATGAAGTTTCTAGAGAAGTCAGTTCAATTAAAATCAAGAATAGAAAACCCTGAAAGCTTCATCTCTTTTCAGCTTTTGACAATCAAAAATTTCCACTGAAGATTGAAAAAAAAAAAAAAAAAAAAGGCTGAAGTGGACAAGTCCAAAAATTTATACAAAAGTTTTCCCAAACTTCTAAGCATGAATTAGAAGTTTCCTGTCTAGTCCTAAAGCAAGTATATGCAGTAAGTATAAATGCTATACTTCCTGAGGAACAGTCTATAATACAAAATTGTTGTATTTTCCCACTTAAATCTAGCATATATCCACTGTTCAACATGTAAATTCTCATGCAACACTCCAATACAAGAGATTATTAATAACATCCTGAATTTATTTTGTAAATATTAAAAAAATATTTAATATTGCAGGTAAAGCACTAATCAAAGTAAGAAGTCCAGAAACCTAAGAACAATTTTGCATTAAGTTTTTAAATCGTTCCAGAAATATCTAAGTACTGAATATATTACTCTACCTAAGCAAGCATTTCGTAGAAACAAGCAACTAGTTATGAAGTTGTGAAGAAGCAAACTCCTTCCTCTGCCACAAACTGAAGACTCAACTATTACAAATTCCTGTTCTGAGGATGGCAAGGGGAGTCCCAGTTCTGCATTGGAGGACACCACTTACACCACATTCCTCCACACTGATTTAGGGTTTTGGGCCAGTCAGACCCATCACACAAAGAAAAATGACATGCACAGATCTAGTTTCTGTCCTTAACAAGGTTAATACTAAAGAGGACACAAGTTTACTGTTGTATAATAGATCCAGCAGTGACATCTTTCAGAAGAGACACAGTTACCATTTCCTCATAATTTTTACTTCAGGACTTTAGTTAAGCCGGTTCGGATCAGCATTAAACAGTGTTCAGAACGACAGCACCCACACAAGTTTTTCTGCTGTATGTTAATGTGGTCCTTGCACCAGTGAGATCGATGGTATCAACACAGCTGCTTTCAGAAATAAAACTTCTGATTTTCTCCTTCCTTCCACCCCAGGCGGTCGGGTCCTACTCAGCAGCCACATTTCATGTGCCATTCAGCACTCGTACAAGGCCACCCTTGTAATGTGAAATCACTCGATCACATCCAAATTGATTTGGAGAGGCACAAGAACGAATTACACTGCTCCATCAACCAGAGCAAGATCACCGAGGAAAGGCTGAACCCCAACCAACATCCTCCCCAGCCAGGAGAACATCCTACAAAAGGAGCAGTCGTAAGAAAGAGGTCTAGACCGAGCTTTGCTCATCTTATCTGTTCGAATAACCTTGTTGCTAGAGGTATGGGCAGAAGTTTCTCCATCTTTAACAAAGGTGGTGAAAAACATCATGTAAAACTCCCTTCTCCGCATTCGTTCCCAGAAGGTCAGGTGCCAGCAGAGGACACAGCAGATGCTGGGCAACCCAGTGCTTGCCGTGACCAAAACCCAGGAGGACACCGGCTGATCTCCACGTCCTTAGGAAACCCCCATGGACAAACACAAGTAGTGTCAGAATTGCACTTTTGGGCTTCAGCTGCTAAAACCCTGCTATCCCTCGCATTGGGTACTCAGATCTTTTTCTTGGACCCAACCCAAATTTCCATGGAGGACCCACTCTAATAGACAGATGAGGCTGATCATTCCTTGCATAACAAGGAGGTGCCTCCAACAGATGGGGTTACAGCCAACCCCAAGAGCAAGCTGTGCAGACTGCAGATTTAATTAGAAGTGGTGTTAAACAGCTATGACTGCAAGAACAGTTCTGTGCCTCGCCTCCTAAGTGCAAAGTGGAAGATACCTCATGAGACACGATTCTGCAAAAATCTGTTAGCAGCGTTCCCTTTGCCAGACAGAGGTACAAGCAACAGAGTGCTAGGTAAAAAAATTCCACTTTACTCTTTTCCTCTCCGCGAGCTTTATTCTCCGGCAAACAGATACAGAAGTCTCTGCAGAGACCTGCATTTTTAGGAACAGACACTCAGCTGTTAGCACAGCTCCATTAAAGTCAATGGAACCTCTCAAATGAGTGTTTTTAATAGCCTGTAATAATTCGATAGCAATAGAAACTCATGGAGCAGACTCCCAGACCTGCATATGCCAGAAATACCTTCATAAAATCTTGGTAACGATAAAATAAATCAGGCTGCCTGTTAATAATGTCCAATTTTGAGAGTTTTGCACATTATTTTTAGTGTTCAGATTGTTTTTCTGGGTTGTAAACATCCAGTGTATCTAGTTAGCAATAGTATATGTTCTAGAAAGATAAATACTTTGTAAGGTTTTTTCTAACAAACAACAAACTGCCAGGACTATTTGTTTTAAGTACTTCTGTCATGCAGAAGCAGTAAACTATGTATATTAATTCAGCAGCATATGCTGCCCTACACTGTTCTAATTTTATTAGCCCTGCCTTTTATAAAGGAAAAAACTTCATCCTCTTCTAGAATACAGGCCACCTTAATTTTCCATATGCAAATTAACTCAGCATTTCCTATTCTGCTTTTAGATACATGTGATCTTTAGTGTTTTCTTGAGTCCTTTATGAAGACATGCATCTCAGCTTGCAAAGGCTACTTCTATGTCCGTGAGAGCTGAAGTTGTTTTACAGCTCCAGTTCTCGGATCTTCACCATCGAGAGACAGACAACCTGGAGTAACATGTTGCAAACAGCCAGGGAACAGAAATAGTTTCAGTGTCGAAGAAAGGTTTGCTGAAGCAGAAGGTATCACAACCGTTACACTTTCTTTGATTTATAATGAAAGAAATAAGTAAGCAAACAACTGTGCATTCCACTTTTTAATAGTGATTCATTCCTTATTTTAACCTGGATTTATATTGTACCATGGCATAAACAAAAGTCTTCCAAAATAAGACATTTTAAGAGCTTCATTATCAAGACAGATAAAGACTGCTTCATCATTGGGAAGCTGGTGATAGAGGGAAGAGCACATGAGAGCACAAACTCCTGTAGTTCGCTCCACACCTATTTTTAAACCTTAAAAAGTTAAAAGATGTTGTGTATCCTTGCTGTTGGATTTTTCCTGAAAGATTGTTCACTACCACAGTCTCCTCACATTGCCTACGCAGAGCTCTGATCCACCTTGTACCACAGCAGGTCAAGCATCACAATACACAGAACGAAGCTCACATTTTTATATACTTGTTATATTCGTGAGTTTAAAGGTGATTCTATCTGAGAAATGGGGATACAATGGAAATACTCGTACATAAGCCAGATGTGTTCGTGGTATACAAAGCTTGGGTGAATGGGTGCAGTCATGTTTGTACCACCTTGGAGTACGCTCAGAAAGGTATTCTGCCCCTCCTGGAAAGCAGCCACATGTCAGCCACCCCAGCCAAACCCTCTGTTGGGAAGAAGGTACTTAATTTTCAAGCAAGCCAGAGAGAATGTTTTTAGAAGCCAATGATTTCTAGTCAATCAAGTATTGCGCAGAACCGAACAAGACCGTGCAAGGCTTTGCATAGCTGTGAACCTGTACAACCCCTTAACAGAGACATTTCTGCTCACCACCAGCACAGCTCAGCTGGTTCTTTGAGGCACTTCTGTTCGATCAGCACTATTTCGCTTTTAGCTACATGGAGCTCAAAGCTGATGCTGTTCATCGAAGAGATTGTTTCCCTCTGACACTAACAGTACTTCATCACTTGATGCAACAAGACACGCCAAGGGTGTTACAGGCATCCCAGAAACGAGGGGCTGACAGCTAACCCCATGGCATCTTGCTCCAGCAGTCTCCCATACATCAAGCGGCAGGGACAGGCCAGATGCCTGCAAGCTCTGTAGGGTCTTTCAAGGGTAGAAGCATCACCTTCAAAGCCCAGCGCAGAGGGGCAGCCAGCACCCTCCCGGTGCCACAGCACCAGCACTTCTGCCCGTACCCTGAGGAAGGGGCTTTGGGAGCATCACCTGCCTTCATCCCGAGACTCCTGCGCTCGCTTCTGCCCAACCTTGACAATGGCAGTAGAGGACACCCTTAGAGCAGCTTCTGTGCTGCATAATCCTTGCTTGAATTGAAACATGGCTTCCAGCAAAGCTGAGTTTAGGTGTGGATGCAGGAAGGGTAAGCTAAGCCTTAACAACAGGGAGTTCAATAAAAGTGTTAAACTGGAACCAACACACACCGCTGGGATCCCCAACTCCACAAGGAGAGGTGGGCTGGCTGCACCCCAAAGACAACTATCAAGTGCCTCTTTCCTTTGAAAGCTCTTCAGGCTCACCAGTGTAACAAAAGCAGTCTATTTCAAAGATTTGTTCCTGTTTCGATTTTTAATAGTTATTTAAACACTCGGTTGAGGCAGTCCAACCTAACATGAAAGCTCAAGTACATTCACAAGCAGTGCACATCCACCCATCCTTAAAATGAAAACTCAAGAATTAGCCTTTTCATTAAGGAGAGGAAACATCTCCATAATATATTCCCCCTCATAAAGGTCACATCTGTATCACTGAACAGAAAATTATTTGAAGATCATAAGCATAAAAAAGCCTTTTTAGGTACAGAGGCCATAAAATGACTCTCTCATTTCACATATAGATATAAAGCACTTAATCAGATGAAGGGTGAGTACAAGCAATAACACTTAGCGCAACAGAGTATTTTCTTCCCCAAAACACAGGTCCAGTGGTCACTAGTGGTCACTGGTGGAAGCACTGCTCACAGAGCAAAGCTGATCGGGTTTTGTTTAAAGGAACTCTGGAAGGTTGTGCTTTTACACTGTCAGCAGTTTTCCAGCACACAACCTCCTCTTTGTCACTGCTAATGACATAAAAGAAGGAGACCATTGGCTGAAAGGATTATCTTCCTCCCTATAAGGATGGAAAGAATTGGGAAGAGTACACTTTCTTCTGAATATATTTGGCTCTGCAGAAGACACATGTGACACAAATGTTGCTATGGAAACTATTCTATTAAATAATATTAAATTACATTTACATATTTAAAGTGTGCAAAGACAGACCAGGTACAAAACTAATCAGCCTAAATTCAATCTTGCATTTACAAAGTAGGGCATACCAGAATTGTCATTTTTCTTTAAAAACAGGGTTGGTTTTGCACAAGCTGCTTCTCTGCACCCCTTTCTTTCCAAATCTAGCACCTGCACCCCAGTTATTCGGAAAAGTCATTTCTTGAGGTAATTTGTAGATACAAGCTCTGCTCCTAGTTCCCTTGGTGATGGAATTACCATAGCATTACAGAGAAAAACCCAGGAGCTGAATTCAGGCTGAAAAGACAATGCAGTGATTACAGCTGTGCCACCATAATAGTGGAATGTATTTTAGTAACTCCCACTTACATCTCGCCACACACACAGTATTGAAATACTTCTCAATTAAACAAGAGCCCTACACAGGGCTGGAGTAGGCTTGTCCTTCCTAACATTTTCAGGACATGGGCAAGTTCTTTGAAAGTCAATATTTTAAGGTCTAAAGTATTTTTCCCTCCCCACCACCAGCTCCTGGGTGTCCAACAGCCCTCCCCAATGTAGCTACCAGAAAACACACTGCTTGTGTAGTTCCATCTCCTCTGAAGAATCCAAGCTGCCATTAGCCACTAAGATTAAATTCAAGCTCTGTACACACACACCTGCAGCAAGGAGGAAAATGCACCAAGGAGGGGGGACACGTTTTAGCTGGGGCTGTGCACGGAGAAGTAGGTGCTGACACTTGCGCTGCTGCTGCAAGCAGCACAAGCTTGTCCTGCATTTAAAGAACTCAGGTTTACCATAATTACTCACTTCTACTTGGGTGTTGGAAATCGGGACACCGGGCTTTTAAGCAGCTTACAGAAAATGCAAGTTACAGGCAGAAATCTGCAGCCATGTTTCAACTATGGCTTAAGTAGTGGGCCAAGACTGTACATTGAGAAGCACAAGGAGAAAAAAGCATTACTGCTGATTAAACTACTTATTTCCAAATAGGGCAGCAGGATTTGAACAGGTCACCTCTACCTCGTAGCACAGGCCTCTGTCACCAGACCTGCAGCAGTGACAGCCAGATCACAGCAGCTACTACATTCCCTCCTAATGTTCTTGCCAGCGCTGCAAAGCTGTCAGGACAGCACGCCCAGAGCCAAGGGCGGCTCAGGGCAACAAACTCAGGGCTCTGCATTTTAACTAATCTATGGCCATGGAAACTCTCTGGAACTTCGCTTGGACTTCTTCACAAAAGCACTTCCCATCACCCCTTCACACTTCCCAGCCATTAATAATGATACGAACATTTGGAATTAGAAAGAATGAGATAAAATAAATAAAATGTCTTCTAAAAGAAAACATTTAACATTCGTTCCATTTCCATGGACACAGTGTCGTTCTCCGTTTTCCCTTTGTTTTCGTGTTCAACTGTCAAATGCATTTATACTGAGAGGACATTGAACACTTACTCACCACCACCACCACCCTCAAAGTATTTTAGAAAGCCTTAATAAAGGAAAGTCAGAGGCATTATCAGAATCTACAGCTATCTCAGAGTTAGATGCACCTTATTCATACGCCCTTTAGGTTTCACTGTTACAGAATGGAAAGGTGTCAAAGTTTAATCTTACTCTTCATTTATGCTGGAGCAAATTGAATATTGATACATATTTGGTAATGAAAGGATAGTTACAATACACTAATTCTGCCAAATTTTCTACAAGTTCTCTCATAATGATGTTATCGCCATCTGTCACAGAATCCTGCGGTTCTTAAAGAATGAACTATGCCTGCAAGTCCAGGTACAAGAAAAATAGCCTGCTGGAATACTTCAAACTGCTTTCCAATCTCCAAACAAGTCAGGAAGATGCAAGTTACCAAAACTGTAGAGGAGCCTTTGAACATGGACACAGCAGGAGAATGAAACTGTAATGGTAATGAGCCAGCAAAAGCTTTCACATGACCACACACAGCCCCCTATAATAAATCTTGATGCAAAACTCACACTATGAACAATTCAGAAGCGCCAACCCACAAGTTCTCAGTAAACAAATGAGTTTCTTTCCTGTCCCAAGAGACAGATACACCAATTAAAGCATTTTATATACACAAAGCCTCCCTCCAGTTTGCATCCCCCTTAAGCCACGTTGGCTCACTAAGGGAGACAGGAGGTGTGGAGTATGTAAGTCCCGTTGCTGGAGCAGCCCTGGCAGCTTGCTCAGGGGAGCAGAACCCCACGAAGTGTAAGAACAGACCAGGCTTTACGAGACCATATGCCAAACCAGGTGCTGTAGGGAACTGGCCTACCACTGCTGCACAACTAGTACCTACAACCAAAACTAGGAACATACCATCGCAGTAAAAAAACAGCGTTAAGATAAGCTTAAAATTAAATAAGGAGCTAAAGAGGGCTTTTTGGAATTTTCTTTTTGTGCAACTCAAATGAACCTAAAAGTCCTAAAGATATCACAAGACCTTCACCTGTCCCACTCAGGACCTTAAAGCCCTGAACTGCAGCAGCCCCCTCTCAGGAGCTCCAGGACTACAGACCGCTCGCAGCGCTCACCCCTGGCCCGAGCTCCCCCGCGCTCCCAGACCCGCACCCCCGCATCCCGCCGCCCGGAGCTCCGAGACCCCGCGCTCCCAGACCCGCACCCCCGCATCCCGCCGCCCGGAGCTCCGAGACCCCGCGCTCCCGTGCCCCGCACGGCTCCGGCCCGAAGTTGGTGGCGGCTGCCCGGGGAGCTCCGTACGACGGGAGGTGGAGGCAGCATAGCCTTCCCGGCAGGCAGCATCCTCATCTCTCAACGGAAGGAAGGAAGAAAAAAAAAAAAGAAAAAAAAATATATATATACACACACAGGTATATATATTGTGTGTATGGATATAAGCGCGTTTAGGTGCCTTTATTCTTCCCCACTCCCCCCAATTTTTTTTGTTTCGTGGCTCCCCTGCAGAGACACCCGCTGAGCTCAGTTTGCAAAAAGAGGACAAAGGAAAGGAAGAGGCTAAAAAGAAAAAAAAAAAAAAGCCGAAAGGCAGGTGCCCCTGGGGCCAGCCCTGTCGGGCCGGCACTCACCCCCAGCCGCCGGCTCCGGAGGCGCACGTAGCCCTGCTTCACGATGTCGTTGAAATTGGCGGCCATCCTTCCCCGGGACACTCAGAGGCGGCCGGCGCCGCTCAGCCAGCCCGCATGGCGCGCAGCAGCTGCGGAGCCGCGCCCCGCTCCGCACCGCCCCGCGGAGCACCCGCACCCCGCGGCGGGGCGGGCCGGGCCGGGGGACGGGCTGCGGCAGCGCCCGCCCCGCTCCCGCCCCCCCACGGCCTCCCCTCCTCCCGGCTGGGGCGTCCGCGCCCCGGCACACCTGCCTTACACCCCCCATCCTTGTCCTGCCACCCCCACCCCTGTCCTGCCACCCCCACCCCTGTCCTGCCTCCCCCACCCTTGTCCTGCCACCCCCACCCCTGTCCTGCCACCCCCACCCCTGTCCTGCCACCCCCACCCTTGTCCTGCCACCCCCACCTCTGTCCTGCCACCCCCACCCCTGTCCTGCCACCCCCACCCCTGTCCTGCCACCCCCACCCCTGTCCTGCCTCCCCACCTTTGTCCTGCCACCCCCACCCCTGTCCTGCCACCCCCACCCCTGTCCTGCCACCCTCACCCCTGTCCTGCCACCCCCACCCCTGTCCTGCCACCCCTGCTGCCCTCGGGGGGCTTGCGGACCCCGAATCAGCACTAAGGAGCAAAACGCTGGGGGATCCCCCAGTCCCCAGCATCACTGGTCTTCCAGTTGTGGTAACAGCTGCCAGATGTTTGATGCCACCCCACGTTGTAACAAGCACGGTTTCCTCCGGCTGCAGGTGGGTCTGCTGGGAGTAATCAGAACCGCGCCACCGTGCTGAGGCCGTGAGGCTCCAGCCTGTGGTTTTCCCCAGGAAAGCGGGTTTCCCAGAAAGTCTTTCAGATGCCTGAAAGTCTGCCAAGTGGCGCAACTCCAGAATCTCCTTCTAAAGACTGGTAACCTGAGCTGTTGTCTTATGGTGCACTTCAAGTCGTGGAAATGTCACACGAGCATATGCTGCATTTTCTAGGCAACGTGCGGCTGCAGTAATGAAAGACTCTGCCTGGCGCTGCACCCTGGGGTTGCCTCCTGCGTCCCCCGAGTTCTCCTTTTCCAAGAACGTGCAAATATGGCCAAGTACGCCTGGAGCCCAGGAGAGAGGGGCTCCAGTGACTCCGCTTGCTCTGCACGGGTTACCTGTTAGTGGTACGCTATAAATATTATGTCCTGGAAAGAGGGACTGGTCATGTCTTCATAACAGCTTTTAATAGCATTACAAATATAGGCAGTTCGAGGAGGACGTCAGCCAGAAAGATGACTTCGGGAATTGTCATGCCATGGAAATTACAGAGTAACAAGGAGGAAGGCAGAGCAGAGAATCACCTCGTAGCTCTGCTGAGTGCTGAGGGACATGGAAGTGATGCCCGCTTGTGTTTAGCCGTTCAAAGACTACAAAACTCACCTCTGATAAAACCGGCCCCTTTCTGGTTCGAATACGTAGCTCTTTCGGTTTTGGAGCAGCCAGAAATGGGGGTGGTTGCTCTGCTGTGGTAGCAGTGTGGTGCTTTCAGTTCTTGCTTGAAGAACTGGTTGTGCTTTGGAAGGTTTTACAAAATATTAATCGATGGAGTGGATTACAGAGCTAGTGTAAGACTCTCTAGCTGAAAGGCTAATTCACTTAGGATGAAGGAGACAAGTCTGCAGTCCTTATCGCAGGGTCTACTTTATTATTTTACACTTCTCTCTCCTTCTCACTGAGATATTTTATAGGATGCAGAAATTAGAATCATAGAATCATTTTGGTTGGAAAAGACCTTGGAGATCATCAAGTCCAGCCATTAACATAACACTTTCAAGTCCACCTCTAAACCACGTCCCTAAGAACCTCATCTGTGCATTCTTTTAAATACCTCTAGGGATGGTGACACAGCCACTTTTACTAATAAATACTAGGAAATTATAAGAAAATAATTAAAATGTCAGATCTGGACATGAAGTTTAATCAAGTATAACAAAAAACAAACCACAAAAAACTAAAAATAGAATTCTAATGTAAAACCTACCTATAAAACAAAAGGAGAAATGAAGTTATATTCTGACACTATGCACAAGACTATAGTTAGAAAAAATGATTAGAAACAAAAGAGATGAAATAACAAATCACAAGCAGAACAAAAGTAAAAACCACAACTGAAAACCACTATATCCTCCACAGAGCTCCAACTGGGGCCAAGGGCAGGGGACGGGTGGGTGGAGGTGCCAGGTGAGGTGGTCACTGGTGTGCTCAGGGTCTGCAAGATAAAGCCTCTAAAGTCCGTAACACAGTTAGATACATGCTGTCCCACCTAAGGAACTGCCATAAAGATCTAAAGAAAAGAAAATAGGGAATAACAACATCTTTATTACACATACATACAGTAAATAAAAATGCATACAATAATTAAAAAATATTTTTTATCTCCATTAATACAATAAAACAGAAAATGAACAGACTTGCTTTCTTCCTTCACTGTTACACATACCAAAAAAACCCTTAAGTGATGCCAGTAAAGGTATGAGATGCTTCTTAACGTTATGTGTAAATAAGCTATAGAATTTCTTCCTGGAGATGAAAAGTTTACTTAGGTTCCAAAATGGCCTGGACAAACTCGCAGCAAAGAAAAATATGAGGTCTCTTAGATACAACGGCACAAGTCAGTGCTGCAAGTGCTTGAGCTGTAGATGCCAACATATTATTAACTGTAAGGGAAGGATTACTGTATGTTCATGCTGGATGTCTGGGCATTATATACACTACTATGATATAATGTAATATAATATATCATTACATATATATTTAATAAATGATATATTTAGGAGACAAATAGCAGTTAAAATAGAAGTATGAATGCAGTTCATAAGAAAATTGCACAGTATAAGCAAAAGTAAAACAGAACAGCTTCAGCTAGGGAAAAAACCAAAAAAACAAAAAAAACCAAAAAACCACAAAACTTCCAGACCCATGCACCATAATACGCCAGAAATGAGAAGAATACTCTCAGACAAGTCCATCCACTAGGATAACATGACCCCAAATCAACACAGAAGTTGCATATTACAAAGCATAGGTTCCTCGCTGTAAAATTGCCAAGTACTGTATTTTTGTGAAATATATTTTACAAACCCAAGAACACTGTGAATACCAGATCCATATCGCTATTCTTTAGATTTCATTGCTGGTCAAAAGCTAGAAAAGTTAAGACACCCAGCCTGCTTCATCTTGTATAGAAGCGTGCATTCAGCAGGGAAACATTTCGCAGTCTCAAGCACCACAAAAATACTAATGCTGGAAGCATCGAATGTATTCTAAACCCAGGAAAAAAAGAAAAAAATAGTAAAAGAAAAAAACAACACCAAAACAACAACAAAAAACCCCACAGAGAGTACTTCTTTTGGTTTCAAAGATATTTGCAGCAGGAAAGAAATTACAGAGCCACTTTAGATGTCTTTTCAACAAGTTTAGACATTTCTTCTAATCCCTTCCAGTACCTGTACACACACACTGCTGATTTCATTGGCCACCAGCATATTCTTGCAGGTAAACACATTCCTAAGAGCTTTGCTAAGTAAAGGTGGATTTAAGCCTCTGCTTATTCTTTGATGAATTAGGATATTAGTCTCCACTTATGTTTTTACTTTGAATAACATAAATCCCTTACACATGCTATAGTTCAAAAAGAAAATGCATTTTAATTCCCATGTGCTCAATATGTTCCAAGAATGTGTCAGAAAATCCCATTGTTCAGGTTTTCAACCCAATACTATGTCTCGAAAAAAACTTGTTTACCAGTTTTTCAATACTGATGCAAATGTGTATTCTCAATGTTTTGACAGGAGTCCTCCTTTCATATTCCCAGGGGCCTATTGACCATTTGCACTCCCTGTAAGGAAATGCTGCACATGTTTATCTACATTCAAAACTGCATAAAGCCTTTTTAATAAGCTTTCATTGAAATGCAAAATCTTTTCCTTTTAATGACAATGTTATTGCTATTATTTGTTACGAAAATAAGAGCCACGGGTCACTTTGAAGTACTAGCCTGCTGTTAATAATTTAAGTGGATTATTGTTATATTCTAATCTCGTAATAACTCTCGTATTGCCCTGCAATGGGCTCATTTGCTTTTAGGGCTCTGGAAACAGAAATCACTGTTGTGCATTTTAACTGAAAATGAAGGTATCCGTTTTTTTCAAAATGCCATGCTGACATTTTAAAAAGAAGTTACGTTCACCTTATTATAGTTGCACCATGTCATCCCCTGTGTCCATGATATTATTTCATCACACTCCGAAGGCAAAATTTGACAAACGTGTCTGGGACTTACCAAGTTGAAGAATAAGAAAACTGCAGGGGCCATTTTAAGGAAGCGATATTTTCTGTGGAAGTTATTTCCTTGAACAGATGGAGCTGATACTAGTCAAGCATTTCCTGACAAAAAGTTCCTCATTTGATCACCCTGAAATGATTTTCTGGAAATGTATGACATGCATCAATATTTTTTTATGAAAAGCTCCCATAACATTTTATCTCCATAAGGTCAAGATGCCAACATTTTTCCACTATTGTTTTGATTTTTCAGACTAGTTTAGAAATGATAACGTCACAATGAAGTGTTCTGACCTTATCAAGTACTTTGAGGTTACTGGAATGCAATATTTCAGACACAGCATCCCCACAAAAATCTTTTTGGCATTCCTCTGTCTAATTTTGTTCTGGTGTGAGATAAACTTTTGACATTTCATTCTGATTTCTGCCATGGAAATTCTGAATTTGGACTAGTTCTAGCTGCAAGGAAATGCAACAGATAATGAGCAAAAATAAAAGTGTGCCATTCTTTAAAAAGCCTTGGGTTTTTTCCTATGCTATTGCAAACCTTGAAATCCCTTATTCTCCTTTTTGCAAAGCCAAATCTACCTTGGACCATTATGCCAACCATATCTAAATTTAGAAAAAAAAAATTTAAAAGGAGTTTATTCTGAATTTACCTATTTCACAATGCACAGATTTGATTAGTTGTGCCTTATAATTGTGGCTTGTTCTGTCACTGGTGCTAAAGCGAAACTGCAACCGCACAGTGGATCCATAGGATAAAACTGCTCAGAAATTCTCTGCCTTCACCATTTGCATCTCATTGTGCTCACTGATTCTGAGTGAATGAATCCTGCAGAAATGGAGATTTCTCAGATAGTTTCCTCTGCTTTTACCTCCCCTTCTGTGTCTTTGTTTCTTTGGATTTGGGTGTTTCTTTGGATTTGCCTTTTGAGGCAGCTTACCTGGTAAAGTGAGGGCAGGACCCTTGGTTAAAACACCCTCATTTTCTGCAGGAATTTTTTTTAATATCCTAAGTACAAAATTGCATGTGAAATGCACATGACTTATTGGCAGAATCACTTTGCAGATGTCGGTCAGTGTGAAAACACGAAAATTTGTGAGACTGAACAGCTAACTTAAAAAAAACCCACGACCTACCATAACAAAATATAGGCATATAGCTACTTGCACAGTAAATAGGAAAGTGCCTGCCAGCATAAGGCACTGATAATCAATATTTAATGAAAATAAATAATCTATTAACCAGGCTAACATGCCATTTTGCACAGTAATATTGCAGTATCAGGCACTGAAATTATCTTGCCTCTGCCGGATTCATTAAAATAATTTCACTTCATGTAGACCGAGGTGGTGAGAGGCAGAGAAGATAGTGGGGGAAGGAGGGCAGCAGCAAATGAAATGCATCCATTTACTGGAAACTCTGGTTCTGATCGTAATATTTTGTCCCTAACAAAATTACTGTCAACACAGTGAATGTTAAGATAGAAATAAATATACGCTGACTGAATCTGCAAGCAAAGTGAATCCAGGGTAACACTAGCGATTGAAAAACCCAGCATTCATTTTGCTTGCTTTGTATTTCTGTGACAGTTACAAGCATTTAAGCAACTTTTTCATCCTCGCTCTCCTGAAGACTTACATCAAGGGACCTTCCTCCATCTGCAGAACACGGCTGGAGGGATTAAGCAAGACTGAGTGGCGGGTCACAAGGTCACCATCCATCCTCCCTTTTCCTCCAGGTGATTTAGCAGAGCCTGCAGTGTAGCAAAGCGCCGCTCTGGGACCGGCAGCTCGCTCTGATCTTTGGCTATGGCAGAGCTGGGGTGATACACTCTGTGCAACTGCAGTTTCCCCGACTGCCTGTTTGGTGTTTCCCATTTGAGCCAGCACAAGAACATTAACCCCAGAGCAGATCCCCAAATATGCGACCGGAGTCGCTCATCAAGCCATGAGAAGGCAACGCAGCAGTGCCAAAGACTCGGACCTCAGCAGCGGCTGAAGCCAGATGATGCCACGTGCACGTGAAAGACTCAACGTTCGTCTGTGTGATGGACTTAACTGTGTTTCTTGTGTAGGTGGGTTTTGCTGCACAACACACTTGGGGCTGGCCCAGCTAAATCCTACAGAAATGCTGGATAATTCCTCCAACAGATCCTTCAAAACAGGACCTGCCACCACTGATGGTCAAATCGATGTCTTTTGGGATAAGGCAGCATTTGCCAGCACAGTGAAGACAAGCTGCTAAAGGGAATCTCAAGACCCAAATTGTCAACATCAAGCTGTGAGTGAGATTTAGCAGACAGAGGTGTAAAAATCACGCCATAGATGGACGTTTTGCCTATTGTCTGCTCAGAAAGGAACTCGACTAGGAAATTATTAATGGTACCCAGTGAAATATTTAAACCAGGGCCTATATTTTATGGTATCTGACATTTTTAAGAAGGACATTCCGTAGGAACCTAAACCTTGTGTCTGGAAACGTTGTCTAGGCAGAGGGTTTGGAATTCGTACTGGCACTTGGGCTGCAGCCTTCCTGCCTCACCGGTGCTCTAACAGGATGCTGGTTGCTATTACAGTGTATTTAAATAAATAATTTACTATTACCACACTGCGAGAAAAGCTAAGTTTCGGTTTAAACCCAAGTGTTAAGGGTTTCACTTGAACATTCAAACAGAAGCTTCTTTATGTCATATCACAACTTTAAACACCAGAAGTTGTTTCTAAATTAGACTTCAGTGCATATATTTATAGATATTCCAATACTGATTGATTCCAGGGAAATTTATTTCCTGTTGTTTTGTCCTGAATACTCATTACTGAGCCAATGTCAAGCTAAATTGATGTCTGAGTTACCAATGTCTACAAGGCAAATCCTTATCTTGATACAGTGCATATTTAAACATTTATTGCTGCACGTCTACTGAAAATTTACGCCTGAGTGTTTTTTGATCTTTTGTTGCTGTTAAATGAGTTACAAAGACGTGTATATTCTAATTATAGCACTTTCAGATGGCGTTTAGAAAAGATATCAAATAGTTTCTGTTTACAATGCAGAGTTTGATATTATGTGTTGCCTTATGTAATCAGTAGGTTTGGGGTCTGGATTTTAATATTTCATTGTGCAGTTGCAAGGTTAAATTTGCATGACCATTTACCAGAGCTGGGCACCTGAATCAGATGAATGAATGTGAAAACAAACACCATTCCCCATTGTAGCAGGAATTGCAGGCAGGATAAGCCAAAGCTCTCACAACACGCCGCACCCTGGAGCTATTGAACAGGGAAGGCGCAAAGGGCAGATTTTGTTTTCCGTGTCTTTCTCCCAACATACCAATTCCATTGTACGGAGATGATACAAGAAGAGTTGTGCTTTGCAATGCACTAAAAGGCTAAACCAAGGGTTTTTTTCCCTTTATAAGCAAGACAAATTACTAGGAAAGAATGATGACAACCACAGTACCTTCACAACAAAGTATCAGAAAAAATAGCTTAAAAGATGCACTTCCTGACTGTCTTTGACTAGAGCTGAGACAAAAGCCTGCATCAATTACCCTCCTGCACATGCAATTGGAAACATTCACTTTTCGTGTGAAAGCCTGCATGTCACTTTTTTGACAAGGCAGCCCAAATTTACAGATGTTCTTTGCTAACTTTGAAGGTGGAAATTCAAAACAGTCATTTCAAAACAAAGACTAACTCAGGATAGACAGACATCAGGACAGTAACTCATTATTTTTGTGGCACACAAACGAATCTGGAATTTGTATTTTAGTATTGAAATATAAATATTATGAACACTTTCACAGTAGTAAAATTCAAACGACAGGTCCTCTGCTGAAGAAGAGATCAGAGCTATTTGTGTGACTCCGTAACACCCTGTATTGAAGGGTTCTGTATAGAATATCGATTTTGTAAACTTCTAATGACTGCCCAGGATCTGCAGGCACCTTCAACTGAGTTGCTTGTGATCTTTCTTTGTGAGACACCGTTTATTAATTGCATTTGCACTGACGATGAAGTTAAGCCCATACTGAAGATTTAAGGAGACTTGTTCGGGTTCAGCCACGGTGCTTTCTCAGTCCCTCCTCCTAAACTGCACCAGCAAATCTGGTATCCAAATGGGAAAGGATTCTCAAAGGCTAAATGATTGCTCAGGTTTCCCAGGGTCTTGGTCAGAAATAGCGTGAGAATTCATGACACCTCCTGAGGGATATAAATATTGCTGGTGTTCAATAGTTTGAAGAGCAGATTCCAACCTGGGCATAGGTTGTCTAAGACAGGAAAAGTTTGCCAAAGAGTTAATTTCAATTCTATGTCAGATCACTCAAAAGTAATGCAAAAAAGTCAGGGGTTCCGACTGCAGAGTGCGTCAGTAAAATATTTGTTTACTATTACGCAAAGTTTAACAAGTTTTCTAACAAAGCTGCCACAAATTGAACATCTGGCTGTATTGGGTGGAATTTACAGACCTTTCTCATGCAGCTACTTCCCTGAGGAATGGGGAAGAGTGACTTAACACCCAATTATCCTTGATTTTCATGCAATTTACACAGAAAATATTGTAAATTGCATCTCTCATGTAAATTATTTCAAATGAGTATTCATTAACACAGGTGACTTTGCTTGCCAAGGCTCAGCTGGCTCTGGGGACTCATCAGTTGTCCTAAATGGTGGATACACACACTGATTAGCAGGAACAGAGAGAGAGCAGGAGAAAAGCACAGGCATAAATATACAAAGAGCACTCATTCACAAAGAAAAACAACAAAGACAACTTGGGAAACATGCACTGCCCAACATTAACAAGTCTTGTGAGCACTGCCTTGGTTTCCTTACTGATACTTAAATGTTACATTAATTCAAATTTAACTTTGTCATTATTTGTGGCCAGACTCATTTATCTCTCTTCACGTTAACGATCCTTCAATAAGTACTTTACAACACGTTAAAAATATCAATGGATATTAATAATATGTGCACTTGTGTGGTTAAAAAGCACTAAGCTGTAAGTTACTAAGGTTGTAAGTTACTATGAAATGTAGTGTGGTTACTAAAATGCTGCACAACCTGCATACTCAGTAACCTGTAACAAACCACTTGCTGAAACTTCCATCATTGTATTAAAACTTTATCATGTTTTTACACAGGGAACTCTTACGGGTGACTTAAGCAAACTCACTTTCACACACATTCCACGACTCTTGCAGCTCCCACCTTTGGGAACAGTTGCATCCAGCCCAGTCCTTCACTAAATAAGTATCTGAGGGCTGGAGATCAGTATGTCCTCTGTGCACTTCGCACGATTTTTTCCGTTTTGATCATTCTTTGACACATGTACAGATCCAAACCACAATTATTTTTTCTTTAAATAGCTTCTACTGATTCTTCCTTCAAAAGATGAACTAATGTGAATTGCTGCACAGCACAGGTAGTTTGGGTGCGTGCATTTCCCGGCTACTTTGTGCCTCAGCCCATGACCAACCATTCTGATAATTATCTGCTCAGCTTCACATTTATCTTTTTCCATACATTTTAGTAAACAGCAGGAAATTGGGTAGAAGGATTCCATGTACAATTTATGAACAAACTAAACTTGCCATCTCTCTTAAAGTATTGAAACTCAAATTATTCCTGTTCAGAGTGAGTCCTTATGAATTTATACACTCAAGCTGGAAGAGCCTTTTCTTTCAAAACAAACTATGGCCAAAAGAATGGGAAGTAATTTTTAAATTATAACTAATCTCGTCGTAACAACGTTACCTGTCCCTTTTGAGTGCCAGAACTTGAGGCAGGAATAAAAAACTGGCAGTTTTCTCTGCTCTTGGCACTATTGCAGAATTTCTGGGCATCACTTTCATGCTTCAGAAATCGCTTGTTTGCATTGGGCTTTTCAGAAGAGCTTAAGTAAGCCCAACTTTTAATGAATTTTCAGTGGGGTTCCTCTGAGAGCCGGTTTATCACATTTTGAAGCAGGTTTTTGCAACGTACAGTAGGAGAAATCAGAATTTTCCCATTCTGCTGTGGACTTGGGAGGTTTTAGGCAGGGCCATAAGGTGCAATGAACAGGGCAGGGACTAAACCTGCTCCAGAGATGTCTATGTCTCTGGGGCTCCTGCCAGTAGGGAAAGCACATGTTTGACCGGGAAGCTTAATTGTCTTTAAAGTAGGTGCCACATTCCCCTTGTCCTTTCCCTGCCTCCCCCTGGCAGTGTCCGTCACCCGGGTTAGATTTGGGGAAGAACTGGTTTCTCTCCTGCAAATCTCTTCTTGGTTATTTCTGACCCTGACTGCTAAAATGCTGCAGCCCCGACTCATCAAGAGCCTTAACTATGAACCTAATTTAAAGCAGTTCCATACTGACGTTATAAATTAATGGTCTTATTCATGTAATGATGTTTGCTATGTGCTCGGGCAATGGCTGTTTCAGGGCCTCATGCCTTGAATGATGGATGAGTAATCCTGAGGCCTCTGCTTCACTCGCTATCAATAACACCAGTTTTGAGGTTTTTCCTGGAGAAACTGGTGTCTGCTCATTGTAACGTTATTATGAGCTTTTGGTTGGAGTCTCAGCAAATCTAAACTGGCAGAATTTCATTCCATTCAGCTGAACGATGCCAGTTTGCACTAAAGGACACATCGGTCTTTGGGAGTTTTCCTCACCGTCTCCATGCCCAACGCATGCTGTGACCTTAAGATGTAAAGTAATTGTCCACAATTAACCTTTTACTGCAGGAGTTCACATAAGATCTAAAACTGTAATACACAAGGTTGGTGCACAGATAATGAAATGCAGGCTTGCCAGGGCAATTCATTCGGCCACCAACATATTTTCTGCCAGCTTCCTTAGAAGAGAACAATCCCTTAGATCTGGAGAGGTGTCACCAACTAACACATTTTTCTAGCGGCTTGCTCTCTCTTTTCTGGACATCCTGCAACTACACACAGGGCCAAAAGCATATCCATCACTTGAAGACAATGCAGGCAATTTATCCAATGTAACCCACGGATCTGTCCGTGGCTGGTGGAGCTCCCAGGGCAGTTTGTGTCCCCCATGGCACGACCTGCTGCAGCTCTGTGGGTGCGAGTGGACCCAACAACCGCTTGGTTAATTGAAAAGCCTGGTAAGATTCACAGGTTGGTAAGACTGATGAGCTTTACTGAAAGAAAACTCAAATTCCCAGCTGTGGTTCAGTTTGGGATAGCAAAAGTAATGCTTATATTGGAAACAAATAATGCATGAGTGTTACCATGGCATTTTAGCAGCATTTGGGTTTGAAACAGGCATTGCTGTCATCCTTCTCAGTCTGTTCAAAGCTTACACTTTGTGACAGTTCATTTCCTTAACATTAAACTTCAACCAAATGTTATTTCCTTTTATGAAAATCAGTTGTTTCTATTAGACTTGCTTGGGGTAGATTTGCTAAAAAGTATTTATGTGTAATGTTTAGTGTCATCCAAAAGCTACTCATCATATTTTCTTCTTTGTTTCAAACTAGAGAAGGAATGTTTGCCAATAAAACAAAATATATAATTGCAAATCTAATTGCACATATTGTCTTTATTAATGTGTTTGCCAATTGGTTATATTCATGAGCAAAACACATACCTACAATTGCTAGTTTTAAAGGTCCAGTTGTAAGATTTCTAGCTTTAAAAGTGTAAGCAACTGGTGATTTTTCGGAATAGAATTCTTCAGTGGTTTTTCCCCATGAGCTTTTTTTCTGTATTTATCCATCACAAATTAAGGAATTTGACTATATTGCATTATTAACAGCTCCTTGACAACACTGATAGAATAAAATACAGATCCAGTGAAATCTGTAAATCCACTTTAGATGTGTTCAGGTGTTGTTGCCACCTAAGAATGGATTGCAAATGTGAAAATTTGCAGGTTTTTAAAGCCCCAGCCCCTTGTTTAATACCACTACTAATTTTTGTTTGTTTGTTTTGTAAATTACATTTCTAGGTATCAGAAAAAATACCTTTTTTTTTAAATTAGACAAAAGCAATATTTTGGAATATGTAGCCACTGCAGTTTTGACAGAACTATCCAGTTTGATGTCCCCTGGCATTATGGATCTGATCAATCTTCATGACCTTTGGTAAAATCAAGAATTAAAAGAAAACAGTAAAAAAAAAAATATTTGTGCCTCACATTCATTCCTTGTAAATCTCATTCATTGTAATGCCACTAATTAATGTTTAATCTTTTAATCATAAATAGGAAGCAAAAAACCAAAGTCTACTATGTGAAAATAAAAATGTTCTCATCTCTATTCTGTTGACAACCCATGAGCAACGTCACATATTGTACAACTCTCCTTTTCTCTGTTGCTGAACGGATAAATATTCTTAGATGCTTACTGGACCTTAACCCAATGAAGCAATTGAAAGAAAAACTTAATGAAGGGGTGTGCTAATGAGACTGACTCAGTCTGTGGCAGCAGCAATCGCATAAGGACACATCGCTTTCTTGGTTTCCCATCAATATCCTACAGCAACAAGCAGAAGTGCCCTCCCCAGCTTTGTGTTTCACTCCACAGCCACCATTGCCACCCAGTTTGTGGTGGGGAGCGTGGTCTGGACAGGAACAGACCCAGTCTGTGGTGGGGAGCGTGGTCTGGACAGGGACAGTGGCCGCTCTCCCCATGCCATGTCCAGACTTCCCCCACCTGCTCTGGCCAGCGTAGGTACTTGCAGGTTTGGGGTGCAAACTGTCCTTCTCACCCTGATTCCAAGAAAATCCCTATCTGAAAGCAATAACTGAGCTGCTCAGGACATTGTGGCTGGTGGGGGCATGCTCAGAGTCCCACTGCTACTCGGCCAGCCCCTCCAAAGTGTGGAGGCTGTTAGGAAGAGCTCTGAGAAGACCCTTCGCCATCTATAGTCTTCCAGACACAGCAGGATTTGCTGGAGCTGAACTGTCTGTGGCTCCATTTTATTTCTTGGTAAAATCCCCTGTCTTTCCTTGAAACAATCACCCTAATGTAATGATTTTTATTATTATTAGGCTGTAGAATCTTGGTTCTTGTCATGACCTCACCACATTAAAACCAATAAAATTTCTAGCAAAATGGCATTACACTTTTGTAGTCTGAAAAATCTTACAGCCTTTCCTGGTTTCAGCACAGCACCTTTTTTTGAAAGCAAAAGCCAGAAAGAAAGAAAACATATGAGACCTGCCACCACAAAGCCACAGTTCAAACAAGCTTCTTGGTGATTCAGAGTTTGCACAAGGGAGAAGGAATGTGCTTTTCCTTCCTCCGGCAAGCTGTGAGGGCCGGGTGCTAATATCTCATGAGAGACACGCTGATTTTATGCTTCAGAGCATGTTTGATTGCAAGATACATCTTGCATGAATCATTGCCAGATAAAGAGTACAAGACAGTTAAAAGCACCATTTGTACTGAGGACTGCATGCCTGTTTACATGTGTACATATAGATCTGCGCAGTAATTACACATTCTTCGCACCATACCCTCAAGCCCCATAATACCTCTGCCACATAGGTAAATTGCTGGGTTTTTCAGGTTGTAAGGTTTTTGTGTTTGGTTGTGGGGTTTTTTTTTAAATTACAGGTATAGGTAAAATGTTAAGTCACTTTTTTTTTCTAGTACAATCTCACTCTGTTGGCATTATCGCAGTCTGCAAATATTGCTGGCTAGTGGATAAGGAGCATTCGGAGCATGACACCAAGCCCAGACAACGGCTGGTGGAAGCTCTCACCTCTTTCTAACAGCTAAGAGAAGGAAAATTAGAGCAGCTTTGCAATAGGAAAACGATCCAACACACACTGAAAGTTTAATGGGATTTGCATCAAACCTATAATTTGTTAAGAGAAAACAATCAAACAAAGAACTTCATTTGTCTCCTTGCTGATAAGGCTGGAAGTCAGTGAAAGCCTGTTCCCCAGGAGGGAATTAACAAGATTCAAGTGATCAACATCCTTCAGATTGAAGAGCATATTATAAATGAGAGATCAGGAGGAAAAGATGTTAGCAATCACAAAGATGGCCATATTTTATTTAGCTAAATGGATATTTGCATTTCCCCTATGGGAAAGTAAAAGCTGAATGTGTTAGACTATTTCTCCTACGTAAATGTAAGTAAACACACATATGCATCAAGTGGATAAATATGGCCTCTCAAACAGATCCCTCTCTTGCAATCATTCTTTCCAATGAGAACATTACTGAATAAAAATGTTCCTTTAGTTTTGCTCCAGAATTTCACCTGTGACTGCAAAGACACTTCTATTGTCATGTTCCACGTGGGACCTTGTTTATGTCTGCTCAGAAGTCAAGGATGATACAAAACCTAGAAAATGCCCCAGTGTAGCATCTGCTCTTCTGCACCATTTTTATGCAACATGTGGTGCTGAAAACACAGACATCTCTGAGGATGGATGATATGCAATAGGACGTTTTAACCCTGAAAGCTGAATTTTCTATAGATGGTGCAATTAGGACGGACTGTCACAAAATGATTAATACCACGAGGTACCTATCATTTCTTTTAGCCATACCAGCGTAGCCCATTAATTTGAAATCTACATGGTCACAAGTGTCGCTTGCTCCCACATTTATCGATGGGGACCAAGAAGCTATCTTTATAGGGAAATCAATACTGAGTATTGTTGTGAATACCTTCAGACTAATCAAAAGCATGGGTGATGTGAAAGGGGAGGGGAATTTCATTAAAGTTAACAAATTATTGGTGTGGCATGATGGTACGATGTTAAATGGATGTCACAGTGCAGACAGCTCATGTTTTAAAAAACGCTCATTACATTTTACCCTGGTGTAATGATTTATGTGATTAGGATGTTTTCTTCCACTTCTCTCTCTCCTTGCCTTCAGGTTTTCTACTGTCAAGAAGCTTCATTATATTGGAGCACCCTCAATGCAAAATTTATAGCAATAGTCAAATCTCTAAGAAGTTAATGTTCAGCACTTCTTTGAAAAGTATCTCAAACTAAGGAATAAAGGCAACAAAATTGTTTTGGCACTGCTCAGTCTTAAAATTTTGGAAGTACTAATTTTAAATCTATCCATGCCACATCTCTGAGACATCTCACAGACAACCAACACTGTAGTAATGCTCCATTTCTGTAATGCTGCATCTGATCTACACTCCTAGATTACTTACGGACCATTCATGTCTATTTTTTTAGTACACTTAGAGAATTTTTTCTCAAGCCAAATCTATTTCTTCTCACCCCACTGTTTGATTCTCAGTCCAGTGCATGTTAGAAGGAGCAGAGTGCTACAGTGAATCGAATTGCAGTGGTTTGAAACCACAATATGATGCTACATTCCTTTGATTAATATATACATGAATATGTATCAGAAACCCAGCACTTGTTTTTTGGGCCAAAGATGATCATCATGCACTTGTCCTACACCAGCATCCTGTACCAGTTCTACACTAGAACTAGTACAGCAGCATCTGCCATCTTATTCTCAGGAATTTCAGAGAATAGAAAGACTGTATAATTAACAAGTCAGCACCCTCCAACTACCCTGAGGCAATGCGGAAGCTGAAAATGACAGGAGAAATGTAAGGAGTGGCAGAAGGACTTGTATGTTCATTCAAATAATGAATTTACTTTAAAGAATCAAGTGGAACTGTTGTCTTAGTAACCCACTCCGAGAACAAAAACATTTCCATAAGTTGGCAATGCAGTCACCGTAACATCTGCACACCAAGCCAGGTTGGCGAGTCCTCCATAAGGATCCAGATTCTCTGGAAATATCTGGCACAAATTATCCTGAAATTTTGCTAGCACTGAACTAGACAGAACAAAAGAAGCTTGCTTTCCCCCTCCTCCTGCCCCCCATCATGTCCCCCATTTTGCAAGGAGAGCCAGGAAAAAAAAAAAAATTGGCAGGCCAGTTCAGAACACACTAACACACTACACTGAGCTGCATTCTGGATTTTAAATAAGTGCAAACGCACAGCTCAAGCAAGGCACCTCAGCTTTCCTTAGCATTTCTCAAATGGTCACCTGAAGCAGAGACTGATTTGCTCAAGAGTAAAAGGAACCTGTGCCAGAGCAATCGGTGACGCTCCGATGATGCTGCCTGTTCCCCAAACACCACTGCTGCTCCCTGTGCAAAAACTCTGCATCCAGTTAATAAAACACACTAGTGACAAAACTCAGGCACCACGTGTGGGAGAGCATTTGCTATTATCATATTTGAAAGGATTTTCAACATTATGCGTGTATAGCTGCACAAGACGGTTATCAGAATATTAAATAAAATCAGAAAGTATGTTCAAGAGATGAACGGTGCAAGAGCTCTCTGTCATGGAAATGTGTTTTGCAATTACAATTTGTTAAAAATACATACTTTCCCCCAGGCTAAGCCATCTGCAGTAATTCAACTTACCTTCGTGGATATTTACAGGAAAAGAAAAAAAAAAAGAAAAAAAGAAAGAAAGGAAAAAAAAAGAAAAATATCCCTCTGATCTGAAAATGAATCTTCATTAACAAAACTATTCTTTTACAACCCCCACTGTTATTATAAAAGAGCAATTAATGTACCAAATAGAAAGATTTAACTAGAGTGCTTGAAATGATCTCTTATGAACAATCTTTCGTAAACATGTCCATATTTCATTAGGTTACTCTGCAAATAGCAGAGAGCTCTGAAAGTGACTGCACAACAAATAATCTGTGCAGTACCACTTTGTTCTTCTAGTGGTCTGAAGTATCGGTGTAACAGCCAGTAATGAATTTCAGATCGTCTGTGACCCCTTGCTGGAATTTTAAATGTGTTCCCAAATAGAAAGAACGGTGCTTGTGAGTCTGAAGTTCAATTGGCTTTAGTGGTTTAAATGCAAGAGAAAGTTAATTAGTCATAAAAAATGGTACATGATAAACATGGCACCCCAATTTATATTCAAATATGTCTTCTGGTCTAATATACGATGCAAAGTAATTAGCCAGCAAAGGCGTTAACTGCTTGGGTTATTTAGTATATAATGAGCAAATGCATCCTCCCGCCACTTTACTTTGCAATGCTGTTTTTCATTTACTTTTAATGCATTCATAACATTAGGTTTTGTTTACCATTATGGCGATTAACAACAGGGAAGCTGGATCAAACTCTGCTCTCGGTTGCTTTACAAGGCCAGAACAGTTATTACAGGAACAGCATTTGGCCCTCTGCAATTTCTGAATTTAAACCACAGGCAATTTAGCAAAGAAGAAATGGAATGGAAATAATTTTATATTTGAATTTGTGTTTCGTTCTATGCTGCTTGGAACAACCAGAGGCGAGGATAAAAGTAAGCTGAGCCCAGTCTACCTGTCATAAGTTATACTGAATGCGACAGAAAAAAACAAACCAAAACCACCACCCATAGAACAAGCAACAAGGTTTTGATCACAAAATCCTATTGGCCCAACTCTTAATCGAACTCAGTGGATGAAACTCTGACAAGGGACACCGAGCAAGCAAAACCAGTGGCACTTGGCAGAGGACGCTGAAGCAGAATTGAGCTCCAAACTTCCGAAGAAATCACAGCTGATGGAGGCGGCTGGGAACTTGCTCAAAGAGCTAAAGGACAAACAGTCCTTGGGCATGTTTAACACAAGTATTTCCCTAGATCTTCCTTCTCTGTCAAGAAACTTTTTCTACCCAGTAGAAATTTGAGGTTACACAACTCCAAGTCGGCTGCCTGGTGCTCACAAGCGCTTTACGCTGCACAGGCAGTAAATCCCATCGAAGCGCGTGGCCCTAACGTGTGCACAGCCAGACTTCTTCCCGAGACTTCCTCAATGAAAAGCAGCACAATGACATTTAGAAAAAGAGTAAGTTTGATTCTGCTCTCTACAAGTCATTTCTGGAATAAAGAGGAAGGAAATTCAATCCTAGTACTTATAACAGTAGCTGAAATGACTGTACTGAATTTGATGGTTATTTTCAGCATTGGCTGCAAGTAGAACTTTTCTGTTTCACCACACACCAACATGTTAGCTGCTGGATTTGTTTGCCTCTGGTTTAAGAGTTTTCCTTAACATCGCCTAAAAAGCAACACCCACATATCCTTCCTGTTAGCTCATGGATTCCCTTCTCAGGACATATTAAGACTGACTTAAGTTGAAAGCTTAGCCAGTGGGATTTTCCAGTTAAAACTTCATCAAGTTTACTCACACACTTCTGTAAAAATCAGAAGTGTAAAGCAAAATGGTTTTCTTATTAGTACAGTCTGAATCCCACGAGATAACACCTAAATCTATTTAATTTCATTACAATTTCTGGAAAAAATGCTTGTTTATAAAGATTTGATGTGATTAATTTAGAGCACTTCTGACGTTCACGGACTCGTGCACAAAGCCCACTTAGTCTCCCTAATCCCTGTTTTGATGGTTTTCCTTGTAGAGAGTACGCTGAGCTTTTGTTTGGTCATTGAACTGAATCCTTCATGAAATGTACCCCGCTGCAGCCTCACAGCATCACCCCTTGTAGTGATGACAGGTTTCAGGAGGCATCTTAGTTACTCTTGGTGCCCTGAGCAAGCTGTATGACATGTCATTACACCCAGTGTAAGTACCTTTACAATTTCAGTAGGGTATGGCATTCTTCTGCATTCTCTTCCCAAAGCCATTCGGTAATGTTGTCACTGTGACAGAGCCGTTGCAGCCCACTCCTCAGTTAGCTGGACTTGGTGATGGATAAAATCATCTCACTAGGCTTTTAGTGCATGTGAATGTTATGCAAGACCCTTTGAGACTTCTGAAGAAAAACTCAATAGAAAAGCACTGCATTATTGTTTATCTCCTGTCAGCAAGTTGGACGCAGTATGAAGGTCCCTGGAGAAAACACTTTTTAAAATGTCTGTTCTGATAACGTCCTTGAGGAGCTATGACCCAGAAGAGGCATCCTGCTGGTTTTCGCTGCCCCAAATCTCTGCCAAAGTATGCTGGGGAACAGCTACAGACCTGGCGTCCATACACCTTCCCTGGTGAGCAGAAGGGCTGAGCCAAATGGATGCAAACTATCACTGAAGGGCTAATGGCATTCAGTTCTCACCAATCTGAGTGGAGGGTCTTCCCATGGGACTGAATCATTAGTGAAACAGAGAAATTAATATAGGAAATGGAGTGTTATTCATACACGTACCCAGACTGTCTCCACAATGTCCCGTCCTGAGAACAAGTTAGACAAATGGTGTGGCAAACAGAGAGCAAATCACTAATAGCTAAATTTGAATCCAGTTTCACTGTCATTCTGTTGGAGAAAGAACAAAATTAAATGTTTGCTAAGTGAAAGGCATATGAGGGGTAACAGGATTGAAGAAGGGTTAAGTTCAAGTTTCTGTATGGGAATTACAAAGAGCAGGGAATAAAAATGGAGTATAAGAAAACTAAAAGCAAAGAGCTTTGGCTATCTCTCTGTTTAAATTGCAAAATATATTAAAAAGTCTCTACCAAAGGATAATCACATTTTGGATAGTTGTTTTCATATGTGTCATCTGCATAGAACTACTTCTTGCTGAAATTATATATCATTTAAGAATTTGCCAGCTATACAAAAATATCACACACTGAGGGCAGGAACACATACGGACAAATAGTAATTCTTTCCACTGTCTAGTCTAATTTTATTCTAGGCAGTTCACTAATGAATAATTTACATGCTAATGTAAATTAGATCAATTACTGTTTTCACTTGTATTAAATTATTATTAAAACAGTTTGTCCTTATAGAGAGGAAGCACACCTGTTCTCTGCTCTAATGTTAGGAGATAAAATACATTATTGATGCCAGATATAAACGCTTTTTGTCTCATACCTAGATCTACTTTTTTTTCCCCTCTTGAATCCATCTTTCATCAATAAATTTGCATGCAAATTAAAGTTCTTTCAATGGAGCATGATTTTGCTTTACCTTCCAGCTTACCTATGTACTAAGGTACAATTTCAGACCTCGATTCATAGAAAAGCTCTACGTAATACATTCTATGAACTTACTGAACCTATACAATGTAGAAGTACAAGTGTTTATTTTTCCCAGTTTCACTATTCAATGGATGACACAAGTTTTAAAACTTAATACAGAATGGGTTTGTATTTTCTCTGCTTTAAAAAAAGAAAAAAACCACCCAAACATATACCAATAGTAGCCACAGTTATGAAGAAAATCATCACATTTTTTTACTTCTAGAGAAGGACAATCTGTTAATTCTGTCATTACTTTAACAGGTATATTTTTTTTTTCCTGAACTTGCAGAAAAAATTGTGATGTAAGAAATTTAGGTCCACTTAAGAGCAGCATTAAGGGCTGCAGGATCAAATGCAAATAAGAAGGTAAGAAAAAGTGCATCCACAGAGTCATCGTTAGAAAAATCCACACAATATCTTTGCATCAGAACAGGTGCATGCTTGGGCTGATGGTGCATTAAGATAAAATATGCTGGGGAGGACGAACTGCATGTCTCTCGTCAGAGTGACACATACTAAAAAACTCCAGGCTGAGCCGATTGGTACCTTGCCCAATGACATTAACAGGTTACGTGAGCAAAATTCACCTCAACAAAGTGGCAAGAGATTGCTCATTAAGATGTGTTAGTCCTACAGCCTGGAAAACTTGCCCAGAAAAGCACAATACAAAATGAGAACCAGGCAACTTAACTAGATCCCTGACAAACAGCAGCGTATCTAGAACATCATCCTCAAATGACAGTGTCACAACACTAGAACACAGAAAGGGTTTGTGACAGTTTGTCTGTGGGTTAGAAATGCCAGCATCTCTTAGTAGCAGATGTGATATTTGCAGATGTGACGCAGAACCTCACCTGGGTGCAGCAGGTTGCAGAACTTCAGTGATCACCAAAACTGTAAGAAAAAAGGCAGCAGCAGCAAAGATGAAGTTAACCTTCTGACATTCTTACCTAGACATTTCTGCTAGAAATATTTAAAATATTGCACAAGGGCTGGCTTTGTTTTTAGGTGCTTAACCTCTCCTGAAGTCACTGAGAAGTCTTGCTTTGATCTCAATGAACTTTGAAGCAGGTCAAACAAGTAAACGTGCTTTTCATATTGCCCTCCTTTATCACATGAGATTAATAGAAGAATCGGGTTGGCTATGTCCATATGTTATAAAAATTTGAGTGAAGATTTTCTTTTTCCAAATTAAGCCTAGCATCTCCATTTCTCCAGAAGAAACTTTTAATACTACTTCCTAGACTACTTGAAAGCATTCCAGCAGTTTTTCCTATAGCAAGAAGACCCACTGAAGAATAAACACTTCATTTCATTTTCTTTCCGTACAGGGATTTCATTCAAGCAAGCCCCATTTGAGCAGATAGCAGACATCCAAACTGATTTGTCATCTCTTACTCAATGCCACATGGCTCGTATCATTAGTTGGGTAATGCTGGCTTTTTGTAACAGCCTTTCACATTGACACAGATAGACATATAGTGGTAGTCATGACGCACTATTACAAAGCAACCACTTACCAGAAAACTTGAATCAGGGCTGAGAAGAACCATGGGCAGTTGTGCTTCTCTCTGTGCTCTGAGAAGTGGGAGGACAAGGCATTTTCTGCATTTCTAGTCTAGCTGCTTTGAGCTGCAAATGTACCATGTAAATGTGAGCAATGCCTGGCTCAAAAGGAAAGTGAAGACCAAGATTTTTGCCTGCTGATTTCTAAAACTGTCAAATTAAGACTTAAATATCGATTTCTAAAATTATCAAGCAAAGACATGAATACAAATGACAACCAAAATAACAATATGATTAATATATCTGTATAGGCAAAATGTCAGAGTTGCACATTCAGATAGTATCGTAATGTGTTTATTCAGACGTGCCTTTGGGGAGCTGTACAGATTCATTTGTGCAGGCCAGCTAGAATGTGAACATTGAGAACACAGACAGTGCTTGCTGACCTGCTGTGTATTTGTCTTCATGTCTTTTAAAATGTAAATAAGAAGCTCTCAGATATCTACAACTGATGGAATGTGTAGAAGAAAAATATTTATTTTCACTGGAGGAAATGGACAAATGACAAATACAGTAGTGAACAACATACACCGAGAAACAAGTACCTTTGCAGCCTAAGGCACAGCTGTTGACTGGTAAAGCACGAACAAGGACATTGAAAACAAAAAATCTGAACTGGCCACTTCTTTCTAGAGGCACAAAGGCAGTGATCAAACAGCCACCATGTCACTGCAGTTGGACACAATATGCGTAGAATAATACCTGAAAGAGACATCTAAGATATTCAAAGGGAGAACTTCCAAATCCTAACTCAAGTGATTTAGCCTTATTTGAATTGCATTACTTTTCTCCCTCACCAAATATTAATTGGGACTTTTGACAGATAGGTTTACTGTCAGTGAGATGAAAGATATGCCTGTCAGCTAATGTTTACAAGTCAGTCTTCAAGCTGAGAGATAAAATTAAAGCCATTACCATACCACGAGTTTCAAGCCAAACTTAATATCATACCCAATACTTTGCAATTAAGCTCAATTAGAAGAAATTAAGCAAAGGATGCTTCACCTTGGCTAGAACAGCCTCAGCATATTGTCCAGTCACAGTGACACCACAGATTTTGGGAGTGGGCAGGGGGAAAGCGAGTTCGCCAAACTATTCACATGTTGGAAGCTCGGATGCTCAGAGCCAGGTTCTTACTCCAAATCTACCAGGATGCTTTGCTGGAATCAGCTAGAGATAAATACAGCACAGTGGGACTTTGTCATCCTCTGGAGATGACAAGTTATGGCTTGCTCTAGGCATGTGCTGGCACCATGAATTGTTCTCTCTGCTATTTTTTGCCCAAATTTTCTCCCAGCTCTACCCTTGCAGAAATAGCCAGATAGCTTGATAGTCCCTTATTAAAATGGGCCTTTGCTCTCCAGCACAAGGTAACAGCAATCATAGGCAGTCACGATACCTTTCGGCTTCCTCACCCGCTGCCACTTTGGCACCCAGGAAAGGTTGAGCGGGAGCTCCTGGGCTTCAGGGCCAACATGGGTGGGACGCGCGCCCCACGCACGAGTGGCCAGGGAGGATTTTCCTGCTGTCTTCCAGCAGATTTCCCCAGCACCAGCCAGCACCTCCAGCCCGTGTGCTTGGGAGGAGACATGGGGCACGGCCACGGGGTCTCAATTCGCCTCCAGAGCAAGAAATGGTCTACTAAGTCATTTTGAGTCCACGTGCCTAGGCCTGGTGAGTAATTGGATGAGACAGGAGAAGCCTGAAGCACTTTTCTGGGCCCATCTGAAGTACTAAGACAAAAATAAAACAGGGCGATTTGCAATACTGATTTATCTTGCAAATAGTTCACATCAGCTTCAAACATTTGTCAGCCGTGACTCACTTCATGGTGACAGGTAGAAAGGTCAATGTTTTCTTCTTCTTGAACAGAGTAAACTGGGGCTGCTAACAGAAAATCAGCTTTCCAATTACCGGCTTAACAAATAATAATCAGTTCTATCCCATCTTTAGCTTGAAGAACCTGAGGCTGTTGGGAATAATGAATTGGATTTTCAAATGCACTAGAAAAATTAACTATTTAGTATCTATTTAAAAGCATTCCAAATTAAAGGCGAAAGGCAGGTAGGTGGGGGCAGTGGAGAATACTGTCTGAGGGATGTGGGAGTAGGAAAAGACACCTGGCATAGAGTTTTAGCTTAAAAAAGTATTTTCTATTTGATTATTGATTGTCAAAACAATCCAATTCGACAAGCTCCAGTTACTTTCTGTCCCATACAGTACAACCTTGCTAACATTTTAAGAGACTATGTTGCCATACATGTTAGTATATTCATTTTTTGATTGCCACAGGACTTATAAAACTAAAAATAAGATAAAAACCATCCTATAACAACTCAGAGCATTTAAAGTCAACGTTGCAGCACTAAATACTAATTAAAAATTTCAAAACAGTTTGGCAGTATGAGAGCAGAGAAGGAATAGTGACATTTGGGGTTTTTTTAACTCCAATCTTGGCAATTTTATGACAAATGGGGGTATTTTGTAGCTTTCATGAAAAATTTAAATTTTCATGACAGAGGAACGTAGATGTTTTCTTGATCAGCTCACATTTGAGGGCGATATTTAGCAAAGCTTCTTAGTACTGTCATTCAGATATACTGGGGTTTGTATAGCAGCAGGTTCAGCAATGAATTTGAGCTGTTTTGTCACACCAAAGTCATAACGGTGGTGTGATTGTAAAAGATAATCACATATATTAGTACTAGGAAAGCTTTCCCCTCGGGAAGGAGACAGAATATCACAAACAACTCTACTCCCACCTGCGGATACATCAACAGCTTGAGGTGGGAAACTTGAAAGCGAGTTAACAACTGATCTTTTTGGGGTCGTCCAGGCAGAGTTTGTCCTTTGAGAACAACTGTAAAACAGGTAATCCACTTTGGGCTCACAGGTATAAGAGCTTGTTCAGAGACAGATTGCAATTTAGAAAGTATTAGCCACCAGTATCCAAAATTATATTTTCTAGGGAGGAATTCAATACAAAGGTTTTAGGTACGTTTGTGCCTTTCTTCCTGCTGTTTCAGAATCAAATACAGACAACAGCTAAATCCACACCTGTTCAGAATGATTATTTCACTTGTTTCTACTGTGGCCTCTTGATTTATTCCACCAGAAAGCCTGAACCCCCCTCCCACTCTCTGGCATGAAATATTATTTTCCTAGCATCTTACAACCTGTTTGTATTTTATATGCAATATAAGAGATCCCTCTCATGCATTTATGCCTACTACCCTTTTAAAAAGCATTCTAAATGGATTAGAAGTTCAGAAAACAGGCCAGAGAATGCCATGGGCCAATACTGTAACAGCTGTTAATTTTGTTCTAAAACTCCTTTGTTTTGAAATATTTCAGGTTGAATATTTGGTGTTGATTTTTTTTTTCAGGGGGCAGACAGGCAGAAGAATGTAGAACCCATGTTGCTTCTGCCAGTACAATGCCTGTCTTGTGCATTTTCAGCAGCTAGCGTAGGAATTAGTTCATTTTGAATTAAAATTAGCTTATTACAATTTTTTGGCTTCTGACCAAGTGAGGAAGTGCTTTCTAATATTCAGAACATGCTGCACAACTTATTTCTTTACAAACAATTTTAGAAAAACATTATAGGATAGTTATATTCTGGTTTTTATTAGTTTAGACTAGTAAGAGAAGTTTGTAAAAATACAGAATGAAACTAATTCTGGTGAAATTGTTCCATAAAATTTGTTTTCATCATGCTGCCTGTAATATTTCAGTAGTAATTAATATTACTCATAGTAACACTTTATGAACCTGTTTTTCTGCTTTAGTTAAGCTATGCTAGCATTGCCAGAAAAACCCCACATTTCTGAGCATTTAAAAGAGTTCCAGCATCAAATTTTCCTTTCCACTGCAACATAGCCTAGATGAGCTTTTGACTAAAGAAATCAAAATGTAAGTTTTGGGGGGAATTTCAATGATAGAGCAGCAAAGCCAGCAACAAAACTTGTGGGTGCAGGAGGGAGAGGATGGCAAATAGATGGCAAAGGCTCCCGTAGTCCTCAGCAGTCTCCCTTTGAATGATTTATGAGCTCTCTAGCAGCCTTCACTGAATTCTGCATTTCAGAAACATGCCAGAGC
Organism: Caloenas nicobarica; assembly: GCF_036013445.1. Taxonomy (NCBI): domain Eukaryota; kingdom Metazoa; phylum Chordata; class Aves; order Columbiformes; family Columbidae; genus Caloenas; species Caloenas nicobarica. Next base: position 14,626,474 of record NC_088259.1, read on the forward strand.
AGCTGTTTGTAGATGTAACCAGGCTTTGTACATTATAAATAATGAAATGGTTATTTAGATAGTACCACACCTAAGTGGTTTTTTCAAACCGAAGTTGTTGTACAAAGGGCAGGAGTTGTAACAGCTTTGTTCCGCCTCTGGGTGGAGAGGATTGATGCAAGAGTGGGAAGAAATGCAGTTTTCCCAAGTCTCAGCCCAACAGTCTTCAAAAGCCTGATTTCCATTGGACTGGGACAAAAATCACAAGCAGAAAAAGAAACATACAGCATGAGCATGCGTTGTTTTGATGAGGCTTGGCTTCATATGGGTCTGTTACACCAAAGGATAGCTGTTTAACTGCATTCTTTTTTCTACAGTGTCCTCAAGATGACCAGATATCCAAAGACTTTAACCCAAGGAAACTGGCTGAAGGTCTGGGGTGCTGCGAGGCATCAGGGCAGGCTCTTGGGCAGCATCATTTCAGGAGCAATAGCTCTGTGTGGCTTGGGACACCACCAAGAATGAACGGGAGCAGGAGAGGTCCTCCAGTTCCTTGCACCAAGAAGAGGGAACATGATCCAAGCAGATTTCCCACAAACTTGACAAAACCATGGACTAAATACAACTGTGCAGCAGCCAACTGCCAGAAAAGGTGAAAGTTCCTGCTGTTCCCAGACTGAACATAAGTGTGAACAGTAGGAAGTCTGCTTAAGTCTGATTTCTACACTGCTGCTCAGCCTGAAAAAATGACTGATTTTTAAGGGAGATTTTTTTATTTTTTATCTGGTTTTGGTCTTCGCTCAGTACAAGGTCCTTTGGATGCAATTCATGTCAATTCGTGCTGTGACAGCTTTAGAACAACCGAGACTGCAAATAATGTGGTGTTTTGTTCATTTTGGATAAGCTTACAAAAGGGGACTGTCTCGCTGCTTGGGTTATTGGCAGCCCATAGGATGAAATGAACCTTCATTTTTTAATGAAGGAGCAAGCCTGCCAAAAGAGTAAATAAAGAGAAGTGCAGAGATGGTTATTTCGCAGTCTGGCTCCTCACTGATGCCAAAGAGTCAAATTTCTAAGCAACTTTGACATTTTCTTCAAACCGAAGATGGGGAGGCAAGATCTCATCATTTGCTAGATGGTGAGAATTTAACAAGGCTGTTTACTTCACACCTTCTGGCATTGCCTTTTCGTTTCTTACTATTTTGTATTCAAATATGTTGCTTCTTTAGCTTTCTGTCCACAGGAATATAGAAAAGGGCTGACAAATGTCCTGCATTTCCCATGTGCCTCCCAAGAGGACTTGAATTGGAGTTGTAGATGTGCTCAAACCAAAATCATCTTTCCATTTCTTTTGCAGGTCTAGAATTTCCGCAATGTTTTACAAACCCCGACATAGCTTATGCCAAAACTGGGACTGTCCAGAGCTGTTTTGTTGCACACAAGTCAGAGGTTAAAAAAACGAAAACAAAACAAAAATTTCGTATGGCTGGATCATCATAGCGATGAGGTAATGAGCTAACTTTTTTCAAGCAATAACTAAAAGAATATATTAGATAAAACCAAATGATAATTATATTGAGTTATTTTAATGAAAGTCATCTAAAACATTCATTTCAGAAGCAAATAGTCTACATTAAGCTATCAGAAATGCAAATGGCTAAGAGCACAATGGGCCATTTGGGGAAAAAGCATATTATCTTAGTATAATATCTTATATCTTCCTGTGAAATGCAACCAAGTTTTTAAAAGAGGAAAATAGATCCCTTCACAGAATTTAAATTGGAATAGTCAGAACTAAGAAGGATCTGTGAAAGATATTGTGCTGTATCACTCCATTTTCCTAATCAATATTTGACAGAAAGGTTGTTGTGGGTGTTTGGGTTTTTTGTTTGTTTGTTTTGCTTTGTGTTTTTTGTTTGTTTTTGTTTGGTTGGGGTTTTTTACATATTCATTTCTTAATTACGGAATAATAAATAGGAAACCTTGCATTGGCACGATGCACGCGAATTCTCCACCACCCAAAGCAAAAGCAGATGAGCTTTTACCTTAATCTTCAGCTATATTCCATTCCCTTATTTCCTTCCATCTCTCAATTATTAATTACATTCCTCATTGACATTCAAGGTTTCTAAAAGAAAAGGACAATATGCTGCCTATATCATGATTTGGGTGCTGTTCAAGTGCACCTCGCCAAGTTCAATGCACAGAAGTCATAGAATTCTCTCCCTTGCTATTGGGACTATCATAACCAATCCAAACCCATTTCTCAGTGAAGTGAGACAGCATCTTTTTCCTATTCTGTTGTTTTCCAGTCCAAATGAGGACTGTGTACAGCAGGAGTGAGGAGAGGAATTTGATAAACTGATGATAAATGACCAACCTTCTACTGACTTTGTAAGGGATATTATCTTGTGCAATATTGCAGACAGGTTTGATTATTGTCAGAAACCTGGACCATGACAAAAACCGCACCACCTCACACAATAAAATCTGTTTCCTCTGTATCTTTGATTCATATCTTGTTGCTTCACTAAAGAAATACATTTTTTCCCTTAGCATTTGCAGAGCTGTGATTTCTTAAGAATGATCAATCTATGACAGGAGCCACATACTATTCTGGGGTTCAGGCAACCTGGCCTTCTAAAATTAAGAAGTTACCTCTTTTATCCAAGTGTCATATACAGTTATAAAGAGCCTGAAATACGAATTTAGCTGACAATGTAACTGCATGAGGCAAAGATGTGGAGAAAAGACTAGAGCCTTCCCTCCACCACAGCTTGACTTTCAATCTCGGCTGCGTTTACCACGACGGCAGAAAGCATTCTTTGACTTGTAAGCTGATCAAGTTTGACCCAGATGCTAGAAAGAAAGAAAGAAATGAATGTACCATTCTGTTAATCCACTCTTTTTTTCTAACATACAGAGTTTTATGAACAGCCTAACATACCTAGCAAGTTGAAGAAGTGGGAATAAATTAACAAAATATTTTCATTTACTCCATGCTAAATCTAGACCCTATCAAAACTGCTACTCCAAATGTACAATGGGACCAAAATACAGCACATTTCAGAACTATCTCCCAGGATTTGTAGATATCAAATGAAAAAAAAATATTGAAATGAAAAATCATCTAGCTAGAGGTAGATACTCCTTCTTCGCTGCCCGTGTTCCTTACTAGACTCAGCTTCACAAACACATCTTGCTCTCCCCACACCTCCTTTATTAGGATATATTAGGCCTCGAGCTACACGTGACTGACTGGCAAATGCTGCCATCTGATCTGCCTTCCATGACAGGGCCAAAGTATTTTATTCTTGGTTTTTTCCAAGCATTCATAGTTAAGGGCCATACTAAATTCCAGGCACTAGTGACAAAAACCAACAGGATTTCTGGGACCACGAATCATTTTTTCAAACTAAGTGCCACTCAGGCTGCATATTGCACCTTTTCATAGCAACAGAATGAGCCGCCTTTAGACGGTCCCTCTGGATAATTTCCATACGTTGCTCTAGGACTTTGCCCAAGCCGCTGCTGAAACCGAAGCTTATTTCACCACAAAGTCACGAGATCTCCAAAGGGATTCACCAGCAGTTACTGAGGCTGGGATGAGCCTGAATCTCTCCAACGATGCACCAAGAAACCCCCTTTACCGATCAGGGCGTTGCAGCAATGGTTGTCTGCAGCCATAAACAAGCACAGCCACAGGTTGTTGTTTTCCTGCACCGTACACTCATTACAAACCTGGATGAAAAATCATCTCAGGAAGCTGGAGTACACCAGTCATTATCTACTGGCATCTCAGCCGTTATTTACTACAAGCATCACTACCTGCTCCTTAGAAACTTATTTATAGTTCTCCTCGCTTTCACACTGTGACACCAAATGATGTATATTCAAACTGATATAAAAACCATTAATATGCACAGATATGGAGAAGAATTTGCAAAACAAATACCAAAGAAAATAGCTTCTAAAATAGGCCAAGACATTCTGCAGTGACATTTGAGAGGGAAAAGCCTGTGTTTCATTGGAATAATAATCAAACACTCTATTGGATGCCAAGCAAATACTCAGCCAAAAGAAAATAAACTTTACTATGTTAGTCCTTCTGTCAATCCATCTGTCTCCTTCTCTCACTCAGCTGCCCAGCCTTGTTTCTGCTATGCTCTAGGGTTCAATATATGCATTTCTAGGGCTACACTTGTGCATTTCAGAACCTGAAGAATGTTCATAAGTATGACTTGAGTTGACAAGTATCAGTGTAATTGTGAAAGCTTCCATCATGGTGGCCACAGAAGCTGAAATGCATATGCGTAGACTTGAATTTGCAAATCCAGATTGGCTAAATACACTATTGTCTGCTACTTTCACACATACTGCTTCAGTCCTATAATAAAATTTAAGCTCTAGATATTTTACATTTAAAATGAAGTAAAAATACTTTAAAAACATTAGTGTAGTCTTATTTTCCTCACTATGCTTAGTCTGTTTAAAATAATTTTAGGTTCCTTGTCTATATTTGTTTTAATCTCTGAACAACCCTAAATCACAGGAAAATAAACAGAAAAAAACCCCACCCCTGCATATGAGTAAGAAAAATCTATAACTGATTTTTTTAATGCTTGGAAGGCAAACCGAAGCTGTTTGTTTTTTCAAAGACATTTTGAAATATTATCTATTGTTACATCTGTTGAGAAAAATCAACCATACGTTCCATGGAATAATATATATTTTGACATTCATTTTCATACTTTTTCAGAACAAAGTGAACATTTGGATGTTCTTCACAGACTAAGAATTCC